>NC_133417.1:72470000-73076250 GCF_049350105.2 Macaca mulatta | reverse complement strand
GAGTGAAGAATCTGCAGTATAGATCTGACCGTATCTTCCTCTTGCATAAAGTTTATAAGCATTGTTGTTGGAATAAAGCTCCAGCTTCCTAATAGTGGCAGTTGAGGGACCTGCCTCTAGTTTTGTCTGCAAGTGCTTTCTGCTATGACTTGAAATGCTTATAGCTTCTTGTTCAGGGTTCCCCTTTCTTACTTGAGTGACTTCTTTTCATGACTCATTCATGAAGAATTCTTTCCTTGAGAAGCCTTTCCTGATCATTTCCTCCACCATGCCCACCTGCACCGGGCTAAGCGCCTTACCCTGGTGGTTTGAAAGGGTTCTCTCCGTCCTCTAGCTAGCCTATGACACAGCACTGAAATTGGGCCTCTACTTTACTGTCTTCCCTTCAGACTGGATACTTCCCAGAGGGAGAAACTCTGTGTTGTTCATCGCAACATCCCCAGATAGTACCTGACACATGGCAGGTGTGCCTGAACTTTGGGTCAGTGCAGTCTGCCTCGAGGCACGCGAGACACTCTGTCTCAGCGGCAGGTTATGCAAGTACATGTGCCTGTCGGTGACAGAGGGAGCAGATGTGAGGCATAGCTGAGAGTTCAAATGAGTAAGAATATATCAGCTTACCAGGGAGGGAGGCAGAAATATTTTAAATATTTAGGTATGTATACTACTGCATATTTTAAAGGCTGAAAATAGTTTTTAATGAGCGATATCACTTCTGATATTGGACAAGCACTGCCCTAGCCAGCAAGCAATGAAATGATAAAGTTAAGAGTGAAGCAGAGAACGTGAATGAAGAGGCACTGGTTATACTCAGAAAACAGAATACACATGAAAATTAAAATCCGTTGGGGGGTGTTTAAGTGTTCTATAGTGAGCCAAAATATTTGTTTTGCGTTTCAGGAACAGTTTATAACTATGTGAATTACGGTTTGATGAATTATGACAAAATTCTCATACATGAATTTTTTTTTTTTTTGGCATAAGTGAATAAGGACAGTAAGTTAATGTGGCTCCCTGATTTTTGGTGTCTCGACAAATGGTAACATTTGTTAAAAACTCTAGAATGAACCAAGAATGTAGTCAGTTCTGGAAACTGAGGTTTTCGTTCCAGCTGTACACCATCAGTGAGAAATACTTGAGGAGATTGTAAGCAGCTTCTCATGCTTTAACAGCTGCTAGCAGTTGTTTGAGCAACAACATAAGGAAATGTTACTGGGTGAACCTCCGATGGAGGAGAACCACTTTGCTCTACTCCCCTGCTGGAATTTTTGCTCAGCTGTGCACGTTTAGCTACAGCGGGGACACGGTTGAGCTTCACAGAAGAGTGTCTAGGGGGTCATGAGGCAGATGGGACCCAGTCTCCCTCCTTCCCTCTCTTTTTTCCTTCGTGTAAGGGCCTGCAATATCATTATTAAATTAAATTTCACCTATTACCAAAAGCTACAGAGGTCTGGCTAAAATAAGAGTTTTTAGACTTGAAAGCCGAGCATTTCAGTCCTTTGCTTATTTTTTTGTTTATTTTTCTTTTTCCCAGAACCTCCATTTGTATAGCCTGCTCCTTCTGTGGGGGAAAAGGTAAACGTTAGGTGTTTGGTTTCAGTGTATCCTCAGTGGTTAGTTGACAGGTATTTATTGAGCATTTGCTATTTTCTAGGCACAGTCCTCTGAGCTGACACAGTGGTAAGCAATGGAGACATTGTGTCTACTGTCATGGAGTTTATAGTTTAGGAGACACAGACATTAAACAGTTAACTATATAAATTTAAAAAATATGTTAAGTGTGAAGGGAATGCATATATCTGGGTAACTTAAGTTAGCCACTTTAGGACTAGTTGAATAGGTTGTAATGGGGATAAATCTTAAATATGTATTATAAATAGGAATAGGTTTTGGTCAATAACATCTTATAAATTATTGCATGTATCGTATGTTGATCATAGATTTTTTAGGAAATTTAAATAACGTTAACCTGTGTTTATGTTCTATGGAATATGATTTAACACTTGATTGTATGTAGTACCCTTGAGGACACAGTAGCCAATCTAGGCCCCCCGTGGTCGTTAACTTACTGTCCTTACCCTTTGCTGGCCATAGTTTGTATCAGCTGTAAAATGATGTGCTTAGGTTCTCAAATTCCCTTTCAACTCTAACAAATGGATACCTTCAATAGAGAACTCTGTGACCCCTGTGTGCAGAACTGCGCTTCTCACAGTCTTTCCCAATTCTTTTAATTCTTTCCCATTCTTCTATTGAGTAGGCCAGAAATCTTGATGTTCCTCGATCCTTGTCTTTCTCTTGGACTCTACACCCTGTCCAATATGTTAGTAAATCCTATGGTTGACTATATTTCATCAGCCCCCTGCTGTCATCCTGGTCCACAGACCCATCAGTTCTTGTTTGGATTATTATGGCAGTCTCCTAAAAGGGCCTCTTCTTCTGCCTTTGTGGTCTGTTCTCTACACGGCATTCAGAGTACTGCTGTTAAACTAAGTTGACTTGTATTATGCCTTTCCTCAAAACCGTCCAACCCCTTCCCATTTCAGAGTGAAAATCAAGATCCTTAAGGTGCCTCATGAGGCCTTATAAGATCTGGCCCCTCATTATGTCATTGATCTCAGCTCTTAACATCTTCCTCTTCAGTCAAACTGGCCTCCTTACCTTGCATGCTGCTGCCTCGGGATCTTTGCATGGGCTGTTCCTTTTTTCCGGAATACTCTTTTCCTTACCTCCTTCAGATATTGGCTCAAGTGTCACATCATTGAGACTTCCAGGCCTCATGTTGTAACCCCCCTACCCTATATTTTGTATTCACTGCCCTTCTCTATTTTCTTTATTGTACACATCAGCGTACTCTCTATCAGTGGCTCTCTTAAGGTGTGCTCCTAGAGCAGCAGCAGCAGCATAAACTTGATAAAAATGCAAACTCTTATGCTCTTCCACCCTAGACTTCTGAATCGGAAATTCTAGAGGTAGGGCCCAGCAATCTGTGTTTTAAGAAGCCCTCTAAGAGTTCTGAAACAAGCTGAAGTCTGAGAACTACTGCTATGTATTATGTTTTGTAATTTAGCTTTTATCTGTATTGACCTCTCCCCCTTACCCCTGCCCCAACTTAAAAGTCAGCTCTGTGAGAGCAGGGGTTTCTGGTCTACAGTCCCAGTACTTAGAACTGGAAGTGGCACTTAGTAAGATCTTGGCAAACAGTTGTCAAATGAATTAATAAACATCTGACTATATAGTAAATTTAGATTAAAAGAATATTGAGCAATAGTTCAGTGACTCTTCAATGTTAGGATTTTTCAGTGTGAGGTTTTCTTTTATCACAGATTTGGAAATCTGTAGATTCTTTGATGATTCAACTAATCCTTCTGAAAACTTTGTAAAAAAATGGTGTGCATTGTTTCCTTAAATACTTGTAGCAACTGGAGTTGTGTTATTTTAATCTCCCATAGGGATCATATCTTTAACATGTACAGATGGGCTATTGTGGCTTAATGGAGGCTTCTGATAGTAGGGCTGGTTGAGTGGAGATTTGTATAAAAAAGATCACCTGCAGGTATATGAATATTGTATTGGAAATTTAGACTTATTAATATTTGATCTAAGTTGTTCGTGCCTGTCTCTGCGAATATGGCCAGCCAGGAGCCCTCGCTCACTTTGGAAGCTTGCCTTTGGCTTGGGAAACAGTAATACCTGTATAATATACTTACCTGGTGCTCTCCTTACAACAAGTCTGTCGGTTCAGCACAATAGTTCCTTCAGATGAAGCGTCTGAGGACTGCTGAGCAATTGTGGACTTGTTTAAGGTCATTCTGAAAGTCATAAAAGCATTTCACTCTCAGATCTCCTCAGACTTCACTGCACTTCTTGCCATTAGGTTTTGCCCCTACCCCACCAATGTATTTCTTAACTCTATGCCTTTTGACAGTTCAGCAGCCCCAGGGCTCAGTTCCTTCCGTTGTAAAGTAAGGAAGGTTGACAAGATGTTCTCCAAGGACCTATCTTGCATAAAATGTTCAAATAACCCTTCATTAGCTGCAGTCACTAAAGACATTCTCAGTACTATTTTAAAGAATTCAAATCAGAGGATTATCTTGGGCATAGAGAGGAGAGTAAGCCAAGGCTCTGTCCTGTGGCTGCTTTTACCAGAGCATCTTTAAAAATAGTCCTCCCACCCCACACTGGGGATCCAGGGAAGAATGGTTATGTGGTGTGGGAATTATCTGTGTTTTGCCTTTGTTCAGTGTAATTATCTTATTTAATAGAAAGTTGACCACTAGTGAGCTCTTGGTCACGTGTATTATCGGACTTGAAAAAGCTGTCTCTTGGCCTGGGACCTTCAGCACAGCTGGGCTGGGACTCCTGCTTCAGCCTTCCCTTATGTTGCTGCTCCAGGTGTGACCACTGACTCCACTTCTTACTGAAAACTCACCTGCTTTGGGGCAAGGGTGTAGCTCTGACATAGATGGGCAGATTATCTGTGGTTTGCCATTTTGTTCAACTGTTGCTCTCCATTGCTGTGGCTAATTGACTGTATCTGTCAACTGAACTTTGAGCCAAATATAATTGGCATTGACCACTTATTCTTTTTGTCCCTTTTAAGCCTGTGTTGCCTTGATTGAGAGAATGGCTGAGGAATTGGGGAAGGAGTAGCAGCCTCTGTTTTTACCAGGAATCATCCCGTTGAATTTTTTTTTTTTTTGAGACAATCTTGCTCTGTCACCCAGGCTGGAGTGCAGTGGCATGGTCTCGGCTCACTGCACCCTCTGCCTCCTGGGTTCAAGCGATTCTCCTGTAGCTGGGACTACAGGCGTGTGCCACCACGCCTGGCTAATTTTTTGTATTTTTAGTAGAGATGGGGTTTCACCATGTTAGCCAGGATAGTCTTGATCTCCTGACTTCGTGATCCACCTGCCTTGGCCTCCCAAAGTGCTAGGATTACAGGTGTGAGCCACCGTGCCTGGCCTGAATTTTTCTTTCAATTTGTCTGTCGTGAATTGATTTGATTTCCTTGTAGAAGGTGCAAAGGATGTAGCCTATTTGAAGGAAACTGGTTGATGGCAATGTCAAGAGTCTACATATGAGACCCCAGTCACAGGAAGGCTTGCTTCTTTGTGTTTATTTTAAAAGATGAAACTCTACCTTTATGGACTGTCTTATGATTTCTTCTTTTGCTGTCAGGAAAGGCTGTGAAATTGTCATTCTCTGATGTTTCAAAGAAGGTCATGACTACTGCTCCCTCGTTAATAGGCAGGGAAGATGGATTTGTCTAGAGCAGTTGATACGTGACTCTCTAGGGCCCAGACTCAGGAAATACTGTAGGATTATGTTTTTTGACTGTGAATGACTTGGACACCATGCCATGGTTGGGACCATGCATATAGAGCCAAACAAAGCCATTGAACACCATTTGCTTTCAAGAAGGAATACATAGAAATGAAAACCAGGAGGCTGATGTGGGGTGAGGGGAAGGGATTGGGTGGGAGTGAGGGTGTCAGAAGAACCTCTTTGGTTTTACCTGGTTCCTCTTGGGGTACCAGGTTCTCTCCCAAGCAAGATGGGTGGTGTGTCCCAATATGTAGTGGTATGTGAATAACTGATTACTAATAGTAAAGTGCCAACATATTTATTGACTTGCTTAAAAGATAAGCAATTCAAGGTTATCACTCTAATAATATGATATCAGGTTGGTGCAAAGGTAATGCAGTTACTGCCACTGCTTTTAATTTAAAACTGCAATTACCTTTGCACCAACCTGATATCACCCTTACGCAATTCATCAGAGGTTTTCACAAATGAGAGAGAAAGGAGTAGTGCCACATAAATCTGTGCTAAGAATGATGTTTACCTATAGCCTTTCTCCCAGTACCATCACACCTGCAGTGAGCAGCTGTTACTGATAAACCATTAGTAAGATTTGTGATTATAAATTATTTTCATGCACTTAAAAAAGATTTCATAAAAATCTGTGTATTCCCAAAGAGGTGTGCCATGTCTATGAATTTATTCTACTGGACATATGTGACACAGTTGAGAATAACTGGGTTAGATCATTCTGTGTGGGATATCATTTATGTTTTTAGAATTGCCCTTGAACTTACTGTGTCATAAGACACATGAATATGCACACATAAATACTTTTTTCCTGCTCCTCTTTCTCCCCTGCCATGGTTCTCTTCATCTGAGAGGTGAAAGAGGAACCTGTGGAGTTGGCTGTGCATTGAGATCTTCCAGTCCCACTGAATCATGCCATAGTGCCTGCTAGGAAGACAGTAATCTAGAGCAGTGCTTCTCTTCTTCGATGTGCATTCAGTCAGCTGAGTATCTTGCTCCAGTCCAGATTCTGATTCAGTAGGTCTAGAGTGGGACTCAAGATTCTGCATTTAAAGCCTCACAGGTAATGCTGGTCTCGTTTATGGACCCCACTTTGAATGACAAGGGTCTAGACTAGGATGTCAAACTTATTTCTGTCTCCTATTTTCCTAGAAGTGTGTTATTTTCTTTGTTGTAGGTTTATGTAAGTATAGCCCCAACAGCAACTATTGGCAAAAAAGTGAATTAGATTCTTTTTGCAGTATGTTTTCTTCCCCCTTGAGATGCCTCTGCATTTACTTGTTTTAATTTGTGCTTCTGGCATTAAAAGCCATGCTTGATACTGGAGCTGTTTTAAAATCCAAAATTGCACTGTGTGCTAAACTGTTTTCTTGCTAATTGTTTACCAAGTCCTTTTGGGGATTGCAATGACTTTGGCCTCTGATGCAATGGTTAACCCTTAGCAGTCAGGAAGTATGAATCAATGTGGCTAGACTGAGGAAAGGCAGGAGACTGTAAGAGTTAAGAATCCGTTGGGTACAAATAACAGAGCACTGGTCTGAAAGGAGATTAAGCAGCAGAAACATTAATTATCTCACATAGCAAGAAGTCTGGGCATTTGGTTTCAGAGTTGGTACAGGGGCCTAGAGATGTCATGGAGGTCATGGACTCTTTCCTACTTTCCCTTCTGTGCTGCCAGTGGGGGTTGGGCAGCACCTGCCGGCATGGGTTGTATCACTCCCTTACGTCACATCTTCATGGGCTGTCTTCATGGGCTGTTGTCACTACTAGCATCACCTCTTCACATGACCATTCTCAAACAGGAAGGAGATTGGGGAGCAAAGGAGCCTTGTAGGATGGTTCTTTTATTCAGGAGAAAAACTTCCCTGCAAGAGCCTGTACTGTATTATCTTAGGATCTTATAGGTCAGGACTAGGGCAGAGCCACTGACCATTCACTGCTGAAAAAGAATGATATGCCATTATTGGCTTAGATCAATAAGATGAATCTCCCAAGGCCTGGCAAACAAAATCAAGATTCTGGTAGAAAAGAACAGGATATGGATGTTGGGCAGTCAACCAACAGTGTGTGCTCCAGGAACTGATACTGAGAACCAATCATATTCTAAGCTTCTCATTGTAAAGCTTGAGGACCTGTTGCTCAAAGAAGGAAACGAGCAGGCAGTGTCATTGGGACTTAACATTTAGGCTAGGCCTGTTCAATTTTAAAGCACCTCTTTGGAGTGGAAACATGGCTCCTTTGTATGCGCTGTGTCTTCCCTTGCTGCCTGTCTTCTTTCTGTTAGTTTTAGGGATTGTTGATGGCAGGCTTACTAGAATCAGGATCCCACAGTATGCCTCTGAATAGGGGCCACATATGTTACATCACACACATTGCTATCTGGCCTTTTTGGCTGTGGGTGTGCTGGAATACCACTATAATAATAGAAGGAAAACTACTCCTATGTGTAAAGTGGCATGATTTCAAGAAGGAAGCCAGCTCAGTGAGTGTGGGTGGCTGCTGCTCCAGGTCTTGTTGCATCTTGACTTGGCCCACTGGGCTTTCTACTCTGCTTCTTGCCCTGAGCTGTGCTGCATTCTGCTGAACACAGCGCAGGTGCCCAGAAGTGCAACACCCACCTGGAAGATTTAAGTTATCCCTCTGCCTCCTTTGAGTCAGGACAGCAGAAAGCTTTCTCCTGCTCTGGGTTGCAGGGTTTCCTAGTGTAGGTTGGAGGGAAAGGGTGGCCCTCCCAGTTTGCACTCAGACTTGGCTTTCAGTGCCCAGAGGTCTGGTGACATTCTGATGATGGTCAGGCTCCAGGAAAGTGAAAAGTTGCGCCCTTTTCCTCTATAAACAAAAAGAAAACAAACAGAAGAATTAGTATCCAAAGGCTGGATTTAATTATACATAAACATAAAGCAGAAGTGGTGATTTGGTCAGTTAAAGGAGCGAAAGCACTTTGCTAAAGTATACGATAATTGAATAAGCATTGCAATCAGAAGGAAACAATACTAGAATCTTGTTGGCTTCCATATAAATGCTGAATTATGGCCTAGGATGAGCTTTCCTGTTATTCTCAAATGCCCTGGAGGGAGAAAGATTTTGACCAGAGAGTGCTATGATCAGAAACTGCACTTTAGGAAGATTAATGTGGATGTAATAAGTAAGTCTGGACTGCAGTTGGAAGAGGCATGCCTCTGATTCTGTAACTGCTAACTGCTAAAGCCCTGACTTTCCCTGGTCTGTGTTTTTCTTCTCTCACCAAGAAAATCAGGCAAAAGGGCCCTGGGAATTAGCAGCAGAGGATGGTGCCTTCAGTGCTGAGTGTAGTATACTGGGCCCATTAGCATGTTTCTTGTATTTATGTTGTTTAGGTCATGTCATAGTCATTCTATTTAAGTTAATATATTCCCCCATGTTGGCTCTCACTAAAAGGCCAGGATTGTGTCGAAATCAAAGCTCTGTTAGCCCATGGTGTCTAAACCCACACGGTGCATGTACACAATTGTGCACAGCCATGTGTACCGGGCATAAGTGGATGCTGTACAACTGACACACATCCTAGTACAAAAATAATAAGAAAATAAGGAACTACATGGTTAAAAAAAAAAGCTCTCTTTAGTCTGTTCCCAACAGAATTAGGAAAATATTTGCTTCTGTTTTCTACTCATTATTATACAGTTTGCATAATTGAAGTCACAATGTACTTCTTTAATCATCCAACGTTGGTGGTATAACATTTTAAGGAAACCTGTGGGACTCGGGAAGGCCGGATGCTGGCAGCCCTGAAAATGTTCCCGAGTGTTTAGAAGAACATTTCAATTTTGTCAGTCAAGTCTTGAGAGTCTCTCATGAGAAAAAAAAAAACAACTGGGACTCAAACCAAATTATAAAGGGATTGGTTTTGATATAAATATGACATTTAGGATTAACCAGTGAACCTCAAACCAGTTTTTCTGTGTTGGGTAATCACAACTTGATCTTTACTCAGAGAAAGAGCTTAGGAGTTGTGGAATCTTAACCCCATTATTGCATTTTGCATTTCCTTCTCAATAAAGAAAAATACATTGAACTTTCCAGAAAAGGAGACTAGGGCTAAGTAACTGACTCCTTTCTGAAGGACTATGAATTTTATTCAGACCCTCAATAACTTGCTCTGTGTTCCTTGGCAAGTCATCTAATCTTTTTTATTCCTTCCTCTTTTCTTAATTCCAATACCTACTAAATCATCATATTTTCTTAAGAATTGGTCTAATCCTCTCCATTTGCAACCTCTCTATTCATATACCGGCTCTGTTGATTTTTCTCCTGGGCTATGGTTGTGGTCTTCCCTGCTTCTAGTCTTTTTCCTTTGCTGAACATCCCTGCATGGTCACTTTTTCCAAATGTTCTTCTTCTCTAACGAGAAAGGGAACGACAGCTGTTAATTGAATCAGGTATAAGTTCCTTTACCTGGTACTCAGACTCTGTGGTTGGTTGGGCCCCTCAACAATCTCACCTAGTACTTCCCTGCTTTTAAAAATCATTGCCTCCATGGAAAAGAAGCTGCTAGTAGGAAAGAACTTTCAGGGTCCCCTGAAGCTGTGGGGGCTCCTGTTGCTCCAGACTCCCACTCAGCCACTTAGGCATCAGTGTCTCTTTTAACTCATTGTAGCTACATTTTAGGAAGCTCTGAACTCTCAAACATTGATCCTGTTACTCTCTGATCAAAGGTTGAAGTGACCTAAGTCAATGTTGTTCAAGCACAACTCGGGTTCCTTTTCAAAGAGAATAGCAGATACTGCAGAAGTTTGAGGTAGGTGAGGCTTGGGTACTCACCCACAGCCTCCCTTACAGGTTTTAGAGAAATCAACTTTTAGACCAAATTTTGCCCTTGGTTAGCAAGCGAGCCCCTAAACAGTTCTCACAATTTGTTCTGTAAGCTCAAGGAAATCCCAGTTCTTTTTCCTCATAGGTGAATGAAAAATTCATTAGAGGCAGACATGCCAAGATTCCAGATGCAGTTTTTGTTTTATCCTTATGCTTGCTATTAGGAATCCAACCATCCACAGAACTGGCTGGGGTATAGTCTACAGTTGGGCTGGACTGGATTGTTTTATTCTGTTCGTGCAAGAGTGAGGAGTATATCTGAAATATTTTAGCCACTCTCTGTGTGCTAAGAACCTTTATTTTCAGCAGTGAAAGTCCATTTCTAACATGTTTCATACCTCTCAACAGGTCACTGTTTTCCCTAATAGTAACTCCTTTCGACACTTAGTCACCTGGCTTATACTCATCTATATTTAGATTTGGATAATAGAAATACTTCCAGCAGCTGCCTCTGGCATGCTGAGTTGAGTGCTATCTGAACCCCCCTAGCACTGGACATTCTTGGTTAGAATGCCAGCTGACCACCTAAGTTGTGGTATCACACGGCATATGTTGAAGTATTTTAGGTAAATTTTAGACATCATAACCACACAGTTGGCAGACTTTAGTTTTGCAGACTAAATTAGGCAGGAGAAATCTCTTTTCCAGTTTTTTAGAAATGAATTTGTTGCCAACTACAGTAAGAAAGGGAGTTTTTTCATAAAGATTCCAATGTTTGGCTTCCCTGGGAAAACTGGGATATCCAGCAATCCTGGGTCTGCATTTCTTTATGGCAACTTTCTCCTGGTGCCAAGCAACAGGGGCCTGCCTTGGACCTTGGTTGGAGGGTGCTGACAGTGGGCTCCAGGGCTTCACACAGGGCCCAGCACTCCTAAAGTCTCCTGTCACAGAGACTGAGTATCAAGGGCCCTTGTCACTGAGACTGTAGCTGTTGGTTTTCAGGACCCTCTTTTCTCTATTGTATTCCTGCCTGGCTGCTGTAGGTGTTTTGAGTTTTTGACCCTTGCAGCTGTCAGTTTTTCTTCTTGGCTCCACACTTGTGCTTTGCTCATGCCATTTCTTTGTCGAGAATTTGTTTCCTGTTGGGCTTCCTCATCCAAGTCTTCACCTCATCTTCAAGGCTGGCTCCAAGGCCCACTTTGGAGATAGTCTTCCATGACCTTTATGGTTATAGCTCCTCTGCTTTTATACAGACAATGTGGTATTTGATTTTATACATTGCATTTGATTTTGCATGTTGTTTTATTGTTTATTGTTTTCATATGTTATCCTACTTAGGTGTGAATATTCTTTTTTTTTTTTTTTTTGAGACAGGGTTTCACTCTGTTGCCCAGACTCGAGTGCAGTGATACAGTCATGGCTCACTGCATCCTCGACCTCCTGGGCTCAAGTGATTCTCCCATTTCATCCTCCTGAGTAGGTGAAATTAACAGTTGCATGCTACTGCACCCACCTAATGAACCATCATGCCCGACAAATATTGTTAAAGTCAAGAAACATGTCTTCTCCTATTTTATCTCTGCCACTGTAAAATGTTTATGCTTATCCCTGCAGCCTTCTTGCCTTGCTTATGAAAAGGCATTGAGTAGCTTATTGATCTACCTAACAGTTGTTGTAAAGAATATTCATACATGGTAAAAAAAATATGAGTCTTATAAATATGAAAGTAATATAAAAATAGAGGCTGGGCATGGTGGCTCATGCTTATAATTCCAGCACATTGGGAGGCTGAGACAGGAGCTTTGCTTGAGCTCAAGAGTTTGAGACCAGCTTGGGCAACATAGAGAGACTGCATATCTACAAAAAATAAAAATAGATTAGATGGGCATGGTAGCACATGCCTGTAGTCATAGCTACTTGGGAGGCTGAGGTAGGAGGATCGCTTGAGCATGGGAGGTTGAGGCTGCGGTGAGCCATGATCATGCCACTGTGCTCCACCTTGGGCGACAGAGCGAGACTCTATCTGGAAAAAAATAAATACATAAATAAAAATAGGTCTAAATAAGAAGGCCAGTAAGGCCCAACCAGAAAGTTTAAGTCCCTTTCTGGAGTCATACAGTTGGGTAATAGTCTAGCCTTAGGCCTAATCACTGTTAACACTCAGATCTTGCCCATTAGTCCTGTGATGTTTCCTAGTACATCTGCCACTCTCCAAATCAGATAACCATACCTGCAGATCCTCCTCAAGGCTTAGTAGCATTCACACCTCAAAATAAGACCATGACTGATGTTACTGAGATCGCCCGTGCCAAATTACGCAAAGGTGATGAATGCACATCCAACTACTCACCAAGAGCCAGGGTGCTGGAGATGCTGTGTCATTAACAAGGCCATGCAGAAAGCCCTCTGCTGGTGCACCTGTTTAGCATGGAGGGTTGATGTACCTAGATGACAAAGCATCATGTGCAAGGGCAGTGCTGGTGAGGCCAAGGAGGTGATGGGATCAGGGAATAAAAAGTAAGTCGTTCAGTAGGGAGCTTACCATCTGAATCTGAGAGTAGTGATATAGGTAGGGCAGAAGAGGAAAGGGCAGTCAGGTTTACCTGTTATGCTGAAGGATTTTGACTTTTTCCTGAGGGGACAGGGAGCCTTGAAAGACGTTTTTTTTTTTTTGTTTTTTGTTTTTTGTTTTTTGAGACAGAATCTTGCTCTGTCACCAGGCTAGAGTGCAGTGGCATGATCTCAGCTCACTGCAACCTCCGCCTCCTGGGTTCAGGCAGTTCCCCTGCCTCAGCCTCTAGAGTTGCTGAGACTACAAGCATGTGTTACCATGCCCAGCTAATTTTTTGTGTTTTTTTTTAGTAGAAATGGGGTTTCATCATGTTGGCCAGGATGGTCTCGAACTCCTGACTTCGTGATCCACCTGCCTTGGCCTCCCAAAGTGCTGGGGTTACAGATGTGAGCCACCACGCCCCGCCTGAAAGACTTTTAAGGAGGGCTCAGTCCTGTGACATAGAAAGGCCTGGTCGCTGGAGCCTGGATCTGGGGAAGGAAGGGAGATGGGAACTTAGGAGGCTGCCGCAGAAGTCTTGGCAAGAAGTAATGGTGGATTAAATGAAGGCAGTGGCTGTGGAGAAGCAAAGAAGTGGATGGATTCAGAAGGTGTTAGAGCCTTTTTGTTATTAGGATGACAGCATTCTTTGTTGCTGCTGCTGTTGTTGTTTTTCTTAAAGTAGCTTTTACCCATATCCTCCAGTTATTCCTGCAGTCAGGAGATGGACTGGCTAACCTTATGTGTAGCCTTTGATTCCGTGTTGCCTGAGAAATGTCCATGGTTTTGGACCCAAGTGAATCTGGCTCTATTCCCTTTGGCTGTATAGATGGACCCCTTAGGAAACAAGGACGGCTTTTCACTGTTACTGTTCTGCCACCTCGTTCTAACTGTCATATGCAAGCTATCTCAACAGAATATACCAATTTTTTGTTTATATAACATAAGCACACTATGTGCTTTACTCAAAATGTTCTGTTACTGAGTGCATATAATCTATATATACATCAGCCATACATAGGAGCAAACTGTGTATTTATTCTGTAGTCATACAGGGAGTAGATGTTAGGATTGGTGTTTTCTGCTCCTGAAATTTTTGTTCTGAGTTTTAAAGACATTTAACCGTCTGTTTGAGACTTTAAAGTGAGTGTTCAAAGTGGAGGCTCTGAATAAATATATGAATCATGACAGACATATTGAAAGGGTATTGTCGGTAATAAATTGCTACTATACATCTTTTTCAGCTGTTTGTCTAACTTTTTAAAATGTGCAATATAAGCAGGTAGTATTTTTAAGGAAGTGAAAATATATCTAATGTTAACTATGGATTTTTACCTGGATTATATCTTTTAGGAAGAGACGTTAGGGCGCAGAGTTGCTTCAATTGCATTTAAAAGAATCAATTTTTCCTTAAAGCAGCTTTTACCTGTATCCTTGATTTATAGATGATATGTATTTATTTCATATTATCGTATTATAAAATCATTTTAACAAAAATGAAATGTTGGATTCATCGTTGAACTTCTTTTTAGAAATACAAATTAAGTTGAAATTAGTGGCTTTAAAAGCTTTATCAAATATATATTTTTTCCAGCAGATATAGTAGATGCTTACACATATTTCAATTCACCTAACTCTTCTCTAAGAGAATGAATTGTATCTTCTCCCACCCACAGGAGACTGAGTGGTTACAGAGATTTCTTTTCACAAGACTTCAGTGTTCTGGCTGCAGTATAAGAATTAAAAGGGCTTTAGAATTGGAAACATATATGCATATTAAATTATATAGCAGTTTAAAAATATATACTTTTATTCAATATGAACATGAGAGTAGCAGTTGGAACAAAGACTCCATTTGTCAATTTTCATTCCTTTTATTTGTAATTGAAATCCTGTTGGGAGTACTAGTAAATTTAAATATAAATAAAATCCAACATTCAATATATTTCTACTCAGGAAACTGGTTACAATGTTATTAAGTCACAATTGCATAAGCTAACCTTATAGGCCTACAGCAAATGCTAATACATTTTGACCTTGGTTTGTACTTGAGGTTGTTTTTTGGTAATTGCTGTCACCCTGACAGCCAACAAAGGGGACCAGCGAAGGAAAAGTATATGAGAACGATTTGCAGAGGCTCAGACTGCACAGTGCGCTGTGGTGTTTTGAGGTGTTGACTACGTGTTTTTATTACTACCCACCAGCTCACTATCAAGCAGTCCTTGACTTGGCTGTCATTGATAGGTACACTAGTCTTGAGTAATTGGTACTTTAACTTATTAACTACTTTTAACCATTGTGTAAAAATGAAAGCAAGAATAGTGCATTAATAATTGCCAGGCATTCCCTTCTGTACTGTATATACAAATAGAATTTTTGCACATGTGCCTGTATGTATATATAAGTTGAGTATCCCTAAATCAGAAAATTTGAAATCCCAAAGGTTCCAAATTCTGAAACGTTTTGAATGTGAGGTGACATTCAAAGGAAATGTTCATTGGGACATTTCAGATTTCTGGTTTTTGAATGAGGGCACTTAACTAACTTAGTATATAATGTAAGTATTTTAAAATGAGAAAAAATCCAAAATCTAAAACATTTCTGGTCGCAAGCATTTTGGGATGCTCAACCTGTACGGTATGCCTAATTAATTCATCTTCTCATAAAATTAACTTCTAGTATATACTGAGTGTTAAGAAAAATACTGTTTACTTCTACAATCCATTTCATCTGTACTTACGAAAATTGTCCAGAAAATCAGTCTTTGCTGACTAAGGTTTTTTGCATACAGACAAACTCAGGCATGTTGGTTTTATGTATCTTATCTTTATATACCTCAGCTAAAAGCTAAGACCCTTTATATTTAATTTGGTATACTAAGCTTTTGGACTGGCGGGCTTGTGGCCCATTACCAGTGATGGTGTTCCCCAAGGTGTAGGGGATGACAGAGGGCAGATCTGCCTTTTTTTTCCTGAGAGAGTGCTGTAGACATGTTCGGAACAGTTCATCACCACTGTGAAGCTCACAAAGAAGAGACATGCTAAAAAAAAATCACAATTTATAAGCAATAATGTCTTACATAAAATAAAGGAGATTTTTTTTTCCCTTTCAGATTTTGGAGTAAGTGCGTTCCTAGCAACAGGGGGTGATGTTACCCGAAATAAAGTAAGAAAAACATTCGTTGGCACCCCATGTTGGATGGCCCCTGAAGTCATGGAACAGGTGAAAAAAACAATAAAGTGACTTTTTGATGAACATAGTATAATCGTACAGATCATTAATACACTAACATTTCATTTGTATCTAGCATTTTAGTAGAATGCATCATGTAACTTAAGATTTAATTCTTGATTCCTAGTTAATTAGCAAACAAATGTAAAAGTTATACATCAACAGCTGTGGATTTCTGACATGATATGGACTTGATGATATGTAACATGCCTGCCGTATGATTGTGTTTTTTTTTCCTGCTTACTTTCTTAGGTGAGAGGCTATGACTTCAAGGCTGACATGTGGAGTTTTGGAATAACTGCCATTGAGTTAGCAACAGGAGCAGCGCCTTATCACAAATATCCTCCCATGAAAGTAATTACAGTTGGAAATACTATGTCGGGGTTGAAATGTGATTGGATGGAATCAGTTTTCTAATTGTCTTCAACATCTTCATCCTTCTCTTAGACCCAAGGAGAATTAATGGAGGAACACAGCCAAGTTGAACATTGTCTGATTTTCTCAGTGGACAGAATAGGACAAAAGTAGCATAATTCCCAGTTTTGAAGCTTGCTTTATAGTCTCAGCACAGAGTTGAGAAAATAATGTGATCAGATTGGTCGATGGAGGTTGATAGCTATGACAAATGCTGGTCATTACTCTTTTGATAGCAGAAAAATGCTAGGTTCCCAAAGAAAATCTCAAAATAGATTATGGTGATGTCATCTCTGCAAATGGATTTCCCAGATTTTCAGGCCTTTTTTTTTTTTTTTGCTTTTTAAGTGGACTATAACATTTTTACCCCTGCTGTCCTAGTGTAATGTTGGCAACTCATCTGATACAAGAGAGCCACAGTGTTTTTAGGATGCTATTTTCACGTGTCTGCTGTTCTTTTAACTGGCTTATACCTCGTTGTTGTTCTTAGTTCTGAGATAGTGGTATCAGGGCTAATTTACCCAACTGGATTTTGTTTTGAGGCTGAAATAGTTTAGTGAAATTATAATGCTGTTTTACATAGAGTATGGTCTATGACTCTTTCATGGTTATTGGAAAAATTTGGGAGGATTTATTTTAAAAACCCAAGAATAAAAAGTGAGTTTTACTGATTTAAAAGAAGTAATATATTGTAGAAAGTTTGGATATGCAAGTCAGACTAAAGAAGAAAAACAATCATCTGTAATCTCATCAACCACAGACAATCTCTACAAGGTTTTAGTGTAATTCATTTTATTGTTTTCTCTCTATATATATATTTAACATAGTTAGGATTTTAGTGTATGTGTGTGTGGATACATATACCGGATTTTGTTAGCAGAAAATTTAAAATTGAAGTATAAACAATTGAAGTGACCTTTTGAAGAAAAAGCACTGAAGTAATGCTGAAGGATTTTTTCTTTCATTCAGTTTTTCTTTCTTCATTTTCTTTCTTTCGCCTCTTCTTAGTGTTTCCCACCTGAATTCAAAGTCGCACTCCCAGCCTGAAGTCCTCTAGGAATTTCTTCAGAGTTCTCAGTCCCCCACTTTCTCCTGTGGGCTATTATCCTCCACAAACAATAAGCCGTCACTTTCACGCTTCATCTATTCACACATGTGAAAGTGTTTGAAAAGAAGCTTGACATGTATAGCATTTGCATAAATTAAGGCTGAATTATGCATTAATGAGGTTTATTCATCGTACAGGCTAGTAGTTTTCTACACCCTCCACTACTTTTTTTTTAAAGCAAATAATTTTGAAGTTAGTATGAAAGAGTGGAATTTTTACCTTTTTGATTTAAAGTTGTATTTTTATTTTGTTTTGTACCCCTCCAAAAGCAGCAAGGACTTTGGATTTGATGACAGTTTTTAGCCACTCAGTTACATTCTGGCTATCCTTCAGTGTCTTACTCTCAGTTTTGCCAAGTCTTTTAGCAATTTTCTGTATGTTTTCTCTTTTTTTTTTTTTTGTTTTAAAGGAAATCATGTTACCTCCTGGGATGTTGCGGTTTTATTTTTAGGGCCAGTAATGTGTTACAGAAGCCTTGAGTACAGGCAGTTCCTTACTTATGAATGACCTGTACACATGAACAGTCATGCCTCTGGCTCTCTCTCTCCTCCACCCGCTTTCCCAGCCAGCCTGTGCTGGAGCTACGTGCTCCTCGAGGCGGTACATGAGCCAGTTCCCAGGAAGCTCTGTCTGGGATCATTCTCAACACATAGAGCAAATTTTGTAAATTCTGTCAATGGAATAACAAAAAGGTTAAAGGGGGCATGAACAGATTTGCAGTGGCAATGGATACTTTCAATACACAGTTTCTGCAAAGTTAAAATCATGGGAAAGCACTTTGTATCTAATCAAGGATGGTTTTTTACACTTCTATGAAAAATTCAAAACTAGACTGTAGCAATTGCTGTACTGAGATTCTGTCTTCATGTGTGTTTCTGCTGCAGGTGTTAATGTTGACTTTGCAAAATGATCCACCCACTTTGGAAACAGGGGTAGAGGATAAAGAAATGATGAAAAAGTACGGCAAGTCCTTTAGAAAATTACTTTCACTGTGTCTTCAGAAAGATCCTTCCAAAAGGTAAGTGAAACTTAGTGGATGAGTTAATGACCTGGTTTGAGCCATGACAAAGCTTTGTTTGTAGATGGGGAAAGGCTTTGTGAGGACACTGGAAAGGTATTTCTTGTCTGGGAAACCCTGCTCTGGTCCCCAGATTTCCAACCTGTTAGTGGAAGACAGTGTGGGTCCAAGGGGGAAAGAAGTGGGTGAAGAATAAAGGAGAGGCAGAGGAAGAATTGTGGCGTTAATAAGATTCACTGTGCTTGTTAGGTGTGGGCTCTGTCATCAAAGGAAATGAAGTAAAACAGAAATCAAAAGAAACTGGCAGTGCTACATTCAGAAGCTGAGCTAATACTCTGCACTGTGTAGGTTGAGCTGACCTCTCAGGATTTGAATATCCTGCTAGCTCCAGTCTAAACTAGGCAGAGCTGTTGAATTTTGCATGAGCTTCCTGTTAGTTGCAGAACAAGTTGTTGGTGCTGTTTAAAAGATTATCGGTAAAGAAGATTAAGGAAATTTTTTTTTACCTTAAAAAGATTAATCATGTAAACAGAAGCAAATGGCCTTAAATTAACATTAGTGTTTCCTATTTATTCTTTGGTTATTGCCCTGCACTGTACTGTGTCTGCTTTCTGATTTCCTTGCTTCCTTCTTAATTTCTGTGACTTTGAAATATCCTGGTTAGTGATCATGGAGCCCTCTGTTCTTTGTCACCTAGAGGAGATTGTTAATTATGTGAACGGCCTTGCCTGGGTAAGGTCCCTTTGCAGGTACCTAGTTGTATATGGCGTTAGTCTAGCACAGACCGCGAGAGGCCTCTGAGAAGTTCCTGTCTATCCTAATCCACCTGAGGATCCAATTTGTTCCTTATATTTTAAAATGTAATAACTGACTTCTCTTCTGAAACTTCTTTTTCAGGGAAGGACTCTGCTGTTAGAAGTGATTCCTTTATTTTGATCTTAAATTTTTATGAAACTTGTTAAGCCTTTACACAGTAACTTACTGTTTGAGTAGGCAAGCCTTCTCTAGATTAAACAGTTTCCATAATTGTACCCATTGTTTGTAGCTGCTCACTTCATTCCTTTACATTTACTGAATTTGCCTTGAATTTTTTCCGTATCGGTCACTTTTCTCATGGAGCCAGGAATGAAGACTGCTATTAGCCATCTTGAATTATTTATTGTAAAAGGGATGATTACTTTGTCATACCTATGTACTATTTCTATGTAAACATCTCATTTGTCATTTATATTTGATTTGTAGGACTTGTTTTTCTTCCACAATTTTTTGATCTTTCGTTGAGATTACTTCTTCAACCTCCATTTGGGTGAAATGCTCTTAGATTCTAATTTTGTTTTCCAACATTTGCTTATCTTCCCCTTGAATTTTGTGTCATCTTCAGTAAAATTTTTTGACATCTTCAAGAAAACAGAATTTGATCCTTCATAGCCCAGCAAGAGAAGTTCTTGTCTTTCCAGTTAGTACTAGATTATTACTGATGGTCTTCCTGATTCTTGAACGACAGTAATTGAGATTCCACCTAGTGGTTGTGATTTGTAATGTCACACAATTCCAGCTTTTTAAGAAAATTGTTCTTTAGGGTAGAATTGTTAGTGTACTTAATGATATAATAGTATATTTCTTTAGGAGATTTGTATGTGATTTGGTCAAAACAAATTAGATTGACATACATTATATTTAACAAAATGTTTTTATTTCTTTTCTTTTTTTCTTTTTTTTTTGAGACACAGTCTTGCTCTGTCACCAGGATAGAGTGCAGTGACGTGATCTTGGCTCACTGCAGCCTCCGTCTCCCAGGTTCAAGTGATTACCCTGCTTCACCCTCCCAAGTAGCTGGGACTACAGGTGCACGCCTCCACGCCTGGCTACTTTTTTTTATATTTTAGTAGAGACAGGGTTTCACCATGTTGGCCAAGATGACCTCGATCTCCTGACCTCGTGATTTGCCTGCCTCGGCCTCCCAAAGTGCTGGGATTACAGACGTGAGCCACCGCACTCAGCCCATTTTTATTTCTTAATAATCTTGAAAGTCTTTCTGGATTTTATTCATTATATGAGTTTAAATATCAGGTTCCTTCTACTCCACCAGAAAAAAAATATATATATATTCTTTAGAGGAGAGTCGTATACCATATGTTCAAAATCTTCAAATCTTTCATTCAGAGACTACTCTCTTAAAAACATTGTTGATGTACAAAGCATTAATTGTTTAAGGTCTTCTTTTAGATATTTTCTCTGTAACTTAATCTGTTCTCACTATTGTGCAATTGTTCTCGATACCAAACAGCTGTAGACTGTTAGTGGCACATCACCTTCCCAGGTAGCTCTTTCTTACAATGAAAAGATACGTAGGTTGATTGGGGGTGGGGGGCAAAATCTATGACCTGTAAGAATGGAAAAAAGCAACATTGTTGAATTACTTTTTAGATAGGTTGCAATTTCAACATATGAATCCATGACTAATTTGATAAGTAAACCTTGAATTCCTGCACAATAATAAAAGAAACCAGGAATATTTTCTACCTTTGCTTTTGTCATTCAAGAGTTCTTGCCGTTTCTCTGTCCCCTTTCTATCCCTCTTTTTATGCTTGATTCAGATGCTACATCTTCCTAAAGTTAGGTACCTGTGGGTGGGATTCCTAGCTCTGCTTTATCAAGATCTGTATGACTTAGCTTTCTTGTCTGTACAATGGGCCTTAAAAAACCCACTTCATAGGATCGCTATGAGGATGGGAAGAGAGAATGCACTTCAAACACATAGCACAGTACCCAGGGAGTCTCTTAAGTACTCATGAGGTTAAGATTGCCATTCATGGCCGGGCACGGTGGCTCAAGCCTGTAATCCCAGCACTTTGGGAGGCCGAGACGGGCGGATCACGAGGTCAGGAAATCGAGACCATCCTGGCTAATATGGTGAAACCCCGTCTCTACTAAAAAATACAAAAAACTAGCCGGGCGAGGTGGCGGGCGCCTGTAGTCCCAGCTACTCGGGAGGCTGAGGCAGGAGAATGGTGTAAACCCGGGAGGCGGAGCTTGCTGTGAGCTGAGATCCGGCCACTGCACTCCAGCCTGGGCGACAGAGCGAGACTCCGTCTCAAAAAAAAAAAAAAAAAAAAAAAAAAAAAAAAAAAGATTGCCATTCATTATTTGCCTTTTTTTCCCTGACCAAGTGGAGTTGTTGAAACTTTTATGCAATAACTACAGTATATCGAAAATATATCTTTTATAGCACTTATTACACTGTGTACTCTTATTGATTTATACACCCCAATTCCTCAAAAGTTTGTAAGTTTTTTAGGAGAACTTGTGCTGCTTATCTTTATATCCAGTGTCTGGTCTGTATTATATGCTCAGTACCATTTCTTGAACAACTAGAGATGATTGGGAACTTGCAATTTGGGGGTGATTTGGACCCATTGAAGAGTGTTTAATAAACAGAAATCAGATTTGAGTAGGTTGGAGAGTGAATGCAAAATTTTTGCCAGTTTTTATTATTTCTGTTGCCTAAATGTAGATCATCTACCTATAATCTGAAAGCAATTTACTTGTGCCAAAGCCCTGGTGTTGCTGAGTACCTTACGAGCAGTGAGTGAAAAAATATTGCGAGAAAACAGTGACCAGCACAGATTCACTCATATGCATCAACTCTCAGGCTGCTGAGAATAGGCTGTGGTTTTTTTTGTCAACCTTGAGAGCTCATGGGACTTTCCTCATAAAAGAGAGCTGGGGTGTTGCAGCCCTTTGGGTCGTCTGAGTCTGTGTTCTGCATTGGCGTAGACAGAGAGTTGCTTATATTTGCATACCAGAACATCTTGCTATTTCTTAAAAATAAAAGAACCTTAATCTTGTAGACTACAGACTTTGTGTGGCTAGCAACTGTAAAAAGAACCAACTTTTTTTTTTTTTTTTTTTTTTTAAGCAACAAGGGGGATGATGTTGCATTGATAAATCCTTAAGAAAGGAATATGACTTGAATATTTCTTTTGTGGGGAGTGGTGTGGGGAGGAAAGCAGCTCTGCTTGAGGTCAAAGGGCTGTTGGAACTTATTAATGCAAATTGTTAGAACTATTTAAACTATATCATATTCATCTAGAGTCTTTTGAAAATTATTTTAAGTCTCAGTGGACTTTGGTTCATCCATATGTATTAGCTGAATCCTTTAAGAGATTTTCTTCTGAGAATGTTGTTACTTGCAGACTGCTGCATTGTTTTTAATGATTTAAAATTGAATCATCATTCAAAGGCTGGACCATTATTTTGGTTACTGGTAACATTTTAGCATTTCTCATAAAACTGTTGGTACTTACATTGTGCTGAATTGTTTGATGTTTGCTAGTGGCCATGTAAGATGTGACTGTGCTTGCAGAATTTTCTCCTGTAGTACTCAGCTAAAAGGTAGGTGGCACTGGTGGTTCCACATTAGCCAGGCATTGGTAGTCACTATGGCATAAAATAAAAATAGATAAATGAGGAAAATAAAAAACAAAAAACCCTGAAATCAAATGGGCAGCAGGCACCTCTGCTTTTCTCACACTTTCTTTCACTGTCTTCCGTCTGTCATTTTCTTTTTTTTTTTTTTTTGAGACAGAGTCTTGCTTTGTCACCCAGGCTGGAATGGAATGTTGTGATGATCTCGGCTCACTGCAACCTCTGTCTCCTGGGTTCTAGTGATTCTCCTGCCTCAGCCTCCTGAGTATCTGGGATTACATGCACCTGCCATCACACCTGGCTTATTTTTGTATTTTTAATAGAGATGGGGTTTCACCATGTTGGCCAGGCTGGTCTTGAACTCCTGACCTCAAGTGATCCGGCCTCCCAAAGTGCTGGGATTACATGTGTGAGCCACCGTGCCTGGCCCCTCTGTCATTTTCTTAATTTCTTCCAGTTTATCCCAAAGTGATAAACACTTCAGCTGATTTGAGCAAAGAGAAACCTCTGATCTGCTATTTAGTTACTCTCTATATAAAGTTGGAATTACCTATTACTTAACAAGCCTATAAAAAAAGAAGGCGGCTTGTTTAAACCAATTCTGTTTTGTTACCTGATTGTGTTTTTGTACTTACTGATGAAGGCTAAGAGTAGAGTGGAGTGCAGAGAAAGGAGTTTCCTTTGTAGCATGCTTTTCCCTTTTACATTGTTGGTTACCATGGCAATGACCTTGCTGGAGAAGGCAAAGTATTTTCCCAGCCCTGTATCTCAAGGTATCCCTGGTACTTCCCAGCTTTCTCTCTACATCATCCTACACTTGACCCTTCGTGTGTGGGGAGGAGGATTTTTGGTGGGGGTATGGTGCAGAGGAGACAGGGAGGCACTTTGCTTCCTTACGTTGGGCATTTCCTCTGTCCTCTTTTTTTGCTAGCGTGGGTCTCATTTTTATTAAGTCTTTCTCCTGTTCCCCACCGTATTGAACAGATGCTTAGATTTTGGTGCTAACTGAATCTAGCTCCAGGAGTTGTAGTGCTGTGTCCAAATGTGTAGCAGCATCACTTTCCCCCATATTTGATTATAGTATCAAATTGAGCTTTAGCAGTTTCTGTTCTGTGCTAGGTATTGGAAACATACAAAGGAATCCTATGAGGTCCCTGCCTTGGAAGGACTCGTATCCTAGTGGAGTGAAGCGGGGAGACATAGGAACAGATAAATACATGATGGGAATGTGGGTAGCATGGAGCATGAGTGCCAGTTAGGGAGCAGTGCCTTCTGCTTGCAGGAGCTAGGAGAGGTATCTTTGAAGATGACATTTAAATTGGCTCTTGACTGATGAGCGAGGGTGTGCCAGTTGGTTATGAAAAATTTGGAAGCAAGAAAAGCAGTGTGTGCTTTGTCATGAAAGAGCAAGAGATGAGTGAGAACATCGTTGCAGTTCAAGGGTGGCATCTCTTGGGGTTGTGGGGCGATGAGGATGGAGAAGTCAGGGCGTAGAAGACTTGCTTCTGTCTCAGGCCACTGAAATGCATCAGGATAGGTAAAAGAGGATCAGATTTTTTTTTTTTTTTAAGATGCTAATTTGGGAAGCAGTGGGGATGATGGATGATGGGTTGGAAGTAGCAAGGGAGAAGTAGTGAGCCACTAGCTGGGGGCGCTGTTTTATTTAACTATATTAGCCAGAGGTGATGAGGCCTTTGAACAGAACAGTGGCCTTGAGTTTTTTTCATCATTGTGATTTTCATAGGGTTCTTTTCACATTTAAAAAATTAAATCCAAGTTATTTTGTATGCTTCTTAGTTTTTAAAATGTTGTTTCATGTTGTGAGGTTCCTAAACATGATATTTTGGTCCATTTCGGAGTCCACTGTAAAGTGGTTCTACTACATGTTCCCTCAGGAGCCCTTCTCCTTCCTCCAAGGTGTTTGAATGTGCTGCTGCCCCTCTTGCTGTCGAGCAGCACACTCTGCTCTTACCTGCTAGATTGTGACTTGTTGGAGGTATTATTTATGTCTGCCATCTTCACTATAGTATGCCTACCACCTAACATAATGCCTGACAAACTGTGGGTGCTTAGTAAATATGTACTGAGAGAATGAAAGGATGAATTTGGAGTAGCTAGAGGCAAAAACATCTGCTGGTGATCAGGAAAAGTATACATTAAAATAACAACCAAAGTTGAATCATGTGAAAGAGTTATGCTATAGTGTTTAGTTCTAAGACCTGTTTATAACAGGTGCAGATTCATGGCCTACCTGTTGTTTAGACCCTTAGTTACTCAAAGCAATTAGCTGGTAGATATGGAGAGCCAGGGTTCTTTGTCAGGTACCTACCTGCAACCAGTGCTCCACTTGAAATCTGAGGAAAAAAGCAGTAATGATTTAAACAGAAAATTTCTTTGCACAGAAATAGTTTCTGGGGCCCCTATAGACTTACACAGTTTGTATACTGATGTACTTGATGACGTTTTCTAATTCTTTCTATGCTTGGGTTTGATCCCTGGGAATATTTTAGTGGAGCTTCCTGATTTCAAAGCAGCAGTTTCCAATTGTTTCAAGCATGAGGATTCCTTTTAAACTTGCCCCACCCCACCCCCTGCTACAATATTATTTATGTGTTTGGTAATTGTTGCCTAAGATAATACCTAATGATATTCAATAATGCATCCCTCCTCCTTTCTCTCCCATTATCTTATTATGAAACGCTTAAAACATATGGAAAAGATGAAAAAGTAGTGCATTGTTTACTTCTATACTGTCACCTAGATTAAACAATTATTAATATTTTCTATAATTGTGATATTTATGTTTTATTTGCTGAACTCTGAAAGTAAGAGACTTAATACTTTAGCTTGGATTTCTTATAAACAAGGACATGTTCCTACACAACCACAGTACTTTTCCACACCTAAGGAAATGAAGAGTACGTTCCTAAAATTATCTAATATTTAGCATATTCACACATCTCTAATTATTCCCAAATGTCCTTTGTAGCTTCTGCATCTTCTTTCTCAAGCCTAGAATCCAGTCCAGGGCTGTGTGTTGCATTCGGTTTTAATGTTTTGTAAAGTCTGTTGAGTCTAGAACAGTTCCTTCAATCTCCCTGAAAGAAATCAGACCAGTTGTCTTGCTCAGCACCCTACTCTCTGGTTATTTGATTCTTTCTCATGGCTGCGTTTTTGGAAGGAACTATTGATGAAGGAAGCTATTCTTTGTGTAAGAATGTCAGTCAGTATACAAGGAAGATAGAAGTAGGAACTCAATATTCTGCTACTTCCTATGAAATAATTATTGAAGGCAAAGATATGAACACAATTAGCAGAAAGGTTTTCAGGAACAGGATATTCATAAAATGTCAAAGTATTACCCAACAGAACACTTGCTAATTGCAGTGGGGGAAAACATGACCTTTGCAATGGAGAGATTAGGTGCCTGGGGGGACTGATGGTTAAATTTAGCATCACTAACAGTGGAGTGACCTAACAGGACCTGCCTCTGAGGTGCTGCTGTAAGAAGTGTGTGCCATCATCTGTGAAGTATTCTTGCCCCAAATGCTTAATTAAATCTCTTCAAGCCTTCAGACCTAACTTAGAGTTTACAGGAAATACGGGCTAGAGAAGCAAGTTGAATGACACCATGAGGAAATAATCACACCATCTAGTAATGCTTCTAAATGAATTTGCATTTTATTAATCACGATCACATTTACCTTCACCTGGCAAACAGCAGTCCATATGCACTTGAGACAGGTTTATTGAGCAGGCAAACAGAGCGTGGACACGATGTGTGAACCGCTTGCAGTACCTGCTGCTCTTGGGGAAGCACAGAGCACAGTAGAGTATGCTTTCTTTGACAGGGTCATATAGTAGCTTGTATGGTTTCTTAATAAATATAGAAATTTAGCTCACAGATGTGTCAGTCTGCCACCTTTTAGAAACACTGAATTCACTTAGTTAAGTGTAAGGATGAAGGATGGAAAATTGATTCTGCCCCAAGCACTTTACATACAGAAGTTTATCTGTTTGGCAGTAGAGGTATTTGGAAAGAACTAGAAAATTGGCACAATTTAATTTGGTGCCAGCCTATGATGAATTTGGTTCTGAGTTTTGCTATTCCTGAAATTGGTCTTCCAGAAATACTCTTAAGGTTAAATTGTTTCATCAAGGCAGTGCATTTATTAAGTGGTCATTGTTTCAACTCTAATTTATTATTGATCTTTCAGGCCCACAGCAGCAGAACTTTTAAAATGCAAATTCTTCCAGAAGGCCAAGGTAACATGCTTAAAAACCCAAGTAAAGCTATTTTGAAATCACTGTGAATTTATATGTATCGTATTTGATGTTAAACTGTTGGGAATATTTGTTTTGCAGAACAGAGAGTACCTGATTGAGAAGCTGCTTACAAGAACACCAGACATAGCCCAAAGAGCCAAAAAGGTAAGTGCCATTAGCCTTCATGACCCTGTGGGAACCAGTCCCCAGGGAAATGAAACCCGTAGGAAAATTGGAAAAAGATTTCCACATATGCAGGATATGCTATTCAGAGGCTATCTCATTAGTGATTACTCAGATAACTGCATTTGCCTTTTGGTTATCTCAGCTAGTTGTTGTACATTTGGGTGTGGAAACAATTTGAATCTCAAATGATTTCATTTTTCCCTTTATCAGCTTTGCTTAAAGAAGGTCAGAAAGGAGGGGATATGATGAGGTTTAAATACCGGAGGGGTAAAATATCCTTGAACGTCTTTCCTTTGGGTTTTACGGAAGAGGAATGATCACTTTTTAGATACAGTTTGTAACGATGAAGATAAAAAGCACAAGTTTTCATGGTTTGAATAGCTGTGAGATAGCATTCTTTCCTCATAAAAGACCTATGGTCCCTTTTTTAGTTTACCTTATGTTAACTAAATTATGGTAATGATTAGCTGAAAAATTTTCCATTCTAGGTTTTAGATTTTTAAAATGGCATGTATGTATGTATGTATGTATGTATGTATGTATTTATTTATGTATTTTTCCAGAAACTTATTTGTAATTACAGATTTCATCGTGGTTGAAACCTAATACAATTTAACCTTTGGTTTGGTTTAGTTTGGTTTTTAAATTAAATTAGATATTTATAATTAAAAATATGTATATAGTAACATATTTTAAAAAGGAGGTTCTTTTCCCCCATTTACAGTTACAGAGAAAGCTGACATGAATCTGTGTTGTCTGTGCTGTAAATAAAAATGGGAAAGAAATGTGTTTTAGGGATTTTATCTCATCTTGCCAAGGTATACATAACTGAATGTTAAATTCCAGATATTGCCTTTTCTAAAATATTCTGTAGAAAATGCATTAGCTGATGCTTTAGAATTGTTTTAAATGGATTTTCAAGTGGGTTTTAAGAAATGTCCCACTCTGTGAAGGTATCTGAGCTTCTCTCCTGGACCAGAAGAATTCTGTGGGGTGGGCTGGTTTCTGGACTGTGGTTGGGGAGGACTGATGTGTTGACTTTGGAGATATGAGCCCAGTTGGTCTCTGAGGGGACAGGAAGCGCTGAGCAGTTGGTCCATCAGAGTGGAATATCTGAAGGGGAAGGGCAGAAAACCTAAAGCTTTCGTTTGAGGCCACTGGAGTTTGAGGACTCCTATCAGAAGTCTGGAGGAGATGCCTGGGGAGATTCCCAGGAGTGTTGGAGTCTAGCATGGGGTCTTTTGATCAAGTATTTAAAATGTCAGCCAGAGTTGAAAACGCCATTTGAAAGCCATTAGCTTATATAGTACATGTCCTCAAAGGACTTTTTCTTATTTTTGGGTCCACACTTCTTTTGCTGGAAGTGTCATGTGATCCTATCCTGTTAGCTGGTCCCTGAGAGGTGTTTTCCAGGCCCCTTTCTCTCTGCAGCTTTGGCCTCACACTCCAGCTCCTTGCTGAGTGGCCTGCCAGCCTCCCTATCGCGGTGACTCCACAGGGCCCACCTTCTCTCCCAAGCCTAACCTTCCTGTGCTCTGTATTTCTTTCCAAGCCCCCCAGCCTCAGAACCCTGGGACTATATGTGAGCCCTCTTCCCTACCCTGTCTTTCCCATCTAACTGCTCTCCACATCTTCTCTACGATTCCCTCTGCAATTTTGGTTGAAACCTTTTTCTCTACTATTTTTAACTGGACAATTGAAATAAATTTCTAACTGTTCCATTCTTCCTTTCTGTTCTTTCTTAGGCATTTCTACAAGATTAACTTTCTGGTCACATCACTTAATTGCTCAAAAGTGGTTTCCAAAATTAAACAGGAACAACCAGAAGAGCAAATAAATGAAAAAATAGGAATTTAAAAAATAATTCCTGTCTAATAAAGACCAAGATCCTTAGCCTTAAATTTATGGCACTATTTCAACTTCCAGTCTTACATTCTAACCTCCAGTCAAACTGAACCATCTGTGGTTCCCACTGTGTAACCCATACTTTCCTTTGGAGGTTTTTGAAATTTGAAAAAAATGACGAATCTGTTCAGGCTGTAACCTTCATTTCTTTCTTTTTTTAAAAAAACAAAAACAAAAACAAAAAAACTTACTTTGCCAGTCATGGTGGCTCCCACCTCCCACCTGTAATCCTAGCACTTTAGGAGGCTGAGGCAGGCAAATCACAAGGTCGGGAGATGGAGACCATCCCGGCTAAATGGTGAAACCCTATCTCTACTAAAAATACAAAAATTAGCTGGGTGTGGTGGCTGGCGCCTGTAGTCCCAGCTACTTTGGAGGCTGAGGCAGGAGAATCATTGAACCAGGGAGTCGGAGCTGAGATTGCGCTGTTGCACTCCAGCCTGGTGACAGAGCAAGACTCTGTCTCAAAACAACCACAAAAAACAACAAAAAAAACTTATTACATATTAGTGTGCTGTGCGTTCTGAACCCCAGTTTGCATCTATCTTAATAAGCAACTAGAGTTCTATGAGATGTGATTTTTCAACCATGTCTTCTGCTATTTACTTGCTCTTTGCTTTTAGATGAACCTCAGGTCTTGTTCCATCATCCATCCCTTCAAATGCAAGGTGGCCGCACAGCTCAGTGTCACACAGGAGTAAAGGGAGAATTAAAATTAGTTCTGTAAGCATCCTAGAGAAAAGAGAGTGGCCTGTTTTGATGTTATCCTGGCTCTCTAGTTTCATAATATTGGCTGTTTTCCCATCATAATTCTAATTTTAATGAGCAATTGGGTTATCATCTACCCTCCACCCCTCACCTGTGGGTTCTTGGGCATACACTGCCCAGGACAGCATAGATCATGGTGCATTTCTCATTCATAGTAAGTGCCCACAAATGTTTACTGACCGAATGATCACGTGCCAAGGAAAAGCCCTTTGAAACTGTTTTCCACTCATTTGAACCCCCAGAATGCTTGGCATACATGTGTTCCTAGGATTCCTTTTGTGTGGGCAGTCTGCCCGCAACCCCTGCTCTGGCTTGTGATTCTGGTAAACAACCATGATCATCCTTATGGGAAACTTCGTGCAGACATGGCTGCTAGAAAGTAAATGTTACTTTAATCACCCTGTGCACTGAAATGAAAACCTTTATTGTAGGATTCTCTGCTTGTCTTAGGTTGTTTCAGTGTTTAAGTAACTTCTGTTTAAAACTTGGTTCAGGGGAATTGTTAGTTTATTTGTTCTTAGACTGTCTTGATTGAGATCTCGGCCATTCTCCTGTTCACTATCGCGCCTCCCAGTTGATCTTGCTCTGGTTTCTGTGGTATAGATTGCTCCTCAGAGGCTACTTGTTGATGTTGATCCATTGATTTTTGTCTTACCAGTTTGCTCTTTTTCAAAGAGAAACAGACAGTCCATTGATACATGAGTGTTTAAATGACACCTAGGCCTGTGGGCAGGGCTCTTGGGCACGGAGGCAACCATGTTGATAAGAAATTTGCTGTCATAAGCAGCATTCTCTTCTCCTTTCTTCTGGTCACCAACATTAAGAGATAATTTTCAGGGTGCATTTTTCTTTAATATGAACAATTTTCATATTTAAAGGAGAAGAGGGGCTGGTACTGTGGCTGGCTGTTCGTAGAAAGCCCCATGGAGCCCACCAGTGCTATGCTTTAGCAGGAGAGAAGCATAGGCCCATCATACTCATGTTTGGCCAAAATGTGATGTTTTTGTTGCGATCCACATAATTCCACGAGGGTAGATGATCTTGTCTTCATCCGGATTGACTCCTCTAAATTATGAAAAATAGAAAATGGAAAAAGTTCGATGTGGCTTCTTTGGTAATTTATTATGCAAAACAATTTTTTTGGTGTGTGTGGTAATTGTAGAAACTGAGGATATTTATTTTCTTCCTACAGGCAGAAAATTTGGTTCATTCTGGGTTCTTTTGCTGACATTGTTATTTAGGGATCATCTTGATTTTCTTTGGCTCTAATTTTTCTGTCCGTGAAACAGCAATTCTGTCTGACTGCAGGCGTGTGGTAGAGGGTAATATAAGATTGGATGTTCCTGGACCTCAAGACACTCTATATATTCTAAATGAGAACATGCTAATAATGACCCGTGAGAACAGAGCTAAGTGCAGCTGTATAACTTTTTTTTTTAACTTTTCACTATCTTCGTGCATGAGAAGAAAAGGTTTCGTAGCCATCACTGCCTCTCCTATGACTTTCTGAGGGGCCTGTCTCCAGCCATATTTTGGAGTTTGAAAGCTTAGCCATGTAGTGTTCCATCTTTTACTGTGCTGAGTTCACTAGGTGAGGAAGGGAGTCAATGGCTTGGTTAAAATTGAATGTAGATATTTAGGGCTGTGTGCATCTTCTTTTTTGTTTGTTTGGTTTTTTTTTGATTATCAAAATGAGTTATTATTATATCCTTTTCTTTGTATTAAAGACAGTATCTTGCTATTTTTACCCATGTTTCACATCAACTCTTTTTTTTTATTATTATACTTTAAGTTCTGGGATACATGTGCAGAATGTGCAGGTTTGTCACATAGGTATACATGTGCCATGGTGGTTTACTGCACCCATCAACCCATCGTCTGCATTAGGTATTTCTCCTAACGCTATCCCTTCCCTAGTTCCCCATCCACCTACAGACCCCAGTATGTGATGTTCCCCTCCCTGTGTCCAGGTGTTCTCATTGTTCAACTCCCACTCATGAGTGAGAACATGCGGTGTTTGGTTTTTTGTTCCTGTGTCAGTTTGCTGAGAATGATGGTCTCATAATCTGTGTGCATCTTCTACAGGAACATTTAACCCTCAGAGTTGGCTGATGTCTAAGTTTTACGTTAGTGATAACATACTTGAGGCACCACACTCACACGCATATTCATGTGCTTTCTGTGGCTTTCTAAAACCAACATATGGGTTGGACGCAGTGGCTCACACCTATAATCCCAGCACTTTGGGAAGCCGAGGCGGAAGGATCCCTTGAGGTCGGGAGTTCAAGACCAGCCTGGCCAACATGGTGAAACCCTTTATTTGCTAAAAATACAAAATTAGCCAGACGTGGTGACACTTGTCTGTAATCCCAGCTACTCGGGAGGCTGAGCAGGAGAATCACCTGAACCCGGGAGGCAGAGGTTGCAGAGAGCCAGGATCGTGCCACTGCACTCCAGCCTGGGCGACAGATTGAGACTCCATCTCAAAAAAATAAAAATAAAAAATAAAACCCACATATGGCAGGGCAGAGGGCAAGGGGCTTGTATGCAAATGTCTGAATGCTTACTGCTCAGCCAAAAAACATACTGGCCATAGGAGGGAATGAGGAGGAAAAATGTAATAGGCAGTTCTTTCCCTATGGTTGCCTGTGTTTTCACTGGATGTAGATTTACTGGAAGATTATTGCTTGTACTTTCTTAATCATGAAATTAAGTAAGCAATTAACTGAACAGTACAATGTTTAGTCATTATCAGAAAGAGGTAAAGGGTATCACATCACTGCTGTCTCTGGGTGGAACCATTGTGAAGTAGAAAGACTGGGATGTTGTTTGCAGGTCCCAGAATTTCTAATATCAGGCTATAAGATGGGTTTCATGCCAAGGACCCAAGGCCCTTGGCCCCATTGGATCCACCGATTTGCTTAGGTATCAGTGGGTAGGAATATTTCAATTCACATTTATTTAATACTTACAAGTGTTGAGAACTTGTCCTGTTTGTTTTTGCCTTTTTTTTTTTTTTTTTTAGATGGGGTCTCGCTCTTTTGCCCAGGCTGGATGAAGTGCAATGGCGTGATCTCGGCTCACTGCAGCCTCCACCTCCCAGGTTCAAGCAATTCTCCTGCCTCAGCTTCCTGAGTAGCTGGGATTACAGGTGCCCACCACCATGCCCGGCTAATTTTTGTGGTTTTAGAAGAGACGAGGTTTCACCACGTTGGCCAGGCTGGTCTTGAACTCCTGACCTTAAGTGATCCTCTGATCTGGGCCTCTAAAAGTGCTGGGATTACAGGCACGAGCCATTGGTGCCTGGCCTGTTTTTACTTTTTATTATGAAATAATTTCGGACTTACAAAAAAGTTAGAAAAATTGTGCCAAGAATTTTCATATATGTTTTCTCTTACTCTCTATTTTGAAACATTCCACAGTAGGTTGCAGACAGAATGCCCTTTACCTCTAAATATACTTCACTGTATATTTCCTAAAATCAAGGACACTCTCTTACCCAACAACAGTACAGTTTTCAACATTAGAAAAAAGAACATCGATGTAATGCTATTATTTGTAAGATCTTATTTGAATTTTGCTACATTTCCCAATTTTCCCATTCATGTCATTTATCTGGTCCAGGATTCAGTTCAGAATTACTGAGTTGTTACATCTCCTGTAGTGTCTTTTAATCTAGAACAGTGTTTCTTTTCCCAACTGGGACTCCTTTGAAGAGTATAGGCCAGTTATTTTATAGAATGTCCCTCAATTTGGGTCTGTGTGATATCTCTGAATGATCAGATTCAGTTTATGCACTCTGATAGACATACCTCAGAAGTGATGTTGGGTTCTTCTCAGTGTATCATATTAAGAGGCACATGGTATTGATTTATTCTTTTACTGATGATATTCCCTTTGATCATATGCATAAGGTGGGACCTGCCAGTTTCTTTATTGTAAACACAAGTATTACTTCTTAATAGGATGGATTTATTTACATTCATTGATTACATTAAACATTAAGAGATAAAGTGAATATATTTACTGTATTGAATCATCAATCTTTTTTCAAGGAAACATTTATACTTTATGTCATTATGGCTGTACATTCATAGGCTATTAATGAGGAATTTTATTAATAGATGGAATGATAGAAATCTTGTGTATAAAAACACCTTGTTGACTGGGTGTGGTGGCTCACACTTGTAATCCCAGCACTTAGGGAGGCCAAGATGGGAGGATTGCTAGAGCCCAGGAGTTTAACACCAGCCTGTGCAACATAGCACGATTCTGTGTCTACAAAAAAAAGTATTTAGCTGGGCATGGTGGTGTGTACCTGTGGTCCCAGTTACACAGGAGGCTGAGGTGGGAGGATTGATTGAGCCCGGGAAGTTGAAATTGCAGTAAGCCATGATCACACCACTGTACTCCAGCCTGGGTAACAGAGCAAGACCCTATCTCAGACAAAATCAAACCCCAAATGACAGTAGACTGGATAAAGAAAATGTGGTACATATACACTGTGGAATACTACACAGCCATAAAAAAGAACAAGATCATGTCCTTTGCAGCAACATGGATGGAGTTGGAGACCATTATCGTAAGCAAACTAACACAGGAACAGAAAACCCAAATGCCACATGTTCTCACTTGTAAGTAGGAACTAAGCCCTGAGTAAACATGGACACAAAGAAGGGAACAATAGACATGAGGGCCTACTTAAGGGTGGAGGATAGCAGGAGGGTGAGAATCGAAAAACAACTTACTGGGCACCACGCTTATTATCTGGGTGATGAAATAATCTGTACACGAAACCCCCACAACATGTAATTTACCTATATAACAAACCTGCACTTGTGCCCCTGAAACTAAAATAAAAGTTTTACAAAAAACAAAACAATACAAACCACTTTGCTAGCAGATGTAGGCAGGAAGTGGGGGTGCACCTGCTGCCCCAGTCTCTATGCCTGGTCTGGAAGCAGCAAGAGCTATTATCTATATCTTTTATTGGGTGAGCTGCCTAATCTCTCTGAGCCTAACCTATAAGGCAGAGCTGACAATCCTTACATTGTGTTGCCGTGAGGATGAGAGATGGTCTGTGCAGGATGTCTGGGGCTCTGTTCGACACGTAGTGGGTGCTCAGTCAACAGTGGCAGGGTGATTGTCATGTAAATAAGGAGAATGATTATTGTGGCTACAGAAGACTGGATGATTTAGAAGTATGTAGTGAAATCAGGAGTGAAGAGAGTGTCCTGTAGGTGGGGTGGGGTGCAGATGGGTATTGAAGGTTGTTTCTGCATTGCCGTTGCTTTGGATGAAATGGAGGAAAAGCCTATGGATGCCTACAGAAAGAAGGAAAAGAATTACAGTAGTTAGTTCATTGCTGTTGCCTATTCACCTGTCTCCATGTTTTCTTTTCTGATCCATCAAGGTGCTGGCAATGGGTGAGAACCAGGGCTTTCTTTCACTACAGCAAACCCTCCCTGCCCTGAGGAGGGGCGTGTGTGTGTGAAGAGCCTAAGAGTAGTAAGAATTAAATACAAACACAGCCAATATTCTTTCACAGCTTTCAGATCACTTTCATATATGCTTCCGTATTTGTTCCAAACGATTGTTCTTGAAGACAGGTAGAGCAGGAGTTACTGTCACACTTTACAGATGGAAGTGTGAGAGGTGAAAAAGGACCTGCCCAAAGTCACATGGCCAATAAGCAGGAGTGAACTCCAGTTCTTATTCTCAATCTGTGCTCTTTCCACCAAATCATACCTCAGAATGAAGAAGAAGAGAAGGGAGAGGACAGGAAGGAAATGTAGGTGGAGAGGGTAGGCAGAGTTAAATGGCATACGCAGGAAAATGGGAGCGCATTTGTCATTCTCAGAGTGAGCCGGCCACCATTAGTACGAGGAGGATGTCTGTGCTATTCACAGGCACTAGGAGATGCTGCAGGGATCGTTGCAGGAATCTGGGAGGTTTGCCAGGGTTCTAGCAAGTGTAGAGGGAAGGAGGTGACAAAAAGGCTTTGGAGATTCTGTTGGAGAGAGAGATGGCTAGTGAAAGTTTGGTTAGCATTGACAGTTGTTAGATGCTGTCAGAAGCTCAGCTTCTCACTCATGAGGTAGCAAAGGTAATAATAGCTATGTTTGAGAGGACTAAATTAGGTAATACATAATATAATAGTGGTTGGGACAAAATAATAAATGGCACAGGTTATAGTTATTACTATAGTTATTATAGTCAGTATTGTTTTTGTAACATTTATGATTGTTGCCACAGCTGTGGGCATCACTGCTGCTGTTCCCATTTCTGCTGCTGCTAGAACAGCTGCTTCCATTACAACCACTGCTACCAGCAGTGGGCACTCAAGTGCACGTGATACAAGGACATAACAGACACCATGAAACTCACCTTTCTGTGAAGAACGCACAAACGTCACAAGACACGCAAAATTCAGAGTGATAGAGAATAAGTGCTTTGGTATGTGGGCATAGCATCTGTGCTACAGCTATGGGAAAGGTCATGAAGCTGGTAGATGGGGGACATGCGAAGGGGGAAGAGAGAAAAATAGTATTTATTGTGCACCTTTATGCATCTGGCTAGATGCTTACTTCTCTCAATTACTGCAGCCATGCAACCATCAGGAAAGTCCTGAGTATAAGATATGTTAAATAGGATAGGCCAGAGGATAAGATACGTTAGACTATTAAAAACAATTTTTAAAAGCTATAAATATTTTGAAATATCAGCAGAAAAGGAAAAACCAACTATTAAAAGTGAGTTAAGCTATCCCTAAAGGGTTACAGGATTTTAAAATTGAGAAGAACCATAAATATCTCCTGGTTTGCCATGCTTCTGTGTACAAACCTGAAAATTAAAGCCTAAGGTTGAGCCTTAACCACAACTGCATCATCATGTCCCCACAGAGTCCGAAGCCAGTATCCCAGTTTTCTACCATTTAGTTTCTTCTTTTAGTCGATAAAGAGGGAAAATTACTCCGAGTTTCTACAGAATTGCTTTTTTCCCATCCTGGAATCTTATAATTAACTTACAGGATATTGAAAGTTACGCATTATCATTAAAGCGGAGAAGGGTGATTTCAGATGCTTGATGGATTGATGTTAGTTTTGTTCCAAGTTTCCCCAGTAGAGGGCAACAATGGGTTTTAAGTCTGTGCCGTTGTGTAAAGCTAACAGCACAAGTTTTGGCTTTGCCGAAGGTCTCAGACTTGGAGTTGAGGGATCAAAGCGGTGTTACGTCCCTGCTGAGCCATGAACACGAGACACCTTAGTCAGTTGGGTTGTTATTTTACTAGGCAGGAGATTTAACAACTTTTCACTGTCACTGTTTTTAAGTTACATTTTCTATTAGCAAATCAAAGCAATCTGACATTTGCATTTTATGTAATTCATGTCAGAAACAAACATCTCAATTTTGAAGATGGGTTTGGAGAGCCTCCAGTATTTTGTGGTCTCAAGCTATTTTTAGAAAATTCTTTGGTTTCTGCGGTTCTCCTTAGAGCTTGGTAAATACGGGTACAGAGGAGTCAACATGTACAATAATAACAATGAAGGAGAAGTGGACCAACTCCTGCAGTTCCCGTGCATATTGTGGGTTTGATATAAAATACTCCCGGTGATCCACATAGGCCTGAGTGCATGTCCTCTCCCCACTTTGTGTTTCCTTTTCCCATCCTCTTGCTTAAAACTGACTATGTGCCTTGGGAATAAATCTCATTGAGGAACTCACATGCTCACAGGGAGGAGGACAAGGGTGGTTGAGGATGTTATTTTTCCTATTTTAGAGCTGAGAGAACAGTAGGCCAGAGAGGTTGAAGTTACTGATTTCACTGGGGCTGTTACAGGGACAGGCGTTCGCGGAGTGTGAGCTTATTGCTGTTTTCACTGCTTTTTTATTTTAAATGCATTGCTTTTTAGTCATTTGAGAACTGGGAGTTCCTTTGGTCAGAAAAGTACTTTTGGTCACTAGGGGGTGCTATTAGAACAGTTCATTGACGAAGAATCTGGACAGGAAGCCGTAGATTTCTTCCTTTTGCTCTCTGTCTGTGACTTGACTGGTGTTTTTGCTGGGGGTGAATTAGGCAGAGGTGAGGGTAGAGGACAGAGCAAGGGGGAAAAGCATCATACAGAATTACTTTCAATGCATTTGGTGAACTGAGGTTTTTTTGTTGTTGTTGTTTTGTTTTTTAAAAGCCTATGTTCTGGGAAAGTGACCCCTTTCTGGTTGCCTTTGACTGGGAGCTGAGAGGATCCACTCTGGAAATTGTAATTTGCTGATCCCCATTTAGGGAGGATGTCTTTACTTTTAGATGGATCTTAAAAGACAGTGAGCTGTGTAAGCTTTTATAGACTTGGAGGTCCAGTTTTAGATATTTAGAAATAATGACACATACTCCAAAATTATTGTAACAGATACTGTTTCTACAAATTTTAGTTTGTAGAAAACTAATTGTTACTGGAAATCACATCCAGTTAGATTTGTGAGGTCTGCATAGTCTTCAGACATATTATGTGTTTCCTTTTTGCCTTTGGGAAATTTGCTAACTTTTCCCAAAAGCTTGTGTGCGTGAGCTAGCTTTTCTGGAACTGAAATGGCATGTTACGTGCTAAGAGAAGCTCCCGACTGCCTCCTCCTCCTCCACCTGTCCATGCATCCTGGTAACCTACTAGGTGCTGACTGCCCCTACGGTAGGTGGCCTTTATTCAGCCTCTCAGCTCCCTCTAATCCTAGCGTACTGTTTATTTCCTTTTCTTCCGAAAGGAAAAGAATTTGCCTAGAGTTGCAGAAAAACTAGTATAAAATGTTGTCAGCAAATGCCCTTTTGATCTTGTCAAAACTCTGCTGTGGTTGTACTGTCTTTTCTCCCTGATGGAAAACTCAATGGCTTCTTGTCGTTAATAGGATAAGATACTAGTTCCCACCACTTATAAGATGAGGTCCTCACCACTTGGAGGTAAGGGACCACTCCAGGGTCCCATGATCTGTGTCTCCAGGCTTTCTCTCAGTCATGGGCCACCTCGGCCTTCGACACACCTTTACCAAATAAGGTATGTTCGGTCATTGTACTTTTCTGCCAGTACACTCCTGAAATCCCCACATGCACCATGAACGGGCATGTACAATCCTTCTGTTTTGAAGGCCTCTCCCTACACTTGGATCTCTCCCAGCCTAGCACCTTTTCTGTGAAGCTTTCTGATACTACCATCTCCGCACCCCAGGAGGCTCATCAGTCTGTTCTCTGTACTACTCCTTACCTTGAGCTTAATTCTGTAGTTGTACTTGGTATCATTTATAGCATACTTCCTGATACATTTGCCTTCTGTAGCCTACTATCAATTATTGTAGAGCATGAATGGTGTCCTTTTACTCTCTGCGTTCTCAGTACCCAACATAGTATTCTGGTCAATTAGTAACTATTTTTCACATTGCAGTTTAGCAAGCAAGATGGTAATGAGGATCGCCTTCGTGGGAGCTGGTGTGAGAGTGCAAGGGGCGGTAGAGGAAATGTACTTTTAGTTTTAAAGAAGAATAGTTAAGATATTTTTCAGCTGGTGCTGTATTCTTGTATTTGAAGTCTAGGACTCAGGGTTTAGCCAACCCTAAATTTAAAATCAACTTTGTTAGCACCAACTCATTGAGGGTCTTGGGTGAGCCATTAACTTGATTCACCTTTGCCACATGATCGTAGAATAGAATGGTTAGATTTTATTATGTAATAATTGTGAATTATGCACTTTGCATTATTTGACAACAAAAATGTAGTCCCTACCACTTAGCATATATTGTCTATTTTCATTTTCTTCTCTGAGCCAGGATGCACATACGTTTTCCTGTTAAATGAGGCTGCATTTAATTAGGAAGATATTCCAAAACTAGCTTTAAATTAGGTTTTAGTATGCTCCACTTTTGGATTACCTGTTACTTATCTCCTCGCTTAGGAGAAATAACTTAAACTTTTTATGTCATGATCCTGTAAGTCTTTAAAATGAGTAAGATGTTTTGGAGCAGGGAAGGTGAAGGAAATGGAAAGTAATGGAACTTTCATGCATCATGGTGAAAGGAAGGGGCCTGTCATCTGTGAGAGGAAGGCACATGTTTGCCACTCTGCCCTGGCCTCTGAGGTTGTGGTTATTCAATCACAGGGAATGTGGAGAGGCCAGCAGGTGGTGTGGTACATATGTGTGAGGCATCATTGTTGGGGGTCGGGAGTCTGCTTGTTTTAGGCTAATCTAACTTGATTGACTTAACCAAGATTCAGGGCTCTATTTTAAAAGGCCACAAATATCTTGTTTTTAATAATTTTTTTTTTTACTTTGAAATCCAGTAGTTTTAAAACAAATTAAAATTCAAGGGACTCAAATAAGGTTGCAGTTTGATACAGGATTTTCTAAGCTTTCCATTAAATTACTTCTGACACATTCAGATACCGAGTGTCTAATGACTTTTAATTTTTTCTTCACATATAGACATATACAAAATAAAGGCACCCTTGTATAACTTTCACAGCAATCATAGAACTAGGAAATGCAAACAGTAGCCTTTAATTTAACCCAGATTGAAAAGGCCATTTGAAGTTGTTTTGAGTGAGGGGTGGGCTTTCTCTGTGACTTTGTGGAAAGCTGTAAGAGGCAGATGAAGGAGAGAAAGGCTCAGGAGTAGCTCTTGGTCAGGAAGCTAGGACCATAAAATCTATGCTTGAAGGTTAAGACCAAGCTTTGGCTCTTGAGACAGACTCCAGCCAGCCCTGGCTCTACCGCCCACCCATGGGGTAACCTTGAATGGCAGCTGAGCTCCCCAGTGCCTTGTCTGTGACATGGAGACTGTTCAGTGGCTTCTCATACTTCTTGGGTGAAAACTAAAATCTTTAACCGGGGTTCCAGTGCTTGGCATGGTCTAGTCCCTGCCTCGCTCTTTAGCTTTGTCTTACATTCTCCACCCTCAGTTCTCTGTTGTCCTCTTGCCCACAGCCTTTGTCCACGCTGCTCTTCCCCCTGGAAGTGTCAGCTCTTCTCATCCTGAGCAGACCTCAGTTTCAGGTCAAAGAGTCATTTCTCCAGAAAACAAAATTGGAATCATGCCGTATTTATTGTCCTGCAATCTACCTGTGATTTCATTTAAGATATAATATCTTTGGACATCTTTTTGTGTCAACAAACAGATTAGCATAATCACTTTTAATGGCTGCATGAAATTCTGCAAGAATGACTATAATTAAGAATCAATTTTTTTTATTGATAAATACTAAATTGTTGCCAATTCTAAAATTGTTAACCATGCTGGGATGAACAGCACTGTACTTGCATTATTACATAAATGTTACCTATTTTGTTAGTACATTACCTAGGAACAGGATTGCTTGGTCAGAGTATATGGTTTATAATTATTGACACATACCACCTTATGGATGTTTAAAGTGGGAGGTATTATTTTTCAAATCCCAGCCTGAGTCTCAGGTCCCTCATCTGTAGAATAATATATTACTTACGTATACACCCAGGCACATGGGTGCACGCGTATATATGGTTAATTCAGTACCTAGCATATGGTATTTAATATTATATTTTGGGCATCAAAATGTTATCCATGAACACTTATTTTATTTCATTTTTTTCCTAGATCTGCAGTTAGCTGTTTTGTAGAGAGGATTCCAGATCTTCTGGCGGTTCTGCAACCTTGAGACTTTCAGTACTTTAGGAGAGATTAGACTATACCAGGTACTTCAAGCTAATTGACATAGAGCCTATTATGTAGGTCCCAGCTTAGGGTCCTGAACTCTTGGGGCCATTAAAGTTAGTTAGGAGAGAGCCATTGGTAGTAAAACCTATGGAAGCCCTTTTGTTCCTGCAGTCCGTTCTTGGACACAGACCGAGTGTGCAGTGTTACGAGGTGTTTTACCCATTACTCTGTCACTGTAATCACTTCTGTCCAGAATTAACAAATGATAAACCAGCTGCTTGCCTGAAAGTAAGACCAAGCCATTTTCATCATCCCCTGGCTTCTGGTTGTAGATGCTTGTTATGAGGTCCGATGTCAGCCATTCATGTGGTGCCAGGTGTTGGTCATGACCAGTGCCTACACTCAAGGACAGCACTGCAGTTTCCATAATCCTATGATTTTAACCATTCATAACTTTTAGAGTTGAGAATCCTATTTTTCTTTTTTCCTGAATCATTGCATTATTTTTAAAAAGAACATGTAACCTTGAGATTACAGCCTCACTGGCACTGGGCTGATTTTGAACCTCATGTAATTACATGGCTTCTCTGAGCCTCAATTTCCCCACCTTCTCAACCTCCAGTGGTTTTTATGAAGCTGAAATGTGACAGTTTATATAAAACACTTATGCAGATTATAACAGAGATTCCAGAAATGCTTTTTTGCCTTCTTCTCCCTTCCCTCATTGTGCGTCAGGGAATGTTTTGTAAGGAAGGAGTTGTGTATTATACAAGTGAGCATAAGGAAGTATTTAAATGTCATGTGAGAATTGTCTTTTATTTTCTTAAGGAAATTATTGTCTAAGGTTAGTGAATTTCATCCTGCTCTTTCATTCTTCCTTCCTGTCTCTGTAGAGCACAATAACCCAACAGCTACAACCTTGTGCTTTACATAAAATTGTTCTTGCTCTTTTGCCAACATAGACAGTCCTAGAAGTTTCTTTAAGGACTCTGAATTACTGAAGCTTACTTGGAACTCTACCATTTATTTTGGCTTTAATTGTATAATTTCTGATTTCTTAATTTACTGCTTAATTTTTAAGTTGTAATTAGAAAGTTTCCCTATTGAGTGTATTTTTAAAAAAGTTACAATGAATGCATCTGTTTGAACAAAGTAAACCTTTTCAGTAACGAATGACATCTGAATCAGCTCCTCTTCCTCTGAAGTTTTCTGTGATGTGATGTTATTTCTATGGGGTCTCTCCTGCTTTTCTCTTTACCTTCTCAAGAGATATTTGCCTGTCCCCCTTTTTCTGACAGAAGCGTCATGCCTAGTTCAGTGGTTCTGAAACTAAGCGTGAGATACCTGGGCCCTGTAACCAGAGATTCACATTCTGTAGGTCTGGGGACAGGATCCAGGACTCTGCATTTTTAATAAGCAAGCCAGTGAGAGTGGTAAGTGACTGAGGCAGCCTCTTTATTTTGTCTCCTGGTTGGAGAGGAAGCCATATTGCTAAGTTCACTTTACAAAAGAAAAATTTGGTATTCCTGCCATGTGATTATATAGCTTTAACAAAAATGCCTATATTTCACAAGCTACTTTCCTCTCTTTGCCCACTGGCCCACCTCACTGTCATTTATAATTCTCCTTTTTCTCTCTGAATGTCACTGGAGCAGCCCTTCCTAGTTGTTGCATGTAATACGTATCTTATCTGGTAAAATTCTATGTGTCTTCACTGGGTTACACCATGTGAAACAGAGCTGCAATATCTCCTTAAACCATGGCCTCTTTTGGTATTGTTTGATAGGTCTTGTATTCATTATTAAAGTGGGCATATCTGTCTCCAGAGTGCTCTGACTTTACTAGCATTATTAATGTAGGCACTCATTTACCGTCGACATCATGCTCCTTTCTTTGATGTATAATGCCGGGGTGGGGGATGTGACATTCTAGCTTGTGGAGGAAGCAAGATGGATGAATGAGCCTTTGACATATCCTGGTACGGACATGGAATGGTGTGGAGAGTTTCTATTTAGACAATGAAGAAGAGGGCTGGGAAACAGTTTAGGGCTCATTTTATAGGAGAGTTTCTAGTCATGGAAGCTGGGCAAAGATGAAATAAACTGGAATTACAGTCATAAAGGATCTCTAGAACTGGAAGATACCCTATTTGTCCTTTCAACCAGAGCTTCCCACCCAGTGGCCAGAGCACACTAGTGGACGGTAAGTAGGTATAGTGAGCCAGGAGAGTAATCCCCTCATCCCTCAGGGCAGCTGGATGAGGCCTGGGATGAATGACATTCTGGGGCCAGTTGCTGTGAATCACTTCGTCATTTGATTCTAAGATGCTGTAAAAATATCATCATTTTCTATATGTGCCATGAGATAGACAAAGGTTGTAAAACAGTGGTCCAAACCACTGGTACTAAAATTCTGTGAACCATTAAAAAAATCTTATTGGAAGTTCAACAGTTTGAATATACGGGTTGTATTAGTTTGTTTTCATACTGCTGTAAAGAACTACCTGAGACTGGGTAATTTATAAAGAAAAGAGGTTTAATTGACTCACAGTTCTGCATGGCTGGGGAGGCCTCAGGAAACTTAAAATTGTGTGTTCGGAAGGTGAAGGGGAAGCAAGACGTGTCTTACATGGCAGCAGGAGAGGGAGAGAGAAAGGGGAAGAGCTACACACTTCATCAAACAACTAGATCTTGTGAGAACTCTATCCTGAGAACAGCATGGGGCAACCTCCCTCATGATCCAGTCACCCCCCCGACCAGGCCCCTCCCCTGACCCGGGGGGATTACAATTCAAGATGAAATTTGAGGGGGCCGCAGAGCCAAACCACATCAGGGGTTTTTGAAGAACTTTAAGAGTCCCAAGAGTCCAGTGTGGAGACCACTGCTCTGAACCTGTCCTCTTGGAGTAAAGAGGAGATACTGAGTTCTGTGGAGATTGAATGGATTTTTACTAGGGGACTAAGATCTGGATTTCCACTTTTGGCTTCTTGTTCGGTGTTTTTTGTTTGTTTGTTTGTGTTATTTCTTTAAATGTTGCTTAAGCTGAAACTAGATGATAAAAATAAGAATTAATGGATTTTAAGTTAATCAAAGAGCAGGGACCATCCCAGTTGGGCCTCTCTCCTCAGTGCTTAGCATGGTGTATGCCAAAATAGTTGCTGAGTAGTTGTAGGTCAGGTAAAATGACTGTGATGGGACTCCATACTGGGAGGTTGGGCCAGATGTGTTTCAAGCTTACTCCAATAAAATTCCAGTGAGGTTTTTATATTTATCAGTATTTGGATGGAGGGTGGGCAGGTTTTTTCTGTTGAAATTGAGAATAGCAAAAGCTCTTACATTGCATATCACATTTAAGCTTCCAAGAGCCTTAGGAAGTTCAGAGGAATTGAAAAGTGGTATGCAAATTGATATTGAAAACTTCTCTTTGAATTTATAAGGAGAAAATTGCTGTATTTGTAATGAATTTTGCTTGTTTTAGAATATTTTTTCCCTCTATACGTGTGAGAAGTAAAATAAGTTGGGTTATTTTATCAACAGCACAGAAATAAAGAGAAGATGCTAAAATCAGCTAGAGAAGTAAAACAGATCACCTATCAGGTAATAATAACTAGACTGACAGCAGGTATCTCAGTAGCAACAACCAGTGACTGAAAACAGAGCAATAACTTGATATCCTCAAAGTATTGGGAAAAAAATAAAATTTTCAAGCATGAGGATAGTGAAAAGACATTTTCAGATTAATAAAAGTGAGAAAATTTATATTTAATGGGCCTGTATTAAAACAACTTTCAGGAAGATGGCAAATGAAAATTAACAAGCTGAACATCTAACTTGAATTAGAAAAGAACGATGTTAATCTGAAGAAAGTGGAAGGAAATTGATAAAAGTATGAACAAAAATTAGTGAAATTTTAAACAACAACCAAAAGGATATTACAAATAAATTATAGCTTCAACAGAGATTTTTAGAACCCTGTAATAAACTATGAATTACTGTATGCCAAATATCTAGACAGGATGGATAAATTTTAAGAAAAATATAACTTACCAAAACTGACAAGTGAAAAAATAGAAAGATGAGTAGTCCTATAAGATCAGGTTTTTATTATTTGTAGTTTGTATTAAATAAATCTAACAAAAGGTATATAAGAATTTTAGGTTGAAAAAGTATAAAATTTATTGGAAGACACTGAAGAAAACCTAATAAATAACAGAAAAACTATGCTCATGGATAGGAAGACTTTATCCCCAAATTGATTGATAGAGTCACTACTGTTCCAAATTAGACTTTCCACAAAGATTTTTGAGAAACTTGACAAGCTGATTCTAAAATTTATTTGAAGATTTTAGGCTCAAGAGTATACAATGTAACTCAATGAAACATTGAGATATTAGGGATAGACAAATGATAAAGGGAATAAAATAACCCAGAAGTAGACCCTCACGTATAAGGAAAACTTGATGTATGACAGGGATGTATTATAGATCTGTGTGGAAAGGAGGGACTATTCTATTAAGTAATAGTTCTGGGATGAGATACACATCTGTATGAAAAATTATATACATCTCTATGAAAACTAAGGCACAGTGACTCATGCCTGTAGTCCTAGCACTTTGGGAGGCTGAGGCAGGAGGATCTCTTGAGGCCAGGAGTTCAAAACTACCCTGGGCAACATAGCGAGACCCTTCTCTACAAAAAATAAAAATAAAAAATTAACTGGGCATGGTGGCATGTCCTTATGTCCTAGCTGCTGGGAAGGCTGAGGCAGGAGGATCGCTTGAGCCCAGGAGTTTTAGGTTGTGGTAAGATCTGATCGCACCACTACACTGCAGCCTAGGTAACAGAGCAAGAGCTGTCTTTCAAAAATAAATAAAAATAAATAAATATTTTAGTCTCACACCATGCATACATATAACTTCATTCCTAACAAATTAGAAACTTAATGTAACAGGCAAAACTTTAAATTTTTTAGATAAAGAAAGCCTATTGCTTTGGAGCTCAGGTTTTTTAAAATAAGAGTCAAAGGGTCTATCTATAAAAGAGAAGACTGTTAAAGTGACCTGCATTGAAATTAAGGACAACTGTTCATCAGAGCATGCCGTTAATGTAATAGAAAGACAAACCTCAAACTGGGAAAAGACATTTTTAAGAAATACAGCCAGCAAAAGATTGGCATCTAAAACAAAAAACTTCTTCAAATCAGTAGAAAAATGAACATAAACACACAAAAAACAGGTACCTCCCTGAGGAAGAAATATGAATGGCTCAGGATTATATCAAAGGATGTGCAGCATCATTAGTATTTAAGAAAATGTATATCAGAAAACATGAGGTTCCATTTTACCCCTAATTGATGAGCAAAAGTTAAGAGACCTGGTAATACCATATTTTAGTCGGGGTGTAGACTTGTCGCATCTCTTATAACAGCTAGTAGCAGTGAAAACTGGCAAAACTGGCACAACCAATTTGGACAAGAATGTGGCACCTTCCTGTAAAAGGTATTTCTATATCCTGTAGCCCCCATATTTTACACTTTGAGAATTCCATACCCAGAGAAACTTTTGCACACCATGCCAGCAGATATTTGCAAGGATTTTCAAAACAACAATGTATAAACTCAAGAAAATAGCCCAGATGAGAATGAGTAAATGCTGTCTATCCACACATTAGAGTATCGTACAGTGGTGAAAATGAACAGCATAGATGAGTTTCAGAAATGTAATACTGAATGAAAAAGAACCAGCGTGATACCATTTTGTAAAGCTAAAATATAAGCAACACTAGATGATGTCATATTTTAGGATATACATTTGAGATAATATTTTTTAAAAGCAGATAAATGTTAAACACAAAATTCATGGTAATGACTGAGGCGAGGGTACGTGCCATGTAGCAGTGTTATTGTTCCAGTTCATTATTTACATATATAAATGTATGTTGTTTGTATATATTGAATATTACATCGCAACAACATGAAGAGTCAGACTTCCAAGGTTCCAGTCATGGCACTCTGTTCAACAGAGGTTCAACAAAGGGCAAGGTACTTAACCTCTTCAAAGCTCAGTTTCCTCAACTGAAAAGTAGTATGGTAACAGTGCCTACACATTGAGTTGTTATGACTATTAAATGGGACACTCCACAGGAATTAAGTTAGTGCCTAATATACTACATTTACAGTGCGGCAAATTTAGCTTTTATCTTTTTCCTAAAGCATGGTGTGTGATGGTTTGTACTTCCCTTAGAATTAAAGTATATAGTGCTCCTGTGCAAAATACACTTCTAAACTGATGACACGATAGAAATGAGGTGTTGGCAAGATGAATTGAAATACGCATGAATATTGCTTATCAATTCATTGAGAAGGGTTAATGAGTTTAGTACAGATTTGTTACCTATGACAGACCAAAGAAGAGGCCTGCTGAAGGGAGAAATGACCTTTATGGACTCCAAGTCTGTGAAATTCTGGAGCATTAGCAAAAGTACCCCATCATTTCTTTTTTTTTCTTTTCTTTTTTTTTTTTCCTTTCTTTTCTTTTTTTAATTTTGAGACAGGGTCTCACTCTGTCACCCAGGCTGGAGTGCAGTGGTGCAGTCATGGCTCACTGCACTCTTAACCTCCCAGTCTCAAGTGATCCTGCCACCTCAGCCTCCCAGGTAGCTAGGACTACAGGTGCGTGCCACCATGCCTGGCTAATTTTTGTATTTTTTTGTAGAAACAGGGTTTTGCCGTGTTGCCCAGGCTGGTCTTGAACTCCTGAGCTCAAGCGATCTTCCCACTCCAAGTGCTGGGATTACAGGCATCAGTCACTGCACCCAGCCTATGTTGTTTCTTGCCTGCAGTGAGAGAACACTGGAGAAAGGCAGTTTTTCAGAAGTTTGTCACAAGTTGTTATACCATCGGGTCAAGACATCTCCCAAACTGTGCTCTTGACATAGAGGTAATCACAATTACAGCAGTTATAATTTAGGCTTAATAACCCCAGAAAACATTTTAGAAAACTTGTTGTTCCAGTGTATAATTTAAAATGTCATACGTATTCTGTAGTAAGTGGGATTATGCCAGGGTTTTTTAAACAGTTGTTTTGGAATTAGGATGAGAACATTTAAAATTTGGTTGACTTGGAAATGATTTGACCGTACATGTTGAGAATCACTAACTGGATTCCTCGATAACGCCATTAGTGATGCAAAAGCAGGTGTTGCTATAAAGTGAGTGATTCTTGAGCTTTTTACCCAAAGTTTAGGACACTATTAACATTTTTCATATGTGTTGCCAGAGGACACAGTCACTATGAACAGTGTTACAGTAGCTATTACCACTTGGTGAATTAATAGGAAATGTGAAAATGAGTAAATTTTCCAATAATGTCCTGGAGTTTGGGTTATATTCCCATGCATTTTCATTTTACTCTTCAGTGTACCTGTGAAGCAGAGAAAAGGCTGGCTATTTAGGGGGTGGTCTGTGTCTTACAAAGTTAAATAGGTGTGAAATGATATTTTTAAGGTCAAGTAGTAGGTCAGTCCAGACTTCCTTTATTTGATGGCAATTCCCTGATAAGAGGTACTTGAGCTAATTCCATATTTAAGTGTTTTACAGAGGATGACAAACAGAAATGGTGCTTGTCATGCACTAAATATAATTACTCTAATGTCTTTTAGGACGGGTATTTTCTTCTTTCACGAAGGCACATGACAAGTGAGGTTAGACATCCTTCTGGGAAACTCCAGATTCCCAAACCTTTCAAAGTATTTCCCTGCATCAAGGTGTGTTACAGAAAAGCCCTCTAATTCAAGACTACAGGGTTTTTATAAGACCCATTCATCATGTTGTGAAGTTATTCATATGGGAATTAGAGTCAGAAGAAAGCAAAGTTGAGAATATTTGAGAATAACACCTGAGGATAAAAATCGCAGTCACCCTCTGACTTTCAGTTTAATAGCTATGAAGTTAACTAATGATTATTTTAAAAGCAGGAAGTATTTTGTAAGCAGTGCCATTAATGCTAAATAGACGTTTGTAGTAAAATAACCAACTGAGATGATTTTTAAATTTAAAATTGTGTGATATGGAGCAACCACCCTTCTCCAGGTGACTAATCTGCTATAAAAATAGTTAATTCAAAACATTTTTTGATTAACAAGTTTTGCTTGAGTTTTATATTATCATGTATCATTATATTATCATGTACCATGTATCAATATTACATTATATTATGTAAATATAAATATCATTTATATTATCATGTATATATTATGTAGCATACATTTTATGTTATGTAATATATTATACATGTATTATGTATTACATATGTATGTATACATATATGTATGTATACATAAATGTTTTTTCAAAGTGAGACAGGGTCTCACTTTGTAACCCAGGCTGGAGTGTAATGGTGTAAACATGGCTCATGCAGCCTTGACTTCCTGGGCTCAAACCATCCTTCCACCTCAGCCTCCAGAGCAGCTGAGACTATAGATGCACATCACCACGCCAAGCTAATTTTTCGGTACATTTTATAGAGATGGGGTTTCTCTCTGTTGCCCAGTCTGGTCGCCAACTACTGAGCTCGAGTGATCCTCCTGCCTCGGCCTCCCAAAGTGCTGGGATTATAGGCATGAGCCACTGTGCCTAACCTGGACTGTATTTTAAGCTTTACCCCACATGTAACTAATCTAGTATATAGTCTGTTCTTTTAAATTTTAGTTTTAAAATGTGTATATATAGCCAAGAGGTATTAATAATAACCATAACAGTAACACAAGAAATAACAATAATTATTGAGTTTAAACTAAGTCAAAAATTGTGCTAAGTGCTTGATCGACATGTTCTCATTGAATCATCACAGAATCCTTATGAGGCAGGTACTGTTACATCTCAAAATTGCAGATGAGAAAACTGAGGTGCATAAAATGTAAGTAATTTATGCAGAGGCTCACATCTGGTAAGTGTTAGAGCAGAGATTTGTACAGAGGCAGTCTGACTCCAAAGCTAGTGTTTTTAAGTATGATGCAGTCTTGCCTCCTGACTGAGTATTGTTACTTTAAAAACATTTTGGAGTCAATTAACTGGGGGTGGTGGTATATACCTTAGTCCCAGCTACTCAAGAGGCTGAGGCAGGAGAATCGCTTGAACCCAGGAGGCGGAGGTTGCAGTGAGCCGAGATTGCACCACTGCACTCCAGCCTGGCAACAGAGTGAGACTCCATCTCAAAATATGTATATAGGATTCATGATGTATTCCTGTTCTCAGGGTTTGTACACTAGGACTGCAAGGTAACCCTGCCTTAAATGAAACCTTCATTGTTCTTTAAGGAACACCGAGTTCTTATCTTGAATTTCGGTGCTAAAGTGAAGCTCTGGAATAAATATAGCCCTTCAGTAGGGCACAGCCAATTTCAATTCTCCCAGAACTGGAGTCATTTCTCACACAAGGTCTTGCCCTTTTGGTTATTAATCCTGAAACTCTGGCTTTAAAAATCTCAATTAAATGTGCATGCAATCCTTCTAAAAGACACGATTGGTATTTCCTGTGGATAGAAGCTTCTTTAAGAAATGGTGTTTGCTTATTTAACATTTTCCCTTTAATTTTCCAGGGTTTACAGCTGCACCTTGTCTGCCTGAGCTTGCATTTGAAATTGACTTTCAAGCCCAGGCTCCCTTTCACAAGACCCTTTCTTCCTATGCCAATTAGATAACATCACACTGTGGGCATTTTCTGAAGTGGGCCCCCTGAAACAAGGCAGCCTGCCTTTCAGATTGTGTCTGATCTACAGACTTTGTTGTTTTATCAAATGACTTCCAGTTACCTGCGTGGTCTGGAGCTGGTTCTGTTTGTTGATCAGAGTTATTTCGTCCATAAGAGAGCACGGTCCTTTTGTTCCCAGTGAAGATTAGGTTGGAGGAGAGTGTGGAGAAGCTGTGAAGTTCATCAGACTGAGTAGGATGGACTGAGTTCTCTTTCATTCTCATACTAACAAACTTTCAGGCAAAAACTAGAGGTTATAAAAAAAGAAGTGCTTTGAGAATTCAACCTGCCTAACTGCTGTCAGGATCACCTTTTTGAAATTGTTCTTCACATGTTGTTTATCTGCTCAAATATGAACACACAGTCTTAGTATTTATTCATTTTAACTCCAAAGGGTAATGTGTTATGCAGTTCTTTGTCTTGTTTTTTTTTCCCCACTGATTGTATTTCCACATCTGTACATGATTTCCTCATTCCTTTGTATTACTACCTAATGTACTCCTGGGTAGGATATACTATAATTTATTTAATCTGTCCCTTGTTGGACATCTAGGTATTCCCAAATGTTTGCAGTTACAAACATTACTTCATTAATTGTTCTTGTGTGTGTGTGATTTTGCATGTCTTTAGTTTTTTCAAGCTGGAAATTCAAGGTCGAAGGGTATATACGTTTGTAATTTGGGTAGATACTGGCAAATTGTCTTCCAGAATGTCATGGTTTTTAAAATCCTCATCTCTTACTACTAAGCAATCAGAATGCTAAGCTTCAGCTACAATGAAACCCTAATTAGTGGCCTTGGAAAACATGATGTAGATTTTTACCCCTACACTCATTTTCTGAAAATATTACTTCCTTCCATTCCACTCTATACCTTCTGTCCTACCCACCCCTAAGCATGTGCAGATGAACACACACTCATACATACACACATGTCACTCCCCCTGTGGGCTCACACCTTCATAGTTCCTGTTGCTTTTCTGAATTTTTGTGATGTGTTCACACTGTACTCACTTTGACAGTCTTATACTACTTGCAATAGTGGTTTCTTTGGCAGTGTCTTTTTCTCATTTGAAGTTCCTGGTTGATGACTAGGCCAGTGCTTTGCATGTTGTGGGATTTTTTTTTCCTAATGATTAGAGGGAAATAGATTTATTCTTCTGGTAAAAATAATACTTATTATGAGAAAAAATCAATTGGTAAATAAAAGTGCTCAGATATGTAAACCTTCCCTCAAATACTGCCATCCAGGAATAATTACTCTTAGTGTTTCATTACACATCCTTTCAGCCATCTCTTTATGAATATATGTACGTATCTATCCCCAGATAGGTGTGCACAGTTTTACACGTGACCTTATACTATTGTGACTATCGGGTACCTTGCTTTTCTTAGACCTTTCCGCATGTCAGCTGGTGTGGTTTTATATAATTCTTAATGGCTATATGGTAGCTGTTTCTATGCACATACCATAGTTCAACCAGTGCTGAACTGGTTGACATTTGTGGTTTAGAGTTTTCTGTCTGGGTGAGTACAACTTTTGGCATTAGTGCCTAATGCTTTAGGTAAGTTAAAGTTTTAGAAATGAAAGAACTGTTTTAAAGTGTGGATACACAGATTGTGAGATCTAAATAAGTAATTGTGAAAGAGAAGAAAGTTTACAGAAATGTTGGGCCTTTTTCTTAGGAAGCTGTCAAATTCAAATTGGTATTCATGGCCTCCGGTACCACCACTCAGCCATCAAAAAGTGTTGAGAAATCTTAGGCATATATAAAAGAAAAAAAATGTTAAAGAGATAGTCTGAGAGAAATAGCCTTTCCATGTATCATGAAGGTGCAAAGAATCATTGCTTTCTTCCTTTATCCTGCTGGGCCCTAACTATCTTTCGCTTTCCCCAAATTATTTTGGAACGCTTGTGTAATTTAGAATATTATAAAAGCATTTTCCCTCCTACTAAGGTACAAAGAACGGCAGTGTTTCCCGTTTCTTGGAGAAGAGTTTGCTTAGGAAAGTACACAGTCTAATGAAAGGGCCCGCAGCTGTGGGCTATTTTGAAGCCTACTTGAAAACATTTTGATGTGTTTATTTCTTTACTACTCTATTTCAGAAAAGATTTGAGATGTCTTACAAAGATGCAAACAGTGTAGCTGGGTAAAATTTATATGATAAATGCAAAAAAGAAGGTAAAGGAACATAACGATAAGAAAGTAAATAGAAAGCCAGGAGTGAGATTAGTTTACAAAATACACATGAAACATGAAATCAGCAGCAGCAGCAGTCCAGAATGGTTGAATATGGGTGATTTTGTCTGGTGCAGCCAAAATATTAAGTTCAGTGTGCCTGCTGAAGGTAGACCTCAGATTTGACCCTGAGCCAGTGTGACAGGGATGTAGCCTCATCATCGCTGTGATTGGAACACAAACCTCCTACACAGGAGTCCAGATAGTACTCATATTGAAGTTAAAGAGAAAATTCACCCAGAGAAGAGATTTTTTATTTTTTATTTTTTTTTTATTTTGAGACCGAGTCTCGCTCTGTTGTCCAGGCTGGAGTGCAGTGGCGCAATCTTGGCTCACTGCAAGCTCCGCCTTCCAGTTTCACGCCATTCTCCTGCCTCAGCCTCCCAAGTAGCTGAGACTACAGGTGCCCACCACCACACCCGGCTAATTTTTTGTATTTTTAGTAGAGACGGAGTTTCACCATGTTAGCCAGGATGATCTCAATCTCCTGACCTCGTGATCCGCCCGCCTTGACCTCCCAAAGTGCTGGGATTACAGGCGTGAGCCACTGCGCCGGGCCGAGAAGAGATTTTTAAACAGTATAAATTCATGGTCCCAGAATGTCATAGCTGGAAGAATCTTGAAGGGCTGGCTTGTACAACCTTCTCAGAATTGTGTGAGACCTTATAGTTGTGCATTGAAATGGACTCTGGGGAGTACAGAATCTGCATGACTTTTATCTTTAATCAGTCACTGAACCTTTCCAATCCAGTTTCCTTGTATACCAAACAGGAATATGGATTGGTTTTTACCTCATAAGATAATGCAAGGGAGGAAATGCAAATGAAAATCGCAACAGGATACTACCTCATACCCAGTAGGATGGCACTAATAAAAAAGATAGACAATAGCAAGTGTTGCCAAGGATGTGGAGGAACTGGAGCCCTCCCGTGCTGGTGGGAGTATAAAATGGTACAGCCGCTTTGGAAGTTAGTCTGGCATTTCCTCAGAAGGTTAGCATATGGCGCAGAAATTCCACTTCTAGGTACAAATGGAAGAGAAATGAGAAGGTATGTTCATTTAAAAAAAAAAAAAGTGTACATGAATGTTCATGGCAGTATTATCCATAGTAACCCAAAGTGGACATAATCCAACTGTCATCAACGTGGAAAGACCCATTTTGGATGATTCCGTTTATATGAAATATCCAAAACAGGCAAATCCAGAGAGACAGAAGTAGATTAGTGGTTGCCTAGGGCCGGTGGGTAGGGGGAAATTAGGGAATAACTGCTAATGGAGATAGGAGTTTCTTTTTTGGGTGACAACAATGTCCTAAAATTGATTGTGGTGATGGTTGCACAGTTCTGTGAATATACTAATAATTGACATTCACATTTTACATAGTTGAGTTTTATGGTGGATTATATCTCAAAAATGTATATAATTTTAATTTTTAATTTTTTTTTTTTTTGAGACAGAGTCTTGCTCGGTTGCCCAGGCTGGAGTGCAGTGGCATGATCTTGGCTCCCTGCAGCCTCTGCCTCCCAGGTTCAAGCAATTATTGTGTCTCAGCCTCCAGAGTAGCTGGGACTATAGGTGCATGCCAACATGCCTGGCTGATTTTTGTATGTTTAGTAGAGATGGGGTTTCACCATGTTGGCCAGTCTGGTCTCGAACTCTTGGCCTCAAGTGATCCACCTGCCTCGGCCTCCCAAAGTGCTGGGATTACAGGCGTGAGCCATGGCGCCTGGCCAATGTATATATTTTTTAAAAACATAGCACAATTCTTAGTGTAGTGCAGTAAGTAGTATACCAGGTAAGCTCTCAAATGTAGGCTTTTTGTTTTTCTTTTTATTACGCTTTAAGTTCTGGAATACATGTGCAGAGCGTGCAGATTTGTTACATAGGTATACATGTGCCATGGTGGTTTGCTGCACCCATCAACCCATCATCTACATTAGGTATTTCTCCTAATGCTCTCCCTCCCCTGCCCCCAAGCCCCCGACAAGCCCTGGTGTGTGACGTTCCCCTCCCTGTGTCCATGTCTTCTATTGTTCAGCTACCACTTATGAGTGAGAACCTATGGTGTTCGGTTTTCTGTTCCTGTGTTAGTTTGCTGAGAATGATGGTTTCCAACTTCATCCATGTCCCTCCAAAAGACATGAACTCATTCCTTTTTATGGCTGCATAGTATTCCATGGTGTATATGTGGCACATTTTCTTTATCCAGTCTATCATTCATGGGCCTTTGGGTTGGTTCCAAGTCTTTACTATTGTGAATAGTGCTGCAATAAACATACGTGTGCATGTGTCTTTATAGTAGTATGATTTATAATACTTTGGGTATATACCCAGTAATGGGATTGCTGGGTCAAATAGTATTTCTGGTTCTAGATCCTTGAGGAATTGACACACTGTCTTCCACAATGGTTGAACTAATTTACACTCACCAACAGTGTAAAAGCGTTCCTATTTCTCCATATCCTCTCCAGCATTAAGTTTTTTGTAGATTCTGAATATTAGCCCTTTGTCAGATGGATAGATTACAAAAGTTTTCTCCTGTTCTGTAGATTGCCTGTTCACTCTGATGCTAGTTTCTTTTGCCACGCAGAAGCTCTTTAGTTTCATTAGACAAATGAAGAGCCTAAGTGAGGTGACTCACACCTGTAACCCCCACACTTGGGAGGCCATGGCGGGAGGATCACTTGAGCCTAGGAGTTCAAGACCAGCCTGGGTAACATAGCCCAGGCCTCATCTTTAAAACTAACTAACTAAATAAATAAATGAAGAAACCGAGGCTCAGAGAGGTAAAATGACATATCCTGATCATGTGATTACCTTTGGCTACACTAGAACCCAGTTCCCCTGCAGTCTGAATCTGCGTGCTCTCCCCCAGCAGCACAGTTACAAAGGCTGGCAGGGCGCCTGCTTTTTTTTCTAATGTGACCCTCAGTCGTTTTGACTTTGATTGGCCTTCCTTTGGTCTTGAGTCTTTCTGCTGTAATGATTTTCAAGTTTCAATTGTGAGTGCAATATAAACCTTGAAATAGTCTGCAAAACTTGTAATTAGCCATGATAAACTGTACGAAAAATTGATTCGTGGCCCTGCCTGCTATTGACTTTTCAGATACTTATTAGCCCGTCTAAGAGTTACCCAGGCATTTTGCTTTTTTCCTTTTTTTCCCATGTGGCCTGTCTTTGGCCCTGTGACTTTCAAATTTTTCCAATTGAAATAGGCTGGACAGGTGGGTCTCCATTTCAAAAGCAATGGAGAGTCTTATCTCTTGAGTTTTCCTAGTAGCAAGCCTGGCATAACTTTTTGAAATTGCATTTTTGCTGTGAAGTGAAATTTGGGTCTCCTATTATGTTTTTTTTCTGGTATGTTTTTGTTATGCTGCTAAAAACATGCTTTTTTGTTCACTGCACATGGGCATTGCCAAGTTATTGTGACATGAAGAAATTATGAAGGTCAGTGTCAACCTGGTATTCTCAATTCAGTGAAACTGACAAGATTTTGTGTAACTTGAATTATATTAATTTTCTATAGACTGATGTTAAGAAATGTATGAATTGTCACAACCTGAAAAACATGTATGTTTAATTTACCTTGTCAAAAGCTTAGTCCCCTCCAGGTACAGCTGAGGTTATTGACAAATACTATGGTAAAATTTAAACCTTCTGATAATTAGATGTCAGGAATACCCAGGTTTCCAGAATAGCTTTCTCTTCTTAGAAGTAGTTAGGGAATGAAGCCATAGGACTCTTCTTGGGACCATAAAAGTAGCCACTTGGTAATAAACATTAACAAAAAACTAACAAAGATGTTAACTCTTCAAGCTAACAACCCCTTTGGTGTTTGGATTGGTGATTTTGCTCTCTACATCTAGTTTCTAGTTAAGAAACACTCTGATGTATTAGATCACTATTGATGATCGTTATCTATTGCTATATAACGAATCACCCCGTCACTTAGTGGCTTAGCTCAGCAACAGCCATTTTATTATTGTCTCTCTTGGTTCTGGGGCTTGACTGGGCTGAGCTGGGCAGCCTTTGCATGGGCCCTGTCATGGCGTTGCACCTGCGAGTGACTGGTGGCTTCTCAAGGCTTGCCAGTCACATGGCTGGAGGCAATTGTAGACAGCCATTTGCTGGGACCTCAGCTGAGATGTCAGCTGGACACCTACACCTGACTTCTCCACGTGATCCCTCCTCCTCACAGTGTAGTCACTGGATTCCAAGAGTGAGCTTCCCGAGGAGTCCAGGCAGTGCTCTATGGCCTGGTATGACAGAGTCTTGGAAGCCATGTAGCTCCACTTCTGGTGTCGTTACAGGCTTCCCCAGATTGGCGGGGAGGGAACAGTAGATTCTGCGTATCCATAGTAGAGTGTCACTGATATTCATACATTGTTGGAAGAGTCTGTGAGATGGGATATCTTTTTTTTTTTTTTTTTTTTTTTTTTTAGTTTTAAAAACACAATCTTATGCAGTCACTTTTTGACTTAAAGGTAACATTAGGAATAGGAGACAAGAAAAGAAAGGAGGAAGGGAGCCCCAGGGTTTGGTAGTGGAGTGACAGCAGTCAGCTGCAGATGGCAAAAATGGGAGCAGAAAATAAAAGCAGGGGAGAGCACAGTTCAGTGGGGGGTGTGGGAGAGGCAGGATAAGCAGCCCCTGTCAGTAGGGTATCCCTGATGCTTATTGGGCTGCACTTAACATTGTGGCTTTGACGGTATCCCAGTCAGGGGTATGTGGTGCATTAACTGATGATGTTCAGCATCTGGGAGGCAGTGGGGCTACTCTTTGGTTGCTGTAAGAAGCTGGCCAGGGTAGCATATGGTAAAGTGCAATAGGTATAAAACCACCTTGTGATACGGATTTCTAATCTTCCTTTAGAGGGAAGTAAAGGATGCTAGTACAAAATGATTGTGCTGACCTTGAAGGAGAAAATGGGCCCTTGCAGTTGTCTTCTGTCACCCCCTTCCCATGCAACAGATACTTGATTAGTAAAAGTACATGTGCACTTGATTTTAAAAATCCTCAAGTATTTATTGGGTACCTAAAATATGCTAGGCACTAGCTAGGCACTATTCCAGGTTGCATATTTGTCTAAAGAGTAATAAAGAAGAGTAAACCTAGTGATTACTTAGTATTGTTTTACACGGTTGTTTCACTTACCCCATGTGATTTCTAAGAAAGGGTTAGTGGCATGGCTCTTGTAAAATTAAAAGCACACAGGAAGTATTTAATAAGTGCTAAATATTTTTGCCTTTAGTTCCTTTAAAGAATGTGATTCAGTCAAATGTTCTATAACAGAATCACATGACATACTTGGGTAAATTCAAGCATGTAATAGTTGTATCCGTTTATTCCACTAGTCGTCGTCGTCTTCTTCTTTTTTTTTTTTTTTTGGAGACAAGATTTTGCTCTGTCACCCAGGCTGGAATGCAGTGGCATGATCATAGCGCACTGAAGCTTGCGCTCCTAGCCTCAAGGGATCCTCCCACCTGAGCCTCCTGAGTAGCTGGGACTACAGGCATGCGCCATCATGCATGGCTAATTATGTGTGTAGGGGGAGGACTGGGGGGAGATGAGGTCTGACTGTGTTGCCCAGGCGTGTCTCAATCTCCTGGCCTCAAGTGATTCTCCTGCCTCATCCTCCCAAAGTACTGGGATTACAGGTGTGAACCACCATGCCCAGCCATTCCACTAGTCTCAATTGAACACTTGGAATGTGCCAGTTAGTGAGCCAGGTGCTGGGGATTCAGGGATGAGCAAGTCAATAAAGTCCTGCCCTGTAGAACCGACGTGAGGTGGACTCCTCCATGAAAAAGGTGTGGCAATGCCTAAGACTTGGTAAAACGGTACAATGGATACATGAACAAATACAGTCAACTGTGCATTTTCAGAAGGGTCACTTTGCATACCACATCTGTCTGAAGTATTAAAGGATTTGAGTGACTAAAACCAGCCATGATGTAGTAGAACTCTGGCATTTTCAAATAAGTCATCTCCAAGTGTGGTGTATTGCCTGAGTTGTTTCAGAGAGTTGGTAAAAGTGGTGCACTTGGTGGTACTTGCCAACTTTAACCCTGGGTTGTGCTAGGAAATGAAGTTTAGTAGGACAAGGACCCGTAGTAGTATGTGTTAAGAAAGGGCCATAGAACAGTAAGTTAATAGTGTTTCCTTCTCTCTCCCCTAGAGTATTTTGGGCACATTTATACCTATTGCAGGGTGGTGGTGGTGGTGGTGGTGGTGGTGGTTGTTTTTCTATGCTTATTGATTTAGCTTATCTATTTATAAGTATAATTCAGAATATAAATATAGAACAAGTCTCATAAGGAAGTTTATCTTTAACTCAGACATTATATCATTAATACTTTAAATCTCATTATACCATTATAACCTGAATGCTACATTTTTCTTCCTGTATGGAGAGCTTAGAGAAAAATTGTGGTCTGATGTCTTCATCCATTTACCTGTCATCAGTGTACATAATGATCTCAAATATCCAAAAATGGTTATATTCAGCTGCATATTTCTAAGAAAATAGATATGTCCACAGCAGGTTTTTAAATTCTGCATACTTGGATGTAGGACACAGGGATTCATTCCCTGAGAGTTTTTGAAGCTGAGGACACACCCAGGTTTTGTTTTCCAGGGTAGAATTCAGTACAAATCAGTAGTTGTGGATACTGCACTAACTGTTTCACCCACATGATCTCATTTATCTGCATAATAACCTGATGAGGTAGGTATTGTCACTCTGCGTTACAGGTGAAGAGTCTGAGACTTCGTGGTTAAGTCATGATGACTAGCAAGCGGTCAGGTTGGAACTTAGTGTCAAAGTCTGATGCAGGGGCCTTTTGTTGGTAACCACTGTGCCATACTGTCACCCGGTAGAAGGATTCTAATCACATCCTTGTTCTCGTCTTTATTTTCTAAATTCTCTATAATAAACACGAATCAGTTTTAAATTGAAAAAAATCTCAGCCAATATAACTTAAAATGGGTAATGCAGTTAGATAGATGTATTTGTGTGTGTGGTATGAAAATATAAAACTACATGAACCTGAACACTGTAACCCTATGTTTAGCAATTAAATAGATACTATAATCCATGCTTTTTAAAATGCAATAGACATATAGATATTAAGGTTTCTGCTTCAGTTATTTTTATTGGGAAAATAACACCTATTGATTTAACTTCCTTAGTCCCAGATTCTAAATTGATTTTCTTATTTCATTGTCAACATAATTAGGGATTTGTCTTTTAACAAAAGCAAAGCAAAGCATAGTCTTCATCTTGGTAGACATTTATGTATATAGGAAGGTCACGGGTGATTTTTTAGGAAGTTTGGTGATTAAAGAAAGAGATACACGAGTGGCTAGCAGATTCAGCACAGGCTTTTGATGATAGTGGGGATTTGAGTGTTCTTTTCCCCTTCAATGACACAATTTTATTTGTGATTGAAGGGGAAAAAAGTATTCTGGGAGACTAATTGTAGATCATTGAATCAGCGAATTGAAGATTGTTATTTAGACCTCTTTAGAGGTCTTGCCTTAGTGAGTGTTGGGTAGAACTCAGAAATCTGTATTTTTAACACATGACCTAGGTGAATTTTATGATCAGGCATGTTTGAGAACTGGGCTAGAATAAAGCTTACATGAAAAAATGCAGTAGGAAGTGAGGTTGTAAAGCTGGATCGAGTCCAGGATGTGGAAGCCTTAGATCTTAAGCCATGGGGTTGGGGTGTGATGCTGTGAGCTGTAAGGAGTCCATGACAGGTGCCCTGTAAGCAGAGAAGCAACTGTAGAAGTTGGCTCAGGAGTGGACAGTAGAGGACAGTCTGAAGGAGGAGGTCAGGCTGGCAGAAGCTGTTAAAGACATCTAGGCCTGGGGTGATGGGGGTCTGAACTAGAACTGTGACAGAGGCATAGGGCAGGGGACAAGTGACATTGAAGTGCTAGACTTGGCAGAACCTAGTAAGTGATGGGACATGGGAGGCAAAACAGAAGGGGGAAAGACAGCCGGAAGGGTTTGAGGCTGTGTGGATAGGAGGATGGCAGTACCTTTACTGAAACTGGTGGGAACTGGAACAGGCCTGTTTTGGAGGGAAGATCAGGAGTTCATTAGGATGCATGTGGGTTTGAAGTTCCATTGGAATTTCTATTTGAAGGTGTCTTCTCAATGGAGGTGATTGTGGAAGCTGTGTGGCAAGATGAGATTGCCACGGAGGACATGACAGAGAGAACAAAGGAGCCCTGGGGAATCCTGGGGGAGCAGTTACAGGAACAAGTGGAGAATGCAGAGAACTGTGAGAGGAGGAAAAGAAAGTGCTGTCCCAGGAACCAGGAAGGTGGAGGTGGTCAGCAGTTCTGAATGCTGCAGAGAAGTGAAGGAAAATGAGGACTTACAAAAAGACATTGGGTCTAGCTCAGTTTTCACAGTAAGAGAAAAAGCTGGACAGTTAGAATTAATGAGTGAAGGGATGATGAAGAAGTGCAAGTGGGTGATTTTTCAAAGTTTGGTTGTAAAGGGCAGGAGGACACACATAGCTTGGGATGTGCAGAGGCTTCTGAGGTCAGTGGAGACCTGTGTCTATTCAAAAGCTTAGTGTGGAGGGGGAGAAAAATATTGAAAATGCGCAAGGAGGATATGAGTCATGAAGGATTCTGAGGGCAGTGGTTCACAAAGACAGCTTTTCATTTGGTGCACATTTATTGTTCATATATCAAGTATCAGGACTGTGTTGAGGCTACAGAGATAAGACTCACTCTTGTAAGTAACGCAAGAGAAGAATGAAAGTTGACAGTGTGGATTTGAGCCTGGATGACTGGGAGGGTAGTGGCCCCCACAGATCAGGGAGGACTTGGCCTGGAAACAACCACTGAGCATCAGGATGAATGCTGGATTGGAATGGCACACAGCATGCTGGGGAGGGCTGGGGAGGACCCTGTGAAGGACTTGGTCCTGTAGTTGTCCTATGTAAGATAGGTGGTGGTCTTCCTTCCCTAGAGGTAAGGAGGCTCATCTCAGGTGGAGGGACCGGCATGGGCAAGTACTTGCAAATGTGTTGGAGAGTAATTGTTTGTGTGATTTAAATAGAGGGAAGATATGCAGAGGTGGGCAGGAGCCAGAGCAAAAAGTGTCTCTGTCTTGATGAGGAGCTTGAGCTTTCCCTCCACCACCCACAAATCAGGAACTGTGATAAGAATTTCAGCAGAGACATGCAGCGACCAGTTTGCCTTTAGAAGGAGCTCTGAGACAGCAGTGTGGCAGTGTGTTGTGGTTTAGAGGGACAAGACTGGACGCAGGGATCAGGTCGGTGGACTAGTAGTTGGCAGACTTTGCTGTGCAAGTGAGGATAGATGGGAACAAAGGTAGAGCAGGCAAAGAATAGGTAGAAGAGAGATTGATGAGGCGGAGTTGACATGACTTATGTTTGGCTGTGTCCCCACCCAAATCTCATCTTGAATTGTAGCTCCCATAATCCCCACATGTCGTGGGAGGGACCCAGTGGGAGGTAGCTGAATCATGGGGGTGGGTTTTCCCATGCTGTTCTTGTGACAGTGATTAAGTCTTATGAGATCTGATGGTTTTATAAAGGGCAGTTCCCTTGCACATGCTCTTTTGCCTGCTGCCATGTAAGATGTTGCTTTAGCTCCTTCCACGCCTTCTGCCATGATTGTGAGGGCTCCCTAGCCATGTGAATATGTTTCTCATATTCAAAAATCACAAAAATATAAGGAGACAAGGAATCCCCTGAATTCTCATTTCCACTGAAGGCTAGAGCCTCTGAGGCAGATGAGATAGGCACGGCCAGAAAGCTGCTCCAAGTCCTGGTGGGACAGTGTTGTCATCACACAAACTGTTTAGCTGGGAGTCCATTAAACCCCCTTTTCTTTATAAATTACCCAGTCTCGGGTATTTCTTCATGGCAGTATGAGAATGGACCAGTACAACTTAGGTCTTGAAAGATTTTCATGGGAATGGGAGTTTGAGAAGATGGTGAAGGATAAGGAGAGCTTTATGGAAAAGCTCAGTATTGACTCCCTGCTTTCTGACTTAGAGACTGTTTGGAAGGTGGGAGAAACATTTCCTGGGAAAGGTGCTGAACATTCTGAATGTGTTGAGGTGGAGATGCTTGCAGGGCTTCCAAGGGGAGATGCACAGGAGACCAATATGCATGTCTGCAAATCACGGGAGAGTGTGACCTGGAGAGAGAAATATGTGTGTCCTACCACGGGAGGGACAGCTGAGAACATTGCGTGCAAGAGATTCTATACCCTGGGAGTCTGTAGCCTGCACACAGCCTCTTGACTCAAGAACAGATTCTCCTCCATGCCCTGAATTTTCTGAGTGCCTTTTTGCCCTTCTGCTTTTAGCCATCTACAATGCGGCCATTGGACTCTTACTGGGATTAGGCAGGGAAAGAAAAAAAAATGATGGTACTCAAATATACTTAGTTTTACTAATGATGAGCAGATATGATAAGAGGATTGGATCCTTAGATAAAGAAGCTTAGGTCCTGCAGTGTGATCTGGGTTACTTGTGACACTCAGTTTCTGTCAAAACCTGTTCTCCTCTATCTTACCATGGATTCTGAAGCTTGAATTTTTTAAACTGTATTTTATCTTTATTCACCGTGTGAGAATATACAACTATGTCATTTCTTGTTTGTTTTTAAAATCGGTGGCTGGCCCTTATTAGGAAAATATATGAATTAGAATACGTGGTCTTTCAGAGCCATTTACAGGTAAATCTGTGTTATTTATTTTGCTGCTCTGGCAGTCTCCTGTTAATATGAAGTGAATTAACAAGATAGAATTTATGGCCCTTTTCAATATTGAATTGGATCACAGTTGAGACATTGCCCCTGAAATAAAACTCCTGTCTGGAGCATTTTTACAGTGGAGCTTCCAACATTGCTTTCCTTGAGGACTGAGAATTGTCCTGGTGATGTAAGGAACAGGTGTCTGATCCCTGTGAAGACGGTGTTTTCTGTTAGCAATAGGAAAACACGGACGTTCCTACTCTGTCCTTTTGGCTGAAACAGCAGCATCTAAATCAGAGCTTGTTTAAGTGGATATGATGGCTCTAAGAGAGACCCTGACAAGAATGGTTATAGATTTCAGAGTGTGGACCACGTGTGGATTTTAGGGGTATCCTGTTTTGAATAAATAAACTGAAAAAGTCATTTTTGAGACAGTAGGACAAAATTGAACGTAGACTGATATTAGATTCTAAGGAATTATAGGTAATTTTATTCTTTGGGAAAATGATATTGTGATCGTGTTTTTAAATGTCCTTATCAGAGAAGCATACCCCGAAGTATTTGCAGGTAAAATGATACGATGTTTGGGATTTAGTTTAAAAATACTGAAGCAAAAGAGTTGGAATGTCTAGATAAAATCAGATTGGCAGAATGTTGATAATGTTGAAGGTGAGTAGAAGAGGTTTGTTTCACTATTTTCACCTTATGCATTTATGAACACTTCCATTAAAACAAGGTAACAAAAATGAATATAGTAGCCACGAAGAAGAGAAAGTTGAAGGCCCATTTCTCTCTCATTTCGACACTTCCTGTGGCACGCCTGTCAAGTCTTTCTGTACATAGGGTGAAAATTGTTCTGCCTTTCTGACGCAATAACTGAGGAATCTGACACCACAGCTAAACAGTTTGTGTGATGACAACACTGTCCCACCAGGACTTGGGGCAGCTTTCTGGCCGTGCCTATCTCATCTGCCTCAGAGGCTCTAGCCTTCAGTGGAAATGGGAATTCAGGGGATTCCTTGTCTCCTTATATTTTTGTGATTTTTGAATATGAGAAACATGAGAAGATAACTTGGGTGGAGTGAGCGGTAGAGATGGAGTTGGAGAGGGTAGAAGTTTAAATGTGAGGCATGTTTCTGCATAGAGACCTTGTGATGCAGCCATTGGCTCTTCTTTCCTATCAGTTTAAACCTGTGCTGGAATCAGACTCTTCAGTCTTTCAAACCAAAGTGTAAGTCTGTGCTGTATTTTGTGTGTGTGTGTGTGTGTGTGTGTGTGTGTGTGTGTGTGTGTGTTGTGTGTATGTTTCTAACCTCACATCTGAAGTCTCTGCCCTTTGCAGACAGCATGATAGTGAAATGAGTTGATTACAAGGGGAAAATGATTTTAGTGAACCAACATGGGTCTGTTTGCTTCTTTGGATTATTCCCAGCACGATAAGATGTTAATATGTCATCTCAGAGGCAGATGGGCGCATCTATTTTGATCATCAGCTCTGTCATTATTTGGCGTTTAGAACCATGCCTTGCCTCACAGGATCTTCAAGATACTTAGAGGAAGGCCCAGAGTTTTCTTGGCACCAGCTGCTGCTTTGCTTAAGCAGATGGAATAAATTAAGCCCCTCAGCCTCCCTGTACTCATCACTGTTAACCACATCCCCACAGCGAAAAGGCCGATGATGGCAAAAGATGGTTGTTTTCTGAGGACATGGTAAAATGCCTTTGAGTCTCAGGGTGGCCCACAGTGTTCCTGTGTGTTATGTTTTAGCCTAGGGTATTTATTCATTGACTTGTTCAACTAATATTTCTACAGTATCTGTTGTGCACTCGTAGTGTCTGTGTTGAGTGCTGGTTTACAGAGGTGAACAGTTTCAGAGCAAGGTTTTCTGTTGACTGCCCCGAGTTTCAGTTATATTGGATCTGGGGAACCAAAGGTTTCGGAAACTAATGGAGTCCTCTTTACTTTTTGTTTTCTTCATATCCCTTCAACAGTTCTAGGATATGGTGTCACTAGCTCCTGACATCTCTCTCTAAATGTAACTGTATCTTACTTTCAGGGCACATGCTTTCCCACTTCTTAATTTTCTTATATGCTAGAACATTTTCTCAATATCTTTGGAAATTTGTAGCAAATGCCACCTTAACAAAAACAACAGTATCTATTATTCTGTGGATAGAATGCAGAGGAACACAAACTCAGCTACCTCTTAGAGGAATGGAAAAGCAGAGTATTAGTAAACGTGAACTCATATCTTTACGTTACAATGCATTCAAAACCTTGAGGACAGTTTCGTTGACCGAACCAAATAGCTTATTATAAAAGTGAGTCTCCATTCCAGAATTTGTTGCATAAAAATAAAATATTAGGCCAGGTGTGGTGGCTCATGCCTATAATCCCAGCACTTTGGGAGGCCGAGGCAGGTGGATCACGTGAGGTCAGGAGTTTGAGACCAGCCTGACGAACATGGAGAAACCCTGACTCTACTAAATATACAAAATTAGCTGGGTGTGGTGGCGGGCGCCTGTAATCCCAGCTACTCGGGAGGCTGAGGCAGGAGAATTGCTAGAACCTGGGAGGCGAAGGTTGTGGTGAGCTGAGATTGCACTATTGCCCTCCAGCCTGGGCAACAAGAGCGAAACTCTGTCTCAAAAAATACATATATTAAAAATGTTAGAAATCCTAAGTTGTTACATGTATTGCAATAAACGCAGGTGAAAATAAGTTGATGTTCTTGATTTGACCGTATTGTCATGTTAAGGTTTTAGAAATATTTTTCATTTTTTAGTTCTTAAAAAGTTCTTAGGCAACTTATCTTTCCATTGACAGTCACATCTTTGTACCTTGTTTAGAAACAGGAAGTGGTTATTTATACTTTCTGTTGTATCTACTTCTATGTTGTTTGCATTTTTTAAAAGAAGTATGTTTTTAATTTTTAGATACTTCTGTTTTGACTGACAGTGTTACTCATAATGATAAAAATTCAAATGATGCAAAACCTTTACTAGACGAAGAAGGCAGGGAGAATGTTGCTTTTACACTCCTGATATTCCTTTAGCAAAACATTCTTGGACACTCTTTGCCTAGGGACTTATCTGATTAATGAATTTGGAGGGAAAAATCAGGCACAAAAGTGTGGCTCACCCCTTCTTCCTCACTTTCTCCTGGAGCTGGCCTGCTCACCCAGGGAGGTGCCCTTGGTCACTGAGGACCGCCTGTGTGAGGGAGGAATGTGCTGATTAACATCGCTGGGAGCTCTAGGGAAGTCTCTTCGAAATCTAGAGATCAGTTCCTCAACTGAGAAAGAAAGACTTAAGCCACAATCTCAGATGTCATCTTTATAAGTAATAAGGGTGATTTTTGGTCCTTTTATGCTTATTGATCTTGCTTCTAAATTAGTTTAGCGATAGGGAGGAGGAGAGAGGGTTATTTATTGGGCCTCCTTGAAGTATACAACATAGTGAAAAAGTCCCACTTTCAACCCAGTAGGCATTACCACATCCTGTAAATACTTCCCGAAATGCTCTGTGCATGTACAAACGTATCTAGAAATGTGTATGTGGGCCTCTCCTCATTTTCTTTTACACAGTGGTGGATGCTGTTCTCTATTAGCCTTTTCTACTTACTATATTTTGATGGTCTCTGATGCTTGTTACTGGCTGCATACTATTCCATAATAGGGATTTGAATTAATTTTATAACCAGGAAGAATAAAAACATGCTTCTATTTGAAACTCACACTCTGATAAACAGTAAGGAACTGTGAAGTTCTGCTGCTGGGGGACAGGATGGCAACTGATTTCTATACCTTCTTTTTCACCTGGAAGAGGCATATCATCTCTCTCTCTCTCTATGCAGGTGGTAGACTTGAGTTGGTCCTTGATAATGGAGACCACACTGAAAATTGACTATGTATTGACCTACTTTTTCAGAAAGCCTGTTGCTGCCATTTATCCAGAAACTGTAAGCTGAGTAATAGACCAAATGTATCTTTAGGGCAGTTAGTAATAATTTTTATGAAGAAACCCCCTTGGTAGTGACATTTAAAAGTTATTCTGAAATGTTTGCATACATTTGTATGTTGAAAAAAATCAGATATCTTAGTGAAATTAGAATATTAGGAATATTTCTATATTACATCTTGTGAGTCTGAATGGAGTTTCCATTCCACAAAAATCAATGCATTTGAGTGTCTTTCCAGGTTTTTTTCTCAGGTCATTAATCCCTAAGCAGATGTAGTTCTTGACAGAAGGTTTTCCAAGGTGGTGGTGTTGATTATATTTCTTAGATCTAACATAAATGATGTTTAACCAGTAACTAACCCCTGATCTTTATTTCAGGTGTCTTTGTAGGGTAAGAATTTACTCTCTGTTAAGTTATGGTAATTCATATCATCTTAGTTTTCATTTTATTGTACTTTTAGTTCAGTTTCTCTTAGTATTTCACTTAGAGACATTAACATATTCCATTATCAAAAACCAGTGGATGCTATTATTAGTACTGCTCTTCTGCTAGCTAATTTGCCTTTTGTTTATAAATACCAATAGCTAGCCTGCTGGATTTTAGTGTATCAATCAGGCTTCAACAGGAGAAGCAGAACCAGTAGGAGAGACCTATAAAGAGATATATTGCAAGGACTTGGCTTATTTGATTATGGGGGCAGTCTAGGCAAGCCTAACATTCACAGGGTAGGCTGTCAGGAAGAGCAAGCTGGAACTCTAGGGAACAGCTAAAGCTGTTGTCCCTAGATAGAATTTCTTCAGAGAAGCCTTGGCTCAGCTCTGAAAGCTATTCCACGTATTGAATCAGGCCCACCCAGATTATCAAGGATAATTTCCCTTTGCTTAAAGTCAATTATGGACTTAATCACATCTACTGAATGCCTTCACAGCAATGCCTAGCTTAGTGTTGGAGGGAGTAACTGTGGACAGTAGCACAGCCAAGCTGACAACTAAAACTGACCATCGCAGTGTGCTTCTCTGTTGCTTGTCAGAAATCTTCCGGTTCCAGCCCTGCCTGGAGCCATATTTAGTTGGCTGTGTGCTTCTGTTTCTCTTCGCCACCCCTCTTTCTCCTACAAGTAAGCTAACTCTTAACTTATTGCTGTATCCAAAGCAACCTCGACTCTGCTGTGGAGCCAAACATTTGGTTTCTGCATTTTCCTTTGGTCTTACATGATGTGTGTTTTCTCTTCTGTGCTATTTGTCTTACCAGGACAGAGTGTTCCTATTGTTTTCTTTATTAGCTGAAGTTACAGATCAGCTTGGCACCCTTTCCAGCAGGAGCTTTAGTTTTCAAAGACAATAGTTGCAAAATCGGACTCTGCTTTCGTGGCTCTTAGCTGTTGCCATTGTTCATGGTTGCCCTCGCTTGGGGAAATGCCATATTGGAGGTTTGATAGGACTGACGCAGAATAAGAAATAGAATTGCTTCTCTGTGCTTTGTGCTGCCTCCTCAGAATAGTTCCTTTCCAACTTCCAGAACATTCTCTTTCAAGACACTGCCCTTTCATGTTGGATTTCCAAAGTTACAATATTCCATTCTCATTATCTGAAGAGCAACATTTGTCAAATTTGCTTCTCTTCCCGTTAGAAAATATTCAGGCATTATAAGGAAGTTGCTATAAGTGTGTCTTTCACCAAGCTAGCCAAGTGTTTTTCATTATCATTATTAAATTATAAAGTCTTTGTTTCTCTAGAATTTTTTTCTAATTAACTTTTTCATATCCTCATTCCTTTGTTCTACCCCTTTATATTATAGAAAAAGGGTATGCCAAATTTTAGCGGAACTGGTAGAGCTTTAAATTCCAAGAAGCCAAGAAAAAAAAAGTTAATGGGAATCACTGACTAAAAGGTCCAAGATTTAGCTCTTGCCATTTGCCTATGATTAATAGAAACGGGCATTTTTCCTCTTGGTATACTTTAGTGTATAATAACATAGTCAGATGAGATATTTTGCAAGTGTAAATTAAAATCTGAATGTTCAGAGGCCTGGAGTAGACACAATTAGAAAACATGACCTAAAGTGTGTGGTAGGGTTTGTTATCTGGTATGACAAGGGCTGTAAAATATGACCTACTAATTTTCAAAGCATCACTAGGTGTCCAAAGTGAAAACAAATTCGGTAAATCCCTTATCACCATTGTTACCTTGATCACCCATTTCTGTGTAACAAATCGCCCGAGACTAAATGGCTGAAGACCCCAGCAGTCCTTCAGTAAGTCTCCCAGTTTCTGTGGGTCTGGGATTCAGACTGTTCAGCTTCTCATGTCATGACACTGCATCAAATGGTCAGGTCATCTGGGGACTAGCCTGGGCTACCTCACAGCACAGGGGTCTGAAGGCAGTTGGAATGCTTCATGACACCTAAAGACTTCCAATGAGTATTCCAGTGAGCAAGATAGACGTTGCATCACCTTTTCCGACCTGGCCTCACTTCTGCCTCATTTCTGTTGGTTATAGGTAAGACACAAATCCACCCAGATTCAAGGAGAGGGCATTGGACTCTCTCTGTTGGTAGTGAAGTAGCAAGATTCTTGAACACGTGGGGCAGGAGATATTGTCACGCGCATATTTGGAAAAAACAATTTGCTCGCTCTCTACCCTCTGGCCACAACAACTTATATCTCTTCCATGTCTAAAATATGCTCTTGAGCTTTTAAGACTCTCCAAAAGTTTCATCCTGTGGCAGCTCCAGGCTCAGCCTCAGGCTCAGGCTCAGGCTCAAAATCATGACCTTGTCCTCTGAATCAGATCTGGGTACAGAGGAGGCTCCTCAGGACTGGTGCCATGGGTACAGCTCCTTGATTTTTCAGTCTTAAGGCCTGTGAACTAGAGAGACAAATATCCCTTGGACTCACACTCAGGATGCGGCAGGAGGATACACATCTTAAAGATTTGCCCAAAAGGGGGGAAACGGGAGCACACAGGTCCATGGCAGTTCTGGAGTCAAGCCAGGAGTGTGGGGCCAGCTCCTTGATCAGGGCTCTGTCCAGTTTTGCTGTTTTCTGAGGCTCTTGGCTCCCCTCTCAAGTTCTGATTTTTAAATCATCCTTCTTTTTCCGCAAGAAAGAATCAGCATTTGCAGCTAAGGAGCCGTCTCAGACTGCTTCCTGCCAGCAAAAGTTTAGGATCTGAAGGCCTCTTTTTATTTTGTATTCTGTTTCTTTTTGTCTAACCTGGCAGTATTTTGTAGTACAAGATCAAAAAAGGTAGTGGTTTTTCTGTGAATCTTGTTGGGTTCACTCCATTAGAGAAGATCCATGACCACAAGATGCTTTGTCTATCATGGGCTCCCTGTGAGACGCCTAAGGGGCAGTACTCTGTGATTCTTGGAATCCCTGTTATTTAATGCAGAAGTTCTGCAACGCAAGCTCTTAAGATCCTCAGAAGGCGTTATGGATGTTTGAAGGTGTCTGCAAGGCACCACCTTAGATCTTTCTGAATTCTTAAAAGGTTGTGCAGTTTCACCCTGGGTTTGATTTTTGCTCTGAAACCATTTCTTGGCTTGAGAATTGTTTGATGTCTGGAGAGATTGGGAATGAGAAACAGGTTTATATTTAACAGTTTATTCTTTAGCTCATCTCTCTCTGTTCACATCTTATCATAGGCAGTGAGCAGAACCCAGGTGTCACTTGAAGTGGCTGCCTGGAAATCTCTTTAGCTAGATCATTGAGTTCATTAGGTGAATTTCCACTTCCCACTTTACCGTAGATGTCAGTGTTGCTAAACTCTCTGTCACTGCACAACAGGGTCCTCCTTTCCTCTAGCTTCCAGGAACATTTCCCTCACTTTTCTTTAAGCCCTCACTGACAACCTTCTTAAAACAACGACAGTCATTTCATTATCTCGCACTGTTGCTATGTGTCAGGAATTCAGAAAGGGCTTGTCCTGACTTGGGGTCTCTCATGCTTTCTGTCAGCCGTGTTGGAAGCAAGTCTGATTGTCATAGGGCTAATTGTTGTTGTTTGAAGTCACTCAGTTTTGGGGTGATTAGTTACATGTCAGTAGTGACTGGAGTCTTTCTGGCTTTTGTTATCCTCAAGTCCTAGCACATCCTCTGCTCTGCTTTCAGAAATCCAGATTTGCTCATTCTCCCTTCCCCCCACCGTGCCCACATGAAAGCTTTCCATGTTTTCCCGTTGTCTGATTTCTAACCCTCTGACTGGTGTAAAACAGGGGTGTGAACTCACAGGCCGAATTTGTCCCAAAGACATTAATTTTTAGGCTGTCCAGAGAAAGTTTTTTTTTTTTTTAACTTGATATGTTAACATTAAAATAAGTCAAGAGCATCATATAAAAATCCAAACTATCCACTTCTCTAGAAGAATCAGAAGATCTGGATATGCTTGGGCTGTCTCCCTGTGGCAGCCGTCAGTCAATGATGGGTGCCTTCTTATGGTGGGACAGGTGCTCCTCAGGTCACCCCAGTCCTCACTTGGCCAGCTTTTCCTTTGCATTTTCTGCTTGCCACATTACATGAATCAGTAGAACGTGCTAAGTTTTTGCTTTCTCTGCATGCTGGGCTAATGCTGTAGCAGCTACCCATCCATACTGTCCCTTGATGTAGATAGTCATCCTCTCTTCTGCAGATTCCCATGATTTATATCTTTTTTATAGTATTCATGTCTTTTTAAAAACATTTCTAGCTTAAATGTCTGTGTACCTGTCTGGACTGTGAACTACTCCAAGGTGTAAGCTTTTGTTTTATTCATCTTTGGTTTAGAACTTGGTAGATGAAGGTAGTTAGTCAATAAAACTTTGTTGACCAGATGAATTAAGAAGTGATTTTTAAAAAATGGCTAAAGCAAGCTCTCTGCCCTGAAGGAGTATATGGTTTGATATGTTATCTGTCCAATGTAACATGAAAGTAGAATGACATAAAGGTATAGGCAAAATTTCAATTGAGAGGATTGACAAAAGCTTCTTAGCTTAAAAAAAAAAAAAGGAGAATGTGGAAGGGCAGATCAGGCCAAGGATGTAGCTAATACATACGGGAAATGGTAGAGTCCCAAAAATATGTGACTTGTACATAACTGGATTGTAGGGTATCTAAAGGGATGTGGTAGAAAATATATAAACAAACAATTTTGGGCTGGATTATAAATAGATGAATAGATTTGGGTTGGGAGAAGCATTGAGGATATTCATGATAATAGCACCTGTCATGTCTTGAGTGTTCATTATGTGGCAGGCATCATATTAGGAGCTTTATATGACCATGCCCCTGGTGAACATGATGGCAATGGGGATTAGGCTGAGATTCAAAGGCATTAACTAAGACAACACTGGTGAATTGTCAGAATGAGGCTGGAGATGGAGGATTAACAAATGGGTCAGGGGTGGCAAACTCAACTTTGAAAAGTTGATAAGGTGTTTATATCCAACAGAACACTTGGAAAACAAGACTAAGAAATGCAGTTTCCAAGGATATCAACTTAGGGCAGGGAGCCCATGGAGAAGGTGTGTTCACTAAGGGCAACAGCGTCTAGTGAGCTGAGAACGTGTACTGGGCTGGGAGTAGTCACATTTATCATGGAGACAGAACAAAGAACAGTTGGAGACACAGAAGGACAAGAGAGGTAGGAGGAGAAACATTATGAACACAGATTTGGAAAGAGCTTAAAGGAGAAGAATGGAGTTCAGCAATGTCTACAAGATAGTGTTATGGCCACAGGGAAGAGCATTGAATTACACTATTAGGAAGTCATTAAATCTCAAAGGGAGAGAGAGTAGTTTTGGTGGCCTAGTGGGGACAGATATCATTTTGCACACTATTAAAGTGTGAGGATAAGATAGGAAGTGAGGGCCATTATTGGAGACTATCTTTAGCAAAACGTTGACAGTGAAAGAGAAGAGTGATGGAGTAATTCTTAAGGAAGAATGAAAATCAGTGGGGTCCCTGGGGTTCTTTTAGTAGAAGTATAAGAGAGACTTAAGCATATTTACAGATGGTTGTAGAGGAGCCAGGGCCTGGCTGTAAGTGTCTTGAAGGAAGGAATAAGTGAGTAGATACATGAGGAGTGCTCCCAGAGGCATTGGTCTTGTGAAGAGAAGGAATCCGCTGTCTTTGCACACCACAGGAAAAGAGGGTGAGAGTGTGAAGTTTATTAGGAAGATAGGGGCTGTGAGTATGTATTAGTATGTTTTTGTGCTGCTGATAAAGACATACCCGAGACTAGGCAATTTACAAAAGAAAGAGAGGTTTAATGGGCTTATATAAGTTCCATGTGGCTAGGGAGGCCTCACAATCATGTCTGAAGGCAAGGAGGAGCAAGTCACATCTTACATGGATGTCAGCAGGCAAAGAGAGAGCTTGTGCAGGGGAACTCCTCTTTTTAAAACCATCAGATCTTGTGAGATCTATTCACTATTATGAGAACAGTGCAGGAAAGGCTTGTCCCCATAATTCAGTTACCTCCCACCGGGTTCCTCCCGTGACATGTGGGAACTGTGGGAGTTACAATTCAAGATGAGATTTGGGTGCGTACACAGCCAAACCTTATCGTTCTGCCCCCGGCCCCTCCCAAATGTCATGTCCTCACATTTCAGAATCAACCATGCCTTCCCAAAAGTCAGAACTCATTTCAGCATTAACTCAAAAGTCCACAGTCAAATGTCTCATCTGAGACAAGGCAAGTCCCTTCCATCTATGATCCTGTAAAATCAAAAGCAAGTTATTTACTTCCTAGATACAGTGAGGGTACAGGAATTGGGTAAATACAGCTGTTCTAAATGGGAGAAATTGGCCAAAACAAAGGGGCCTACAGGCCCCATGCAAATCTGAAATCCAGTGAGGCAGTCAAATCTTAAAGCTCCAAAATGATCTCCTGTGACTCCATGTCTCACATCCAGGTCACACTGATGCAAGAGGTGGTTTCCCATGGTCTTGTGCACCTCTGTCCCTGTGACTTTGTAGGGTACAGCCTCCCTCCCAGATGCTTTCATGGGCTGGCGTTGAGTGTCTGTGGCTTTTCCAGGCCCACGGAGCAAGCTGTAGGTGGATCTACCATTCTGAGGTCTGGAGGACATCAGCCCTCTTATCATAGCTCCACTAGGCAGTGCCCCAATAGGGACTCTGTGTGGGGCCTCTGACCCCACATTTCCCTTCTGCACTGGCCAAGCAGAGGTTCTTCATGAGAGCTCTACCCCTGCAGCAAATTGCTGCCTTGATATCCAGGTGTTTCCATATATCCTTCTAAATCTAGGCAGAGGTTCCCAGTTCTTGACTTCTGTGCACCTATAGGCTCAGCATCATGTGGAAGCTGCCAAGGCTTGGGACTTGCACCCTCTGAAGCTATGGCCTGAGGTGTACCTTGGCTCCTTTTAGTCATGGCTAGAGCAGCTGGGATGCCAGGCACCAAGTCCCTAGACTGCATATAGTAGAGGGACCCTGGGCCCAGCCCACGAAACCATTTTTTTCCTCCTAAACTTCCAGCCCTGTGAGGGGAAGGGCTGCCACAAAGTTCTCTGTCATGCCCTGGAGATGTTTTCCCCATTGTCTTGGTGATTAATTTTTTTTCTGGGGACAGAATCTCATTCTTTTACCCAGGCCGGAGTGCAGTGGCGCCATCTTGGCTCACTGCAAGCTCCGCCTCCCAGGTTCACGCCATTCTCCTCCCTCAGCCTTCCGAGTAGCTGGGACTACAGGCCACTACCACGCCTGGCTAACTTTTTGTATTTTTAGTAGAGATGGGGTTTCACTGTGTTAGCCAGGATAGTCTCCATCTCTTGACCTTGTGATCTGCCCGCCTCAGCCTCCCAAAGTGCTGGGATTACAGGTGTGAGCCACTGTTCCCAGCCAGGATTTTCTTTTCTATCACATTGTCAGGCTGCAAATTTTCTGAACTTTTATGCTGTATTTCCCTTTTAAAACTGAATGCCTTTAACAGTACCCAGGTCACCTCTTGAATGCTTTGCTGCTTAGAAATTTCTTCCACCAAATACCCTAAATCATCTCTCTCAAGTTCAAAGTTCCACAAATCTCTAGGGCCAAAATGCCACCAGTCTCTTTACTGAAACATAACAAGTCACCTGTGCTCCAGTGGATGGACTTGATGCTCTCAGGGTAGCAGAGGAAGTTATTTTAAGTGATTGGAGGCCCTACTGTAAGCTGCAGTAGCAGAGAGAGGAAAGGAGAGTTGGGGGTCTGACTCCTGCTCTTGTATCTCCTATTGTTGTCACCTCCCAGCTGTATGAGCTTGGGCCGTGGTTTAACTTTCCCTGTATCACAGTTTTACCTCTGAAAAATGGGGCAGTACAATGATTCTGAGCTCACAAGCTACTGTGAAGATTAAATTAGTTAATACATGTAAAATCTGTAGAACATAGTACCTAACATGGTCTAAATACCAACTAGGAGCAAGAGGCTAGGCTGGCAATGAGGGAAAGTGCTTCTCAAACGCGCAGTGCTTCTCAAACGTGAATGAGAATATGACCCCTGGGGGATCTTGCTAAAAAGGAAGATTCTGATTTTGTGGGTCTAGGTGGGGCCCAAGATTCTGCATTTCTAACAAGCTCCCTCCCCGGTGCTGCTGTTGCCCCATCTATGGGCTTCACTTGGAGGGGCAGGGTTGTAGCAGCACTGATGGCCCATCTGGGAGTGCCTGGTGGTCATCTGTAATGGCATCACGCACACTTGACTGGTGTTATTCTTGGCTGTAGTTCAGGACTAGAGAGTACATGTTGGGGTGACCCCAGGGTTTGCTTCTCGAGTGTGGATTGGATAGGAAGGTTCATCTGGCCAGGGGACATGGGGACATTGAGTACTAGCAGTTGCAGCATCTGGAGTCAGCTGTGGGTGCCAGGCCTTGCATGCTGAGGAGTAGAGCCAGGAGGGGGCTGGTGGAAGGGCAGGAGAAGACAGTGAGGCCAGGCAGTAGGTATAGGATGGAGGTACCGAGAGAGGTGATGGTCAGAGAGGAGCAGTGTCAGTGTATAAACTATGGAGACAGTAAAATAGTTACTGCTAAATTCTTACTGAGTCACATTTTGTTAATGTTTCATGATTTAGAAGGCTTTTTGTTTTCTTGGCAGTGCCTCAAGTACATGATAAACAGCAATTAATTAGAAACATTTTTTATACTTTTCATCAGTAGTATGCCTGGTAACAGGAATGTCACTATGTGTTGCTTTCTGCTGGTGCAGTAGGTTCTTGATAGGTGGACCTGAGGTTGGTGGGCTCCCTGGATCACTTGAGTTTCAACTGTAGTCAGCGTGCCGTATGTTCAGCAGGTGGAGGAGAGGCTGTGAGTGCAGGATTCCCACCGAAGGGGTAAAAATCACTCCAAGGAGATTCCCAAGTCCCATTTCCAGGGAGAAGTTAATGTGGCAGTGGGAGAGGCTAGTGGGTGCTTTTTTTTTTTTTTTTTTTTTTGACAGATGGACATGCCAGATTGAGACAAATTCTACTAAGTTTTGGTCATTATTTCTTTGGGTCACATTCCTCTTTTGTTCAGTAGAGTGTTAGAGTCACACACCTGCATTTCTGACGTATTTAGCATGCTCTTATAGAAACTTTACCTGCTGGTTCTTCATATCCTTCCTCCCAATTCCTGTGTCAGGGGCCAGGTGCCTCCTTTGAGTTGCATGGGGATGGTACAACTGTATTTACAGACAGCTCTCGTTTAGAGGTGCAGCACTGGAGTGACAGGTCAGACCGCTTTAGAGACTGTTGTCTACATTCCTGCCATCTCCTCTCTGTGGCTGCTCGTCCTAACCCTGCCCAGTGGCCACCTACATCTTGCCTGTTGGCCACCAGCAGTGGCCAGGAACCATGCTTCTGCTTTGTTCCTCTGGCTGAGCCTGCCTTCTTTTCTTGTGGGAATCAGAACTTGAGTGCATTTATTTAATGGGTTGTCATTAAAAATCACATTTAGATAAAGAGAAGAAAATATGAAACGTTTTCTAACCTCACTACTGCCAACTGTGACCTGAAGAATTTGTGAGATTATGAATTCCTGTAGGTATCACTTAAATTGAGCTTGTTTCTCTGAGAAGCAATGGATTTTTTAAAATCCCTGTCAGAGAAAATAGAGAATAAATTCATTCTACCACCTCTTGGCTTTACTAAATGAGCAAATCATTTAGTGGAACAAGAGCAGTATAATAACCAATGAAATTAGAATTCCAAGGGCAAATAATCTCCATTCTCGTCATTGTAGTGGGTGAGGGGAAGATGGAAGCTTTTCTACACTTTTCTTTTTTTTGAAGTTTTAACTTTGCAAGGTATTATTCAGTTCCCGAATAAGACCATTTGCTAAACTGTGTGAAACTTAGTTGGCTCTAAAAGATAAAACTTGTTTCTCATCATCCCTACAAATTCCCTACAAGGATGTAACTTTGTAAAATTGATTTCTCGTCTCTTTGGTAGACATCAATGTCACATAAATCCACCATGAAACCTGGGTTTCAAATTATGCTGCAAGTTTATTCCTAGGAGTAAGCTGAGGGGACATTCTCAAAGGCAAGTTAGTATTCTTATTCTAGTGACAATTTTACCAGTACTATTCCCTACATTGGTTTTTTAATGTTCTTTCTCTTAATTTGGTCAACATTTGTGTATTTATTTGTTTAACCAATGTTTATTGCTTAAAGGCACATCCCGCCATTTATTTCAATGTCTAGAGCTATCATCCTAGACATTTTGTTTTATCTTTCTCTCTTCCAGCAAATAAAACAAACAGAGGGACAGCCAGGGCTCTAAACTAAAATAAAAATGGAAGCGGATGGGCCATTTTATTGTTTATAGTTGGATTCTGCTTGTGGAAATGAAACTGACAGAGCTTATAAACATAGAGCCAGAGGGGGAAAGGACGTAAACTAAATTTTAGGATGTTAATCTGGACTCTCTCTGGAAAAGAGTATTTCCTTAGTGTAATCTCTTGGGTGAGTACTTAAAGAATACTAATTCACCAACTATCCTTGGGTTCTACAATTTTAGTAGAGATAGAGTTTAATTCTGTGTCTGATAGATAATTTTACTTGTCTTTTCACTTCTTAGTTGACAGTATGTTTTGTAATAGACGTGGCTTTAAATTCTTCCTTTTAAATGTAGTCATTAACATATGTTTCTCTATGTTGCTACCACCATGATCAGCGTTGCTAAGAAAATAATTCATTTTATTGTATATGTCAACAGAAAATTATTTTCCTTTAGCGATTTCTACAGGCATTAAAATGAGCAATCTGTTCTGCAAATCCTGAAGTGCATTTTGGCATTTTTTCTGTAGTACTTTGCCAACATCTATAAGCACCATTAAAATCACCATCATTAGAAAAGACTTTTAGAACAACTCAAAATGCAAGTGGAAGAAATATCTGATGCCAAGGCCAGACGGGGTTTTACTAAGTACTATTTCAAAGATAAATTAGTTAAAAAAAATTTAGGGGGGTGGGAAAAAAGCTTTTTTTTTTTTAAAAAATAGCATAACTATTTGCAATTTCAAAAAAGTACTTTCCACTTTCTTTCTGACTTTCTGTGTTGGAGCTCAAATCTTCTAGACCAACTGGTCGGGATTACTTTTACAGGTTCTAGATGGTAAGGCCCTCAAATCAAAGCCAACCCCAGCATGCATTTTTTATGACTTCACGTTGGTCTGACATGTATACTAAACTTAAATATTTAAATGTAAGTTCTGTGCTGTTTCCCTTGGTTTCACTGAAGCTCCTGTGATATAACTAAATAGTGTCTATTATAAAAAGTAGGCTTTCTTCACATCGTAGTCTTTCAGTCTTCAAAGGACATTTTTCGATAACTTCTTGCTGGCGGTTATCATTCAGTGGCATAAGGAGAGTCACATTTGAGTGGGAGTCTGAGGCTTTGTTTCTCACCTTGCTTTGCCTTCATTACTGCGTGATCTGGGGTCACGTTCTGGGCCTTCATCTCCTCATCTGTAAAATGAAGAGGTTGCTCTCGATTGTCTGGAAGCTCCCTTTCCACTTGAAGTTTCTCTGAATCCTTGGACCATGGCTGTTAACGTTCACATCATGTTCATCTGCTACAGTGCTTTGTTTAATTACATCTCAGTACGTTTTTTTAAGCAAATTACTTTGGTCTCACAGGCTCATTCTCAGTCATCCTGTCCTTTTAAAAGTTTTGCTTTTCCAACCACAAAGACATTTGGAAAGCTTGCCCTATGGATTACATCTCTACCCTAGCTCAAAACAATTTGAAATAATGGGGAAGACTGATTATAATCTAGACACTAGCATGGCTGCTGATTATCAAGCTGTGTTCCTAGCAATCTCACAAGTCTCATAAGTGCTACAAAGTGTGTTAAGAATGGTCTGGTGCTGTTTTGTTTCGTTCAAATAGGTTGAGCAGAATCCTGGGGAAATAAGCATAATGTCAGGTTCTGCAAGAGAGTGAGGTGGCAATAGAAGGGTGTTTGCTTTGTTGTCTTAGGTTTTTAGATCGCCGATACCCATAGTCTAGTATGCTTCATTAGGCTTCCTGATTTCTCTGCCTTTGCTCAGTCAGCAGGACGTTGCTTGCATGCACTTCCTTAGGCAATTTGAAGCCTACCACATGGCATTTTATATATGGCAACTAATACAGTGTTAACTGAAATAAACTTGAAAAATGAGCTTGATCCTTAATTGCTTATGTGTGCAATGTTCTTCCAAAATATTTTGTTTTTCATGTATGTAGTAATGCATTTCAAAAAACACAGCATTTTTGGAAAGAGGATGAGTTTGGGAGTCGGAGGCTGTGTAGTCTTTTTGGATCTTGACGTCTAGCTATCCCTGGATTCACAGCCACTCAGGTTATTTTCAGGTTGGTGTGTATGCTGTATCACCCAAGTTGCAGCACCAGTGAAATGGTTCACATTCGACTAGTGAAGAATTGTGTGGGCTTGTTTTGGTTCAGGTAAGAAGAGTTCCTGGGTCAAGTGGTCACCTTCATAAAACCGAAGATGGGGACTGGGAGTGGAGTGATGATGAGATGGATGAGAAGAGCGAAGAAGGGAAAGCAGCTTTTTCTCAGGAAAAGGTAAATGACATTGTTGATGTTGAGCTCATCTGTGTAAACTTTATTTTTGTGATCGTGTGTGTTATATATATTAATGGATACGTAATTGTTTTACAGTCACGAAGAGTAAAAGAAGAAAATCCAGAGGTGAGCTGTGGCTATTTATCTATTATTTTGCCATTTAATTTCTTTCTTGGGGTATCAGAGTCTGATCCATATAGGGGAGATGCTTCAAAATCTCACAGAGTAGAAAGAAAGAGGAAAGGCACATGGACTTTGCAGCTCTTGATTCTGTCTGACTTACTTTGGGCTGAATAAATCCGGGCAAATTACTTTGCTTTCTGAGCCTGTTTCCTCATCTGTCAGATGAGGATGATCCTAGTACTTATAATAAAGTTGCCATGAGGATTGGCAATCACGTACACAAAACCCTCCCTGGAATCCTTGACACAGACTAGGTAATCAATTAATTTTAACTCTTAGGATTACTGCCTTTAGAAAACATAGTAAGCATACAGGCAAAATGTCTTTCACGGTTTTTGTTTGCAATGAAGTAGATATTAAAATGGTTAGAAACTCTTGGTTGAATCTGTTGGTCTTGGTTTTTAAATCTTCTGAATGATACCTTAGTAGGTTAAGGAGCATTCAAAAAATTTTAACAGCTTCCCTTTGAGGCCTGGTCATCTTTTGATTAAGAGATCATATTTGATTTACTTCCTCCATCTGGTTAATTATCCTAATGCCTAATGACTAATGATAACTGTAGTTCACAAAACTTGCTAATTCTCCTAGAGGAAATTTAAGCATATTTAAATAGCTCCAAATATTTTACAGACCTAGTAATTAATGCATACCTTAATAAATTCTCATTAAGAAAACAAAAAAACTGTGGGCTATAAATGATATCCATCCCAATTTTTTTTAATTAGCAGACATTTCCTTTTGATTAAATGTAGTACCTCTCATCATTGAGTTTGAAGTGGCCGTAGCCAGCTGGGTCTTGTAAGGAAGAGGGCAGCAGAGCCACAGGCCACCCTTTCTTCTCCTTTTCTTTCCTCTCACCCTTCTGTCTCCATCTTTCATGCCATATGGATAGGCCTTTCCTAGGCATTTTCCAGCTTGCCTGCCTCCCCATGGTAGCTCTCCTTCAGATTTTGTTTTCTCCTCTGTTTATCATTTAATTCACCTCTCCATTTCATACATAAAATATAAACTTTGGCCAGGTGCAGTGGCTCACTCCTGTAATCCCAGCACTTTGGGAGGCCGAGTCGGGCGGATCACGTGAGGTCAGAAATTCGAGACCAGCCTGGCTAACATGGCGAAATCCTGTCTCTACTAAAAATACAAAAATTAGCTGGGCGTGGTGGCAGGCGCCTGTAATCTCAGCTATTTGGGATTATGAGAATCGCTCGAACCTGGGAGGTGGAGGTTGCAGTGAGCTGAAATTGTGCCACTGCACTCCAACCTGGGTGACAGAGCCAGACTCCATTTCAGAAAAAGTGTGTATATATATATAAGCTTTGATCAGAGACCTCATCGCCCTTTGTTAGGAGCAGTGGTGATGAGCCCCACATGGAACACATTGGCTACACCGATGTTGTGCTATTTTCAGAATGATCTTAACCACATATCATGAACTGTGTTTCTCCTTCCTTTCTCTCATTTTATCTAAGGTACAGAGTCTAGGCTTTTCTGCTGTTTCTAAGAGTATCTCTTACTAAAAGTGTCAGTTCTGCTGAGAAATAGAACAAAATAACATGGTTAAAGTAGCATCATCGACTCACAAAGCATTTGTTATTCACTGCAAGAAATCTTCATTGGACGATATCCATTGGATCCTGCCTTGCTAGTAAGGCTGGTGGGTACAGGTCATAAGGATTTAAGATAATCTCTCACTGTGTGCTTGTTGAAATTGCTCTGAAAGCTGATTTGTTATTTGGAGAATAGCAGTATCTTTTTGGCAAGAATATTTTCTGCACAGACAAGAAGGGAAAGACTATGTAGCATGCTGTGAGTTGATCTTCAGGCATCAGTTCTGACCTTCTTAAGTGGGATATGAAAGTCATAGGTGGTTTACTGCATCTAGACTCATTTGATTTCTCAGCGCCATATGTCTGTTAATGTATTGATTTATAATTAAAGAAGCATATGAATAGACCTCTAATTTCATTGAAAGGATACATGTGTTTGCATGTAAACACTTCCACCGAATTTTAGGAATAACAAGCCCCACCTGTTACTGTACAGCTTCTCAGGCTAGATTTTTGATACCTGTTCCTTTCACAGCCTTGACATTTGATTATCTTGAGCTGTATTAAGAGATACTACAGTGATGCTTCCTGTGTCCTTTCAGCTTTTAATTAAAGTGTCCCTTTGCCAACTACCCCTAACTGCTTTCTGTAAGCAAAGCATGAAGTATTTATCTATTATACAGGAAATTAAAAAGTGTTAAATATGTAAATATTCAGCAAATATGTATTATGTCCCTACTATGTGCCCTGTCTGAGTAGGTTTAAGGGATACATCAGTGAGAAATACAGAGCAAAATCCCTGTCCTTGTGGAGCTCACATTCTTATGGGAGTAGGTAAACTATATAATAGCCTTAATAAGGAAGTAAATTATGTGGTTTATTACAATGGAATAGGAGTGATAGAAAGAAACAATGGGATGGGGGCTTCAGGGAGTGTGGTGGGAGGTTATAATTTTAGATGACTTGGTTGGGATAGGCCTTACTGAGAAGAGACAAAGAATAATTATTTGAAAATCATAGGAGAATTACATAGAATAAAAACTGAAAGACGACTTTTATACTGCTCCCCTTTTCACTCCTGTGACTGTCACTTCATTCCACAGAAGTCATCCGTTTGAACAGTTTTCTTCCAGACCTTTTCTGTTTCTTTCCGTACTAATATGTTCATTAAAAAAATCTAGCATGTCATTTTAAAAACACGAATGGAATTATAAAAACTAGAAAATATTTTTGCAACTTGCTTGATTGTTTTGGCAATCTTTCCACCTTAGGAACTATGGATCTGCCTCTTTTTTATTTACTGGCACATAGTATTGTATTAGATGAATGAAAATTGTTTATTTAACCATTTCCTTCTTGGTGAGCACTTAGGCTGCTATTACAAACATCATTCCCTTAACTTTTTTGTGTATGTATTTCAGGGGGCACATAGATAAGTAAGTCATAGGTACTTAGATTGTGATTGCTTTGTTTCTGTGTCTACTGATTTTGGATTTGTGTAGTTGCTATCAATAGCTGTACCAATCGATATATACGGCTTCTGACAGAGCCCCTTATACCTGTCAACATATTTGAGAGCGAAAATGCTTATCTGTGCCAAATAACACATTTAAATGCCAGAGTATTTACATTTTAATAAGCTTTTTCGTGTTTGTCATTACATTGCAATTCAGTTGTTTTTCGGCTATACGCCACCAGAAGATTGAGATAGTATTTTATGAAAAAAATGAAAAACATGAAAGTTTGTGTTTCTTTTGCATCTAGTGGATACTATACATGTTCACTGATGACATGAATTGGGTATGCACTGCAAGTCAAATATTAAACAGGTGCATGAGTAGGCATATAGTATTTATGAGTAGGTCAGAAGTGACCCGAGGGATCGGAAGACATATGATTGAGGTGAAGTTCAGAAAAGTAGCTTTGTTAGTACCATGTTTAGACAGAGTAAGGTGCTACAATGAACTAGGGATATTTTAGGAATGCTTAATGAGTGAGGGGCTGTTTGTCCTCCCAGTAAGTGTGAGGTAGAATGTCCAAGTATTACAGTATTAATCGGAGAAGACTGAGAAGGCCAGAGTGGGATGTTTGTCAGTCAGAGGGACATTGAGAAGATCCACCTTATCCTGGGCCATATTTGGAGATCCTCCTAAGTCCTAGAGAATTTCCAGTATAATCTGTAAGATTTTAGAGTTGCAGTACTTATCTTGGGATTCAGATCTGGCTTGAGATTCATAGCCATCCACATTGAAAAATTGGCCCTGTGTTCCTAACACTTTATACTGATACTTTAGAAATATCAGAGTATTTAAAAAGGATGAGTTCGTGTCCTTTGTAGGGACATGGATGAGGCTGGAAACCATCGTTCTGAGCAAACTATCGCAAGGACAGAAAACCAAACACCACATGTTCTCACTCATAGGTGGGAATTAACAATGAGATCACTTGGACACAGGGCGGGGAACGTCACACACCGGGGCCTGTCGTGGGGTGGGGGGCGGGGGGAGGGATAGCATTAGGAGATATACCTAATGTAAATGACGAGTTAATGGGTGCAGCAAACCAACATAGCACATATATACCTATGTAACAAACCTGCGTGTTATGCACATGTACCCTAGAACTTAAAGTATAATAATAATAAAAAAAGAAATATCAAAGTATTAGTCACCCACTAGTACTTAATAATTTATAGTAAGTAGATAGCTCATCCTCATTTCATTTATTTATCATCATATTCTACTTGGTTGATGGAAGCCAGTGAAGACTAAAGGTTAATAATAATGCTAATATTAATAACAATTAATTAAACAGATGTTTAATCTGTGCCTGATTTCCACGTGGAACTGTGTTAGGCAATGTGGGAATTTCATAAAAGCAAAGGGAGCCCACTAGCTGGACACTTTTCATCTCTTTGGGGGTCAGGGGAAGGGGTGGTATTTGCAAGGACAGTTTCCTTAGGTAGTGTTTCTTAGTTACATAAAACTTTTCAACTGTTATCCCATTATGTTTTTGTCAAAAATAATAAGTACATGTTTTATGACTTTTTGTCAATTTTGCATTATATCCTTATTTTCCACATAAAAAGTGAAATTGACTTTATTTTTAAATTTGTAGTTTCATTTGGGTTCATTTAACTGAGGAGGGCATTTGCTAAGGCTTCCATTAAAGTTGCATTCTTTTTTATAGTAGCATCTCAGTTAGGTGACATGAAAATAAACAATTCACAACCCTGACTGGAAACCTTTAAAAATGCAGTGTCTAGACTCAACCCACAGATTCTGATTTGGTAATTTGGAATGATGTCCAGGCAGCTCTTGGTTTTTAAAAAGCTGCTCACAGGATTCTGATTCACAGCTAGGATCAAGGACTGGCTAGGAAAACTGCACAAATCCCTCGGAATCCGGAAGTCCAGACTGGAATCCAGGAAACTGGTGTGCTCAGAATTCCTGAAGATTTGTTTTAAATGTCTGTCAGAAATTTCCAAAATAAAAATAAGAAAAAAGAAAATGTTTCAGAAATCCCTTGGAAAAGTTGTCTTTATTTAATCAAGGGTAATGAAGCAGGTGGGAAAGGTTTCTGGCTGAAGCCCAGTAGGGTTCACAAAAGGTACATTGAAAAGTTTTGTTATCAAGACTCTAGACTTGGCTAATTATGGAAATGTTTCTGTTTCCTAACTCTGGGAGTTTGCTCTGAGGAGAAAATACATTTGGTATTTAAATTGAGTTAATTTTATTAGAAATTAGTTGCAATGTGAAAACTAATTTTTCCCTTATATTACTTATTGCTATTGTCACATTTTATTTAAGACTGCTGTTAGCTTTTAAAAATTATTTTTATGGGCCAGGCATGGTGGCTCATGCCTGTAATCCCAGCACTTGGAGTCTGACGCGGGTGGATCACCCGAGGCCAGGAGATTGAGACCAGCCTGGCCAACATGGTGAAACGCTGTCTCTACTAAAAATACAAAAAATTAGCCGGGCGCGGTGGCATGTACCTGTAATCCTAGCTACTCAGCAGGCTGAGGCAGGGGAATCCCTTGAACCCAGGAGGCGGAGGTTGCAGTGAGCTGATACACGCCACTGCATTCCAGCCTAGGTGACTAAATGAAACTCTGTCTCAGGAAAAAAAAAAATATATATATATATATATGTGTGTGTGTGTGTGTGTGTGTGTGTGTGTGTGTGTATTATTTCTATGAAAACATGTTTTCCAAATGCCCGTACGCTGTCAAACATGTTTGTTCTATACCCATATGGAGATGGAGAGAGAGATTTGATTTCTCCCTCCACTTTTATTATGGTTATCCTTAGTCATCACAGACTGCTTTAACCTGATATTTTCATGATACCACTTTCTAAAAGATGTGGTTATTGCAGGTGACTGCCCTTCTGAGTAGTTGTGAGGAAAGGTAGATATGTTACCAGAAATCCAGAAATCTGCAGTATATCTGAAAGTGAACTTCCGATTTTGGAATAATTTTCGGTTTATAGAAACATTGCCGAGACAGTGCAGAGTTCCCATATACTCTTAACACAGTCTCCCCCACTGTTGATTTCTTATGTAATCCTGACAAATTTGTTACAACTCAGAAACCAGCGCTGCTGTGTGACTGTTAACTAAGCCCCAGAATTTATTCCAATGTCACTAGTTTGCCTACTAATGCCCCTCGTTTTTGCCAGGATCCTATCCAGGATAGCACATTGCATTTAGCTATAATATTTGCAAAAGCAGAAAAGGAGTTTGTTAGGCAGAGCTCTATGAAAATTTGGAAAGCAGATGTTGTCTCTTTCTTGTCTCCATCGTGAGATCTTTTCCTGTCTTATCATGTTCTAAATCCCCATCAAAGTCTATTGCCATGGTGGTGTTCAACATTAATTCATTGTTTTTGCCTCCTCCTCTGATAGGGTTTGACTGTGTCCCCACCCAGATCTCATCTTGAATTGTAACTTTCATAATCCCTACATGTCATGGGAGGGACCCGGTGAGAGGTAATTGAATCATGGCAGCGGGTTTTCCCATGTTGTTCTCATGATGGTGTATAAGTCTCATGAGATCTGAGGGTTTTATAAAGGGTAGTTCTCCTGCACACACTCTCTTGCCTACTACCATGTAAGATGTGCCTTTGCTCCTCCTGCGCCTTCCGCCGTGATTGTGAGGCCTTCCCAGCCATGTGGACCTGCGAGTCCATTAACCCCCTTTTTCTTTATAAATTACCCAGTCTCGGGTTTTTATTCATAGCAGTATGAAAGCGGACTAATACACCTTCCCATCAAAACACTCATTCTCTCAAATGTCCATCCTATAGCAAATTGTTAAAAAGGAAAAGAAAAACCCTGATAAATTGACAGCTGCATAATGTGTTAACTTTCTTACAGGTTTTTACACTTAGAAGAGTATACCCAAAAGACCGTGCCCTAATCCCATAGAATGGATCTGTAGTAGTGACATTTGGAGGAATACAGTTTGTTGTCAAGGAAGATGTTTTGTACAGAGGCTTCCTGTATTAGGCCATCCTTGCATTGCTACCTGAGAGTGGATTATTTAGAAAGAAAAGATTTAATTGACTCACGGTTCTGCAGGCTGTATAAGCATTGATGCTGGCATCTGCTCAGCTTCTGGGAAAGCCTCAGGGAGCTTTTGCTCATGGCGGAAGGCGAAGTGAGAACAGGCACATAATTTGGTGAAAGCAGGAGCAACATAGAGAGTGGGGAGGAGGTGCCATACACTTTTAAATGGCCAAATCTCATGTGAACTCAGAGTGAGAACTCACTTATCACCAAGGGAATGGCCCAAGCTATTCATGAGGGGTCCACCCCCATGATCCAAACACCTGCCATCAGGCCCCACCTCCAACATTGGAGATGACATTTTTTTTTTCTTTGTTTTTGAGACAGAGTCTCACTTTGTCACTCAGGCTAGAGTGCAGTGGCACGATCACAGCTCACTGCAATCTCCTCCTCCTGGGTTCCAGTGATTCTCGTGCCTCAGCCTCTCAAGTAGCTGGGACTATAGGCGCAAAGCACCACACCTGGCTAATTTTTGTATATTTAGTAGAGAAGGGGTTTCACCATGTTGCCCAGGCTAGCCTCGAACTCTTGGCCTCAAGTGATCCACCCATCTCAGCCTCTCAAAGTGCTGAGGTTAGAAGCATGAGCCACCACGAACATGAGATTTGGGTGGGAACAAATATCCAAACTATATTATTTCCCTGTCCAGCTTTCCTGTGCATCCTGCACATTTTCTGAGGAATTACCATATTGCTTGTACATCAGAGTGGAGGCTGGTCCCCTCATTGTATTCAGGGTTACACCTACACAGTGAGGTTGCAGGGTGTGTGTGGGGTTCCAGCCCCCCACTTAGTTGATTAGCCCTCCATCCTGATGATTGTGCAGGGCAGAAGATGGGTCTCCCCAGGGGAAGGAGAAGTTTTTACCTCTTAGTAAATGCCACTAAGGTTTTTCAGGTTACAGTAGTTCTTTGACTAAAGGAAGTCACAGTGCTGTTTATAAGTACTGATGTGGCCTTTGGTTGTACCACAAATTTAAGTTAAGATTGTGGAATCACCCTGAAAGGTTCTTTACAAGAAACCATTTGAAGTAGGCCCAGATCCTCTGGCTGGTTAATGAATACAGGTAGTTTGTTCTTCTAACATAGTCATTTTCCCCTAACATCTTATTGTAAAAATAAATATAGCAATATTAAAACATTGTATAGTGAACCCCATATACCTATAATCTAGGTATCATCATTACTGTATTTGCTCTGTCACATATATATCCATCTATTCATCCTTCAGTCCATCTTAACTTTTTGATGCGTTTCAAAGTAAATTGCAGACATCAGTATACTTCTCCCTATTACTTCACTACCACCATAGTTATTTTGGAAGAAGCATGGAGAGTAAGAATTTTATGCTCTTAAACTTTAGAAGGCTCTTCCCACAAATAATTTTTGATGATTTCTGATTTAGAATTGATAGTAAGGTTAGAAATAGGAGATCCTTTTTGTTCATTTTCATTGCTGTTTCTCTTTGAGTTTTTTCTTTTTCTTTTTTTTTTTTTTGTCTTTCAAGTTTTGCTCTAGGGCAGAGTTCACAAAAGTAGAGCTCCAGGCAAAAATAATTTGGGTGTAACCTTAGAGTTGGGTTTCTAACTTTGAGAGAAGAGTATAACCTGTCAATCACTTTAGCATTTCTCTTGGGTAAATGTCTTTTAAAAATGCAACTATCCTTATATATTTTTGAAATACAGTGAATAATTGCTCCTAGTTACAATTAAAGGGGTAGGTTTTATTAACCCTAGCATTCTTTCATTGAGGGTCTGTTAAGCTTAGATGAAATTGTCCAATGAGAAAAAATTATCCTACGACATCTTTTGGTTATCAAGTTTAAAATATCAAATAATTGATGCCTTTTCACTTTAGCTTAGTGGTTCTTTAACAGTATAATGAGGGTTGTTTGGGGAACTTGGTAAAGACAGAGATTCTCTTCCATCTCTGTGGAATTCTGAGTCATAGGCCGGGAGCGTCCTAGGGGTCTTTAACACTTGTCCTAGGTGATTCCAACACAGGTAGTCAAAGAGCCATACTTTGGTAAACATTGCTTTTTGATTGTTTGGAAATTATTGGGTCTGATAATTGGGACTTAATGTAACCACACTCACTGTGTCTCCTTTTGGCTTTCTTGAATGCTGTAACGATGGCTCTCATAACAGATTGCAGTGAACGCCAGCACCATCCCTGAACAAATACAGTCCCTGTCTGTGCATGACTCTCAGGTATGTTTCTCTGCCAGTCATTCCGTTTGAGATGCTTTGTAGACAGATCTTTTAAAAAACCAGCGTTTTAGAAAGATGGACAATTTCAAGGTAGTGCCTCCAAATCAAGGGCTTATAAGCTCTCTTTTTAAATAGGTTGCTATTGACCGTACTTTGTGGGACCTCCAACCTTTAAATGATAGGCTCAGGAGTGAGAATTGATTACCAGACTGCTCCTCAAATTGCTGGTACTGTGGAAAAGAAGGAAAGGAAAGAAAATGACACCATTCTGTTATATTCCAGCCACAGAACATTGTGGTTAATTGATACTTTTCTTTTTTGCTCCTGGTTGGATTTCTGTAACCTGTTTTCATAATTCTGTTATCATTGAATTTTATGGGCCAATTCATCTCTACAACTTGCCTTGTAAAAATAATAGTCCAGTAACTGTGACATGCATTTATAATGCATATTTATTAAAGTTATGGGACAGAAGACGTGTGCTGTGAGTCATGGTGGGAGGTGATGAGGGATGCTGAGCAATCCATGGAAAGACCTAGGGGCATAGAACCAGAGCCCAGGCCTGCATTCTGGTTCTGCTGTATAATTAACAGGCAAGCCCTTTTGTTCTCAAAGTGGTTGTACTATAAAGCATTACCACTGTCAGGATCATAATTTTCTTTCTTTCAAACTCTACATATCCAATTTAAATTCATTTCTGTTTTACTTGGTCTGTGTTTTATAAAATTAACCATATGTTGGGGAGATAATTAGAGTGATTTTGTTGGCTTCAGGAAGCCTGTTTGAGGTCAGATAGCTAATGCTGGACCCTTATTTTATAGCTGAGGGAGTGAAGACTTACAGAGGTGAAGTGGCTCCCCCACAGTCACACCACTGGTTAGAGGCCAAGTCAGGATTCGGTTTAGGTCTTTGCACTGTATCAGGCAACTCAGTAAGAGACTTTGAGATAAACTGTGGGGATTGGTTGAATGATAAAAGGCAAGTTAAGAATAATGATGGATCAGAGGGCAAAGAGAGTAAAGGAAACAGGAACAGGGATTAGGATAACTAGTACTGTAGAGCATTTTATGACTCACTTTCATATATATCATTTTATTCTCCCTGCAGCCTTTTATGGTGGGCAGTATTCAGAGAATGGCTTGCTCATGGTTGCATTTCAGGTCAGTGGCAGAGCCAAGTCTTGACCTGAAATGCCTTATTTTTTCTACTCCAACAGTAAGGTCTACTCATGTCCCGGGATTCCCTGAGAACAGGGAGGGGCTGTGTATTGGAGACATTCGTGGTTAATAATCAGTATTCAAGAAAATGGGCTCTAGGTGAGAAAGGCAGGAAAGATAAACAGTGGCTGAATCTTCTGGGCCCCTCCTTCCTCTGCATTGCAGGGTTTAAGGTGCCCAGCCTTCGTGGTCCCCAAGTTTCAATGGTAACTGTCCATGGCGTGGCTTGTGAGGTGCCATTTTAGGTAGCTGGACTTACCACAGCTTATACAAGTTGTTCGTGATGCCATTCCTATGACTGAGGCTTTCCGTAGGAAACATTCATATCCACAATTGTGATGGGAATTAGGCACCATGACAACCTTTACATGGAGGTGTTACAATGTCAAACAAGGCCTGCGTGTGTAAAGATCTAGTTTTGAAATTTCCAGAAAGAAGTGGCTCTATGAATCGAGCGATATTGTGATTTTATTCATTCCTTTCCTGATGCAGTTTATAATGCTGTTGGCTGTTTTCCTTTTAAAGAGTCCACCCAGTGCTAATGAAGACTACAGAGAAGCTGCTTCTTGCGCTGTGAACCTCGTTTTGAGATTAAGGTAAATAATGCTGTTGTTTATTCTGCATTGTTTTTCCCATAGTACAATTTTTTTAATCTCCTTCGTTAACTTTTCATAATATTAGCATAAAATAAAATCGTTAGCTTATTTGATTTCCCCGAACCACGAGTGTATGCTGTATTCCCAGGGCTAATTGTGCTCTTCTAATTGCTTGCTAAAGAAGAGTAAGAAAGAAAAGCACTCTATGAGTGTGTCTGCAGGCTCAGTGTACCTTTCATTATGTTTTTTTTCCTTGCCTTTTCTTTCTTAGGTTTTTTTTTTTCTTTTTCTTTTTTTTTTACGATGTAAGATCACAGTAAGAGATTTTTAATGAGTTTCTTTCACACTTCAGCAGTCAGTCTCTGACAGAAATAAACCATGCTTGTACTACAGGTTGCCTGTTCAGAACATTTTTCAGTGGCAAGTTTGATCAGCCACTGTGGAAAAATGACAGATATATTTTGAAGGAAATCTCAGTCTTCTAGGAAATGAATACAAATATGGTGCCTGACAGTACGGTCTTTGTCTGCAGTCGAGTGAATGAAAGCGTTTTCCGTTTTAAGGATTTTTTTTAATTTTTTTATTTTTTAAAGGTTCTTCTTTGTGATATTCGTTGCTAAGAATTTGATATCTCAAGACAGAACGGTTTAAACTGAATTATAAACAGCTTAGTTTACCAGCTCCATCAGAATACTGTCACATCTTTGAAGATGTTTTAAAAGAAGTTATACGTATGTTCTTCTGACCATTAAACAAATAAAGCACGTGCATATACTAGGCATTTTCAGAGTTGTAGCTACAAAAAGCGGGTTCATCATCAAGGTTCATTTCTGGCCACTAGGGATTTTCAGAGTTGTAGCTACAAAAAGTGGGTTCATCCTCAAGGTTAGTCTCCACCCCTCTGAGTTATCATAGTCCATCTAAGTGGACCGTTGGCACCATAATCACCCCCACTTCTGATGGTCATTTATAGTCTGCATTTTCACATATTTATCAAGGGAACCTCACAGTAACCCTTGGTGTGATTCAATTCAGAGTTAATTTCCCAGTCAAGAAGGGAAATTATTACAAGGCTGTTGTCCTTATATTTGACAGTAGCCTTGATTATTATTCACAGTTCATGAATTTAGCAGTCACTAAAGAATGAGATAGTCCATTTCCTTTTTGTCTGACTTTCGAACGAGGTACTTCTTTCATTTATATTTTACTTGTTCAGTTATTCATTAATTCAGCCCATATTTACGAGGAGCCCACTGTGCCAGGAGCTCTGTGCCAGGCTCATGTTTGTCATTGAGGTGCAATGGTGAGCAAGACTGCCGAGGTTTTAGTCTAGCACCCTGAGCATGCAGTGTTGGAAGTGACCTTTAGAATCCAACAGTCCAGTTGCCCACTTTATATATGCAGGAATCTTTTTTTTAGTGTCCCTGCTGATGTTTACCTAGCTTCTGTGCATACTAAAACTCACATTTTCTTCATGGTGGCCCCTTTAATACTAACAAAAGCCTTAATTGTTGGATGGTTCTTCCTCCTTCTGAAGATTAAACTGACTTTTCTTTTCTGGGCTCCTGTGGGCTGTAATCCCCGTTAGTGCAAATATCAGACTGTCTGGATAAAAGTCTCCTGGAAAATGTGTTAAAACACGTACCACTGAGCCTTAACTTTAGATATTATTTCGTCCTGGGTACTAGAGCAATATAAGACAAATGTATTCCCTTATTTTTCTGAGAGCCATTTGTAAATTTGCAAGGAATGTTCTTCTCTTTTCTTAGACAAAATATTGTAAGAATCTTTAGCCTTTTTCTCATGATACAGTTTGTATATTGCTCTTGCAATCCTAGTTGCTCACCTTTATTAATATTTAGTCTGCATCTGCCTTTCTTATATTTTCTCTTGTGGGTGTAGGTTGTTTTCATAAGTTTGTGGCTTAGATCACTAGTCCTACATGATGCTCCAGCAAGAAAGGGTTCTATGTTCAAATAAGTTAAAAAACAACGTACACTATTCATCAGTCTGTGCACATGCACACACATGCACATACACTTTTTTTTTTTGGAAATCACAACGAATATTAACATATTAAATATTTTAAGAAGTTCTATAAGAAGGGAATTTGTTGAACTTTCTTTAATCTAAAACCTATTTGACCTCATAACTCTTTTTATGTGGCTATTTTGTGTTCCTCTTACATGTAGTGCCCATATTTAAATACAGGATTCCAGGTGTGGTCTGAGCAGGCTGGAATACAGTATTAAGAACATGTGTTTTTTTTTTATCCACACTTTATATTTCTCAGCCCAGGTTTTCATTGCCTTTTGAAATGTCCATGCACATTGGTGACATGTTCAGCATGACTCAGCAGCCAAGCAAAACAGCTGATTTTTTTTTAAAGGGCTGCAAACCTAATTCTGAACTACAACTCTAGATACAACTTATCATTTATCACTAATAACCTGATAGTTTTGATTCATTTCTTGTCCACTGTATACTTCAGTCATGATCATCAATGTGTCATATTCCAGTGTTTAGATGTATGTCCATTGCCAATCTGATTAACCTGCATTTTAATCTTTATCCGAAACATTGATTAAGGTGTTTAGAAGTTTGAGGGAGAAGAGTCTCTTGACATCTGTTAGAAACCACTCACTGTTGGAGTGACTTTCAATAATGAACTAGTGTTCTTTGGTCCAGTTGTTCAACCAGTAACAAATGCAGTTTCTTTTAGTGGACATCTAACCCAATTATTCAGACGGATATCATAAAGGGATCTATTATATATGTTGCTGAAGTTAACACGTACCACATTAATGACATTTTCCTGAATCTAATGACATAGAAACACTTTCTAATAATAGAAATGTATTTTAGTATGACTTATTTTCACTGAACACTTGTTGATACCTAATTGTTGGTACATTTGCCTACTTAGGTTGCCATAAAAAAAAATACCATAGACTAGGTGGCTGAAACAACAGAAATGTATTTTCTCATAGTTGTGGAGATCAGGATGTCAGCGTGGCTGGTTTCTGGTGAGGGCTGTCTTCTTGGCTTGCAGCTGTCTGTCTGCTTACTGAGTCCTCACATGGTGGAGAGGGAGTGAGGGCAAGCTCTCTGGTGTCTCTTGGGTCCCACCCTCATGAGCTCACCTAAACGTAATTACCTCCCAAAGGTTCCATCTCTAAATACCATCACATGGAGGGTTAGGACTTCAGCATATGAATTTTTTTTCAGGGTGGGCCACGATTCAGTACATAGCAGTTGGTATACTTTTGTTTTCACTAAATATTTACAAGCTAGTTATTTAGACTATTACTTTTCATATTTGTGAACTCATGAATCTCTCAGAAATTGTTGGAGTGGGGTGGAAAGTGGGGGGATGTCCTTGTACTTCAGTTTCAGAAATAGCCTTTGGAAGTTGTAAGTTAAACAGTATTAAACTTTTTTGAGATCACTGTGTTCTAAAGTAAATGAAAACGGTAAATACATTCATTCATTCTATAAATATTTATTGAGCACTTACTATGTGCATGGCATTGTTTCAGGTGCTGTAATGTATCAGTAGAAAAAAGAAAAGGCATACTTTTTGCCCTAAAGGAGCTTACTTTCTAGAGCCGGGGAGAGGAAAAATTCAAATATTCAAATTGCAAGTATGATACACCAAGTCGTCTGAAGGAAAATGTATGTCAGGAGGATAGAAAGTAAGGGGGATGGTATTCGATATTATAGAAGGTATATTAGATTTCTGTTGCTGTGTGAAAAGCTACCACAAACTTAGCAACTTAGAATAGCACCCATTTATTATTTCAGTTTCTGTAGGTTGGAAGTCCGGGTACAGTTGAGCCGGGGTAGTTTGCTCAGTGTCTCTCTGGCTGAAATTAAGGCATGCACTTCGGAGCTCATGGTCCTCTCCCAAGCCTTTCTGGGCTGCTGGCAGAATTTAGCTCCTTGCAGTTGTGGATTGAGACCCTGAGCTCCTATAGGCCACGAACAGTTTACAACATGACTGTTGCCCTTTCAGGAGCAGCTGTGGACCATCTCCCCTACTCCACCCTCACCCCCAAGGCCTCAGTCTTTCTGTTCAAGGTTTTTACCTGATTAAGCAGGCCTCACTTAGGATAATCTCTCTTTTGATGAACTCAGAATCAACTGATCTGGAACTTTAATTACATCTTCACCTTTGCCATGCGACGTAACTTAATCGCAGGAGTGACGTCCCATCATAGTTACAGGTCCGGTTCATACTCAAAGGGAGAGGATGATGCAGGGTAGGTTCACTAGGGAATGGGTTTATTGGGGTCATCTTAGAATTCTGTCTACCACAGAAGGCTCTCCAAATTAAGTAATATTTGAACAGACCAAAGCAAACAGCACTTGCAAATGTTTGAAGCAGGAAGCGTGTTATAAGCAATTGGAAAAACAGCCAGGAAACCAGTGCAGGCAGAGCCAAGGTCATGGGCACAGAGAGTTAGCAGGGGCCAAATCACATAGGGCTGCGTAGCCTGTGGTGAAGACTTTGGGTTTTACTGTTAGAGGGCAGAAAACCAGGAGGCCTGTGAGCAGAAGAGTGATATGATCTGAATAAAATTTTAAACAGAGAACTGCAGTTCATCCGTAGAGAACAGACCATATAGAGACCTTATAAGATGGCTGTGAGAGTCCCTTGGCAGGCTACTGCCATGACATAGTGAAGGTGATGTGACTTGGACCAGAGTGAGGACTAATGGAAGTGGTAAGCAGTTATTGAATTCCGGGTTTGGGAGAAAGAACTTGATTACTCAAGGTTTTGGCCTGAAAGTATGGAGGAATGGAGTTACTATTTTCTGAGATGGGAAAGAGAGTTTGAGTTGCAGGTTGGGATGGAATAAAGAACTCAGTTTTGCACATGTTAAGCTTGTGTTGTCTGTGAGGACGTATCAGGGATTTGGATACAAGATTTCAAAGATGTCTGAGCTAGAGATGTAAATTTGGGAACAGTTGGTGCCCATGGCACTTAAAGTTAAGAAATGAGTGGAATCATTTAGGGAGTAAGTGAAGGTAGAGAAGAGAAGTGGGCTGGTACTGTCACAGGTGTTGCATAGATAAGCATCTGCTGATTGAGAAGAAGAGGCTGATGAGGTAGAAGAGAGAGTGAAGTTCCTAAAAAACAAATAGAGGAAGTGTTTGAAGAAAGGAGGAGTGAAAAGCTGCATCAAATGCTATCAGTAGATCAAGGATATTTGCAAAATGAAGCACATACTTGACCTTGGCAAGAATGTTTTCAGTGGAGTGATGGAGACAAAAGCCTGGTCCAACTGGGTTCAAGAGATTGGCAGGAGAGAACAGGAGATAACAAGGATAGATAACTTGTTAGTAAAGATAACTCTTGAGAGAAATTCCCAACACAAGGGATCAAAACTGTGGAGTGATAGCTCAATGAGAATGTTGGGTAAAGGATTTTTTTTAAAAAGCATGTTTACAGGTGAATGGGAAAGATTCAATAGAGAAGGAAAAATTGAATGAGGGAGGGGACAGTGCCAGACTGATGTTCTCAAATGGGTGAACAGGGATGATCCCCAGACATCTGTTAGATAGGAGAAAGGAGAGGTCACCTCATGGATGGTGCTGCTACCATCAGAGGAGGGCAGGCAGGGGAGGCAGGTAGAGGTGCAAGGACACTGTACCTTTCGTGGAAGTCTTCTGTTTCTAATTTCTCCGTAAAACAGGAAATGTCATTAGTTGAGAGTGAGGAAGGAAAAGAAGGTGATGGAGGGTTTAGAAGAGAGGAGAATAATTGTGTAGGAGAGCAGGAGAGTCCATTTTCTAGGGAAATGCGGAAGGATTAAGAGGCTGGAACAGGGATCACTGGAGGCTAATAATGACCCAGCATGTAAGTGTCTGTGTGTGTGTGTGTGTGTGTGTGTGTGTGTGTGTGTGTGTATGCGCGTGTGATTATAATTAAGGAAACACAACATTTAAAAACATTCATAGAGGGCCAGGCGAGGTGGCTCATGCCTGTAATTGCAGCACTTTGGGAGGCCAAGGCAGGCAGATCACTTGAGGCCAGGAGTTTGAGATCAGCCTGGCCAACATGATGAAACTCTGTCTCTACTAAAAATACAAAAATTAGTTGAATCTCGTGGCACATGCCTGTAATCCCAGCTACTCAGGAGGCTGAGGCATGAGAATTGCTAGAACCCAGGAGGTGGAGGTTGCAGTGAGCAGAAGTTATGCCACTGCACTCTAGCCTGGGTGACAGAGCAAGACTCTGTCTCAAAAAAGTAAGTAAATAAATAAAACATTCGTAGAGGATTCTGTGAGCATAGCCATGGGCCCCCATCTTAGAAACACTGTTTAAGTCATAAGTAAATATGAATCATAGAATTGCTGTCAGGCTGATCTCTTGTGTGCAGGGTGGCAGTCCCCTGCCCTCTTCTCTCACCCCAGCACCCCTCAGAGGTCTGACTTCCTTCTTTTATAGCCTTCGAAGTTATAAGTTCTTTGAGTATCAAAAACCCGCTATCCATTGTTGTTCCCTGCCACACAATTTGTTCATACCCATTCCCCATTTGAAATCTACTTTGGATCATTTGCATCATCTCTGGGCCTGAACAAGCTATTCCCTAAACCATCCTGTGTGATAGGGAGCTGGAAGGCTGCTCTTGGCTGGTGTTGATCAGATTTTTAAAAATCCATGCCCTCTTTTGCACCTTCCTCATTTGTTTCCGTCTCCATTCAAGGCTCTGATACATGTGAGTGCATTTGTACATATACATATCTCCATGTACACACACATACATATATGCCTGCATATGTACACATGCACATATATTTGTATATGCCCTCACTCTCTTTGTGAATCACTCCTCAATGTGATGCATGGCTGTTGGGTATTGGGAAGCAGTACGCTTGCGTTTCTTATCCCCTGAGCCTATCTGGGCATGACATTTATGTGTGTTATGCTCCACAGGCTAGTGGGTAGGAGACTTTAGTTCAGGCCAGCCCGTCATCAGTCCTTAACTAATGCTGTGTGGGTGGCTGCCCTCTCCACCTCTTGGAAAGGTCACTGTGACTTTCTTTTGGACATAGCATTTTACAGCCCTACCTGCTGGGAACGTGGCTTCCTTCCTCACTGCACACCCCTCCCCCCGGAAGCTCACCATTATTCTGTAAGTAGGAAACTGGGAAATATTTTCCTTTTCAAAATGTCACACTCCAGGAGAAAAGACAAATACATTGTGGCTACAGGTAGTGTATTTCTCCACTATTTATTTATTCCTGGAGATCATAGGCAAAAGTCTGAGGAGACAGAAGGGTAGTTTCTTCCTCGAAAAAAATATATTATTGCTTTAATTTGCTGTTACATGCAATATTGGAGAATAGGATTAGACCTTAAGGCTCAGTGTTAGATGCTGGAGATAGTTAAAATGCAGATTTGTCTTTTTCTTTTATGTGTTTTCAATATTTGCATCCATGATATCAAAAAATATTGTCATCTATGATATCAAAAAAAATTGAATTATCTTAAAGCCAGTACAAGATAAGGAAATCCTCCTAAATGCTAATCTCAGGAGAAAAATACCAAGTGGACCACCTTGTAATTTATATACTGTCAGTAGATGGTAATACGGTTTCTGATTTGAGTCAAACATTATACAAATATTTTTCCGTTAGTCTATCTTTCATCAAATAAAATAGTCGTGCATTTGACACAAAACATGTTTATTAGAATCAAGCTCAGTGACTTGGAAAATGATAAATCTATCAGTTAAATTATTAATTCCTTTGTATTAGATGCTGTTCATACTTTGACAGCTCAGCCCTATGGATGGGGTTTACAGTTTTGCTGAAGGCAGCCCTGCCAATTGCTGTACATGGATATACTGGTATGGTATGTCCCATCAACTTGCTCATCATGAATTTACCTTATTATGCAGCAGTATCATTGGACCTTGAGGGACCAGGTAAAGACCCCAGATCAGCACAGTGGCTTCCTGCTGGTAGGGAAAAATGATCTCTAGCATGGGATACTTAAATTTTAACTCAGCATGACAATTATTGCCTAATTCAATTTATTATTTTAGAAGAGGCACTTAGCTATTTGTAAAGAATAGACTTAGTAAATTATGATTTCATAAAGAAAGCTAAATCTGTTAGAAACTATGTTGACCATTATTTTAGCATGAGTATGCCAGAATTCTAACTCCATCATTATTCAGCAGGAATTAGAATTCTTAAACTGTTCTCCAGCCTGTAAAATAGGGTTAATTGTATAATTCTTACCAGTCAAGTGGCTGGGAGGTTTGATTAATTTTTTCCCTGAGAGGTCAAATAGTGTAGGCATAGTGTTCAGTTATGCAATGCTTTTTTAGTACATGTTCTTTTTTCCCTCCACAGCAAACTACTTATTTACTGCTTTCTTTGTACAAGGCTTTGTAGAAAATTCAAAGATGAATAAAGCAAGGTTTCTGCACTCAGAGAGCTTACCATGTAGGCGGAGAGATCAGATCCCGCACAAGTGACCATAATATAAGGTAGAGAAGGTGATAAATGCAGTAAGAAGAGACATAAAACTAAGAGCTATGGGTAGTTAGAGGAAGGTGAAAGCCCTTTTGTTTAGATGTTATCTTTGGTGTGCTTGTTCCCATAGTAACCAGTGGTTTTGTTTTTTGTTTTTGTTTTGTTTTGTTTTTTTCGACAATCAGATTTTGAGAAGAGTAATGGATAGGACGAATCCAGGGGCAGTATCAGGCTGTGGTCTTTGGTAAGGGGTTTACCCATCTTAACTTATTTCTGAGAAGACCAAATTTATTTTTCAGTAGAGCGGTATATGTTATTAAGTAGGTACCAAATTAATAGAAATACAGTGCTTTGATCCAAAAAGTATCTGGCATTTTACTTCATTTTTTGGTTATTTTCTTTCCTTTGAGAATTTGAGTCCCTGATGTATAGCTTGGCTTTATTGGTGGTATCATTCAAAAAGATGAAATGCCTACTATGTGCTAGGCATGGTGATAAGCACATTATTTGCTTTGTCTTGTTTAATCATCATAAAACCACCATAGCATCCATCCTGTTGTTACCAGCATTTCACATGTAGGAGATTAAGGTTTAAAGTCATGAAATAATTTGTAACACCGTAAAGCTCACTAGAAGCAGAGATGGGTCTTGAACCTAGGTCAGTTTAACATATTGGTCCTTGTTCTTCTTCCCTGACCCTGTGGCCTTGCTCTATTCAGTCCTGTTTTGAATGTGGTAAGAAACTCCTGTACTTTAGGGATTGTTACATTTACCTATCTTCCCATTAACATTTCACATAAAGATTCTTTTAACAATGTTTCCCAAAAAAGCTCATCATTAAATGTTATGACAGGAATATCAGAAAATATTTTTCTTGGAGGAGATACTAAAGATGCTGCTGCAAATAGCAACTGGCATTTATTGTGTTTTAATAATTTTTCAAGCATTGTCACATCACTTGCTTGATTTAGTTTTTCCTTTCATCCTACATTTGCTGCTGACAGATGAAACAGAAAGATTGGAGATGTTAAGTGGCTTTCCTGCAGTCACAGCTGTAATTCTCCAGCTGGCTGGCATCTGGGTCTTCTGACACTAATTCAATGTTATTGATGATATGGTATAGGGAAATAGTATACATATAGGTGATAGAGGGTCGTGTGAGGTGTTACCTTTGGCATATACAAAATCCTTCTGCTGGTAAACATGCTAAAGGAAAGAAGGTTTATATGCGGAAAAAATTGGTATAAGGAAAGCAAAATAGAAGAATGAAAAACCATTCATTCTGTGATAATATTGTTTTTTTCCTTGACAATTGAGCAAGAGGACATTGTGAGTACAAATACTTTCAGCAATAGAGGATGCATAGAATTCTTTAATGATAGTTATTCTTTATTTTCAAGCCATAAATGGTCATCTTAGAAATTCAGAAAGTCAAAAATTAAAGAAATAACATCATCCATAATCTCACCACCCAGAAATAATTATTAGCCTCTTGGTAAATATTCTTCCAGACTTTTTTCTACATACGTAGATTTTTAATTTTAACATAGATTTTTAATTTTTAAAATGTTGTATGAACTTTTTATTTTATTATAAAACAACACATTGTTGTTTTCTAATCTGCTTTGTTTATTTTGGTAGTATGTCCTGGATACCCTTTCATATCGATGAATACAAATCTATAGAATCCTTTTTAATGGCTTCCTTGTACTTGGATTGAATGCACCAAAACTTACATTACTGAAAAAGTATTATTTGATATTGAGGGAATTCCCAGTCTTTCAGTATTGTAGCATATAAAAGGTTAAATGTACAAGAATGATGTTTGAAAACTGCCCAGTAGGAAAATCTCTTTTAGCTTTGAATTTTGACCTTAGTGAAATGCTCTTAGACTTTGAGAAGCCTGAAGACACAGAACTGAGTAAGCCCAGTATCAAAGCACGTGGGGATTACCTAGGAGCTGGTTCTGGCTCTTGGGTCAGCAGAGGTTGTCATCATCTGTGTAGCGGCAGACAGCGCTTCCTCAGTCTGTGTTGGTGCTGAGTTCTTACAGCAGGGTTTTAACAAGGTCCCTGGACTGAGAAGCTGCAAAACTGAATGATTTCTTAATGTAACAGGGTTCCATTTTGAAGCGGTTCTTTTGGATACTTCCTTCGAAAGCTTATTCTTTAAAGAATCCTCCCTTAGCTGCTTGCTGTGAGCACCCAGGAGTTAGAGGAAGTAGCCTGTGTTGGACATAACAGTTGGAGGAGACGAGATCACCTTTATGCTCTGCGAGCCTTACACAATGGCTAGCATGTTACAGATCCTGAATAAATAGGTACTTCGCAGGTGCCTACTGAATGATTTTTAGTGAAAGGCATATTTTACAAATAATATCAAGATGCTATGTGCAGCTCTTTATTTTTGACATTATAGTGGAAATGTAAACAGAAAATACTCCTTTGCTAGATTGCCTTTTTTTTTTTTTTTTTTTGTTGAGACTGAATCTCACTCTTGTCACCTTGGCTGGAGGCTGAAGTGCAGTCAGCTCACTGCAACCTCCACCTCCCAGGTTCAAGCCGATTCTCCTGCCTCAGCCTCCCAAGTAGCTGGGATGACAGACATGTGCCACCATGCCCAGCTGATTTTTGTGTTTTTAGTAGAGGTGGGGTTTCTCCATGTTGGTCAGGCTGGTCTTGAATTCCTGACCTCAGGTGATCCACCCACCTTGGCCTCCCAAAGTGTTGGGATTACAGGCGTGAGTCACTGCACCAGCCTGCTAGATTTCATCTACAAAAATTCCAAGGCAAATTATTCCTTTTGACATAATCTCCTATATTTTGTTCTTTTAAATACTTTTATGTTGAGACAAAAATGGACTTTTTAAGGTACCTACTATTTTAAAGACATTTTCTCTGCATGCTTATCTATATAAAGACTTGAAAAGATTGATGAGAATGGAACAAAAGTTCATAGAAGGTGTGGAGAGTCCTGGAAATATAACCCAAACGATCAGTCCGGCAGGCAAGAACTGCAAGGCAGGTTGTGTGTCAGAGAATAAAAGAAGGGATGCTAAACAAGGGCCTTGCATGAGCATTCCCTGCCCTCCATTGAGACCCAGCTGTGTTACCTCCCCTCAGCTTAGCACAGTATCTACTGGCAGTTCCCATCTCTAGGTCTCAGGACCAACTCTCATCACTCACATTTGAAACTGTGGATGTGCTGTGTTTCTTCCCACAGAGCCTTCTTTGGTAGAAGGTTTCCTAGTTAAGAAAGAAAAAAGTCTTCCTCATTCTTTTTTTTTTTTCCACTAAAAAAAGAGTGAAACCAAACACCTGTTGGCAGCTAGAGGATGGAAGTTGGCATGCCTCCGTGGAGCTTGCCATGGCTGTCTCTCTGAGGCAGGGCATTTTCAGGGGAGCTCTCAGCTCAGAGAAGTGGGGTGAATTGTGCCATGTCACGTGACCAGTCAGTGTCAGCCCCAGGAGTCAGACGCCAATGTCAACCTTAAGACTAGAGCAGAGGGGGCCGGGCGCTGTGGCTTGCGCCTGTAATGGCAGCATTTTGGGAGACCAAGGCAGGAGGATCGCTTGAGCCTAGGCATTTGAGACCAGCCTCAAAAAATTAAAAAAGAGTAGAGTGGAGGGCGTCCTTGCTCTCCTCTCAGCCTAAGTTCCACAGCAGCATGGCCAGGAGGCAGTCTTGCAGGGTAGACCAATTGTTTGGTCATGTTTTGGAGACTCTCGTGTCTTCTGTGAACTATTGTTTCTTTCTCATGAGCCTTTTAATGTTATTGCACAGATAGGCATGAAGAGAAAATGTCTTAAAAATAGTGCCTTAAACAGCTTTATTTGGTGGCATTTAAGCCAATGTTAATTACCTGATACCTTGCCTGGTAGTAGCCTGAAATTTTAACACATGCCTTTGTATTTTATGTTATCCTTCCTATCGCTGTGCAGAGCCTGTCTCCCTCATCCTTTTTTATATTCCACCTTTCCTGGCTGCTGATGAGGTAACCTGCTGCTCTTAGCATTCTAAAAATTCTCCTCTCCAGTTTTATCAGGGAAGGTTGTCTCTTAGGACTTGTCCTCTTGATCAGAGATGAATAATTCTGGAGACTGTTTGCAGAGTTATTTCAGTTCTCCGTTACCATATCCCTGGAGATAATGAGTGGTAAGATTTCTTCCTTGAGATGCTGAGTCTTGGAAAGGTAACAAGTATATTTCGGTTTGGGGGCTTTCTTTGCATTAACTTTTCTTTCCCTGTTGAAACCAGACTTCTTGGAATGTAATTTAAACTTTATTTTGCAATCCCCAAAGTGCTAGAAAACTTTGTTCTCCTTGGTAAAATTCATGCTGTTGTTAACTGATGGTATTGTGGGAAATCTCTCCTGTCCAGTGAATTTCATTGGTTGGCCTTTGTATTAGTTTTCTATCACTGCTATAACAGATTACCATATACTTATTGGCTTAAAGCAGCACAGGTGTATTGTATTCCAGTCTGAAGTTCAGAAGTTCAACATGAGTCTCAGTGGGGTAAACTCAAGGTGTCTACAGGGCTGCATTCCTTTCTGGACGCTCTTGGAGAGAGTCTGTTTCCTTACCTTTTCCAGCTTGTAGAGGTAGCCTGCATCCCTCGGCTCCCTCTGCCATCTGCAAAGCCAGCAGCTTAACATCTCTCTGTCCTTGCTTCTGTTAACACAGAAGCAAGATCTCTTTCTCTGACCACCAGGAGGGTTCTCTGCTTTTAAGGACCCTTGTGATTAGAATGGTCTCACCAGGATAATCCAAAATAGTCTTTCATCACAAGGTCCTTAATTATTTACATCTACCAAATCCCTTTTTGCCATGAAGAGTAACTTATTCACAGGTTCCTGAGATTTGGCTGTGGACTTATTTGGGAGCTATTATTCTGAAACTAAAGAAAGATTTTAAGTGTCTCTCTTTATTCGTGGTATATAATTTCTAATTTTTATTATACTTTCTTTCTGGTCCCACATTTCTTGGTATTACAGGGCCTGATGCAGTGCCTGCCACATTCCTAACATTCAGGTTTCCCTGAAGTAAGGCACTGAACTTTCATGAGCTTGGATTATCATTATGGAGCACCTTTGAAGTGCCCAGTGTATGCCAAATGCTACAAAGAAGATATACATGTGTGTGAACTTACTTTCTTCTGTGTTTTGAGACAATCATATGGAAGTATGAAATTGCATATTATCCCTTTCAGCTGATGAGAGGGATTGCTTAAAAGTACAAGGTAATTTGGAAGGTGTGCCTTCCTATGAAATCTTTCAAGTAGAGATCTGGAATCTGTAGTTCCCATGTAGTCCCCTCCTTTAGAATCAGACACCCAGTTCTCTCCTGATGTACATGAGTAGTGTGTTTCCAACGCTTCACTATTACAAACAATGCCACCTTACACACATCTGGTTATTTCCCAAGGAAGAGTGTGAACACAGACACAAGTCAGCCAAGTGTAGGTCACGGGCAAGGAGAACTGCTAGTTCTCAGTTGGTGACTGGAGTCATAGTTATTATTATGGATAGCACTTACTGCTTGCTACTCATATGCAAGGCAATGTGTTAAATGCCCCCTGCCTTGTTTCTTTTACTTCTGACAACACTGTGAAATAGATACTAGTATTATTCTCATTTACAGATGAAAAACAACCGAAGCACAAAAGTTAATTTACTTGCCTAGAGAGTTAAACACTCCTGTTTAGTACCTGAGCAGGAATTCTAACTTGTGTTATCTGATCCTGGTGGGCCCTCATTTAAATGCTGCCCTAGATAGCTTCCAGTGAAAGAAAAGGCCAGAAATATAGATTGGCAGGTACTTAGTTAAGGATTTTGTGTTAGGGAATTGGGATTTTGTTTGGTAGGCAATGGAAAGTAATAAAAATATCTTTTGGGTGACAGGAGGCAACCTGGTAAGAAAATTACCAGGACTTCTGTTCACTCAGAAATTGGAGCTTGTCTGTCTCTCTGCCTCCATTCTTGTCATTATCCAGCATTAGCCGTGTGTTCCGGATGTTAGGTGGTAGCTGGGAGAGAATTGATTAACTCAGGGAAGGCTTCATCTTCTTCATTTTGCTCTCAGAGATCTTGAGTCTTGTGTAGTGCTTATTTCACACTGTTTTTCTTTGACTGTTACATCAACTGACAATCCAGAGCATCTGGGCAAAGGGCTGGTGGTTTTACAAGGGACTCAGTGGCCGCTGGTTATCAGGGCTATCACTTGTTCCTTTTGCAAACGGTGATGAAAACCATCTTGTCAATAACATGGTGCATTCGGCATTTGCCAGAGCTGACCACATTTAGTCTGTGTGATGCTGTTGAGGGTATTACATGGGTAAAGGAAGGTCTGGGGTCACATCAGAGGCATTGCAGAGCTAGGGGAAAGAGACGATATGAGCATCTGGATATATGGTGCCTAGCTTAGATGCCAGTAGCTGGTAGTCAGGTGGTGGGAGTGCTAATTACAGAAGGTAGCTAGAGAACCTGAAGAGTCAACAACAAAGGAGGTGGAAAGTATAAAGCAAGAGCCAATTATTGGAGGCTTGAGTGGTTCTGGTAGTGTTTTCTAGGAGGTTTCATTTACACAGGTCCTGTACTGTGCCTGGGGCCTGCAGATGACCTCTTAGAAGTGGCCCAGTTTGGCCCAATGTTCATGAGAGACAAGAACATGAATTTACCTGAACTTAAAAGTATAGGCTGGGCCGGGTGAGGTGGCTCATACCTGTAATGGTGGCTCCCAGCACTTTGGGAGGCCAAGGCTGGCAGATCACAAGGTCAGGAGATCGAGACCATCCTGGCTAACATGGTGAAACCCCGTCTGTACTAAAAATACAAAAAATTAGCCGGGCATGGCAGTGGTTGCCTGTAGTCCCAGCTACTCGGGAGGCTGAGGCAGGAGAATGGCGTGAACCCTGGAGGCAGAGACTGCAGTGAGCCCAGATTGTGCCATTGTACTCCAGCCTGGGCGACAGAGTGAGACTCCATCTCAAAAAAAAAAAAAAAAAAAAAAATTGGCCAAGAAGGAGGTAGAAAATAACTGTATTTTAGGGAACTATGGCAAAATAAAACCCATCACTTGATAAGGATCTTAGTTTAATCAGAATTTGGCTGCATGGAGTAACTAGAGATTATCTCCTGAGCTTTCAGCCTCTGGACCACGTAGAAGTGGGACTATCAAATATAAGAACTACTCTTAAAAATTTTTCAGAAAATAAAACTCCACGCTGTCCTCTGGTAATCTGCTTAGCTCAGTGAGTTTCCCCAGTGAGGTAAGTAGTTAAGTAACTTTAATCTCCAAAAGAAAATATGAGTTTTGGTTGAGTTTTTAATGAATTTGCATATGGAAGATGCTGTCAAGCATGCCTGGCCACAAAGTATTTATGTAAGTCCTCTTTTAAAACTCTTTGACTCATTTTTATTTGCAGAGATACGTCTTGTTTCAAAAAAGCATTGGAGGGCTTCTGCCCTGGGTAAGAAGGCAAACCGCCTTTCTGACACAGAGGGCCCCGGGGAGGAAGTTTGGTCTCCCGTCACCATAAGTTTACACTAATCCTGTACCTTGGAGCATGCTGCAGTGGCTACTTGAAGATGACTTTTCAATCCCTACGTGGGGAATTTGCCAGCATGCCCACCGATGGCCTTTGTTGTCTTAATGGAGAAGCTCTGGGGATTTTGTAAAACCAAACTTTGTACATTTGTCTGGAACTGGGTCTAGAGTTTCTTGCTGTGGAGCAGATACAAGGTCAGCTCAGTCAAAAAGCTGATGGGGTTTTTGTCTTTTGATCCATTCTCTTTTTATGGTTTGATTGCACCATTTTGCTCCCTCCCCCGAAAGAGAAGGCTTTCTCTGAGAATGTTCAAATGAATTATTAGGCCTCTAAAGCACTTCAAATGAATGTTTATTACCACAGCATGGCTATACCGTTTTAAACTCTAACATTGTAAATCACACCAAGGATGCTCGTCAGATTGGCCTTTTGACTGCATTATCCTAACTGTTCTGCTGCAGGAAGTGTATTGTTTGCTTATAGAGTATTTTTAGCAATATCCAAGTAGCTAAGAAGAATCTTTTCTTTTATTTCTTAAAACATTCTGTCTCTTTTACCTCTTTTCTCCAACATCTAAAAGAAAATGGGGAACTTAAAAAATGCTTCATTCTTTTTTTTCCTTTTTTTTTTTTAGTTGTTTTTTCTTCATTCTTTTTAAATCAGTTTATTGTACAATCTATACTCGCTGGGTAAAAAAACAAAAGTTTTATGTTTCTTTAGTCACTGCCTTTAAAGAGTTGTCAGATCTTCCCTTCCCATCTTTTAATGGCATCTTTGGCATTAGGCCATAATTTTCCTGTTACTTGGAATATAAAAAAATTTAGTTTAAACTTCCATTTTTGTATGCAATTTCACCTTTATCCTCTCCCATCACCCACCTGACACCTCTCCCTGCGGAGGGAACCCAGTTAGCCCTTTCCTCCCTTTTTGGGCTGCTTTTTCCTCTTGGTTGCCACTGCTTCTCTAAAACTAACTGGCTGCCAGTATCTTCTGAGGCAGGTGTCCAAAGGCCGGCTCTTCAGTGATGACCCTGGTGGGACTCTCTGAAGAGATATAAGCCAGCTCTGCTTCCGCTCACCTCCACTTGGGAGGCGTGGGGTGATGGCAAGATGGCTTGATGTGGCCTACCTTCTAGGTGACCCCCTCGCCACACCAGGACACACGGGTAGGTGTGTGTGCATGCTGAATGGCTGCTCCTTCTCTGTACTCTGCTGTGTCTCACTAGTTTTCTTTTGTTTGTTTGTTTTGTTTTTGAGACAGAGGAATATCCCTCCGTCGCCAGGCTGGAGTGCCGTGGCATGACCTTGGCTTACTGCAGCCTCCACCTCTCAGGTTCAAGCAATTCCCCTTCCTCAGCCTCCCATGTAGCTGGAACTACAGGCGCATGCCACCATGCCCGGCTAATTTTTTGTATTTTAGTAGAGATGGGGTTTCACCATGTTGGCCAGGCTGGTCTCGATCTCCTGACCTCAGATCTCCTGATCCACCTGCCTCAGCCTCCCAAAGTGCTGGGATTACAGGTGTTAGCCTCCATGCCCAGCCATCTTGCTAGTTTTCTTTTCCTTGCTCAGGCACTAGGGGTAGGGTTGATGGATATGTCTGCTCCCTAAGCAGGTATTGATCTGGGGAATGAGATGCCAGCCTTCCCTCCTTGCCCACTCCTTTGACCTGTGGAGTGCCTCTCTGGGGGACTCCTGCAGTTGTATTGGTAGTGGGGAGCGCAGCACACACCCTAGACCAATAGAGGGTTCGCTGTCATTCTTAACCCCTTCCCCATATTTTCTTTATAAAGGTAGGGGTTGGAGGAGTCAGAGGTCGTGGTTGGGGCTAGCATAGCCATTTTGGCCAATTGTTAATAAGCCTTAAAGGAGTAGTATGATATTTGCATCAGTCTTTAGAATATGGGGTAGCTGATGCCTGGTTATTTTTAGCTTAGCATCCTAGGAACAGTGCTAGGGTGACAGGAAAAGATTCACCTAATATCCACTGTCGCAGTCATTCATCTATACATCTCTTGAACTCCTGCTAGGCAAGTTACCATGGGAATATTCTAAAACATAAACCTTGTCCTTGAAAGATCTTATATTTTGGTTTAAGAAAATAAGGATATAAACAGAGAAAATATTGAATAACCATATAAGGCAACATGTGAAGAATTGTTCAAATAAATTGAGAATAATGGTGTCATTTTTCAAATATCAGTGTCAACTGGGGTAGACAGCTAAGGCTGCCTCTGGCCTGCTGTGGGGGATGTGCGGGTGGGTGAGGCAGGGGGCCTGAGTGTTTCTGTTCTAGAGGATGCCTTCCAGCTCTGCTGTGTAGCTTCTAGCTGTGCTCTGTAGATTAAAAGGAGAGGAAACACCCAGGGTGTGGGAGGAATGGAAGGAGAAATATGAAAAGGTACCAACACACAGGTTTAGGACTAACTTGATTTTTTTTTTTAACCAAATTGAATTTTGAAATAACATCATTATATTCTTGTTTATAACTTTTTTTGGGTCACTCATAAGATGCAAATGAGCAATGTTTTTTTGTTTGTTTGTTTTTCACTTGTGCCTTTCAGCAGAAGTTGTAAGGAGCTTGCTGTTCACTGAATGCTTTTCCTTCTCTTCTCTGTTAGCAGGTTGATTCCTCTTCAGTGTAGTTACTCACTTTTTCCTGTACCTACCCGAAAGGAGAATGTAATTAACCTTGGCAGTGGGTCTGTTGGAATTATTACCTGTTTGGCGCACAGACATGGTTTGTTGGTTTGCATTCTCCGTCTCCTTCCCCGATCTTATTTGTCTTCTGTGACCCGTGCCCAGTGTGCAGTTGGCCTCTCCTTCCACTGCAGACAGACAGGCCTTCACTCACCTTCCCAAATAGCTGTCACTGGTTCCCTTGGGTTTGCCTCACCACAGTGCAACAAAGTGTATGAATTCGGGTATTTGAAGATTTGGTGCAGTGTATATTTTAATCTTCTTCTTTCTTCTCTTTTTCTAAACTCCTAGTCCTTTCATACTTTCCTTCCTTTTTCTTAGAGAATTCTTAGAGCCCGATCTTTTCAGTGTTAGCATCTTTCTCATAAACAGCCTTTGGGTCGTATTTCAGTATTTTATCAAGCTTACTTTAAGGACAAATCAAGCTGATGCCCAGTAACTTCTCTTAGGCTAGAATTGACTTTATAATGTTCAGTAAATCACCGTGTTTAAGGACCCCAAACTTATCATAGTGGCCTTGGACTTCAAGTTGCATACTGAGTGATAAGGAAAGGACATATATATATATTTCCATCCTAATCTCTACTATGTTATTGGTGTTGAAACTGTAGAAAGGTCCATTAAGTCTAAGGTTACCTTAAAGGGAGGTTATCTCTGCTGTTAAAGTGACAGTACCTGTGATATACTCAACAGTATTGCAAGGATCTTTCCCCCTTCTCTCAAAAGTCAGCTATTGTTATTTACTTGTGCTCCTGCCTACTTCATGGAAAAAAAGGAGCCATATAAAAATGATACATTTTAGCATGTTGCAGAGATGAACAAGGGCTTTCACACAACCTCCCCAGAGAAAGGAATAATAATTATTTTGATGAAGTGCTGTTCTATTTGAGAGGTTGCTTTCCACTAGCTAAATCCTCAATAATAATGCCTACATCTATTATTGTTCTGATATAAAGAATTGCGAGTGTAGGGAATCATTTTATATAAAGAGATTCTCACTCTAGGGAATTTCTATACTGGATAATCTGAAGCCTCCTGAGTGCAAATAAAAAATGGAAATTAAAATCCTCTAGCTTTAAAGCATACATAATAAGGCTGCTGCAAGTACGAAGTCAGAAATTGTGAGACGATCAAAATCTTCACAGAATAATATGTGCCAATGACAAAGTTTGGGTCAGAAACCATAAGAATTGAGAAAGGGCTATGGTTGTGTTAGCAGCAGCCTACACCTTTGTTGGTGGTCAGAAATTGTGCCTCTGTTGTACTTTTGACTTAGTTGTAAGCTATTATATTCCTTTTTGCTGTGTCACTCCTGCAAGGAGAATCTGCAGAGAAAATTCGTATTTGCATTGCTTCTGTGTTTTAAAATTTAGAAGCAGCTGCAACATGATTTAATCAAGTAGGGAAATATCGTTTAACTACATTTTGGGGGTTGATTGTTTGCCTTTTTGCTGTATATACACACTTAATTGATTCTGTTACTGGGGTTTGTATTTATTTTCAATTTAAAAATTAGGAATCATCACCCTCCAGATTAGTTGCCTCTATTAGTTATTGATGAGTGATTTTTTTGCCATCAATGACTAATAAATAGAACACCTCAGATTAATTCTATTTGTTCAATTGACCTTATTTTGGTGCCCACCGTTACGTCATACACTGTTCTGGGGGTATAAAATGAATAAACCAAGTTAAATGATAAAGGAAAACATAATCTGGTTTCTGAGTAAAGGTGGGCTTTGAACTGTATTTTGTATTCGTAGCCATCAGTCAGGTAGTTGAAGACTGGGTAAAGTTGGGCAGTGGGGACAGGGGGCCAGGTAGATAATGGTTCTTAACCGTGGGTGTTAGGGACCTAAAAACTCAGATTAAGACTGTAGCTTCTCCCTCCTGCCCCCACCAAATACATATTTAACATTTATGTAGTATTTTGCAGGTGGTTTAGATAGGTGTACTGATCCCCAAAACCCCATCTATGGACCCTGCAGAGCTCCTAAATTCTGAGGAAAGTGGCCAGGTGCAGTGGCTCACGCCTGTAATCCCAGTACTTTGGGAGGCCAAGATGTGTGGATCACAAGGTCAGGAGTTCAAGACCAGCCTGGCCAAGATGGCGAAACCCCGTCTCTACTAAAAATACAAAAATTAGCCAAGCATGGTAGTGGGCACTGTAATCCCAGCTACTCGGGAGGCTGAGGCAGAGAATTGCTTGCACTCAAGAGGCAAAGGTTGTAGTGAGCCAAGATCACGCCACTGCAATCTAGCCTGGGCAGCAGAGCGAGACTCCATCTCAAGAAAAAAAAAAAAAAAAAAAAAAAAAAAAAGAAGGGAGGGAGATAGAATTAAGATCCTTCAAACCTGTTGTTATTGTTTTTCCAGGAATGCCCAGACTCCATTGTGACCCCTACCTTTGAACTGGGCTAACCCGACTCAAATAGGAATTGTGCCATAACCTATCTCTTTGTTGTTTTTAATATACAAAAGTAACAGTAGAAATTTAGGTTGAGTGTGAAGATGATTTTTAAAAGCAGGGCTTTTCCATAGATAGATAGACAGAGAGATATCCTAGAAATATTTAGAGGAACTGAAAGTTGAGTAAGCATTGATGTAACCACGTGATATAAATGAATGATTTATTTTTACCTTGCCTTGTTCCAGAGAAGATTTAAGGTGACTTACAGTATGAAAGCATAAAGTAGGTGAAGTAAAATGAAGCTAAAATGAGATTTTAAAAATGTCTTGAGAGTGGAAAGAGAATTGGGCCAGGAACTCAGAGTGATATAATTACAATCACTGAGAAGTAAATTTAGCCTTCAGCTTGTTAGCAACCAGGAAATTATAGTTGTCTATATAGTCCTCCTCTCCTGACAAAAGTAGACCTACAGGATTAAAAGACTATAGAGAGAGGCAACCTTTTGCTTGAAACCAAATTCAAGCGGAATTTATCTCTTGGTTCTTTCTATAAAGAACCTTGGATAACATGGCACAGAGCTTGACCTACTGTTGCAAAAATGTTCTTGAGTTATTTTTTCTTAGATTGACACTCCTTAGAAGTCAAGGGCTTGTCTTCATTGAATTACAGCATACAACATAAAGTTATTTCTTCAGAGTCTAAACCAAGTTCAGTTCTGTTTTCTTTCCACTGATCAATTCTGAGAGAAGATCTTGAGCTTAAAATTAAGGAAATGCTTTTAGCAGGGAAAGGATAGCAGTTAATCCAGGTTAGGAGTTCTGACCACCATCTAGAGTACACATTTGCTGTATGTCGACTGAAGGGAATTCTTAGGTTTAGAGATCAGATGAGTAACTAGCATTAACATTCTCATTGGAAAATTCAGAAATCTGATTTTGATGTCACCTTGACAGATGAACCTCCATTTGGAGACATACTGTAGAGAAGGAACTGTGGGGATAGATCATGCATTTTTTTTTAAAGAGCCAATAATTATTTCCCCAGATATACAGTGAACAGCACACTTCTAAACCATACAGTATAGAAGAAGTGATATTAGCCTGGGCAAATTACTTTTCAAGTAGGTGTGATCAATGGCTTCCTTTCCCATAAACCTGGTGTTTCCTTTGGAACTTTTACTATTTTAAATAATATAATATAATATTTTATAATGATAAATAGAACATTATTAATACCTCTCCAAGAGTTGGACTTTAGGAGTTGGAAGGATTCCATGTTTTTTAATTACAGCAAATATTTCTCGCCAGCAATAATATTAGTTTTAGCATATTAATATTAAACTTGTTAAAAACACGGCTCCTCCTGGACACACCTACTGAGGTCAGATCCCATAATCTTCTCCCTAGGCGGTAAGCTCCAAGTGGGCAAGGACCAGGTCTATTTTGTTGACTTCTCTATGTTCCATGCCTCGCATAGTACCCTTGATTCCCATAGTGCATAAAATTTAAAGAGGCATGAGTATGGGACCTGTGTAACTTTATGTACTAAACAAGAGAGCAACGTCACTTTATGTAATTCAGTGACTATTTTTTTAAGTGCTTACTCTATAACAAGGCAGTGCTGCATTAAGTGCCAAGGGAAAATAACCCTTAGCTTTGGAGAGAAGATAAACATATACAGAGATAGTTTCAATGTGATGGGTTAAGTCCTTGATAATCCTAGGGTTTCAAAAATACAAACATTTTGTCAGTTAAAGGTATGAAGATGCCATATGCTTGTATTACTTTCTTATGAAAAACTGTTCGTATAATTATTACTTAAAGTCTGTATTTCACTTAAAATTCTAGGTGAAGAAATCTGGATAAAAAATTTATTGGGAAGGATTTTATGTTTTGTCCAGTGAGGTTATATGGCAGTAATTTTCTCCAGTAGGGAGTTCCTAAAGTTATCCCATTTTGAAGAAGGTATATATTACATTTTTCATCCACATGAAGAAGATTACACTTGAGAACTTAGCGAAAAGCATTTGTTGGAGCCCACTATTCAGGGCAAGAGCTACCTAATTTTTGTGATTTATCTACTATGACCCTTTTCAACTTAAGGGTTTATATTTTCCTTTTTTGTGTACAAAGAAATACTTGGAACCTATGAAAAACTTTTTGGCATCCTTGTTGATTATTTCAGCCCTTTTTTGGTTAGTTTTTTCTTCCTTTATTTTTTCTATTTGTCTGTCCACCTGTACATTTATCCAAAATATATATATATTGAGCAACAGTTTTATCATCGATATTAGTAATATAAAGATGAAGAAGGCAAAAACCACGGCACACAATGAGCTCACTGTGAGAAGGTCATTAAGTAATTTGTAGGTCACAGTGCAGTGTGACAGGCATTGTAATATACGCGATGATTGAGGGCCAGAGCACAAGGATGGTACTGAGTTCTACCTAGAGAAGGGTAGGGAGTCTGAGGTAGGGATAGAGAGGCTCGGGGAGGCTTCCCAAGGGAGGCGATGCCTGAATGGGACATTTCTTATTTGGTTGTATAATGTATCAGTAATACTTTTATCTAAAAACAAATTCCTAGGTGGTGAATAATAGGTTTCTTACCTTTCTTTTAGCCTTCTGATTTTTAAAATAAACTTAATTGCAGAATAATTTATATATAATAAATTGCATCCACTTAGTACAGTACGTTTGATGAATTTTGACAGCTGTGTGCACCCATGAAGCTATCACAGTCATCAAGATACAGAACATTTCCTTCTCCCTGAGAAGTTTCCTTGTGTCCCTTTTGCAATCCATTTTTCCCTCCACCCCTGGCAAAGGCAGTCACTGATCTGCTTTTTTCAAGCTGTAGATCAGCTTGAATTTTATAGACTTTTATATATATTCATTTGTGTCGGTCTTCTTTCACTCAACTATTTTGAGATCTGTGTTGTTGCATTTCCTTTGATTAATGAGGAATATGGATATACCACATTTTGTTTACTTACCTGTTGATGGACATTTTTTTCAGTTTTTACTGTTATGAATAATGCTGCTATTAACATTCATGTATAGTCTTTAAGTGGTCTATATTTTGATATCTTTTAGAAAAATTTCTAGTACAATGGCTGGGTGAGGTGGTAGGTGTGGGTTTAACTTTTTAAGGAGTTTTGCAAAGTGGATTTTCCATTTTACAGTCCCACCAGCAGTGTATGAGAATTCTAGTTCCTCTACATCCTTGTTAGTACTTGATATGGTCAGTCTCTTTAATTTTAGCCATTTAAATAGGTGTGTAGTGGTCTCTTATTATAGTTTTAACTTTCATTTCTCTGATTAGTAACATTGAACCTTTCTCATGTGTTTCTTAGCCATGTATGTCTTCTGTTCAGATTTTGTGTCAGTATTTTACTGGATTGTCTTATGACTGAATTACATGAATTCTTCACATAATCTGAATGTAAGTCCTTTGCCAGATACATATGGATAAGAAATATTTTTTCTCACTCTGTGACTTGCATTTTGATTTCTTACTGGTATCTTTTAAAGAACAAAAGTTTTCAATCTTGATAAAAAAATTTAAAGTATCTTTTTATGATTTGTATTTTCTTGTATACTGTTTAAGAAATGTTTACCTATCTCTAGGTTGCGAAGATTTTCTTTTTTTCCTATGTTTTCTTCTGAGAGTTTGTTTTTCTTTTTAATCATTTTAGCCTTTACATTTAGGTCTGTGGATATTTTAAGTACTTTTTGTGCAGTAGTGTAAGGCAAAGGTCAGTGTTTTTTTGTTTCCTTCCAGATACACACTTTTGCCAGCCCCACATTTGTAATAAGTTTGATTGTCATAATAAAGAAACACTTTTTCTTGGACTTGTGGGGATGCAAAAAATAAACTCAGAGGTAGTCTCCCACCTAAGCAATACATGTATTAACATTTTGTTCTTTCTTCCAAGCACTTTCTCCAAGTTTACCTGTGAGTTTTTAATTATACTATAGACTCGGCTTTGTATCCTAGTCTTAACAGTAGGTAACATTGCTCCAAATGTTTCAGCTTTTCAACTAAACCACACCTATTTCACTCTGTGCCTTTGTTTGTCTGAATTACTGACAAAACACATTTACATGGTGTAAGTTTTAGTTCAATTCTCTGCCTTTTCTTTTAAGTATTTTGCACAAATGATGATGAGTCATTACAGCACAGCTTCTCTTTCAAATATTAGTGGATCTTATTAAAGGAATTCTCTCCCCCTCATTATAAAAGTAATATATGTTCATTAGAGGAAATTTGAAAATACAGAAAGTTATAAAGAAGAAAATGATTACCCATCAGATCATCACTCAGGAATAAGCATAATTAACATTTTGGCATATTTCCTTCCATTTCTTTTGCTTTGCATATATTTTTTATTGTTCCCATTATACTATATATGCAGTTTTGTGCCATAATTTTTACACTTAAGATTGCATCTTATGGTTATTTTACTTTGGATGATTGTATCTTGTGGTTATTTTTACACTTAGGATTACATCTTATGGTTATTTTACTGTAGTTTATTTAAGTGTCTTCCTATCACTGGAGATTTGATTTGGTTCCAGATTTTTGCCACCATAAACAATGCTCTAAAAACTGGTCTTATACAGAAAACTGTCAGATTTCTAATTTATTTCACATGATAGATCATTGATGTTGAATTGTTAGGTCAATGGGTAGGTATAACCCTCTTAAAAATTTGGAAACATTTCCAAACAACTCTCTTAAAAGCTAGTATCAATTTATACTCTTGATGGCAGTGAAGGAAGCTCTAATAGACTGAATTCTTGCTATCGTTTGGTTTCCTCTTATCATTTTGTAATGTTTGCTAATTTAAATTGGTAGATTAGAAAGCAGTGATTGAATTTTGTATTTTGCATCTTTGCAGATCCAAATCTCAACATACCCGGGTGGACAAAGTGAGGGAGAGCACAGAAAGACCTTTTGGTAGTTGCAGGGTTTCCATGCCCTATAAAATAACTCCCTCTTATATAAAAAGACATTGATTTTTCTAGTTTTACTCTAAAAGAATTCACACCATATCCCAAAATGTTCATTAGTCTTAACAAAGCAAGCCTAAGGCTTTCCCTTGAAATGAAAATGTTTATTATAATAGCAAAGAAAGAAATTAGGTTATTCTGAACGTATTTGTTCTTAGTGATTACCTGCTGAAGTCCAGTGGTGATTATTTCATTTTTCAAGTAACTCTCAAATTATCCCTTTATAATGAAACGCTGAGGAGCAGCCTCTTCAGACAAGTCTCTCTGTCTCTTCTCCTTTCCCAGCCTCTCCCTGGAAAGAACTGGAGCATGCTCCTACCCTCACCCTTGCTCTGTCATTAAGCTCTAGGAATCCTGTTGCTAAGTTTCCTTGCTGGCTTTTAGAAAGCAGAAGCAGGTGTCTGAGTGAAGCCCTTGACTTCTGAGCATACAATGGGTGCTGCTCCTCTGAACCTCATCCAGGCAGAGATATCTAGACAGGTCTGAAGCTGTCTGTTGCCTTCTCCCTCTAAAATCTCGACTCCTGAACCTATTGTCTAATTATATGGATACAGATTTTTAATCTTACCCAGGAAAAGTAAGCCCATTTCTAGAGAGAGCTTACAAGAGCAGTTGAACTACTACCCTTTTCTCATCCCTAGGGCCAGAATGAAGATAAGTTAGGTTTATTTTATGCCAGGCAGCAGTCAGTAATGTGGCACCTGTTTTCCTCCAAAGGCACATCATGACATGTTTCTGACTCTGATGGAGTCCTTGTAGTATAACCTCCCAAAGGTTAAAAATGAATAGAATGAGTGGGGATCAGGAGCCCACTACCTGAGCCTTCTTCACCAGTGTTCTCATCTCTCAACCATGGCAGCAAGTTTTTTTTTTTTTTCACTGTATGGACTCACAGTACTGTGGTTTGGTATTGGCAAAGTAGCCACACTGATTTGGGCTAATCCCAGAGAAAAATATTTTGAGTTATGCATTGTTCTTTGGTAAATCTGGCCATGTCTGACTTAATGTAAGAAATCTGCGAAGTAACATTGAAATTCCTCAGTCATTCTTCTCCCCTCCATCTTTGACAGACTCACATATTCACTATGTTACACATTTATTTGCCCGTTAATTTTAGGAAATGTGAAGGCTGGGAAGTCTTGGTTCTCTTACTGCTTGCTTTATACTATAAGTTGTTCCTTTGTGCTTACAATGTGTTATGTTCGAGGAGAGGGTGCTGAATTGAAGGAGAGTGGCAGCGTGTGATGGCGTAGGGATTGTGTAGGTAAATAAAGAGGCATTCATGGTTTCAACACCGAGATGAGAATTATCTTAAGGACAGCACATTAGACACCTTTGCTCACCTTATCCTGCTCACCCACGAAGTTTCTTTCCAGCTCTCAATGCCGCAATTGCTCATAGGCTTACTGAGCACAGTCAGTACAGTACTTCATTTCTACATGGTTTCTCTTTTGGAGTCTTAACACGTTGCCTTGTGCTAAGTATTTGCCCTGTAGGCATCTGAGCCGAATGGTTTTTCTTCTTTCATTTTTAACTCACCCATCGGTGTAACACATCTTACTTTCTAGGCGGACTTGATCACGTCTACCTAATTAAATGTCCTGTTAGACATTCTGCTGAAGTTAAAAAAGGTATAGTTTGTGTATATTTTTACTTACGTTATTTTTGTTAGAGAAAGGGAAGGAAAAACTAAAAGAAGATAAAATTCTTTGATTTGCTTTTAATAACTACCCTTTGGGATATTTTAGAATTGAAATAGTAGCTATATATTTGTTTTTAATTATTATTCTAAAATTGAAAGGAACTTGTAAGCAAGCCTGTTGGTGATGACCTGTCAGGTGCTGAAGTGAAATTGAATCATCTTTTATGTCCCAAGCAGAGCAAGAGCACCATCACAGGCATCATTATTTCCGTCTTGTAAAACCCCTCAAAGGCAGAAATCTTTTTTCATTCATAACCAGTCAAAAGCATGAACAACTCTTCTGGATACAGGAGGTCCCCAGGCCAACCTCAAATCATTAACGACCAACTTTGATACTGGTTCCAAGTCTTTCAAATACATGACTGTTTGGCAGCCAGATACAAACTCTGTTTTGTAAAAAGCCTTTTCATTTCTCTGTTCAGGTCATTTTTAAATGTTTTATTAATGATCACATCAACAGGCTGAAGGAGGTCACTATGCTGAGATGCAGATAAAAATGAGTATTGTGGTTTTTTTTTTTCTCCCAGTTGGCTCAGTGGGAAATCCTATTAGTGCTCTGAGAAGTTACATAATTAGCATGGCACCCGCTGCTCATTTGTTGAGCCAAACTGGTTTTTAATGTTCAGAATACAAAACATGGCAGGATCATCTTCATAATGCTCTGTGCTGTCACTGGTCGCCAGGAGCGTTTCTGAGTGACCAATTCGTAATAACAGCGATGATGAGAGCCACAATTAAATAGCACCCTGTGTTTAGAGCACTGTTCCTTCAGGTATCCGTTAGTCCAGTGAGTTCCTGAATGGTGGAGAGCGTGTAACATCAGTGCCACGTGTGCTCTGTCTTCTGGTGCAGAGGAAGAGAGTTACCAGAAATGCTGACCAGCCACTGGCGAAATGGGTGCTTTTCTTCCATCCCTTTTTTCCTCAGAGACTTCCTCTAATTTGACAGGATCACATACCTTAAGCATGTTTCAGTCTTCTGCTGCATCTTCTAACTTCACGTACACTAAGCTTTTTGATTTCACCAAACAAAGCCATTACTTTAAATTTATTTATAAGGGCAACAGTTATAAGATGGATTATCAGAAAAGTTCTCAGATTCTCATGGGCTTATTTCACTCCCTGACAATTATCAAGGTAAGTCAATCCCAGTGATCAGTCTCTTTATTTCAAATCCCAAGCCAGAATGTCAGTCTCCACCCCCACGTGGTCAGGCCTGTTTACTCAAGCAATGCTGAGCCACTTAAGGACATGCAGGGGCCTGCCTCCCCTAAATCTTGTTATGTATGTTGTGCTTATGGTTAGAAGCTACTATAGGACTCAGTGGAGGATTTGATACCTACACTCTTGTTTAGGATAGGTGAAGGGATGAGACAGAAAAGATCTCAGGGCAGGGACTCAGATCGGACTTGTAGAACACAACACCTAAAGATTATATGTATTGTTGTTGATGTTTTTTCACTAATACTGAGTGCTTGCAGAAGGCACTATCCATGCCTTCTCCTCTTAGTTATGCCATGAAGTAGTTCATGTCACTACCTTATTTTATAGATGAAGAGAGAAAGACTTGGAAAGTTAAGTAAATTTCCCCAAGGTCTCATAGCTCGTCAGTGTTACAATCCCTATTTAAACTCCAGAATGTTATCTCTAGACACCAAGGTAGGACAGGCAGAGTCGGCCTAAGCAACCAAGTACTTTGTGCTCTCCTTTGACTCCTCTTGATGAAAGGATAGGAAAGGAGGCAGAAAAGAGGCTATCATAGGGAGTTATGCTCCCCTGCCTTCTCTGTTCAAATAAAATAAGTGTATCATGCACGTTAGAACAGCCTGAAGCTCAGTGCACAGGTGGCTCAGGAACAGTGTTTTCGAGCCATAAATGTAAAGCTTTTGTAGCCACCCAGAGCTCTGCTACATATACCAAGGCCAGACTAGGCCACAGCTTCTACATATTGAGTCTTGTCTGAGCTGAACCCACCATCCCAAATGTTGACTGCTGGCTCACTGCTCAGGAGGAATAGTTTCTTAGCTGGAAGTCTCTTCAGTGTAACGGAACCCTTTACCTTTCTTAGATTTCGTCCTAATGCGACATTTCCTCTGTTGAGCATAGGTCTGATCTGCCAAGCACCTTAAATGCTCTCAGCCCAGAAACTTTTTTTTTTCTTTTTGCTGGTGTTACTTGGGTATTTATTAAGGGACGTCCATACCTAGAAATGTTGTCAAGTATACTTACATTTAATATACTGCCATGTAGCAGGTAAGGAGGACTATTCTATCCCTTGATTCAGTTCAGCTTCATGAATATTTATTGGGAATGTACTTAGTTGGCAGACCCTGTGCCAGGCTCTTTAGGGGAGAGAGACTACCCAACATCTTAGCTCCTCTGACCCATCTCTTGAATTCTGTGTATTTACCAAAAGGCTTATAATTGTTCACCTTTACCAGCCCTTTATTTTTCAAATGAACATTCAGCAACTCACTTTTTCTTAAACCAAATAATTCTCTTAAAGTTGACAGAGAATCAACGGTTATTTTATTTTGCCTTAGACATAGAGGAAAGCTCTCCTGTATGTTACCCATCTGGGAAAGGGCCCTCTTATCTTTTCCTTCAGAGCTTCTTTCCTCTCTCCAGTCCCAGGGGCACTGTTTCTTAGGCTTTTGTTTTGCTTTGTTTTTTTTTTTTTTTTTTTTTTTCCTGTACCTCCTTTCTGAAAAGCATACCTGTCACTTTACTGTGAAGAGGCAAATAGCAGGTTGTTTGCAGGATGCACTGTATATACACTTCTGAAGAGTGAGAACTCTTCTTTATCCAGCCTGACATCCTTTAGTAAATTTTTACTTCAGTCAAGAGGTCGGGAAAGATAAGTTAGTCTTAAAAACTTGTCAGAAGTCAACAGTTTAGGTAAAGGACAGTCATTGAAGAAACCATGATGAAGGAAATTGTTGGGTGTGTCTTTTTCATTAGTAATTCTTAGGTATGGAAAACACGTTACCCCACAGTCTTGGTAAGTCCTTAACTTGGTGGTACAGTTACACCCCTGGGAGTTGCTTATTCAACATTCTCAAAAAACAAGTTTTTCAAATCATCCAAATGTGAGTTACGGCTCTAATCATACGGATTCCGTGACTCATACACAAAAATCAGCTTTATTATTTGACAATCACACAGCATGTGTTAAAACACTGAGGAAAATGTTTTGAGCGTTTGAAATAAGATTACATATTATACCCATCTGCTTTGAAGTCTTGTCCTTGGATATGTCCTTCATGGTGGTGTTCACATTGCACCATTGAAGACTATATTTCATGAATAAGTCAAGCATTTTTCTACTTTTGGCAAACTTCAGGTGCTTGGAAATTTCCAATTAGGGTGGCTGGTATCTATGCCAAGTGATTGATGTCATTTTATTTACTTTATTTGGAACTGTTGAAGGGATGATTTCTTTCCAAATCATTGTAATAATGAGTGTTATAAGTTAGTGCTCCAGAGGCGGAGAACAAATTTGGTTTTTACCAAAGGGACAAATGTTGACTTTTAAATATTTGTCAGAATCAGATAGTATATTAGTTTGCTAGGGCTGCCTTAACAAAGAACCACAAACTGGGTCTATTAAACAATAGGAGTTTATTTTCTCATAGTTCTGGCGCCTGGAAGTCTAAGATGAAGGTGCCCAGAGGTTTAGTTTCTCCTGAAGTCTCTCTCTGTGGCTTGTAGAAGGCCTTCTTGCTGTTCTTACATGATCTTTCCTCTGTGCGGGCACATGTCTGTGTCCTAATCTCTTCTTCTAACGACACCTGTCCTGTTGGATTAGGGCCTACCCTAATGATCTCACTTAACTTTAATTACCTCTTTGAAGACCCTGTCCCCAAATACGGTCACATTCTGAGGTACTGGCTGTTAAGCTTTCAACATGAATCGGAACTGTGTGTTCAGCCCATAACAAATGAGAAGGGAAAAGGCTTCATGTGGTGGCCACTTTTCAGGCCACTCTGTGTTAGTAAGAGTTGTGCAGGCAGAACAGCAGTGGGGCTTAAGAAGGGGCATCCCTGGAAAGCAGATAAGGCTGAGCTTCAGATTTCCCTTCTCTCACTTGAGGGAATCTTCAGATTTAAAAAGAAAATCGATTTTGTAAAATCTGAGCTGGAAACGGTGTCAGGTATTTGTCTTCTCCTTAAAGGCTATCATGCAAATCATACCCCTTCTGGTATCCTTGCCCTTCTGGGAGATGTTACCCCAAAAGGGGCTTTCCAAACTCCGCTCTCAGCTCTCAGGCACCCACCCGCTCTTCTCCAGGGCAGGCCAGAGGAGTTTCAGTCCTTTGAATGTTAGTCATTGGAGAACCACATAACCCCAACCTCCAAAAACAAGCAGGTGCATTTTTTCTTTTTGCCTTAAGAGAATCTTTGGATTTTTGGTTTGTTTAGACATTCTACATGAAAAGTCCTTTTCTCATCCAGTCTCCTGGCAAGTGTACCCTGATGTATTCTCGTGTGTGGATGTTTCCTTCTGATATACATTAACAACCTAGCAAACGCCTAGGAGCAATGTCATTTTCTGTGCAACTATATATTTTATAAATAATCATTTGCTGAAGTAATTTCAGAAAACTCAAACTTGAGGATTTATAGTGGCTTTGCCCAAGGGTCATTCATCCTAGACTGTAAATGCAGTTACTTACAGGCCTTTTACCTGAAGTGGATCAAAAGGGGAAATACTTGCTCCATCTCATTCATCATTAAATTTAATTATCTTGAAATACCACCTGTGGAAAAGTCAGGGGGATTCTGCTTACATTTCTACCCTGCAGGACACTGGCATTAACACTACTTATTAATTAGTTCTTCACAGTTTTTTCCTTTGATGAGTGATCATTTTCCTTTTAAATTTGCTAATCTTTGATATAATTTCCCCTGGATTCGATTACACATACACATTAATAGTAAAATTACAGTAATAGGAAAATTAAAGTATGCTTCTATTTCTGTGATTTCCTGGCTAAAGTTTAAAGAATGCGTTGTCTGCTCACTTTATATTTTTTGTGATTTATGCTGGTTCTCTATGGCTAACTCACTTGATTAGTCACACACACTCTTTAAAACTTTTAAGCAGAAAAAGTTATTTCTTCCCTATTCTGAAGCAACAGAATTGGGAGGTTTAGCTGAGTACATGTCCCAGGTGTTGGCCAGACACAGAGCTTCCTTTGGAAGTTGCCACACCCTGCAACCCACTCTCTTAGGTGTTAGCCACCAGCTTTCCAAGAGAGGACATAAGCCAGTCTCCTACGTGTTCATGGCAGAATGTTACTTCTGCTTCCTACAGATGGTTTAGCTAAGGGGAGAGATCTATGTCTAATCAGTACATTGACTTTCAGACCCCTTCAAATACCCGTCGGAGAAAGCAGTCATGAAATCGCCCTTCGTAGCACTTGACAAGACACTTTTGGGGCCTCAGGAAGAAGTGTGTATAGGCCATCCATTTCTCCAGGTTCTTTGAGCTCCCTCTGTTGAGGTAAATCATCAGTAAACAATGTACTTCCGATGTATTATTTCAGCTCCCAGCAGAAATGCCATCACTTAGGCAAGATTTAATATTGTGCCTTCAGCACCTGGGAGAAAAAAACTTTCATCCTTTGCACCATATGGTTGAAAACATTGATATGAAAAAAGTTTCTGTCTTTTGTAACATAAGTTGAAGACATTACTCAGTGTCCCTTATAAAGGGTCTTCCATAATAAAATTCTCCTTGAAATTAATGCCAAGATAAACAAAATCTGCCTTCCATGTTTCTTTTTTGATGAAGTGAGAACTATACTATGAACAGTTTCCCTTTTCTGCCTTAGTTGCAGGCAAATAAAGCTAAGTCCAGTGGTCAGTTGGAGTAGCTGACATCTTAAGTATGTACTAATGTCTCTTTCTGTATTCCCTTTAATTAATTTCTGTTATTTTTAATAACAAAATGTTCAGTTATATATTTAGTTTAATTTTGAAACTATTTAACATCCTTCTTGCAAGAATTAAACCAAATAACTAGTTGGCAAAAAACCATAATTGTCCTTAATACTTAGGAGTTTGTAACAGTTTGTGCCTTAAAGATATAAACTTCTATTGTCTTAAAAATGTATTTATCTCAGAATGTACCAATGTGTGCAGCTCCACCCACCTCGCCATATACTGTTCAGTTTGTATAAATACACCTACTAAGACATGATGTCTGGGTCCCAAATGGACACATACTAGGTTCATGTCTTATAGATGCCTTTACATTCCTGTTGTAAAGGACTTAGCATGTTGGTTTGGGAGCCTCATGCATGGGAGAGAGGTATCCATCATGGAGACAATGATGAGTCTGTGAGTTCTCTGCAGTAAAACCCACCACACCCTAAACTTAAAGGCACAAATGATGTTAATGAAGACTGGTTCTGTATCAGTTGATTGAAAAGAACAGTGATCTACAGAGACCCTTACATAGTAAGCATGATTAACATTTTTTCCTGCTACAAGAAAAGTTTGAACTTTGATCAGACTGTCATGTTTCTGCTCCTACCTGCCATTAACATGAGTCTAGTTTTTATATGATTACTTCTTTTCCATTTTGCCCCATAGGTGGAAATAAGTTGAATAAATATATTCACTGGACATCCTAAATGCTGAAAAGGACTGCTGGCTCCACGTGACAATATAGTTCCATAATCTTGACAGGAAGCAGCACCCTTACATAATGCCCTGTTCTCTCCTGATTTACCACAGCTGGGATGTAACACAAGTGACTTTGTGCTGTGTAGGTGAAACATTATTAAAATTTTATGTATTCAGCTCTGAAGTAAATATGACAAAATATTACCATTTTAAAAATTCTGGATGGTAGGCACATGTGTATTCATTGTATTACTCTTTGCCCTTTCCTGTATGTTGAAATGTTTTCCATAATTTTTGAAACTATTATATAATAGAGAAAAAAAGAGTCCACCCTTGTGGTTTGGGTTGAAGAGCGGGTAAGGTTAGGGAGAGGAAACAGCCATGCCCTTCACCTGGCAGGCGTGGAGATTTTCCAGAGGATTCTGTCAAAGAAAATCACCTTAACTTAGTTTGGATTACTTCTAGATGAAAACTCTTTTTCGTAGCTGGGGAGGAAGTCTGTTATTTGTATTTCTGCATGTGATGTATTCATGTTTCAGCCCTGGACTGAGTATCAGAAATCTCTCCATGAAAGGCTTGCATGTGCACCACTAATGTTGGGGTCAGCCGTGTGAAACCCTGTGCAGCCAGACTGCTTTCTCCCTGCAGACTGCAAACCTAAAAGGGCCCTTCAGGCTCTCAGGTAGCCAGTGGGAACTGTCAGAGTCCCAAGCCTGAGGTTCCAGTTGCAGAAGAACCTGCAGACAACCAGTGTGTGAGGCCAAATTCTTTAAAATATGTAGAGATATCTTATTTGAAGAAAAGCTTGTGCGTGTTTGTATATGTGTGTGCTCATGCACATATGTGTACATGTACGTGTGTGTGCATATGTGTGTATGTGTACATGCATGTATGTATATCACTCAGTCACTGCTTTTGTTGTTAAAGGGAACAGTGTGACTTTCTGATCTATTTGACATTGATTTGGGGCTGTGTGATGCTGCATGGCTTGATGTAGACTAGAATTCCAGATGCTACTAACTACATTTTCTAGGCCAAGGGCATATTTCTGCATGTGTAGAGGTGCACGCTGAAAAGAACTTTCACTTTTTAGAAGACTCACTGATCGAAAAGACACCTTTGCAGCAAGTCAAATGTAAGGGCAATAGTTTGGAGAGGAGGGGAGAGTATGTGGTTTAGTTATTGTTCTCACAGCCTTGGAGCATATGGCCCATGGTAGCTGGAGATCCACACATCCAGGAGAGCTTCGATTTCAGGCAAGGCTGTGGGCCGCAGTGCTGATAGGTTCAGCAGTGGTTCTCAACCTTTAGAGCCACAGGTAGAGGGCACAAACTGTTTCCTTTCCCCTACCTTACCCACCCTCCAGCCTCAGCAAACTTAGTGGTTCTTTTCTCCTCTAGTATATAGTACTTTCAAAAATTATAAAACACATTTCAACATACAGGAATGTGCAAAGAGTAATCAATACACATGTATCTACCATCTAGAATTTTGTGTGTGTATGCAGAGACCAGAACTCACTGTGTGTCCCAGGCTGGTATCCTGGGCCCAAGTGATCTTCCATCCTCAGCTTCTCAAAGTGCTTGGGTTACAGGCATGAGCCACTGGGTCTGATCTAGAATGTTTTAAATGGTAACATTCTGTCATATTGACTACAGATCTGATTATATAAATTTTAATTTCTGCCATCATATCAATCGTGGAAAACACTTTCCCATCTATAGTGCCTCTCACTGCATGCAGCAGTTCTTAACTGAAGGCAGGGATACAACTGGGGGAAAGCCTGCCTTTGAGAGATTGCACCTCCTCTCACCCTGCCTGCAGTTTGAGAGCCAGCAGTCTAGAGTAAAGAGCAGTGGTCTAGAGGTCCTGAGTCCCAGGTTCTGTTGTCATTTCTGCCATTAAATGGCTCCTGGCACAAACCTGACACCTAGTAGGTGAACAATAATGATTTATGGAGAATGGCATGAATTAACCAGCTGTGCTATCTTAGGCAAGCCACTTAATCTCCTTGGCTTCAGTTTCTTCACCTAAAGAATCAGAGAAATGGATTAGGTGACCTCTAAGGCCTCTTTCGGTTGTAAAATTATATGATTCTGTGATTGGACCTTTACCTCAGAGGAAGATTAATTTGACAGGAGTGTGAAGGATGGATCAGAGTGAAAGCCAAGAGAGGGGAATACACCTTTCTCTGAATTAGTTCAAGATTTCCTTTGCTACTAGTATTTTTTAAGCACTTACGTTGTTTTTCCCTATAGTTTGCATAGACTGACCATCATTTTCTGCAAAGATCATAAACTTGTTAAGGACCGGAACTATGACTTTTTTTCCCTATTTCTATGTGCCTCAAAATATAAGGCCTAATAATGGCTTATAGCAGTAGCACATAGTTCATACAGTGTTTTCACACAGCTTGTTAAATCTGCGAGGGAAGCGTTCTTTCGCCTTTTTACCGCAGAGGAAACTGAATGTTGGAGAGGTGAAGTGGCTTACCGAGCGTCGTTGTTGATAAGTGGATCAGCTCCAAATTGGGCTCACCTGACTAGTCTTCTATTCCCAGTGGAGTCTCTAGTTCTGACGTGAAGACTCTGCTGTAGGAAGGCCCTGGGATGAGCAGGGACGCTGCTTCAGAGCAGCCGTCAGCTTGGCCACAGGAAGCTGCCCCTTTCACTTCGTGGCTCTTTTATTTCTGGCCTTCGGTTGTAGGTTCCTTCAGCGTATCCTCATATTGCCTAATCTTTTCATGCCTCGTTAAATACAACAGCTTTCCCTCAGGGCGACACCTTCATCTGCCAAGGATTATTCCCTGAACAGCAGCTCTCTCAACCTTTTACAGCCCTTTTTCCTTCTGTTGTATGATTTAGCCATAGCGACAGCCATGTATACATGCGTATATGTGAGTGCGTGTGAAATACTCTTTACTTATTCAATCATTTCTTCTCATCTGTGGCAGATGGTGGTGGCCTGACCTTGGTCAGTAGCAGTGAAGTTTGAGAGAAAGGGATGATGTGACAACTCTTACGGAGGTATAGATCACAGGTCTCGATAGTGGGCCATCACCATCACTTCCTGCCGTAAGGAGCTAGGAAAGGGAAGTGTATCTGAGAGGAAAAGTGATACATTCTATTTTGGAGATGCTGTGCCTTTTGATGTCTTTTTGGACATTGCATTGAGAGATACCATATAGGTAACTGATAAGCAATTTTCAGCTCTGGGGCGGTACCTAAGATTGAGTTACGGATTTGGAATTAATCATCAAGGGAGAGAGTGAGAAGGGGAAATGGTGAAGGATGGAACATTAACATTGAAGAGACCAGCCATACAGAGGTAGAGGAGTGTTTGGGGCACAGAGAGAAAGGGCAGCTGGGGAACTGGAGGAGACCAGAAGGAGGTGGTGTTACAGAAGACAGGGAGAGGCACTTTATAAAAGCCAGACTTGTAAACTCTGCATTCATTCATCTATTCGACAAATACTATCTGTGTACCCAGTAGGCGGGGAAGGGATGTGCACTGGTGAAGATAATGGGTGACATTTTTAAAGTTCCAGCTTTAGTTCAGCTCTGTTGTTCAGACTGTAATGTTGGATCTATTCTTTATCCTTTCTAAGCCTCAGTTTCCTTGTCTCTGAAATAATAGAGGATAAGAGCAGTTCCTGCTTTAAGAGTTGCTTTGAGTTTGGAATGAGATAACATATGTAAAACATCAAGCATGTCCCGGCAGATGGGAAATGCTGTTGTCTTAGTCCATTCTGTGCTGATATAACAAAATACCATAGACTGGGTAATTTATAATGACCAGAAATGTGTTGGCTCTTGGTTCTGGAGGCTGGGAAGTCTAAGGTTGAGGGGTGCGCCATCTTAAGGTCTTCTTGCTGTGTCATCCCATGGCAGAAGGGCAAAGAGAAGGTGTGAGAGAGAGCAAAAGATTAAACTCACAGCCTCAAGCGCTTTTAGAATTGGCATTAATCCATTTGTGAGGGTGGCGCCCTCATGACCTAAACAGCTCTCATTAGGCCCTGCCTCTCCACACAGTCACATCAGGGATGAAGTTTCCAACACATCCCTTTTCGGGGAGACATTCAAACCATAGCAGCTATGAATTATTATTTCCCCCTCTCACAGTTGAGGAAACAAGTTACAGAAGGCCAAATAAGTAGTTTGTGGTTTTGAACTCAGATCCCCATCTGCACAAGTCACATTATCTCCTCATCCTGGCCCAGGCGGCCTCCTTGTCTGAAGCAGAAGTGTCTGCCCAGCTCACTGGGAGCCACAGTCCATTTCTCCTCCTGAGACTGCGGGGATGGACTCTGGTTCGGTGCCCAGAGTAGGACAAGAGGCAGACTGAACTGAAAATGATGTCCTGACCAATTCCTGGCTCAGCCTGTTTAAAAGGCTCCCATCCTACTCCTGATAGCAGGGAGATAGGCTAGGAATAGAGTGTGTGGGAATCCTTTTGAAATTCCCCGGACACTAACAGCTGCACCTTCACCTGGAATTTCAGGCAAAAGTAAGGAAGAAGAGGGCTATTGTCTGAGAAATCCTCTGCTGCTTAGGAGGGAGCGACTGCTCCTGGGTCCCTGGGAAGCACTATCCCTGGCACTCTTACAGATACCCTTAGTGGTGTTGCCAACCTCAAAGCTCGGGGAAATAGTTGCCTTTCATCCTCATTTGAGAGCATCCCTGCGGTGGAGGGTACACAATGCCAGTGACAGTTACTGTTTCTGATGCTCTTTGACAATGAGTGGTCTTTGGATTTACCGCTTTAATCACTTCTGGGTCTTAGAGTGTGAGTGCCCTCATACTGCTGCTGGCATGGGCTAAGAGACAGTAATGTGAGGCTGAAGGATGCAAATAGTTCTGAGCTGGCATTTTGACTTTGGAGCCCTCCAGGAGCAATAACTCTGTCAGATTGTCCTGACACGGTACATTAAGAGGTGCAGATAAAAGCTACATCCTGTAAAATATATACTTCAATCGCACCTGCCTTCTGCACCTCCACCACCGGGAAGGGATGGGTGTTCACTCGTGTTCTGCATTACCAGCCTCTTAGCCAGCTGCCTCATTTGATTGTTCATTGTGTCACTTGAAGATGAATTGGAAGAACAAGAAGAAAAACTTTATGCATGCCAATCTGTATCTCTGAACTTCTCACATTAAATAGACATAGAAAAAAAAAAAAGTTTGTCAGCACTGAACATCAATTACTAAACATTTTTTAAAAATCAGGCTGGGCATCATGGCTCATGCCTGTAGTCCCGGCACTTTGGGATCCCGAGGTAGGGAGATCACTTGAGTCCAGAGTTCAACACCAGCCTCAGCAACATAGCAAGACCCTTTTCTCTACAAAAAATTTAAAAATTAACCAGGCATGGTGGCACATGCCCATAGTTCAAGCTGCTCAGGAGGCTGAGGAAGGAGGATTGCTTGAGCCCGAGAGTTCAAGGCTGCAGTGAGCAACAAGTGTGCCACTGTACTACCTGGGCCACCGAGTGAGACCTTGTCTCTGAACGAATCCAAGCAATGAAGAAAATGAATTTCAGTTTTATAAGTTTATGAATTGTTATTTTCTTTTGGTTAGGTTTCTGTGGCTTTATTTTTCTTTCCCATGATTAATTTCTCCCATGCCTTCAGTCTGTGGGTCAGTGTAATCATTTATATGACTCTTTTTAGTAGATCCTTAAAAAGAACTTTGAAGTTTACCATTTCAGAAAGCTTCATCCCCAGAAATCGGTTTGTGTATTACTATCAGCAGAAGTTATATTTGACCTCACTAATGAATGGTAATAGACTGAATCTGGCCCACACATTAGTGTGAGCATTTTAAAGTTAGTATCAACAATTAAAACTATGGAATGTCATGTAAATTTTCAAATTTCTTTCTTCTCTGACAAATCTGAATATTGAGCAACATTGAGTCCAATCCTGTCTGGCCATAACCTGCAGGCACTGAATAGTGGTTGTCCCTTTTAGATGGGGAATTCAACTTTCCAGCTGGCCCAGTCCCCACATCTCCCTGGTTATTAATACATTCTGATTTATTCAAAGTTCCTGCAATAGTGCTTGCAAATGGTGGGTAAGAGCATAAATGGGTGCAACTTAAATGAAGGGGAATTTCATAATATGTGTCAAATTACAAATGCATATATCCTTTGACCAAGCAATTCACCTCTAGACATTTATTTTTATACTCCTATTTATGCAGAATGACATAAGAATAAGGTTATTTATTGAAGCACTCTTTATAATAGTGAAAGATTGGAAACAATCTATTTAGAATGGGAACTGGTGAAAAAAGGCTGTAGCATCCCAGAGAAGACTATGTAGTTATACAGAAAAGAATGAGAAAACTCTCTACAAACTAACAGGGAGAAATTCCAAGATGGTATTATGTTAAAAGAGAGGCAAGATATGAAACAGTGGATATACTGTGCTATCATTTGTATTCAGTATGTATGTATATTTGCTAGTACATGCATAAAACATCAAGAAGTATGCACCAAATTCGTAAAACACTGATTGCCCCTGGAAGGGCAACCAGGTAGTTGGGTGACAGGAGTGAGAGGGCCAATTTTCACAGAATATTTAATGCCCTATTGTACATTTTAATTTTTAAGCCATATGATTGTATCAGCTACTTAAAAAGTAAATGTCCTGTCTGAGTTCTGTATGCATTTGCATTTTCAGTGCAATGAGCCATAAGGGGCTGTACCTTACCAAATTTAAGAGTTTTTATTTTAGGATTAAAAGGATTTTTAATAAAAATTATCAAAGGCAGCCTGAGTGTTGAAACTGTTACTCTCAAGTTTTTATCATTTCCTGTATAAAGTTGCACAGACTTAGTTTCTGGCCTTAAATCATACCTATTTTCAGCTTCCCTGAAATCAAGAGTGTCCTGTGCCATATCAATTAAACTAAATGTACTTTCAATTAAAGGTGTTAAGTATGAGTCTGAAAAGATTAATTCTTTATAAAAGGATGACCTTCAGTAGTTCGCTCCAATTAGGCATTTTTCCAACTATATTTCATCTTGATGGGACAAGTCTACTACTCATAATCAATCACTGTGATCTTTTCAAAGGCGAGCATTTTAGGTTCAGAGTCATAAAAGAATGACTTGACTATGCAGCCTCCATAACTTGAACCACAGTTGATATAGACAGAGATTATGAGTGTTGGATATTACTTTTTGTGTTATTAATATTTGAAGCATCAGGATATGCATAATGATATTCTGGGTACAGTTCTTACACCTCTCATGACCTTACTAGAATAAATTTCTTTAAATAAGACCGATGGAAAAGAAGAGAGGAAATGAACAATGACACAAATTAATGTCCAATCAAATTCCTCATTTTTTTCCTGTCATTTTATTATTAAATACATTATAAATACTTGCTTTCCTCATGGTTGTTTTCTTATTGGACTACTTTAGTTTGAAGTGAATCATTGCTCATATACAGCACACAAAACCAAGACTATTAAGGAAATGAATGCTTGGTAATTGTTTTATGGGAACATGCAAAATCTTGGAGAATAATATTGCTTTATCTTAAAGGAATTGAGCATTTCTGTTTGTATTTGGTACCCTCAGTATGGAATTATTGGCCTTCACTCTGCCATTCATTAAATTTGTGAACTTGGAGAAGCTGTTGAACACAATCATGGAAAAAATGGAAAACAAATAATACCTCTTTGCATATCTCAAAGGTTAATTATTGAAATTAAATGAGATTATGTGTGATATATATTATATATCATATCTCATTTAATTATAGTGTACATACATATGTATGTGTATACATTTATATACACATTTTAAGTGTTACTTAAAATGTAGTCCAGTGACCCTGGGAGTCCTTGAGACCCTTTCAGGGAGCCCATGAGGTCAAAACGATTTTTATAATAATAGCAAGAAATTACTTGCCTTTTTCACTCTTTCACACATGTTCAGTGGAATTTTTCAATTCCTGTCTCTATAACATTCGACATTGCAACAGATTGCAGAAACAATTGTAAGATTCGAGCTATCCTAAGCCCGATATTATAGAGGTTTACAAAAATGTGAAACAGTGGGCTCTTTTTCACTGACTTGTTTTCATTTTGAAAAGGAAAGTAATTTTTCATATAAAATTTACATTAACATATAATGGGTTATTGTCGTTTTCAAATAAATTAATATTTTTTAATTATCAATTTTAATTTCTAATACAGTAAACTTTGATAGATATAGTCCATATAAACAAAATCTCTTTAGGGGTCCTCAGTACTTTTTAAGAACATAAAAGTGTTCTAAGACCAAAAAGTTTGAGAACTACTGATATATATGAAAGCACTAAGTAAATGTGCAGTGGTGACATTGGTGGTTTATTAAGAAACTTTGCCAGGCGCAGTGGCTTACGCCTGTAATCCCAGCACTTTGGGAGGCCAAGGCAGGCGGATCACTTGAGGTCAGGAGTTCAAGACCAGCCTGACCAACATGGTGAAACCCCATCTCTACTGAAAATACAAAAAATTAGCTGGGCTTGGTGGGCACACTCCTGTAGTCCCAGCTGCTTGGGAGGCTGAGGCAGGAAAATTGCTAGCTAGAACCTGGGAGGCAGAGGTTGCAGTGAGCAAAGATCTTGCCACTGCATTCCAGCCTGGGTGACAGGCGACAGAGCAAAACTCCATCTCAAAAAAATAAATAAATGAAAAGAAAGTTTAAGCTGTTTAAACAATGCAACACGCAAACCGTCCTCCTACTGTAGGCACTGTTGTGAGTGGTACACTCCATCTCCAAGGCAGGGTTCTTTAGTCTGGGGTCTAAGATGATTTCTGAATCCTCTGTAGTTATCTAAAATTTTGCGCATTAAGTTATGTGTGGTAGTCCCTCCGTATCTTTGCAAGGGTACGTTTCGAAACCGCTGCGGATAACTGAAGCCAAAGATAGTACCGAACCATCTATGCAATATATTTTTCCCTATACATACATACTTATGATAAAGCTTAATTAGGCACAGTAAGAGATTAACAGCAAGAAATAATAATAAAATAGAACAATTACAACAATATAGTGTCATAAAGGATATGTGAATGTGGTCTCTCTCTCAAAATATTTTACTGTGCTGACATGGGTAACCGAAACCATGGAACATGAAACCAAAGATAAAGGGGGACTGCTATATCTACTTTCTTTTAGGGTGAGGATCCACAATTTTCACAGTTTTCAGATTTCCACAGGTCCTAAAAGAAGCTCAGTTATAGAAACTGCTGCAGTCCCTGGTCCCATTTTAGCCCTGAGGGGAGTAGTGATAAAGTCAAGGTTGGGGAAACCTGAGGGGAGATGCAAAGTTCAAGGTCCAAGGCTCTCATATCTGGGTGTGGGCTTGGACGTGTCTTGAGTTCTTGGCCCTTTACTTCTCCCTGTTTTGTTTATGGAAAGGTGGGAGACTTGGGCTGACTTTCTAGACACTGAGGAAAAGGGCATTCTTTCAGCGAGTGCCATGCCCTGTGCATCATTGTGGGCTCCCTCACTCTTACTGTGGTTGGATGTGGTAGGACATAATGAACCAAAATCAGGCTGTGGACCAAAAAGGGCCCAGAGACAAGCTTCACTGTGGTTTGGGCATGGTTCACAGAGACCAGGAGGTTTTACACAGAGCTTGAGAGTGCAGATGCTCAATTTCCTGATGTTCCGGGATGGGTATTCAGGCCGTCTCTGACTCTGTCTTAGACACTTTCAGAGGCTGAGCTAATACTAGTTCATGTTTCCTACTGCAACTTTCTCTCTCTCGCTCGCTCGCTCGCTTGCTCTCTCTGTCTCCTTTCTTAATGAGACAGACTCTTGCTGTGTCGCCCATAGTGCAGTGGTGTGATCTCGGCTAACTGCAACTTCCACCTCCCGGGTTTCAGTTCTCCTGCGGCAGCTTCCTGAGTAGCTGAGATTATAGGGATGTGCCACCACTCCCAGCTAATTTTTGTATTTTTAGTAGAAATGGGGTTTCACCATGTAGGCCAGGTTGGTCTCGAACTCGTAACCTCAAGTGATCCATCCGCCTCAGCCTCTCAAAGTGCTGGGATTACAGGCGTGAGCCACCGTGCCCGGCTTCTACTGCAATTTCTTAAGATGTTTTTATTAACCTTACTTATAGGCATCTGTTGATACTTACAATATTTTAGTGTTCTTACAAGAATTTGAAACTATTCTAATTATAGCTCACTGCCCCTTATTATCACTTCTTAAAATTAATTTGAATGGAAAACTTGTGTCTCAGATATTTATGTATTTCATATCTCCCCATGCCATTTAATTTTTAAATTGCATATACATATATATTTTTCAGTTTTATGTAAGCCTTTACAGTTACTTAAAGTTTTATTTATTCCTGGGGCAAAATGTTGCAAAATTGCCCACTGAATATATAAAACTTTTAAATTTAGATAAAATTTTAAACTACTAAGTGTGTACCTTTTTCTTGGTGGTGTGCTACATGATTTAATGTGTAGTGCTTCTTGAATTCTGTCACTGAGACCATCTTCCCTGTTTGTTTCACTTTTAAAAATGATTTAATAAAATACTATTTTTCAAGAAAAAATATGAAAAATACAGTGGATACCATTTATTTTAGACTAAAGGCTTCTGAAATTTTTAATGAAATTATATTGGCCGGGTGTGTTGGCTCATACCTGTGATCCCAGCACTTTGGGAGGCCGAGGCTGGGGGGATCACCTGAGGTCAGGAGTTTGAGACCAGCCTGACCAACATGGAAAAATCCCATCTCTACTAAAAATACAAAAAATTAGCCGGGCGTGGTGGCACATGCCTGTAATTCCAGCTGCTCAGGAGGCTGAACCTGGGAGACAGAGGTTGCAATGAGATTGCACCATTGCACTCCAGCCTGGGCAACAAGAGTGGAACTCTGTCTCAAAAAAAAAAAAAAAAAAAAAATTATATTCAAGGTTTCCTGTTTAGTGCAGATTTTATAAAATGAACATTTTGTTTTTGGAATTTTGTGATACAAGCATGTTTGTATAAGGTAAATTCAATCAAACAAATCTCTTCATTATTATTGTCATAACTATCTTTCCCAGTTAACAAAATACTTGGAGGTAACCTCAAACTGTAAAATGTTTCCACATGTTAGTAGCATCTTGTGAAAATCTGAATACATGTAAGTTCGACTAAACTCTGCTTCACTGGACTTTAATGTATTATGTGGTATGTATTTCAGAAACTCCAGAAAGGAACTTAATGACATACGATTTGAGTTTACTCCAGGAAGAGGTAAGTTTTAATTGAAGTTATTATTTTATTGCCTCACAGAACATTACAGAAATTGATTACAAGCATGTGGTTATAATTTGCTATTTAAAACTGCTTTGTTTAATAATGAAGGAAGGAAGGAGAGAGAGATGGAAGGAAGGACTTTTGATACTTCTAAGGATTCCAAACCAAATCATGACTGACCGTGTGAATCTCAGTGACACATGCGGCACAGTATACATACAAATATAAGATAGATTTATTAGCTCAACCGTGAAAATAAGTATTGCTATGGTAATGCAGGCCCTAAAGCAAATGATGATGAATGTAATGAGAAGCATACCACAATCCTAATGAGGGATGAGCAGCAAACAGTGGGATCATACAAAAAGGTAACATACTTTGCTTCTGTGATCTCAGTTCAGATTATGTGAAGCCTCCATTGGGGAGTATTTACTAAAATTTTGAAAACTCCAAAGTACAAGAACTTTCTAGCTTGTTGGGTGGCCCATCAGCAAACTCTTTGACACCCTGTGGTTATTACCTGCAGGAAGACACAAACTCAGATGTCCACAGAAACCAAAGTGAGTAGTGTGCACTTCAGGAAACTGGAGGATCTCCTATCTAATTTCACTCATGTTCAGTAGTTTCTTTTTGTTTGTTTTTTTTTTTTTTAATTTTACAAAGGCCACTAGCTAAACAAAATATTCCTGGGCAATGCTTGGCCATAGGCTTACTGGTCCCTGATTACTAGTCTTCTATAAATGCAAAGATTTCAGGATTCCTGGTATATTTGAATTAAACTAAAATATGAAATATCTTTTTAAAATAAATGTACAGGCCAGGCACGGTGGCTCACACCTGTAATCTCAGCACTTTGGGAGGCTGAGGCGGGGCATCAGTTGAGGCTAGGAGTGTGAGACCAGCCTGGCCAACATGGTGAAACCCCCTATCTACTAAAAATACAAAAACCAGCTGGGTGTGATGGTGCACAGCTCTAGTCTCAGCTGCTTGGGAGGCTGAGGCAAGAGACTCACTTGAACCTGGGAGGTAGAGGGTGCAGTGAGCCAAGATTGTGCCACTGCATTCCAGCCTGGGTGACAGAGCGAGACTCTGTCTCAATGAATAAATGGACATAAGGCCCTAGTGGATTTGCTAATTGATCTTTCTTTCCGGAGATATCCATCTTTGACAATTTAGAGTTGGTTTATGAAATTGTACAGCACCAGGTAGTATTGTCAAAAAGCTATCTATTTTGTCATAATATAAAAATATTGACCAGGCCATGCTGTGATAAAATCTAGTAATTATATAATAAATGTTTCAAGTACAGCAAGTAGAAAGAACAGATTCTAATTTTAGGTTGTTTCTTTACATCTGATTGTTTAAAATTGACTATGGCAATGAAAATCAATTTTAATTTTAAGAGGTAACAAAGAAGTGAATATGAGCTCAGGACTTTCGCGGGTAACATGGCCCTATCAGCAATATTGGGCCATTGGCACTGGCTTTGGCAGCTGCCTTTGCCACATTTAGATTAACAGTCCCTGCTTCTGTTGCACAGACAGAACCCATAGCATTGTCTGCCTAATGCCAGCCAGCCTTCACTGGGCGGCAGAGCACAGGCCCATTATTGAAGGAAGCGCTATGCATATATCACTGCACTTCTGTGACTATTGATGCTGTCTGTATTTCAGACTTGGCTTGCAGTAAATCTGTGTGCAGTCCACATGCATTATGCTTGTGCTGTATATACACGTGAATAAGTATATATGGCACAAAATGTGTAATGTAAACACATAAAATATGCTCTTTCCTCACTTGAGGACAAGCCCTTTGTGTTTAGTGTGTCCCATGTGCTCTGGAAGCCAGAAATTAATACATGAATATTTATCCTGTTTAGGCACCAGGGATATTAAACAGCTTAAAGAAAAATACATTGCTAATGAAACATGAAATAAGTTATTTCACATTTCTGTTCTGAACTATTACTGGTATCTTACTTCCATGCATACAAAATGCCTAATGGCACACATGCAGATATGGAATATTTCCCATTTGGATCAGCCAGCGGTACCTGTTTGCCATTTTGGCATGACTCATCTGGTGCCCAGGAGTCCTGAAAACAGTAGGACATGCTGTATGCTTTAATCATTTGGGAATGTCAGTCATTTTGGTACTGTTTTAGTGCTATCCCTCAATGCAGCTTTGATTATTTCATTTTTGGCTACCTTCTGTGATTATAGCTCTTTACTTAAGTGTAAGATCTTACTGATACTTTAGAAATGATGGGTAACACATCCAAATGCTTCAGCAGATGACCATTCAATAGAAATATAATGAATGACTGCCTGCTATCTGCCCAATGCCTACTAGGTGTTAGGTTCTTTAATTCAGTTCACTTATTTCCGTACAGATTTGGGTAACATCCAGGAAGATGCCAGTTATGAGGCTGAATGTTCTGGCAGCTTCAGAAAGCTGCATCATGTTCAGAGTAGCGCCTCTCATTATGCTACCCTAACTTCCATGATTATGGGATCATTTTATCATGAAGAGACTTTATAAGGTGTTTATTTTTTTCTTTTCCTTTTTAAAAATAGACAGGGTTTCACTCTGTCACCCTGGCTGGCACTCACTGCAGCCTTGACCTCCCAGGCTCAAGTGATCCTTCCACTCAGCCTCCCAAGTAACTGGGACCACAGGTACATGCCACCATGCCCAGCTAATTTTTTTATGCTTTGTAGAGACGGGGTCTCCCTACGTTACCCAGACTGGTCTGTAACTCCTGGGCTCAAGCAATCATCTCGCCTTGGCCTCCTAAAGTGCTGGAATTACAAATATGAGCTGTTGCACTGGGCCAAAGTGTTTTTTTGTACTGCTAGCAAAAAGGACAAAGCCTAAGACAAGCTCATCTTATATGGAACTTTATAGTTTAGTAAGATTCCTATATATTTCTTTGCCATTTACTTCATTTTATTCCATTTCATTATGACTTCATTATGAAATGGAATCAGTAAAATGGCAGAATACCACAGTTTCTCTGGAGGTATAAAGTGTAAGGTGTGTTTCAAATGATCTTTGGCTGCTGCATCATCATCATAGTTACCGTTTATTGAGTATTTACTATGTGTCAGACACTGGGCAAGCTCTTTAAATCCCAAGAATTATGAAACACAAATGTACCTCCAGCTGCACACTCACATGTGTATGCACACATGCAAACACAGATACACACAAACACACACACACACACACACACACACACACACACACCCCGGCCCAGTTACATAGTCACCACATCTGAAGCACAGATGAAGTAATGAAACGCAGTTTATGTTTAGGGCAGCTTTTGGTGTCACAAACTGCAATTCTGTTTAGATGCTCATCTGATTTAGCAGCTGTACTTTCAGGTGCCCCCTGACTTTGGAAGACATTTCTGTCAAACCCCCATCAAGAGTGTTACAGCCTGCTGAGCCAGTTTCTTCTTATCAAGCTACAGTTCTAAATATTTGTGAGAATATCCGAAGTCCCTGGGGACCAAGTCAGCTCCCTTGAACCAAGTGAGCTCCGTTGTGAAAACATGGGGGTTTCTAACAGTTCTCCTGAGCACATTGCAATTTATCAGTTTCTCTTTACAAAGCCTTCAAATAGAAGGTTACAGTGTTATCATGTTCATTCGTAACCTTTCAATTAAGTAATTCCAGCTGTATTCACTTGCCACGGCCTCTTTAGTCCCATCCTTAGGAGACTGCGAACTCCTGTCACTTATCATTGAGAAAGTATGGTATTTTATTCAGCCACATTTTTCTAAGACAGTGTATCCATTGCTATCAAATGATCAATGTCATGTTAAAGGAGTTTCTTAATAGCATACATTTAAATAGCTCGTCTTAATAGTCCAGCAAGCTCATAGGCTGTTTGTACAACATGCAAGGTTATATCAGATGCTACCCATTCAACTTTTGCTGTAAATTCACTGCATAGCTACTAATGATAGAAAAGGATTGATGATGGTGGGTGGGATTAACCTTGGCAGGAAAGAGAAGCAGTGTGATAGGGAACAGTTATAACTTCCGGAGGCACATTTGAAGATTAATTCAGATAGTAGCCAGAGGGCACAAGTGTTTTATTTCACCAAAAATGGAAAAAATAATTTTGTGTAACTTCTGTTGAATAAATAGCAAGATGCAAATGGCACGTGGCAAAATGTATTTCATGTTGCTTCTGATTTTCTCTTAATAGCGTCTGAATTGTTGAATTAAAACTCATGGATGCTTTTCGTAAATGAAATATATATATTTTACATTGTACTGGGTTGTTGATTTTTATGTTATAGTTACTAATACATACTCATTTCACATTTGGACAGATACAGCAGATGGTGTATCTCAGGAGCTCTTCTCTGCTGGCTTGGTGGATGGTCACGATGTAGTTATAGGTAAATTGTTTTTTAGTATGCACTGTCATTTTGTTGGTATATAAAATGGAAATGTGTTTGGAAGCAAAAGTGTTCATTAAGGAATAATTCACTCTGAATATTTGAAGAATTCTTCTTGAATTCTTATCTTTTATGTAGAAGTATATTTAAGAATCATGTTTGGACAGGTGCCATGGCTCATGCCTATAATCCCAGCACTTTGGGAGGCCAAGGTGGGTGGATCACCTGAGGTCAGGAGTTAGAGACAAGCCTGGCCTATTTGGTGAAACCCCGCCTCTACTGAAAATACAAAATTAGCTGGGCATGGGTCGTGCATGCCCATAGTCTCAGATACTTGGGAAGCTGGGGCAGGAGAATCTCTTGAACCTGGGAGGCGGAGGTTGCAGTGAGCCGAGATCGCACCATTGCACAACAAAAGTGAAACTCCGTCTCAAAAAAAAAAGGATCATATTTAATTTTCTTTTTTTCAAAAGCTCTTAATGTAATCCTGTCTCATGTATCTGGACATGATTTATCCAATGAGGAGCCTCATTTATTGGAAATATAACAAAGAACTCAGAAGACCCAAAAGTCCATGATGTAACAAAAATAAGATGCTATAAATTCTGTTCACTAAAGCATAGGAACCTTTGAAACCCTTACTCAGAGTTTCTATATTCTTTCTTTGGACACAGTTCTAATAAACTTAGAATTCGTTTTTTCAGCTCTCAGCAATATTCATTGTAAAATCTCAGGTTTGGATGGGAACTTAAAGATCATTCAGGCCAGTTCTTTCACTGTATAGATAAGGAAATGAATTCCTAAAGAGGTTCTGTGGTGTGTCCAGAGCCATGCAGCTGGGACGTGGCAGAACGATTTCACTTTGTGGGTCTTTCTGCCTCCTTTAGAATCATAAGATAGCTGTACAGAGATAGGGAGCCTGCTCAACATAGACTGCTGATAGGAGCAAGCAGCCACCCATAGACCTCCTGACAAAGCAAAGGACGCAGAAGAGTTCTAAGAGGCAGACAGCCATCTGAGAAAATATGTAGCCTGGTTCCACCTAGAGTGAGGGTGAATAGCTCCATGCTCTTCAGCAAATTCTGACTTTATAGAGATTTTATGATGTATAATGATAATAACCCTAACTAATCAAGGTTAGTTAGCATATTAATAATTATGTTAATATATTATATTATTAACTCTAATAACATTATTTAGGGGACTGTGTATTATGATAATGCCTTATTAAAAAATATTCAACTCAAAACTGATGTTTGAAATGACATGCTCCCCTTAAGTGATATGGTTTATGTTTGTTTTTGTTTTTGTTTTTTTGAAACAGGGTCTCACTCTGTCACCCAGGCTGGAATGCAGTGGTGTAATCTCGGCCCACTGCAACCTCCGCCTCCAGGTCCAGGCAATTCTCATGCCTCAACCTCCCGAGTAGCTTGGGACTACAGGCGTGTGCCACCATTCCTGGCTAATTTTTGTATTTTTAGTAGAGACAGGGTTTCGCCATGTTGGCCAGGCTGGTTTTGAACTCCTGACGTCAAGTGATCCACCTGCCTTGGCCTCCCAGAGTGCTGGGATTACAGGTGTGAGCCACTGCTCCCAGCCCCTTAAATGATATGTTTTAATTAAAAAAAAATAACTTATTCAAAATAAGTCCTTCCCCAATAACGCTGGAGTATGTGACTGAGAGGGAGTTTAAGGTAGATACACACACCTATCAGAATAATTTGTTCCTAGTAACTTTGGAATGTAAATCATTATAAAGTGAATTATTTTATGTAAATAAGAGGAATTGAGTTTATAGTGGGAGATTAGAATTCTGACTAAATACATAATATCCAGTATGTTCTTTATATACAATTGATACGTCATAAATGCAGATACAAAGATACCTTTATAATTAGAAAAAAATAGGCTTTTTCCCTATTGATTTTACATCAAGTGTTCACATAGATTTCACAATGAAGCTCTAACTCCTTTGCCAAGTGGCTCCATACATGAGGGGACACAGACATATTTTAAAGAAAAGTGACTTCACATGCATTTATGTGGTGTGAATGTGTATTCCCTTATATATCTTGTCTTTCACATTTTCCTTTACAATCTTGTGAGGTTTAAGGCCAGCTAAGTTCTCACCTAAGTTTTCTAATCAAATGTGAGAGGGAAGTTGAGAAAAAAGATTGATTCAACTTTGGTGTCTACTTTAAATTCTGTCTAAGAATTCATTATGTTAACCTACCAATTCCTTGATGAAGATGAACACTCTCCTTCATTAGAAAACATAAGTACACACTTTTGTGTCTTACTTTACCAGAAGAAATAGAACAGTTAATGGCTAGATCAGGAGACCCTGCAAAATATATTTTCCTTGCAGAGAGCTATGGTCCATATGCTAAGCATCCAGAATAGAAAATTAATCAAGTGAAAATGATAATCAGAAACTTCTTTGAAACACCTACTAATGTCTCCTATTGGGCAAGAAGCCAAGGATCAGATTGTTCTTTTATTGGAGTTGATCCTGGCAGGTGGCTGGGAACACAGAAAATAAGAGAGCTTCATGGAAAGGCGTTCGGTCACGTCGTCTGCATGGTCCTTGCTTCAGACCTGCAGTCAAGTTTAATGTACTTCTTTTTTTTGCCCCAGGCTCAGCTAAAGTTAAGAAGGTTTTATTGTTGTTGTTGTTGTTGAATTTTTAAAAGGAGGAAATTAGGAAATTAAGGCAGAGTTCATGTACAACTTATTGAGTGTGTTTTCAATACAATATATAACCAGAAAGCTTCTCTTTTTCTATGCCTTAGTTAATTATTCTTCTAAAAACTCTTCAGCTTGCCTTTTTTTCCCCTTCTTGGAGCTAAATCATTTCTATGTAGAAAGTGTTGGAGTAAGAACAGGCATATCTAATTCTTTTTGATATAGTAGCACTTAAAAATGCCTTACATGGGCCGGGCGCGGTGGCTCACGCCTGTAATCCCAGCACTTTGGGAGGCCGAGGCGGGCGGATCACAAGGTCAGGAGATCGAGACCACGGTGAAACCCCGTCTCTACTAAAAATTACAAAAAAATTAGCCGGGCGCGGTTGTGGGCGCCTGTAGTCCCAGCTACTCGGGAGGCTGAGGCAGGAGAATGGCGTGAACCCGGGAGGCGGAGCTTGCAGTGAGCCGAGATCGCGCCACTGCACTCCAGCCTGGGCTGGGTGACAGAGCGAGACTCCGTCTCAAAAAAAAAAAAAAAAAAAAAAAATGCCTTACATGGACATCACACTTAAGTGTTCACAGACAAGGTTTATGTATTTCATTTGATCATCACATCAATTCTATAAGGTAAAGAGGACAGGTTGTTTTAATCACTACGTTGCAGACTGAAAACTGAGGTCCAAAGAAGTGTCTAGACTGTTGCAACTGGTAATGGTCCTTGAGCTTGGGTCTTGTTGACTCCCTAGTGTTGACACTTTGCATATGATTTATACCTTCACCCTTAAAAAGTGGATCCAGGTAATTTTAAATGATGGTGGTTCTTGTGTCCCCTGGGAGAAAAATAGCTTTCCTTGTTTGTTTTTCCACGGACCAGTGGATGTTTTCTATTTTAATTGCTGATTATTTGACAAACTAATTTATTTGATCTTGTTCCCTCCAACCAATCCTGGCAAACCTGTACTCCCTCCCTCCTCATGTATTTCCCTCTTTACTGGATATGTCCTAGCATATGAATATGTTTTTATTTCTCTTATCTTCAGAAAGCCCTGTCTTTACCCCACCTCCCATTACAGCTATTTCTCTCCATCCCCTTACAGTTAAACTTATCAAAGACAATTGCCCTGGCTTTGATTCCTTTCTTATCACTGTCTCTTAAATCCACCTCAGTCAGACTTTCGACCGCCCTGCTCCACTCAAACTGTTCTTTTCAAAGCTGTACCTGGGGAAAACACACCTGCAAAAAAGGAGTGGCAGATGCACAGGTAGGCGTGGCTGGAGTGAGGGGAGAAAGAAGGATGGTAAAGGACACGTGGTCTGTGAATGGCTGCCGTGTTCCTAAACCTGAGGTTCATCCTCAGTCCTTATCATGCTTGACCTGTTGGCAGTACTGGGCGTAGTTGACAATGCCCTTCTCCATGATAAGCTTTTTCACTTGGTTTTAAGACTCCACCCTCTCCTAGTTCTCCCATCTTACTGGTATTTCCTTCTGTCTTTTTTGTTGGTTCCTCCTCATCTCTCTAACCTATAAATCTTGATGTGTCCAAGGACTCTTTCCTTAGATCTCCTCTCTTTCTCTACTTGCTCCTTTGCTGATCTTATCAGGTTTCATGGTATTAAATACCTTCCACTCTTTAACTCCCAAATTTATATCTTTGATCCAGACTTTTCTTTTGAATTCCAGACTTATATTCAGCTCTCCTTTTAACATCTTCACTTGGTAAGGTAATAGACATCCAAGATTTAGTCCACAGTTTCAAAATCCAGCCCCTGGTATTTCTTCCCAGCCGGCCCCTCTCAGGAATCTTAGACTCTTCATAGGCATCATCTCCAACTTCCCAGGTGCTCAGGCCAAAACCCTGGGCATTGTCCTTGACTTTTCTTTCTCTCGTACTTCACATCCAACCCATCTGAATGTGCCCAGGATCCTCCCTTTGCTTACCATCTCACATCCCATCCCGTTTCAAGCCCCTCTCAACTCCCACTTGAGTTCTTGTATTCATCCCTTTGCCGCCATCCCAGCTTCTGTCCTTGCCTCCCTTCAGCCTGTTCTCATCTCAGCAGCCAGAAATCCAGGTAAAGTAATCACATGCAAAAGGCCACATATGGTGTGATTCCATTTATATGAAATGTCCAGAGTAGGCAAATCCATAGAGTCAGAAAGCAGAAGAGTGGTTGCCAGGGGCTGGCAATGAGTGGGGCAGGGGAGTGACTACTAAGTATGGCATTTCTTTTTGGGGTGATGAAAATGTTCTGGAATTAGAAGTAGTAATGGCTACATAACCTTGTGACTTTACTGAAAACCACTGAATCGTGCATTTTAAGGTGCGAACTTTATAATATGTGACTTTTAGTTCAGTTTTTAAAAAGTAAGCCAGATTGTGTTCAGAGTTCAATCAAAACTCTGCAGTGGCTCTAACCCACAATCGCCATGGCCTCCAGTCCTCTGCACTGTGTCCCCTCTCACTTCTCAAATGTCTCCTCCTCTCCTGCTCTTCCCCTTGCTCACCCCACCCCAGCCACCCCAGCTGTTGAACTTGCTCTTCTTCCAGGACACTCCTTCTTTAGGGCCATATATGCCCACCCCCCGGTGCTTAAATATTGCCTTCACAAAAGGGTCTCCCTGAGCAGCCATCCCCAACTCTCTACCCTCGCACACCATCCCCAACTCTCTACCCTCTTTCTTATTTCGTTATTCTACCTAATATCTCCCTATTCAGTAGCCTGTATGTTTCATTTATTTATTTTGTCAGCTATATAGGACTTCCCTTTGAGCATCAGTTTTTTAAGGCCAGAATTTTAATCTCTTTTGTTAACTGCCACATTCCCAGTGCCCTAAACTGCATTTCACATAGTAGGCCCTTCATAAACATTTGTTAGAGATAAACAAATCCCATTTTGATATATACAGATATATCATAACATTTACTTCAGAAACAAAGGATACTTTGAGTTATAGGATTCTAGCGTTTTAAGAATTTTGCTTTCAAGGTTGCAAAATTCAACGTATTTGCAAATATGAAATAACTTCACCTCAGGAAAGCTGTGTAAAGAAAGAGCCCAGTTTACATCGAGGTTTGAATGATTTCTTACATGTGTATTTTTTCAGCTTCTATAATATAAAATAACCAACATTTAAATAGATTAAAAATCTGTTTCTTTCCTATCAGCATTTTCTTTCGAATTGGAGTAAATGCTTACAACATTGTGAAAAGGCTGAAAAAGCAGTAGCATATGTTATGGAGCAGTGAATGTTATGAGTTTTACTAGAATATGGCAAACACAGGTTACAAAAAGTCTTCAATACCTAGCTTCAGGGTAGCCTAACTTTAGTGTGCCAGCCTTTGCAAAGCAGAGTCTGGATTGAAGAAGGGCCAGTATAGTGACATGAAGTGATTGCTTTCGAGCAGAAGCAAAGCAGTGCAGAAATTAAATGTGCTGTTTGTAGACTGAAATCATAAGCCCACTTCACTTGTGCTTAAACTCAGCACTACCTTGGGCAAGAAACAGGAAACATTCTTAGGCTTTGTGTAAATAGCCGTTGATAAGATTGGCAAGGCCTCCTGGGTGGGTGTTGGTTTAAAAACGTTTTCAAGATGAAAAACTAGAGGACATGCATGCATAAATTTGCTTATCTTGCCTGGCTGGGTTGGCTGACAAATGGAAAGAGACCAAATCTGAGTGCCTATTATTCTAGTTGTTTCAGAGGATTCCCAAGGATGAGTGATAATGAGACAGCAGAGAAACTCATTGTTTCCTTTGCTTCCTGGTGAAAAAAACAGCCGGCCAGAAGTAAGTTTTCTCTGAAATGGAAGCACAGGGGGAAAAATGCAAAACACAAAATTCATATGTACAAAAGAAAACAGAAGCTCTAAGTTCTCTCCAGACTTTGTGATATAAATTTTTGAGGAATTAGTTTAGTAAGTTTTAACCCTCAGCTATGGAAGAAGGAACACCAGTGGGTATGTTAGGCTAAGCAGTTATGTGTCCTGCTTACCAACTCCTACAAAGCTGCTGAACTCCAATCTGCACGGCTCAATACAGAGGCCAGGGTTTGACTGTGTGTATACACAGGAAGAGAAGCTGCTTGTCAGATGCCTTCCAGAAAGGTGCCCACTGACTGCCCTTCGCTGCGTTTTTATACCATCCTTTTTCTAGCCTTGTAGCAACATATGTCTATTTCTTTAAGTGGAGTTTAGAACCAGATGTTGGAATTTCTGTTTCCTGAGAAGGGAGCTGTCTGCCTGCATTCACTTCTACAGTTTTCCTTTGACGGATTTTGAGCATCACTGACTAGTTGTCACTGGAAGGAAAATTTACTTTAGTGATAGATGTTCCCAAAGCCCTCTCAGTAGACTTAGACCTATTGTTCATGCCCCATGGGATGCTCTTTTCCTGCACATGAAGAATCATGTTTAAAACCTGTCTGCCTGCAAGACTTACCATACATGTCACCATCATGAAGCCTCCTCTGCTGCCCGACACCCCACTCCTTGCACAGTTTGGAGGACAGCTTTTCCTTGTCTAGAATGCCAGAGAACCATATTTTTACCAACTCAAGACATATGGCTTTCATCCTGCTGTACTGCTGCGTGCTTGCCTTCCGTTGTGTGGAGGCTGGAGACATCTTTAGGGCAACGCTTGTCTTCTATGTTATTGCATCACTAGCATTGTTGACACACATAGGCATTTAATATATATGTCGGATAAATGAATGCATTGTATACCATTTGCAAATTCAGTACTGGATTATTGCATGAGTTGATGATTTGGATAATGTAAATATTGTTGTATCTTCCAAAAAAGAAATAGTAATTCACTGTGATTGATTTTTTTCCCTCCCTGCTTTTTCCCATGTTCCTTTCCTTTCTCTTAGAAATTGACTTGTCACATGACTTTTGAGTCTGGTCTCTTGGGAAAAGAATATGTTTTGTCTCGACAGCCTTCTGGTCAGGCATGGTAGCTCACGCCTGTAATCCTAGCACTTTGTGAGGCTGAGGCAAGTGGATCACTTGATGTCAGGAGTTTGAGACCAGCCAGGCCAACATGGAGAAACTTTGTCTCTACTGAAAATACAAAAATTAGCTGGATGTGGTAGGGCACACCTGTAATCCCAGCTACTTAGGAGGCTGAGGCAGGATAATTGCTTGAACCCGGGAGGCAGAGATTGCAGTGAGCTGAAATTGCACCACTGCACTCCAGCCTGGGTGACAGAGCGAGCCTCTGTCTCAAAAAAATATATATATAGAGAGAGAGACAGGGCCTTCTGTCCCCTAGTGCTTGCTAAGGTTAAGTATTCTGAGTGTCTCTCAAAGTATGAGCTGTAAGTTGCCTGTCTTATCTGGGATGCTTACTAAAAATGCACGTTTCTGGGTTCCAGCCCAGAGATACAGCATCAGCTGTCTTTGGGCAGAGTGTGGAAAAAAAAATCTGTTTTCAGCAGGTATCCCAAGTGATTCTCATACACACTGGAATTTCATAGTCACTTTATTTATTTTTTTATTTTTGAGACGGAGTCTCACTCTGTCACCCAGGCTGGAGTACAGTGGCGCAATCTCACCTCACTGCAAGCTCCACCTCCCGGGTTCACACCATTCTCCTGCCTCAACCTCCTGAGTAGCTAGGACTACAGACGCCCGCCACCACGCCCAGCTAATTTTTTTGTATTTTTAGTAGAGACGGGGTTTCACCGTGTTAGCCAGGATGGTCTCAATCTCCTGATTTCGTGATCCACCCACCTCGGCCTCCCAAAGTGCTGGGATTACAGGCGTGAGTCACCGTGCCCGGCCCATAGTCACTTTATTTTATGCTTATAGTAATCTTTGGAGATACCTTTAGCTCATTTCATCATCTATACCTTTTTCCCAGTCTCACTAATCTCCTTTGCTTTTCTCCCTTACTTGATTCTCTGCTGTCTTTAGGAGTCTGTTTTAAAACTGTGCCAGTTAACTTTCAAAAATCATGTTTATGTGTATAAATGGTGTAGATGCCACATATATGGCATTGGTATAAATTTTTACCAAAATGAGTAGTTACAGTTTTGATTAAAACTAACATTGCTGCTCAGGAGGCAGTGGATCCTCCAGATGGCCTTCAGCTTTTATTTCTCTACAAAATGGCAAAGTATGCTTAGGCTCTCAAGTATGGGAGCAACAGAATCTCTCTGCTCAGTCATGAGCATATGGTTAGATGTGCGAAGTGCTCTGTTCTTCCTGCTATAGTCAGGGATATTTAAGTCTGTTATGAGTGATCCACAATTTACTGAGCAGCAGTTCACTTTCACGACGACAGTCTTGGAAAACAGTGAACATATTTCATCTCATATTCATTTCAGTGATTATGCTGTGATATTCACTGATACTGACTTTCAGTGAAGAAAAACATTCATTATTAAAATAGTGTCTTTATTACACAACTGTACTATGATTTTGAAATGGTGACAGGTAATAAAGGAAGAAAACTCCTTAAGCCCTTTCTGGATTTAGACAGGCTTGTGGTTAGTTGAATGATGTCAATAAATACAGCTGAGTGATTCCTGATTAAAAGTTGTCTGTGTGTTAAGTTTAATATCTTAGGGAATGAAGACTATAAGTACTTTGGGGGTGCTGTGCTGATTACTTTTCTTATATATTTTTACCAGACATAAATGTTGACCTGTTAGATATGATGTAAGGTTTCTGTTTTCAAAAAGGCACCACTGCCTGTTTGATTGTAGCTCATTGCTCTTGGTTTCCCAATTATCTTTCCTTTCTTTAAAAAGAAATCTTTATTGAGGTATAATATTTATTCCCAAATAGAAAAATTGGACATTAATATTAAAAACTGGCAAAATTATATTTTGAATATTCACAAATGATAGGCTGGACTATCTAATATAAAAGTATCATCCACGTTGTATGATAATTTTAATTCCATTCAGATGAATAACTACCATTTCTAGATGAGATAAGATATTCAGCAGTTGGGCCAGACATGGTGGCTCAAGCCTGTAATCCCAGCACTTTGGGGGCCCGTGGCAGGTGGATCAACTATGATATATATTAACATATCATAGTTGCACAGGAGTTCAAGACCAGCCTGACCAACATGGTGAAACCCCGTCTCTACTAAAAATACAAAAATTAGCTGGTGGTGCTTGCCTGTAATCCCAGCTACTCAGGAGACTGAGGCAAGAGAATCACTTGAACCCGGGAGGCGGAGGTTGCAGTGAGCCAAGATTGTGCCACTGCACTCCAGCCTGGGCCACAGAGTGAGACTCCGTCTCAAAAAAAAAAAAAAGGATACTCAGGAATTGAACTCTTGAGAGGTGGTAGAATCACAGTGTTGCTTTAAACATCCAAAGAGCTGTTTTCTCTGCAAAATGCTGGGAACCAGGCCCGAATAAATGTGCAGTGAGAACACATGTGCACACACACACAAACACAAACATAAGCACAGACCGAGCACACAGATTCAGCATTAGTTTGATCACATACCTATGGGTTACTATGTATTTTTTGAAGTTTATTTAAGAACAAGAGAAAGACAGACTAAAGTAAAAATGCATAGAATTCTTGCTTTGACAGAATATCATTTTTTAAAATCTGATAAAAGCACAAGAAAGTGCCCATCCTCCTCAGCGCCAAATTCAAAAGAATTAAGTGGGAGAAAGAATTCCTAGAAAACTAAATCAGAAGCTTAAGCTGTGATGTCCACTCATAGGATTGAATCCTCTGCCAGCCCAGCCACTCCCTGTGCTTATCTATCTGCAGATTCTAACACAGAATGACCAGCTATCCAGGAAAGACCTGTCATTTGTAAAGAACTTCTGATTTGGGGATGGGGAAAAGGAGGGATTGAAAAGTACCTTTCAAAATGTGGGCAAATGTTATTTCCAAGAAGTTCTAGCATAAAATGACATCTGTAATTTCCCCAAAGACGTTCTCAGTTTCTGTGTCACATGATTATGATTCATTGCAGCAGTAAACCACACCATAAGCCCTGATTTTCTAATTAACTTCGTTGCTTTGTATTTAGTTAGGAGTTGTATATCCTCTTTAAAACCACTAGTACAGAGATAGAATCCAATTAAGACCTGTACTTAACTTCACTTGGGTGAAACAAGAGCTTGCCAGTGGATTAGTCGTAGATATCTACTAAGTCAGTAGAGTCTTCCTTTTTTCAATTACTTTAGATTGCCCTTTTTAAATTTATGTTAATCTGTCCTTTAACTCCAGAATCAAATATGCTTGAAGATTACACTCAGTCTCGCCACACTTTCTGATCAGTCCCTACTTACAACAGAAATGTATTTCTAGTGGAAGTAAAGTAGGCTTACTTTGGTGCAGGAAACCTAGTCTTTGTGATGACTTACATTTTTCTAACATTACCAAGTGTGTAGGATTTAAATTAAATGGCTCTTTTGTTGAACAGTCTACTTGTTAATAGCCTGACAGGCAAGTCTCCCAGTCCCAGATGAAATCTCTCTGCTGTTTTTTTACTTCATTGGTTAAAATAAAAGAGAAGTCACTGCCTCATGATTTCTTATATAACAGGTAATACCGTTCTTGTTTGCCCAATCAAAAAAATGTGAAAGCTAAGGAAGAAAACTAAATCAATATTTTTTAAATCATTGTGGGCTTATAATCACTATTTTGGCTCCATGTCTAGTTATAATCTTAAATTTGATCCTGCATCTTATATTTGGTTATTTTTTTTTTTTTAAAGAGGACTTTCTTGCCAGTCCCAAGAAAGCCTAGTTCTTAATCTTGCACTGCTTAAGTTTAGCATCCAAAAGGTTGTGTAAAAATACGTTTACCCCAGATTCATTTTAAAACAAGGAAAAATCTTGACTGATCACCTGCTGATACATTTAGAAACTTGTCTTTGTCATCAGGTTTATACTGTCCCCATTGTATTGTCAACATTTGTGCCCAATTTTGTTCTCACTCTCTTTTTTTTTTTTTTTTTTGGTGTCTTCTCAGATTGATATATCATAGTTGCACACAGTTGGGGGATACATGTGATACTTTCCAGTTTCATTCTGGGGCTAATGTTTTTCAGAATCAACCACTATACTGCATAACCCACGGTAACCATTCCATAAAAGAAAATTTTCTTGCCAGATTCTGTGTCTGCTGAGCTATAGAACCAGATAGCAGGAATTCTTAGTCAGGAAACCATGTGAACAGCTATAGGTGCAAATGCATGGGCCTGGCCAGTGTACCCTTCTGACACAAGTAAAGAAGGAGCTGTCCATTAAACTTGAGAAATAGATTTAATGCCTTAATTTTTATTCTTGTAGAATTTGGTCAGTGATGAGAGGTTTGTTACTCAAAATCAGACCATCAGATTCAAAGCATCTTTTCAGTAATACGACCCTTGGAGGGCTAATTTATTACAGTTTCTGAGACTCCTTACCAGTTTGTGATTGTTGACTGGATTTTCAGAAAGTCATTATGCTCATGGCTCATTTCTTCATTGGATGAATAGATCTGGGGTCAAGATTGTGCTGTCAGAGCTCTGCACTTTCTTGTCTTTCTGTGATATGTAGGGTCAGAAGGATAAGAAAGGACATCTGAATTGCTTAACCACTGCCCTGACATTTCCAGGGTTGGCTATCAATTCCTCACATATCCTTCTAACTATTTTGCCTCTAATTCTTGTATTTGTTCATGGTATTGAGTAATAAGATGAGAGTAGCATACAGTGGGAACTCAGTGTCTAACAGAAAGGTAGTATACAGGTTAGAAGACATGATTTGGACAGCATTACTCCAGGGAAGCATAAAAATGCTATTGGTTATTCTGACTAATGGGCTTCTCAGCCTCTGGCACTGTACACTTGCTGGAGCTCTCAGGATTTCTTTTAAAAAGAAAAAGAAAAATTGGCTCTTTTCTTTAGTGCTCATGAAAATTTTTATTAGATAAGGAATGAATATGAGAAATTAATTTTTGATATTTTTTCACGATGAACTTTTTATGTCAAAATATAGAACTCTGCACTTAGAGTAACTCTGAACAGTGGCTTTAGGTGTTCAATTAGCAATAATTAAATGTAAGTTTAATCTTATAGGCAAAATCTGAAATATCCATACAATTCAACCGTTTGCAGGCTAAATAGTTATTAGCCAGTAATAACACGTATTCCCCTGGGATATTATTGAGAGTCCCCCAAGGGATGTCCTAGGGGTCCTTAAATGACTTTGTCAGTGCTGCTTACCATGTGGTGGTCTCACTAGCTCCCTGCCCAAAAGACTACTTGAAGAAGGCTGACCTGTATCACCAGCCAGTGTGAGGACACCAGTGCCCGCAAGGGGAGTGCTGCTTCCAGAAGGTCACAGGGCACTACCTGTGTGGGGCCAGAGTGGTACCTGCTTCCATGCAGAAGTAGGGGGAGGAGCTTTCTACCACTGTTTGTCATCCAGGCCCTTAAGCAACTGTACTTCATTCATTCATTCAATAAATAAAGCATCTCAGGCCAGGCGCAGTGGTTCACGCCTGTAATCCCAGCACTTTGGGAGGCCGAGGTGGGTGGATCTCGAGGTCAGGAGATTGAGACCATCCTGGCGAACACCGTGAAACCCTGTCTCTACTAAAAATACAAAAAAATTAACCAGGCGTGGTGGCAGGCGCCTGTAGTCCCAACTACTCGGGTGGCTGAGGCAGGAGAATGATGTGAACCCAGGAGGCGGAGCTTGCAGTGAGCCGAGATCGCACAACTGCACCCCAGCCTGGGCCACAGAGCGAGACTCCATCTCAAAAAAAAAAAAAATAAATAAATAAAGCATCTCATCTACTGTGTGCTGTGTACACCTGATTAACAAAACAGGGTCATTGCCCTCAGGAAGCTTGCAGTCCAACTCTAAAGGCAGACCTTAGACAAGTCAGTATACAGGTGTCAGTGAAATTACAAATTATGAGAAGCATTCTGAAGGAAAAATGGTGTGCTATAAAGAAAGACAATAATGAGAAAACATGGGATCTTCATCTAATTCAAGAGCAAGGGAAGCCCCTCTGAGGGAGACATTTGAATGAAGTCGTAGATAGGTGTATCCATGCTGGGCATGTGCAGAAACAATGGATTTTGTAAAAGCTGACCAGTATGGCTAGAACAGGTGAATGAGGAGGGGGGATTGGGCATAAGGATGGGGAGGGGGCAGGGGCCAGATCACAAAGGACCTTGTGAAGAGCCATTAGCCGTAATGACTTGCAAAAACTGAATCCTAGTCTTTCAACTGGATTGGGTCCCTTTGTAGATAAAGTATAAATCTTGTGCCGCTAGCCTTTTTCCTCTCCAAGAGGGCAAATAAATGCTTTCCTTCAGACACATTTCATTAGACTACTTTGCTGCCTGAATTTGATTTTCCTTTGACTGAGGTGAGTAGGAACCATGGAGAGACAAGAAAATAGTACTGGAGGACTTGAGAAATAAAAGCTGAGATGATGTCCCAGTGTTCTGGGTTCATTTATGTGCAAGGACATTGAAAAGTGATTTGTAATTGAATGTTTGGGGGCCAGGAGGACTGCAGAGATACCTTCCAGTAATTCTGAATCCAATTATTTTATCAAAAGGAAATTAGGATTCCTAGAAAAGGAAAAAAACAAAAAACCAACTTAGGCATTAATCACGGACCTCTTGTTTATATTAATCGGTAACCAAAGGGCCTTCACTTCATGTATATTCCCAAAACAGATGAAATATATTTCTATTTCATAATATTGCCTTATTCTCACACAAATTATGGTGTGGGCTAACGTAGCACTACACACACAGTAGAACTATTATCATTATAATAGAGTACAGAATACATAAAATATTCATGTTCATTGGACTAAAGCAAACCTGCCATTTCAAGTCCATTAATTGCAGTCGAATTAGTGAATATTTTTTCAGGGACTAACATTCTAATTATCTAAATTAAAGTGAACATTCAAGTGGCTTCAAGTTCAGAATGCAGGTGCAGTAAAGTAAATTCTTGTTTAGCTAACCTTTGTCCTGGTGAACCGGATACAGGGCTGGAACAGTGTTCTCCCGCAGTGGTGATTTCTGGAGTGGGAGTGTTTAAGCATTGGTAAAGCCATCTGATAGTTCTGGTCATTCCTTCATTTTTTTTTTAGCCCTCCCTTTAATTAGGTTTATCCTCTATGTAATACTTTCTTTTAAGGGAAAGAGTTTTACAATCTTCTGAGGAATAGAGGTAACAAAAACAGAATGGTGTAGAAATTATTATACAGCACTGCAGCCTCCGTTAAATACCATCCCCACAATTCTTTAAAATTGTTGGTTTCAGATTGGTTTGTTATGGTTGAATTTTAGTAAAATCAGTTTTTCTATGTCTCATGACACAGAAATTATACAGCATTGCAGTCTCGATTAAATACCTCCCCCCACAATTCTTTAAATCTCTGGTTTCAGATTGGTTGGTTATGGATGAATGTTAGTAAAATCAGTTTTTCTATGTCTGTTTTGAGGTGCTGTATGACTCTCCATATTGTATACTCCTTTTTGTGATTAACTTTTTAAAATATCCCCATCTTATTTCTTAGATTTTTAGGATCTGAAACTGCTGTAGAGCTCCTGTGGTGTAGGGAAGGAACACAGGTTTTAAAATCAGATGGCTGCAGGTTCAAATCCCAGCTCTGTCAGTGAAGATATGTGAGTTTGGGAAGTTAGTTCATCTCTATAGGCCTTCAGTTTCCCCCTTACCCTAGAGTGACCCACTTAACTCATGGAATGCTTATGAGAATTACTGGATTACATGAAGGGGTTAGTGGAATGCCTGGCCTCCAGGAGGCACTCAGTAGGTGGCAGTTCTTCCCTTTTTCCATTTTGAAGTCAATTCACCTGGCCTCCTATCGAACATCAAGCTTCTTTTACAAAATACCATATCAGTCAGAGAATATAAAGCAACGCTGCAGTTTCCTCAAATACAGTGAGACCCAGACTCCTGGCAGAGAATGGGGTAGAAATTCCACGTAGGGAAGAACGACTGAACCACTGCTGTCCTACTTATAGTCCACAAGACTCACTGTGTTTGCCTCTGCCACCTCCACTCTAGCAGTGGGAAAACCTTCTCCCATTACTTCTCTGGCCCAAAGAGAGCTGGAAAGTGGTGTAATAATAACAAAATGAATACAGACACTCAGAAGGGAGTAGGCAACTAGATAAATTGATCTAACCAAATAGTTCACTTGTAGTGAGCCTGGAGGTAACTCTAGGGATACCTCCTGGTTTAGTTTTCTGTCTGCTTCCCTGTAACCGAAGTGACCCTTTCTTACTGCCTGGGAGGACCGTCCAGCCTCAAAGTCTAGACCTAAGGGGAGAGTCTGAGAGAGAAATGCAAATCCCCTTGTCCTCCTCAGGCCCTCCCTTTGCACTGAGTTCCTTAGTCAGTGATCTGCCTCTTTGAGTTCCAGTTTCCTTGCCAAACACTTACCTCTTTGATACTTGATAACAACTATCTCCACCAGTTTCAGGGGGAGTCTACACTACCTCAAGTAAACTCACACTTCTTTCCCATGGAAGGGCAGCCACGCTTATAGGCCTCAACAGGACAACCCAGACAGGAGACAATGCAGTAAGCCTGCTATTTCTTCAGAGGACTAGCCAACCACCATGAACTTGACCCACTGAATTAGGTGATGTTCTAAATGACCTGTGTAGAATGCACCTGTGGTGCTGGCGGCTGGCTGGACGCTGAGCTGTGAGAGATGACATGTTACTGCATACTCCTTCATGGCCCCATGGCTGCCCCTGCCAGGTATGTTCTAAGTTTAACGAACTCGTTTGTACAGACTTCCTATTATAATGGTGTCATTTAATAAACTGATAAAATATGAGTTCAGAAAGTGAGTTGTGTCTGCAAAAAACAAGTGGGATGCTTTAGAAAATCTTGATAAAGGCAAATTGTTAAAAACTGTTCCTAAGTTAGATATTGGAAGGATACTGTGAGAAAATCTAGACATTTTTAAAATCTAGGATTTTTTAAATGTTCTTGGCCCAACATCACAAGAGTGGACAGTAAATTTAAAACATTAAATTTAGAGTCCCTTCTTCAAAAATTAAGAATTTCAGTACGGTAACAACAGAGCATTAAAGCAAGCCCAGCACCTCTGAGCCTGGGCCCCATGTGTCTGCACGGGCTGCAGGCCATGAAGCTGGCACCAGCAACAGACAAAAGGACTGGGAAGGAAAGGTAGTTTCACATGTCACCCAGCTCTCTGACAATTTCTGGTGCCAAAGAGTTTCCCCTTGTAAGAGACACCTGCTCATTGTTGAATTACTGCTTGGAAGGGCTTTATACTGAGCCTGAATCCATTCTTCTTTAATTTCTGCTCTCTGATGTAGAACATACCTAATCCCAAAGCCTCACTTAATCTCTTCTTCTTAATGTACTTTTTTGGATGGTAGTATAGTTTCTAAAACCATCTCCATCTTCTCTCTCGTGACACTCTGTTTTTCCTGTATCCTTCTGATGGGCAGTGCCTCACATTATTGCGTATAAACTCCAAATTCCTAATGTGGTATGGGAGTTTGAAAGCCTGGGGACTCCTCCTGAAAATACCGTATTGGAATTTTAGATACACTGTTTTGTTCTGAACTTAAAGAAAATCACTTACTGTGTTTAAAATATTTTAAATGTTTTGGTGGGGCACAGTGGCTCATGCCTGTAATCCCAGCACTTTGGGAGGCTGAGGCAGGTGGATCATGAGGTCAAGACATGGAGACCATCCTGGCCCACATGGTGAAACCCCGTTTCTACTAAAAATACAAAAATTAGCTGGGCGTGGTGGCGCACCTGTAGTCCCAGCTACTTGGCAGGCTGAGGCAGGAGAATCGCTTGAACCTGGGAGGCAGAGGTTGCAGTGAGCCGAGATCGCACCACTGTACTCCAGCCTGACTCTGAGCAAGACTCTGTCTCAAAAACGAAAAACAAAACATATATATTTTAAATGTTTTAATGATGAAATCAGATATATAGAAAAGTGTAAAATACTGTAGACTTCATGCACTCATCATTGAGATTTCATTGTTGCTTAATACCTCTCCCATTGTCTTTGCAACGCCTCTTAAAATATTTTTCCATCTGGCTGCTACTTACCCGATTTACTGTTATTCTGTATTTATATAGTTGATTTTCGTGACCTGAAGGATTTAACTTTGTTTGGGCCCATCCAGAGTCTCTGTAGCTGTACTAGAGACTTCTCTCCAGGGAGCCCTAAAACTAAAACCCACTCTTTCTGGCATAATTTTTAAGTTTATTAAAATTCTATGAAATGAACCTCGAAAGCATTATGCTAAGCGAAAGAAGCCAGACACAAAAGGTCACGTATTATATGATTCCATTTACATGAAATATCCACAATGGTTAAATCCATAGAGATAGAAAGTAGATTTGTGGTTGCTGGGAGCTGGGAGGAGGTGGGAGTCGGGGAGTGACTGCTTACTGGGTACAGAGTTTTCCTTTTAGGTGATGAAAATCTTTTAGAACTAACTAGAGGTAGTGGTTGCACAACATTTTGAATATGCTAAATGTTACTAAATTGTTCACTTGAAATAGTTAATTTTATGTTTTACGAATTTTATATTATATGAATTATGTTATATGAATTTCTTCTCCACAAAAAAACCAAATTCTATGAAATGATATTTAAATGTTTGCATTGTAGGGTTGTATATACATATTGAAATTAGTAGTATTGATTTTTTTTCTTTTTCACTGGTATTTCATCATGAGTATTATTTTCTGTATGCTCAGTTTGAAGTACTACTACTTGTTTGAAGCCAGGAAGATGGTAATTAATGGTAGAACAATCCTTATAGATAAATTTGGTATTAAGAGCCAATCCAGTTTATTTTATATTTGAGACGGTGGTTTCATTTACTCATAACAATGGAAAATTCTGTAACTCAGTAGTAGCGTCTTGGGTACCGATCTGTACTTCCTTTCCATGACTTAAACTGCTCACTGGTTAGTATAAGACTGTATTCCAGAATGACATACGAAAGTGGTTGGAGCAAACCCAGAAAGTTTTCCTTAGGAGACTCCATAGAAATGTCTCTTGGACCCAGTTGTAAAAATTGCTCCATTTGCAGTTAGCCTATTAACATCCCTTTCAAAATGGAATATATCATTGCTAGTATGTGACAGTATTTTATGAAACTTAAGAAGACAAAGAGAATCTTTTCTTCCAATTCTGTATGTTTTTATATGAATGCAATCAATGCCTACCAGAAAACCATACTGTGTAAAACCTGACCCTTAACATTTTGAAGAATTTGAATGATTCGCCAGGAGAAAGTGTATTTTCAATTAGAATGGTTTAAGCTACAAGTAACAGAAAACTCTGTTCAAAATGGTTTAAACAAGGACTTTAGCTCACGTACTGGATATCCAAAGGAAAGGAAGGTTTCAGGGTTGTTTAGCATCTCAGTGATATCAGCCAGAACCTTCCTTCTCTTAGCCTAGCTCTCCACAGTGTTGATTTTATCCTGAGGCTCATGCCCTTCATAGTCTTAACATAGTCTAAACATAGTGCTGCATGTTTCCTTGAACTCCTGGCCTCAAGCGATCCTCCCCCTTAGGCTTCCCAAACTGCTGGGATTATAGGCACGAGCCACCACACCCAGCCAACTGCATGTTTCCTAATTCACATTTGGCTTTAGTGATTCTTAATAAGGAGCAAGAAAGTTTCTGTCTCGGAAGTCCCCAACAATCTTCTCCTCTCCTGTGATTGGTCCATACTGGCTTATGCCTGTCACTAAACAGGCACACTGGGGTGGAAAGTTGAGTCTCCATGAGCCCATTGTGGGGCTTCAGCTGTAGTGCACACTGCCAGCTCTATAATACCCTCATTAAGTAGTCTTAGAACTTTTTAAATGTCTCACATAAATCACTCATTCTGGGTGCAGATGATTCTTCAGAAAACTTCTACATTGCTCTTATATTACGTCACTGCAGTGTAGCATATCTTTCAGATGTACTGTTGAGATGTGCTATTTGCAGCCCATTTTCAAAAGCTAGGAATATTAAAGAGGAGAAGAAACCAAAGTTTGCTTTCATTGGTGCATGCATCTCATTGGTGAGTGTCTCATACTTAACAGGAAAGCATAATCTAGATTGTTTATGCGTTTTCCTTTGGCTTATGTATGCTATATGTGTTAATTTTTAATAGACAAATGGTCTTTGATAGTTGGTGTACCCTTGGTGCGTCATTACTGATGATGCTGTTTTGTTCCATTTTCTTAACTGTATTTGGTATGCAGAAATTCAACCTTAATTATATATTGTAGGTTTTTCTTTGACTAAACCATGACTCCTTTTGTTTGAATATGTTAAGATAAATCTCAAATTGTGAAAAACTGAGTTTTAAAATTACTTCAGCCCATGTTTTCTATCTCGAGTCTTAATTTAACACAGTTCTTAAGGAATGAACCTAGGCACTTGGAATTGAGTGCCCCTTTGCCTGTGGAATTCTTTTTCTCTCTTGGCATACCAAAATTGAAGTTTGTTGAGCTTCAAGTTTTACCACAAAGCCTCTGAAACGCATTAGTCAATAATTCATCCCACATCCTTCTTCCTGCTCTGACCCCAGTTCCAGACAGTTTCTTCGGGTTTTTGCTATAGTGCAGAGCTTACAACCTGGTGGCCTACAGCTCTGATCTTGCCTGCAAATGGTTTTTGTTTTTCTTTTTTTTTTTCTTCTTCTTTTTTTTTTTTTTAGGAGGGGGGTGTTCTGAACAAACAAAATTTGTCGATTAGCTGACAATTGAAAAGTGGGAGAGTTGACATAAGAATCCAGTTCTGGCTTGTCTTGGAAAAATCCAAAGAGCTGAAAACAATTTTGGGCATAAAATCCTGAATGGCAGAAATTCTGTCCCCTCTTCTCCAACTGAGTTGTGTTATCTCCCAGGTCCCTGAAGACTTTTGAACTTCAGACTCCTGTAGAGTGCATTAGTGCTAACTGGTGTCATCCTCTCTTCTTCCTGCAAACAGAGCATGTCATCTGCACAGACCTAGATTAAAGCAGTTTAAGAATATTTCTGTAAGCAAAAAGACAAATATGATTGTTTGAGCCTATCAGGCTGTAGATGTAAGGTTCTACAGCTTTTTAAAGATTTCTGTCTTCCTGATAATTCATTGAAATCACCAGCATCCTTAGACAAGAACTTGGACCAGCAGAAGAATTCATTGTGCGCCTAATTGTCCAGTTTTGGTAAGGGTTTAATACAAGACCGTTAGGGTATAAAGTCGTAACCCATTTCCTCTGAGGGAGGGGAAGTCATGTATCCAGAAGGATTGACTCCATGCCCACTGTGAGGGTCATTCCTGCTGGTATTCAGTCTCTAATATGGATTCCCTGGTTATTTGTTAAGACTTTATTGATAGTCCTTATTAATACTAAACTCAGTCAGTATGTGCTCCCCTCCTAAAATGTACAATTGCAGCATTAACCTACATACTGTATTCATAGGACTGGATAATAAAACAGCAGCAACATCACAGGGTGTTCTTGCTCAAAGATAATTATAGTGTCATCTTAATGTCCCCTTATTGCTCTTGAATATTCCCATTAACCCAACTCTAGGACCTCTTCCACCCCCATCAGACAAACTCATTTTACAGCTCTAACTCATGTGCCTTTACTCTTTAATTTGGGCAGACTCCTGAGGTCACCCTCCATCCCCTTTTATATACCAGGGTGCTGCCCAGGGCTGGTATTCCAGTGTTAATGACAATCACAGGCATACAACTTAATGTTCTCTTCTTGGCTTGGTTTTTCCAGTGTGATTTAGATGTTTATCATGACCAGTCCTATCATTGGGGAAGGGTGTAATTGAAAGAAAGCACATGTGTGCTTTCAGTAGTGACTTGGTTGGCCATTATAACATTTTTGTGATGAATAGGATTTTGCAGACTAGCAAGCTTTGAAAAGTGTTTGTATCTGCCAAATATTCCCATGTATTGGGTGTTTGTTACTTGCCTAACTGGGTAATCTGTGTTGTCCCTAAAATTGAAGCTATTTACACCATTTTACGGTGACATCCCATTGAAGTCCAGGTTCCTAGTGTGTCTTTGTCACTTTGGGCTCTGTTTGAGCACTGTGGCTAGGAATGCCTGGTGAAATGTAATTTTGGGGAAATACTGGTCATTCAGTGACTTCGCTGAGACAGAGTTCATTTATCACAGGACTAAGCTCCATGTACGAAGGGGTTTTTGTCTGCTTTGTAGACCAATGAATCCTAGAGCACTAGAATAATGACTGGCGCCTAGTAGACATCCAAGAAATATTATTGAGTGAATGAATTGTTGACAACTTAAAACACACCATTGTACATATTATAAAGATATATGGGGTTATTTTTCCTATTGGATTTTAATCAAATTGCTGGCCTTTATTAGCAGCAAAAATTGGGGTTTTGCATTTGCACTGTTCAGATTTATAGATTAAGCAGGATGGGCATTCCAGAGGTTTCTGTCTTCTAGAGTTATGTCTCAGAAACCAGAAGCTGGATGTGCAATCGTTTTTTACTACATTACCCAGGTAAGAATTAATTCATCATTTTTATCTCACCATTTCTCGTTAAAAGCCTAATGCCAATATCTTGTACAGAACAGTGCCAAATTTCAGCTTCTGCTAAACGAAGAATTGGATGTCTGTTTGAACAGCACACTGTGGACCTATGGCAGATTGACTCTTTGGAAATAGAAAATATATATATTTGACTGACCTCCAGCCAGCCAGAAATAAATCCTCTGCATAATCTTGCCAAAATGTCATTTGGTTGCGAACGGGGCCCTTCATTTGTCATAGGAGAGCCTGTGTATCAGGTGCCAGGCCACTGCAGGCTTTTCTGCTGTTCTTTTGTTCTCCCAGGCAGCTGCATCTTTGATAATGTGGATTTGTGAAAAAATATCATTGTCTTCCTTACTTGTGTCATGAACTTCATTCTCACCTTATTGAGTTATCTGTTGAGTCAGGAAGTTTTTTTTTTGTTTTTTTGGTTTTTTTTTTTAACAATTTAGTTTCTAATAACCATTTGATTGGTGTTCAACTGTATTTCTAAGATTCCAACCTATTGGTTGTTTTAGCCCCTGTGTTATAGCCTACATTAAGTTCTCTTCTGATGCCGCTTTAATTTTTGGCATTAAAATTTGATGCCAAATTTTAATCTGTCATTACTAAGCTTAAAAATACGTTCACTTTTACATATGGGTAGACAACTTTAATCATGATTTTTTTTACTGCTTATCACTGTTGGCTTCACTATGCTTCTACTGGGTGATTGATGTGTTTTCTTTTTTTAGTTCAGAATTTCCTGCAATTTAAAAAATTTCCTGTCTGTAATGTGTGTAACATAAACAACACTTCATTGGGCCAAGTGATATTTCATTTTTACTTTTCTAGGAAAAACAGCCCTGTTTTCTGGATATGTAAATAGGGATGAAGACTTACAAACCTAATGTTCTTATTAAATTTCCCGATTATTCTGCACTTAGAGTCTAAGTCATCAGCTTGGCCCGGCTAACTCCATCACCCACTGCTGTCTGGCTGTCCTCACCTGGGAACCCTCAGGTACCAAATTTACCAGCTCTCTTCCAGTCCTGGTTGAATATTTAAAATCTTGATTTCATTTATCTTGTTCTTGCATACAAATTAAATGAAATTCTTGAACCAGGTACAGCTGGGTCTTTGGAGACAATGGACTCCATCTGAGAATAGCTATTTAGTGAATTTTCATGACAGTTCATCCTAAGGATCTACTTTGTGATGTTCTTACTAAGTGCTGGACTTTTAGAAGCCACCACGTGTGGTCCCCCATTCACCACAGTTTATTATTCTTCGTTTTGGGGAATGACTAGCATTATTGCTTAAAGGATGCCCCAGGTGGTCATCCTACAGACCCCTGGGAGTGGGTTTAAAGCCCTGAAGCAGCTGATGAATGATGGAACATTGATCACCCACCTCATCCCTACCCTGGCCTAACCTTTTATCTGTACCAACAAATGGCCATCTATATGGAGGAAGAAGAATAACAGCAAGAGATGTAGTAACAGCTGGGAATGCCGCTCACCCTTGTTCTGTGGAGGCTGAGCACTCTGGTCTGGGGCTTGAGGATGCCTTCAACACCTCTCTTGGTTGAAGCTCTCAGTCACTGATTGCTGCCGATCTGTCATTGTTTTTGCCCTTCCCATAAAGCATGACTCTGAGCAGGCAGATAAGCTGCCAGTCTTCTCAGTCCTCTTTGTTCCATATGCCTTCTAGAGGCATGTTTCTGAATATACTCAAATATAGTCATTTTTAAAAGGTGGTTTAACTGTGGTAATGATCTCAGGAATTTTATATGTAAATTTCTAAACTGAACATATAATGTAAACTAAATAAGCTCTGTCACCACCTTTTATTCCAGAAACACTTTTTTTTTTCTCATGTTAACAAGATAAAGCCTTCACCTATGGAAGAAGGATTTTTTTTTTTTTCCTTAAAGCAGGATAAAAGACATGGAAGCATCCACAACAAAATAATCCTCAAAACAGCTTTGCTTTTCTACAGCTTTAACTGGGACCAGCTGTGAAATTCTTGACTGTTGAGGTGTTTGAAAAACCTTGGCTGAAAGGCACTAAGATCAGAAAGATGATGGGATTTCATGTTGGGAAGCGTTAGTCCCAGTTCTCTCTAAAATGGTCATGCTGGAAAACATGGAGAGCTTTTTGATGTGTGTTTCATTCTCTCTCGGTTCACTATTTGGGTCCCCAAAGGGATCTTCATATATGCCTGTGACTTCTTTGCAGGAAAAAAATCAGCTTTTACATGAGATAGAAGTCACACTGGCCCCTGCTGTCTGATATAGGGGAGGAGGTTCTATACATAAGGGGCACCAGCAGTGCCTCTCTAGTCCTAATTCTTATTTTAAGCACCTGCCTTAAAAGCAGTAATAATCTGTTTTAAGGAGGTAAATGCTATCTGAGAGGTGGAAGGCACTGTAGTTGTGTATACAAGCACCAGAAAGCCAAACTTCCTGCATTCAAATCTTGCCTCAGTCCCTCCCAAGCTGTGTGAGCTTGAACAAGTTGCTTCATCTCTCTGTGCCTCCATTTCCTCTGCAAAATGGAGCAAATACTAGTTCCAACCTCATAGAGTGGCTGTAAGGATTAAAATTTGATACATAAATTGCGTAATAAATCTCAGTGAATATGTTACCATTAATCATTAATAATAGTTTTATTTATTCTGAACTGCTTTATTACTCTAGTTTGTAGGATTTCTCAAAGTCAAAATGAGGAACTGTCAACTCAGGGACTTGCTCAACAGTGAAATTAAAATCTCATTAAAAGAAGCACAGAAAGACGGGGTTATTTTGGGGTTATTTGGAGGTTTCGCTCTTCCTTGGGTGGCTTAGTACAGGACTGGTCTTTGAACTTAGCACAGTATGGTCTTTGTTAAAACATTAGGGTTTTGCCAGCTGGGGTTTCCTCTTCCATGCCCTTCCTAGGATCTGATTAGAATTTCAAGGATCATCTCCTTAATGATCTGTCTTATTAAATGATTGGACAGCCATGAACAGAATACATCAGTGAGAAGGAGAGTATTACATATTTTTTTTGTCCCAGCATTAGTATATCCTATTTTTTCATGAAGACTCTACAGCCTTCCATAGTTGACTTTTCTAAGTATACTCTGCTGCCATAGAGGTTTCTACGAAGAGGGGTGATGCTATCACAGAGTTTTAAAAAGCTTCTGAGTATATGCATCCTCGCTTTTCTTACAGTTGGCTAACCTAAATCTGTAAATCCTCTTCTTAACACTCTAAAAGTATAGGATTATGATAAGCCAGAGAAAAGGGGAAGGGGAAGGGAGGCGGCAGTTTTGTAGGGAAACTGCAGTGGGGCTGGCACTGCGTTGTCTTTGCTCGTGCCCAGTCTTTTGACTATAAATTGACTGTAGTTAGAAATCACAGCTTTTCATTCGATTTCTTCCAATGGGAGGGAAAAGCCAGACCTGCCCACAGTTAATGAGATCTTGCTGCCTTAAATAACACTGGAATAAGCAGTGCTGACTTGCTGTCTTGGAGACTACACATACAGCCCAGTCTTGTTGGCCCTTTTCATCGCTGTCAAACATTCTTCTGATTTTTACTCCTTAGTGCATTATTGATGATCATCCCTAAGTCAGCACTCTTTTCTGGCTCCTCTTCTGTCTTTTGATTGCTTGTAACTCGTCTTCGTACTCAGCCTCATTACAGGACACTGCATGAGGCCTTCTCCACATCCTCCTACAAATGGCTCCGTTCCCTCAGATAACCAGCAGCTTTATTTACATGGGTGGGAAGCTACCTGCAGCTCATAATGACCTCACGGTGTTCCTTTCTTGTCTGCTTTCTTACCAGAAGTGTTTGGTTTGTCTCCTTCTGTTTTTTATTTCCCAAATCAACCTGACATCGATTTCACTCATTTTTACCTGTTACCTATCTTAAAAGTCTAAATCCATTTCTGGTGCTCAGGTATCTAAGGCTGAAAGACAGTAAATTGGTGTCCTCTCTCTTTATCTAAGAGGGAAGGAATGGAAATCTGAAAGTCAAACAGTTTTTTTATGTTTCATATGCATGTGAGGAACTTGTGGTATGTGACCCTTTTATAAATATATAATATTCCTGAGAGTTTGGTAATCTATAAGTTTAGAAGTTGTACTATCATTGCAAAAGGACCAGCAAAAATTGTAGTAGCCATTCCCTGGATTGCTTTGGATCAAAAATTTTCAGCATGATTTAATTCCCCTCCAGTCCTTAGAGCCCAGTACATCCTCACTGCAGGTTGTCTTATTTCTCCTGTCATTCTTTCCAATAATTTCTGATAACAGCAACCAAAAAAACTTTTTGATAATCATCACAATTGTAGTTGGCATTAAGGGCAGTCAGTATTCCTGAAGTGTATGTTTAAGATTGTCTCTGCTTCCCCCACCCCAAGTAAGATTAGAATTTCTGATAAATCACTGTGTTGTACAAGTTGGCGGTGCTGGCCATGTATATATAACAGGTGAATTCCAACCTAGAGAAATATTAGCAGAGACTTAGAAAAACTGTGACTGTGGATACTATGATACAAATATTTGGCATATTCGGAATTTCCTTTCTTCCCAAAATACCGTGTTTTGTTTAATGAATAAGATAGACATGCAGGCCCATTACAACAGCCAGTCTTGGGCTGCTAAGAGTTTTAAGTATAAGGTTGTTGTTAAAGCTATTGAACTTTTAGGATATTTATTTCCTTAAAATGCCTTCTTACGACTTGTGGTAGGTGTTGAATCAATGTTTTGATTTCCTAATGCATGCAAATTAATATTAATTTGTTATTTAATATTAGTAATAGTAATGCATATATTGAGTCTTTGAGGCTGTGTCTTACTGTATAAATAACCACCTTTCCCCTAAAATGTCATGTGTCCACCAAATTCAGTAAGGCTAGTGGTTTCATTAAGATGCACTGCCAGGTAATGAAGCTGTAGCCAGTGTACTATGGAAATAGGTGGTAAAGGAAGATTGGAACTTCCTTCTGTAGACAGTCTCAAATGTAGGATGCACAACTTCCTCTTGATCTCAGATGATGTGTATATATTCTGCTTGGTGAAGAAAGGATGGAGTTGGGAACCCTAGCATGACCCTTCTAACATCAGGACACATTACAAGCTGCTTTTCCACTGCCAATTTTATTCATGCAGTGTTGTGTGAAACAAACAGGTGCACAAACAACAAATTCAGAAGTTCTTCCCCTGAAGAAAAGTTTTTTCCAGTGTTGTTTGTTGATCTTCTTTGCAATAATAGCTCTTCCTTCTTCATTACCCTGGTGGTAAGAGAACAGTATCAGGGAAGAAAAATGAATTCCATGATAGAGTGTTTCTTACCTGTTCAGTTAGCACAACTAATATAGTGAGATACGGTGATTTCTCAATTAATGAATCATCTAGAGAAAAAGCTCTACAATATGGTTAGTTGCATTCAAACCCATACCCCATGCAGGCAAGTGTCTTAGAATATATGTGGCAGAGCTGCCTACATGAGAGTACTAAAGCCAGGTACTGTAATGTCCACTTTAATTTGTCTTAATCCTGGCAATGTACTTCATTAATTTTTTTACATTCTATGTGAGAACATCATTTTATATGGATGGTGTTCATGAAGACTGGCTGTATGTGCATAAAGCTTTTCATTTGAAAATGTGTTTTAAAAGTTAATTTGACCTATTATAATATTATTTAACATTCTCAATAACATAATACAAAACTTTATTGTTTTAAATGTATTTTTAAAAGTTAATTTGACTTATTAATATGTTCAGTCCCAATCAGCAAATCACACAACTGTTAAAAAAATTTTATGTTTACAAAGCCAAACCAAAATTTTATATTTTCCTCCCCAAACTTTGATATAAACACTAACATTTTTTAGCATGTATAAACGTCATTACTAACTAGTGTCCTATTAAAACTCATTTGCTATGATAGAATGTCTGTGCTTTTAGGTGGACAAGAGCTAGATGATTGGCCTCCACCAGCGTCCTCATCTCTGTCCCTGATCCTGAGCTTCAGCCTCGCTTCTGTACGCTGGACTGCTTCAGTGCAGCTCTCAGACTTGCTCTGTGTCTCACATGCTCTTTGGCTGTGTGGAATGCTCCCACTCGCCCAGCAAGCTCCCATTCCTCATTTAAGACATAGATCAAGTGTTGCCTCCTCCTGGAATTCTACCCAGAACTCTCAGGTGGTTTGCCTCTGTGCTGATGTTGCACCTTGTTCCTGCCCCTCCAACAGCACTCATGAGAATGTGTTGTAATCATTTGTGTATGAATCTGCCTGTATGAGATGCAAGGCAAGATTTGCATTACTTCTGTTTATATCTCCCCAGCATCTAATAGGAACACCAATTTATGGCCTATACTTATAGGAATTCATTTAATAACTGAATAACCATAGTCCACATATTAGAACACACACCTGCTTAAAAAGTAAGTCATGGATGTTAATAGGCAACAGCTTGAATTTCCTCCTGTGCAACCGCTCACCATGCCATCCTGCTCACCTCCCCAGCATTAACCCCCAGCACAGAGGGGCCACGTTCTCTGTCGTTTCCTCACAAGCTTTCTCATGATAAAATGTATAATCTGAAGATCTTGAATAAGTACTACTGTGTACCTCCCTTGGAGAGTTGGAAATAGCAGGAATTAGGATCCAGAAGGCTTTGTGTATTCAAGTTGGAATGGGAGCAGGCACAGAAAGGTAGGATGACCCACCTTAAATCCGTGTTTCAGTTGAGGGGGAAAGACCGGGGCCTGCTGTCAGGATAGGAGTGATCTGTTACAGAGAGTGCTGCTACATCCCCAGCGTCCAGTGTCAGAGAGATAGACTGCAGAAGGGACGGGTGAGGATGTCTCCAGTTCAGTGCACCTGGATCAGAAGGCACACTAGCATGCCTAAACTCTTAATAGTCAAATTTTAGGAACTGAGAGAGGCTCCATCCCTCCTTTCCCCAATAAAGGAGAATAATTTCATCACCACTAGTATCTATGTTCTATAATTTCTTTCTTTCCTTTCTTCCTTTTCTTTTTCTTTTAACTTTTTTGTTTTTCTTTTTTGATGGAGTTTCACTCTTGTCGCCCAGGCTGGAGTGCAATGACGCAATCTCGGCTCTCTGCAACCTCTGCCTCCTGGGTTCAAACGATTCTCCTGCCTCAGCCTCCCAGGTAGCTGGGATTACGGACATGCACCACCACACCCAGCTAATTTCGTATTTTTAGTAGAGACAGGGTTTCACCATGTTGGTCAGGCTGGTCTCAAGCTCCTGACCTCAGGTGATCCGCCCGCCTCAGCCTCCCAAAGTGCTGGGATTACAGTCACGAGCCACTGCACCTGGCCTATTTCCTATCATTTCTATGCTATGAAATACATTCTTCTATCCATAATGAAAGTTTAAGGCTTAAGTTTAATTGCAGATGCCTGGAAGAGTTAACATATTATCCTCAACAAAAATATGCTGCTAGGTTATTTTCATTCATCCATTCCATAATTATTTATGTATACCTCCTAAGAGCTAGATACTGTGCTCAATATCAGGTGTACAGCAGTGAGTCAAATAGATCATGTCTGTCCTTGTGCTACGTTGGCCTTTACTAGTTTAAGAAGGGAAAGAATCTTTTAAGCATCTAATAAAGTTAGGAAGATTACTTCTGTGAGATGGGGTAACATAAAGTGAAAGCTGGAGATCTGAAGACAAGCTTTCCTTTACCCTGATCAGCTCTACCTATCTTCATCTTTGTGGGGGGAAAATAGCAGCTTCTGAAAAAGTACTTCCTATTCTTGGCTACCAGCTACTCCCAAGTCTTTCATTTGTTAATTCATTAGTGCCTATTAGATGCCAGCTCAGTGTTGGGTAATGACTGAGAATCTAGAGGTGACAGATGAGTCTACTGTGAAGGAGCCTCAGTCCAGCTCCCTTGTAAGGAGAGTGACCACATCAATTTATCATCCAAACTAGGGCATTTCTGAGAGTGTAGAATAAAAAAGGCACCTCTTGCAGAGTGATATAAACATACCTCCTGCAGCTGTGCCTGTTACATCGCCTTCTTAAGGAATAACCTATCAAAAGTAGTGCTGCCTCTTGAAGGAGATTCTGATGCTTCGTCCGCCAACTTGTGTCTCTTGTTTTTGGAGGGATCAGTGCTATAACTGTAGCCTCCAAGATGGGTGGAAAATATTGACAGACATTTTATGTGAGTTACATGCCTTTCTGGAGAAAATAAATTCAGCACTTAAATTTTTTGTATTTGAATGCACTTTTTGAAAGCTCATGGGTGTCACAAGGGTTTAATGCAAACTAAAAGGATGACTAATCAAAAAAATAAATAAATAGTTGTAGACTTATACCATACAACAAATATTGGGATGCCTATAACAAGAATGTTCAAGCCGACTTCTCTGTGTCCTGTGGCAGGACTGTTAGGCTTTAACTTAGTATACAGATTTCGTGTTGACTAACCTCTCAATTCACAATGACTTCACCAGCTGTATCTTGCAGGCTGCCCAGTGGGTCTCAGCTCTACTAGCCAGTACCTCAACTTCCTGGCAAGGACATCAGCACTGAATATTTCTGCCACCAGCACCCTAACTAGAAACAGTTAGCTGCCCATGCCACCCCTTATGTCATCTGCAAGATCTCTGTATGTTGTCTTTCAAGGAGAGGTGTGACTTACCTTGGATCACAGAAGAAGGATGATGGCAGTGGCTGTGGGAGGGGTGGAGGAAGGAGAAGGTTATTGGGATGATCTTTGAGATTTAATCATGTGTTAAAATGAGACCTTTGCACGGGGAAATAAGATTTGAAGCTGGAGGTACAAAGTAAAAGTCAGCCAAACCCATCCCAGCTTATTTTCTTGCAGCAGTTAATAATAATTTGTTGAAAAATTTAAAATACAAGACAAATGTTAAATTGAATATGACACTGGGACAAGAAACTTTTTAATGAAGCATTTGATTTTTTTGTATTCCGTAAGTTCTTTCCACTTTCCTAGAATTCTTCTCTTCTTCTACCACTGATTGTGAAGTTTCTGCAAAAAGTTCCCTTTAAACATTTTACCTTGTTAGAGAAACTATATAAAATACTCAGTCAGTTTTCTTATACTTGATCCAAACCAATCCATTAAGAATGGTAGAAGGAAGAAGAGCAGGATAATATTACTTGGGGAAAAGTCTAGAGCAGTGCCACTTACAGTGTGATCCATGTACTGGCTTGAGCCACACTGTCAACCAGCTACATTATTAAGCACGTTGTACAATTCAGCTGACTTTTTTTCTTGGTAGCAAGACTTTCTCAATGAAGGAAGCAATGGTTGACTTACGTTCTGGTGCACACTCCATACCTCATGTGGACCTGCAACGAATGTTTTGGCAACTGGCTACTTTGAGTTTTCACTGATCTAAGGCACAAAGAAGGTGATTTTCTAAAGTCTCATATTAAATACTATGAACAGGATTAGATTTCAAGTCTTTCCTTTTTTTTTTTTTTTTTACTCTGTGGCCTAACCTAGAGTGAGGTCTTAGTTCACATCCATGAATTGATTTGATTTCTTATTATTCAAGAAGTGAATTACTCTCTGTTACTCTGCACCTTTCACTAGCTGTTAAACCTTTACTTTAAAGATTTTGGAAATTACTACACATTAAAAAAAGAAGAAGAAGTAATGAAGATAAAACCTTTACTTTAAAGGTTTTGGAAATTACTACACATTAAAAAAAGAAGAAGAAGAAGTAATGAAGATAAAACCTTTACTTTAAAGGTTTTGGAAATTACTACACATTTAAAAAAAACAAGAAATGAAGTGGATGTCCTTCCCCAGAGCAGTGCCGCATAATATAAACAGAGGCTTAGCTCCCTCCTCCTCCACGTGACTGGCCACATGTGTGAGAGAGCCTCTGCTTGGAAGACTGCCACCATGTGCTGGGCTCAGAGTCCTTGCGGTTTCCCTGGGCTTTGTGCTTACACCAGATGGCTCTGCCTCAGTTGGCTGCGTTGGCCCGTAATTTAGGTAGTGTTCCTGATATCCGTAGATTTACTGTCTCATTAATTTTAACTTTTCCAAAGCTTTTCCCAGTCCAGAAGCCACTAGGTTAAATCTCAAGCTGTGTGTGTCCTATTAATAGGTGACTATCAAAGCACCTCTCTATAAAACGGATCAAAGTAAAGTGAGAGTGACTGTACAAAAAAGTTGATCCTGTGAAGTTATGTGTTGCCTTTTCTTTTCCTTTGGCATATTTCTTGTGACTGATTAGAACTTTTCTGGAATTCACATGGTTCATGTGACAAGATCATAAAGAGAACTTGAAGCTTATTTCCGTAAGCGTTTGTTTTTTAATCAAGTGATTATATGCATTGAAAGAGACACAAATTATTTCTGGTCTTATACATAGACTATATTGCAGAACATTTGGCCCACTGTTTTAATTTGTAGTACTAGCTACATGTGAGCCTTCCCCTCAACAGTGGTTGTGAGATTGTCATTAGAGTCCTAGAGTATTTTGACTTATATGCATATCGTCTTGTTAATATTTCCAGAATGTGCTGCTGGATATAAAACTCTTGGCATCCAGACATGTAGCATAAGTAAATAAAACCTTCTTGCTACAGACAGAAGAGACCTGGGAAGACTTTGCTTTGTGCCTCTAGAAATCAAAGTTGAATGGATTCCCTGTGTCATATCACTTCTTCCCTCCATGATGTGATCATTTCCTCTTCTCCTTTGTTTAATTATATTCAAACTCATGACCAATACTTTTAAAATCCGTAGAAGAGAGTCAAGGTTTCTGAACTGTACAAGAAGGCTCTAGCACACTTTGCAAGATGCAGAATGATGCTGCTTGAGCTATGCCTGATGCCTCTATGTATGTTTTATTCATCTACTGGATGACCTGCAAGAATGCCTGATAGGCACTCTTAGAACGTTTTACCTCTCGGATTAAGAAACACCTATGTTTTCCTAATAAAGACTTCTGTTTCTTTTTAGAAAGAGCCTTCTGCCTAATTCCGCAAAACTATACTTGTATTTATGGGAATGTTTAAGACCTTTATTGTCAGAAAGTAGCCCTAAAAAGACTTCACCAAATATGCACATGAAAAGATAGAGAAATGCAGAGTAAAATTATTACAGGATACCACGACAGAGTTATTAGAATGGCTAAAATTAAAGACTGACCATACTAAGTGTTAGCAAGTGTGTAAGTTCTAATGTCTAGAACTCTCATACACTGCTGGTGGGAATGTAAAAATGGTACAATCACTCTGGAAAATATTTTGGTAGTGTCTTACAAAATTAAAAATACTTCTCTCATGTGATCCAGCCATTTTACTCCTAGGTATCTACCTACCCAAGCAAAAAGAAAATGTGTATCTATACAAAGATTTGTACATGATTGTTAATAACAGCTGTGTTTGTAACAGCAGAACTCACAAATACCCAGATACTCATCAAGAGGTGAATATGTAAACAAACTGGTATAGCATACAGTGGAATACTACTTAGCAATAAAAAGGAATGAATTATTGATCATGTTCCATCATGGATCATGATCATATTTTTTATTGATCAATAAAAAATAATCATGATCAATAATTCATTCCTTTTTATTGCTAAGTAAAATAATTATGTGAGAGAAGCTAGATAAAATGAGTAGGTACTAGATGATTCTGCTTGTGTAACATTTAGAAAACGTAAACTAATCTATAGTGACAGAAAACAGATCAGTAGTTTCCTGGAGACGGCAGAGGATCAGGAAGAGGAAGGTGGGAGGAATTACAAAGGGACACAGGAAAACTGATGGATATATTCATTATCTTGATTGTGGTGATGGTTTCATGAGTGTGTACACATGTTCAAACTCACACTGGAAAAACATGCAGCTCGAGATAGGTTAGTTATACTTCAGTTAAGGCTATTAAGCAAACAGACAAAAAGCCTCACCCCTAAGCTGCTTACATTAGTATAAGAAAAGATGTTAGGAAGTATTTAGGAAAGTAATTGTTAAAGATTTCAAAGGACATGGCCCCACTGATAATCTAGTAAATGCCCTGAAACCACTTTTGCGGAAATTATGACCGTGGAAGAGATCAGACCTGACTCCATCTTGCTTCTAACCTTTAAGCTGTCCTTGTTCATTCCTGGGAGTAGGCCATTAACCTTGGGAGGGAGTTTAGTTTATAGTTGAACTCTGAAAATTTTGTTTAAGAGTTAAAGCCCTCTCCCCTGCACCTCCCAAAAAACCACCTCTTGCCTAGGAAACAGTCTGCCTTTATAGGATTAACATATTAGCTACAAGATTAGAAATTAACGGTTTAGGGGCCCTGCAGCCTCTGGCTGCCAAGAGTCTGAACCACCCCTAATTCCTCCTGGTAATAACATCACTATTGTAAAACCTAAGATCAGCACTTGAGAGATTTTGCAGCCCCTGCACTCAGTGCAGCAGCTGGCACCACCCAGACGAGTAATCTGGCTCAATGAGTTCTGTGATCCCACCCAGGGACAGAAGACAGCAACCTCACTTCAACCCCCAGTGATTCCATCTCTAAACCAACCAGTCAGCACTCCTCACTTCCCAAGCCCCTTCCTCAGAATTCTCCTTGAAAACCCCAACCCGAAATGCTTGTAGGAGACTGGTTTGAGTAACAATAAAACTCCAGTCTCCCACACAGCCAACTCTGTGAATTACTTTTTCTCTATTGCAATTCCCCTGGTCTTGATAAATTGGCTCTGTCTGGGCAGTGGCCAAGGTGAACCCACTGGGCAGTTACAGCCACACACCCTCTACCCAGAAATGTGCACACAAAGTTTTGCCTACAATTCAGAGGGTTCCAAGACTGAAAACCCCTGGTTAAGACACCTATAGAATTCTTAATCGTTTTCAAAGAAACAAAGTACTTTTCAACAGCTGTGGCTGCCAGTCAACAGTTCCCCCTACCCCACTTTTTTCTTTCCAAAGCAAGTAAATTAATTCTTACCTTCAACTCAGATGAATTTTGAGTATTCTTGGTAAACATGACTTTACTTCAAGTTTAGCCATTTTTCATACAGTATTTTTATTTCTACTTTTTTCATCCTTATCCTGAAGAGGAATTAAACTATAAGCTTACCAGTACATCACCTCTGTAAGCTACATGAGGATACATTTTTATTGATTACACCTTTTCATTGCTTTCAAAATGAGCAATAATAACATAATGATTATTGGACACTTCCCATAACATAATGATTATTGGACACTTCCCATTACCACCCTGTCAGCTAGTTCATAAAACTGTACCTTAAACACATTAAAGGAAATTCAGGATCACAATACCAATTTTATGGTAATGTTTTAAAGAACAGATTCAGTATCAGCCAGTTTTGTTTTGCCAAACTGAATCAGACATTTGCACTATGACCGAATAATACTAATAAACTGGAACTTACCTGAACTGTAAGGAGAATGGCAGGTGTATTTCTATGTTTTCTTTATTTCTCATATATCCCTTCTATATGTAAATAATACTAATACTCAAGTCTGTTTGACATTTTAGTCTTAAAGTCTGCATATCCATAGTACCTGTAACATTCCTAGAATTGTAACCACCCCAATGGGTTCTTCCTGCCCACTGCACAAATAAAGACCACGGCATTGCAGTAAAAAAAAAAATAATAAAAATCGTTTAATTGATATGAGGCTGGCCATGCCACGTGGGAGGAATTGTTCCTCAAACCAGTCTCTCTGAAGGCTTGTAGGCTAGGGGGTTTTTCGAAAGCCGTTTGGAGGAAGGGATGTAGGTGGGTAGAAATGGGTGCTTGCTACTGATTGGTTGGGGCAGAGATAAAATCATAGGGGGATCAAAGCTGTCCTCGTGAGCTCACTTGCTTCTGAGTGGGGCCATAGGAGCAGAGTTTGGCGGGTCCAGGTGGCGTCATGGACGTCAGACATGCAAAAAACCTGAAAATCTCGAAAGGCCAATCTACAGTAGTGATGTTATCTACAGGCATGGCTGGCAATCATTTATTTCTGCACCTTACCAGAATTCAGGCTCTTCTCCTCCCCCTAGCCTGGTGGTCTCTCATTAGCTTTACAAAGGTGGTTGAGCTTCTGGGAAGGCCTGTTGCCATTTAAACTATTAACATAACCTAACTATCTTCCAAAGTTAGCTGGCCTAAGCCCAGAAAAAATTAAGGCAGCTTGAAAGCTAAAGGCAAGAGGAGAGATTGACTAGATTAGATCTCCCTCTTAATAATTTTTGGAAAGGCAGTTTTATAATTTTTTCTAACCACTTTTTTTTCTCACTATCCAGAATTCTAGTAAGTGAAATCCCAGGAAAAACTGCATGTAGTATACTCACTACTTTTAATTATTATTTGCACTTTCATAAATTTGATCATGAGAAATACCTTCTAAGGTGACTATACTGTGTCCTTCCCTATATGCAGAGTCTTTAGGGTTTCTGAGGAAAAAGATTGAGAGGCATAGATTTGTATGCAGGTAGGTTTTTGAGGAGTGCTTTCAAGATCAGCATCTGTGAGGGAATAAAGGAAGTAGAATTTGGCAGATAGAGTAATTGTGTTTGAACTGCAGCAAATGCCTCCTTCAGCAAAGGGAGGAATGAAGCTGAGATGACCCTTAGCGTTGTCCTGCCTTGAGGCCTTTTTACTGTTGGACTTTTTACTATTTTTACTATTGTCCTGCCTTGGGGTCTTTTTACTATCATGACCAGTCATTCATGAATGCAGGCTGCCTTTGAAGAGAGGGCATGACCTTGGCTGAGACAGCTTTCTGTGGCCATGGAGAATTCCCAAAGAAGAGCTAAACTGGATGGTTACCAGCCACCAATAATGCCAGCAGATGGCAGAATAGTTGCCTCATTCCTGAAGAGAAGATCTGGGCAGCACACCACAGTATCCACTACAGTCCACCTTTTGCACTACTTGAATCCACCTGGGAATGGTTCTTCTGGATTGGTTGATCTCTTTTCCTAGGGGGAAGTTGTAAGAGGAAGGTTAGTAGTGTGAGTTACAGTCCTTACACCTGGTCTTGAGGCCTCTCTGATACTCCTTATCCCCATCATCTACATTCTATTGTAGATTTCCTCTGCTAGTCTCAGTGGTTTATGTGGTTGGGGTGGCCTAGACTGTCATCTCTGAAAAAAACTGAATGAAAATGGTCAGCCTTTGAAATCATGTTTGCCTAGGATATGATACCAAATACTCAATTGAGGTGAACCAAGAGTAATTTATTTGCATTTTATCTTTTCCATGATGAGTCATGAAATGCACAACTTTTAATAACAAAAGCTTTAAAGACTCAGGAAGGACAAGGTGGCCATGATGGTTCTCCATGAGTAACATTAGACATTCTAACTTTTGAATACTAGTTGTTTCTCCAAATTAGGTGAATAGTACTGATAACTAATGGGTTATCATAGGTAATTTGACTTAGATCATGGAGTTCCTTCAAATTTTATATCTAAACAATTTCAATATCAGCTGATTTACTATGAAATAAATTTTTGTTCTACTTGAGTTAGCAGTTTTATAACCCAGTCTTTTCATTAAAATTCCAGGAATCCTTACCCAGTTTGAATGATGTGATTGTAAAGTTATTAGAAACCTGTATTCAAGAGTGCTTTTAGGGTCCTTTCCATTCTTTCGTGAACCTCCTAAGAGACACTATACTCTAGCATTTTGCATGCTTGTGAAGTTTTCAGAAACTGCATCAGCATTAAGCACTTAACCATGGAAATGACTTTAAACAGTTATAGTTAAAAATACAATTGACAAAGAAATGTAGTTATTTCTGTGGTCTACAATAACAACATAATAACCATAATTATGATTGATAGCATATACTCAGACATATTAGAATTTTAGAAATCCCATACAATTTTGGAACATATATTAATATCATTCACTAAAATATAAGCTGAAGAAGATTAAACTTTATTATTTTTGACAATGCTTCCTGTGTAGCTAAACATGTTAAATAATTGCTCGCCTTTCTTTTAGATGCTTTGGGGGCCCTCTGTAGCATCTCAAAGTTAGAGGTCAGAAAAGACCATTTTGAAGCTGAAATTTGATTTTGGAAAGGTTATCAAATATATTAAAGTTTTAAAACACTTGGTATTATGAAATAGAATTCCAGGTTACCATAAGTCATTCATTTTGCCAAAATGATGACTTAAAAAAATTTTAAAGGCAAAACCTTTACTTGTTGATAGAGGGAAGACTTAGCTTTTCAAACAGTCTGTCTCTTGTCTTTGCCTTCTTTTTTTTTCCAGTAGTTTATTCAAAAGGCAAACAAAAATCTTTTATTATCTTTTAATATTACATGAAAATTTGTTTAAGAGAGAAAGTCAGATTTCACCCTTGCATTAGTGTACTATTAATGTCTACCCCAATTTTTAATAAAACCTTATGGACGAACCTTCCCAATCTTAATCAGTGTAACCGTAAGGTGAGTTTCTCATAAACCTTTTATAACCCTTTACAAATTTTTGTTAAAGAGCAGATTAGTGCTTTAAGAAAATCCTGTTTGTGCTTTTATCTCAGTGTTCAATTTACAGAAAATACACCTTTACATTTAGTCAGTATATTCACACACAGAATTTTTTTACATGATTAATTTTTACAGACTTTCCACAACTGTTCAAACCTTGAACTTATTCTTACTAAATTTAAAACAATCCTTTAACCCTCTAAATTAGGCAAAATTTACATTCCTATGCCATCTTACAGTCTTTTACCAAAAACGAATTTCATTCTCCTCACACACCTTGCGTGTAAAACTGTTTTTTTCAGTAGTCTCAATCACGTGTTATAATGGTAACTCAGCAACTTTTGATGTATCAATTTTCTTTCACAAATCTTTTCACGACTTACACAAACCATGTTTTGGACATTTTGACTTGTCCTGAACATCCCTCTTTTTAAACAGCCAGTTATTTTACTTTAGGACAAGAATTTACAAGATCCTTTCTTGTGTAAAATCCATTTTCTTTATAACCTTCTTTGCATAGCTAGGGGGCGTGGCTAATTCCGCATGTCCCCAGGCCTTATCTAGAATCTAATGCTCCAAAATAGGAAAACTGAACAATTTCAAAAGCGTAAGAAGCAGTTTATGACCTTAAAGCGTTTAGCAAACCTAGTATCTGACCTGCCTAATTTAGTCCAAATGTCTTTATTTTACCAATAATCTTTAAAGCCATTTTTATTTCCCAAAGATTACTAAAGTTACATGAACTAAGACATTACAGTTTTTACTTTTCTGACAAAATATTTAAGCACTTATGTTTCTTAAAGCCAATTAATTAGAGCTCTTTTATATAAACATTACACACACAACACATATATAACTACACAGATAAATGTTTTATTTGCCAGTTTTAAATTTTTTTAATTGGATTACTGGCTTTAGGGTAGAGTCCTGGGAAGAACAGGGCTAGGAAAGTGTGCAGTTTCTAGGCCCTAATAACCTGGCACAGCTGGAAGGCAAAACAGCTGCCCAAAAATTAACGATCCTATTTTTACACCAGATCCTGGATCCCAAAAAGACGAGACCCTTAGATTTTGAGGGAGATTTATCCATATCTAATTGCTGGAGTTCCATAAAGAAAACAGATTTTTTTCAAATAGGGTCTCTGACACCTCCTGTTTTTCCCAAGGAGTCCCAGGCTGTTAGAGCTTGAATATCTACTTTTTATTAAGCTAACTTTGAACTATAGCACTTTTTTACAAAAAGTCCTTTTAAATCTTGTATTACCCAACCCTGGCTAGCCAAATGGCCAATGTGTTCAGAAAAAGGAAAATTTAAGATGGTTCATGGAGGGGAAGAGAATAAACAAATGGTAAAGCCCACCCAGTTATCATACCAGAAAGTACTCATTCCCAAGCCAGGAATTGAACCCTGCACCCAGGCCACCATTGTGAAAAGAGAATGCAAAGCCACATGGTTACAAGGTCAAGCTCCCAAGGACCTAACTGACCAGTTTGCTCGGCCGTCTTCAACAGCAGGCTTGTGGGGTCCTAGGCACACATTTTATCCTAAGATACCCCTCTTTATGGCAGAACAAGGCGGAAAGACACACAGAACACACCAGATTTACTATAGCTCAAGGTCAACCTCAGAATTTTTTTTTTTTGTAGTAAGTAAAACTTTGCAGAGAGATAAACGGTGACTTTTACCACTCATTTAACCAGTTTGCACAGAGAGAGGCCAGAGTCTGACTGGTAAGAAATTCTTACCCTTTTGCCAACATGCCAGGTTCTGGGTTCCCCTTCCCTGAGCAGCCCTAGTGACCTTGCTTGCCACAATGTAGCCCTGGGGCTCAGCCACATCATAAAGGAAAATCGTCTTTTTTTGTTTGTTTGTTTCCACAGGCAAAAGCCTCTCAGTTTTGCAAGTTGCTGCCCAAGGGGTTGCATGGGGTAACCCAATTAACATTTTTTGTTCTGGCCACAGTGAAATACGTGAGACAAAACACAGACATCAGCCACTCAACATTGAACTGACAAGGCTCAAACTTGCCCCTGATGGGGCCCTGTCATCTTTAATCCATTTTTAACCGAGAGAGACTTTACTGAGGGGAGGGCCTCTAACCCAATCCTATCCTTTACTCAGGTAAAATGTACCCCATTACTTATCCAAAGGCAGCCGATTGGTGCTGTAGTCTTTTTCCTTTGTATTGGGATAGTAACTAAGCTGAAAGATTAGCAGATTTAACTTTTCATTTTTAAATGCACTTCCATGCATTGTTTATTCGGAACATTCCACAGTAAGTTAACTTTAGTAAGAGCCATTTCTGTAAGACTCCACTGCTTTCTGTGCCTAATGTGTAAGCGTGAAGGAAGTCAGTTTTTCAGAAATTAAGAATCTCATTTTTACCTAAAATACTGACTTTCTTCTAGGGTTCCCTTGATAAACTAAACCAATAGTTTTTTTCCTACCTACGTGCGCAAGAAAAATGAAACAATGGGGTAGAACACAAAAATGCCCACAAATTTTTAAGAAACAAATTGTACACCCCTACAATATTATCATTTGCTACCAGTTTTCTTTCTGACCTAGTCTGATGTAAGAGGCCTCTAACTGGATCCAGGCCAGTTAGTTACCAGATTAAATCCATTCCTAGACCCAGTCCAGTTTCTGTCATGACTTCCAAACCCAGTTTGGATCAGAAATTTGCTCAAATTTGCTCAAAGAAACTCAGAGAGCTCAAAACACAAATCCAAAACACTGGAGCTCCAAAATCTAAGAGAGAACTTACCCACAATCTCCAGCTGCTCCGAAAGATCAATGGATACAAGTGGGTCCTGCAGTTACCTTGCATGTTCACTCAGTGCTCCTGGAGTCATTAGAAGCTCTTCTTCGGATCCCACTTCTGACACCATCTGTTAAAAACTTCAGCCAAATTAAATTTAAAGGAGTTTAATTGAGCAATGAATGATTCACAAATTGGGCAGCCCCTAGAATCATAGCAGATTCGGACTCCAGGGGTGCCTTATGGTCAGACAAATTTATGGACAAAAAACGTAAAGTAACATACAGAAATCAGAAGTGAGGTACAGAAACAACTGGATTGGCTACAGCTTGGCATTAGCCTTATTTGAACACAGTTTGAACACCCAGCAGTGTATGACTCGTTGAAGTATGGCTGCTGAGATTGGCCAGGACTCAGGGATTGTTACAGGCTCATACTCCTAAGTGAGGTTTTCAATCTTGTCTACTTAGTAAGTTAGGTTGCAGTTCATCCACAAGGACTCAAATATAGAAGTACAGAGTCTTTCTCAGGCCATATTTACTTTTCCGTAACAGGGCAAATGAATCGGATTATTGCTTAGGAGACAAATATTTGTAGAAACTTTCCAAAACAGGAATAATTCTTCTTTCAGAGAGTCTCAATGTGGGATTCTTAGTGTCTTAGAATCCTCTAAATTGTATACGTACTTTTGTGAGCTTGTGTCTGGGGAGAAGGCCTTGAGGATATTTACCAAATACAGTGTACTAGACATTGTACTGGGCACTGATGTCACAAAGATTCATTTTTCCATTTATTCATGTATTCAATACAGATTGATATCCGTCTGTGTCAGGCACTGGGAACATAGTAGTGAACAAAACAGTTCCTGTATTCATTGGAGCTCATTTTCTGGGTATGTGGAGTAGGTAAAGGGCCACATCCAAAAATAATGCATAAATATATAGCATATTAGGAGGTGGTAAGTGCTGTGAGAAAGAAAAATTCTGGGTAAAGAGAGAGTGAGGGGGTGGTGGGGTGTGTTAATAGGGTAGCCACGGACATTTGAGGAGAAACTGAAAGGAAGGGAGGGAGGCAGTCATGGAGTTGTGGAGGAGGAACATTTCCGGGCGAGGGAATGGCAGGTGCAGAGGTTCTGGGCCAGCCCCTGCCCTAAATGCTCCAGGGTCAGCATGGAAGCTCTGTGGCTGGAGCAGGAGCAGGGAGGGAGAGAGTGGTGAGGGATAAGAGGAGAGATGGAGCAGGAGGCCTTATCAGGTGGGTTTGGTAGACCATTGTAGAGACCATGGCGTTACTCAGAGCTGGAAGGCCAACAGAGGGTTTTGAATAGAAAAGTAACATGGTTTGTCTACATGTTAGAAGCCTCCCCTGCCCTCTGGTTGAAGCCTAGGCCATGGAGGGACCGGGGTGGAAGCAGTGAGACCACAGGCTACTGGACGAGTCTAGTGGCAAGTTTGTGGTAGTCTCACTTGGGGAGCAGCAATGGAGGTGGTAAGAAGTCATCGGTTTCTGCATATGTGGATATATTTCAAAGATGAATGTTTTACAAAGATGAATACAATTTTTTCTGGGTTTTCAGAGTTTGAATCTAGCGAGGAAATCAGATCTGTGACAGATTATTTCAGTACATGATGATAAGAGCAGGGATAGAGAGCTGGAGGATAATGGAGTTATAGAGCCTTTCCTGGGAAGATTCAGGGTAGGAAATGGCAAAAGATAAGCTGGAGTGGTTAGCCAAGGCCAGACCATGGAGGCTCTCATTGACCATGTTAAAAATTTGGACTTTATCCCGAAGTTGATGGAAATAGTTAAACAGCATTGCTCAAGGAGGTAACACACTCCAGTTCTCAATCTAGGTTCTCCAGTAACTCTGGTGAGTATGAGAAAGAGGGCTCTCAGCAGGTAAGACAGAAGGCAAGGAAACCAGATAAGATATTGCCATTGTCCAGAGCAGAGAGGAATAATTTATTAACCGCTTGCTATACATCAAGCATTATTCTAAGCACTTTATGTGTGTTAATTAATCCTCAAAACAAACCCTATCAGGTAGGCACCATTAATATCTTCATTTCAACAATGACCAATGCATGGCCTTGAGCACAAAAAGGAGGCTAAGTGAACTTCATTCAGGAAGGTCACACAGCTGTGAGCAGGAGGAGGATTTGAACCCCGGCACCCTGGCTCAGGAATTCAGGTTCTTATACACTGTGCTACAGTGCATCCCACGAAGATGAGAGCCTGGAGGTTTAGGGAAAATAATGGGGTGAATCTTTTATTTTGTCCCAAACTGAGTTAGTAAGTTTTCTGTATGTGTGGCTGTATTTCAAAGAAATCTAATTAAAATAAAATGTTAATTTTATATTACTGTTCTAGCAGTATCCATAAGAAACCTACCCTCATACCATCTCCTTTTCTCCTTACTTAGAGCTTGGATTGTCTCTTTCTTTGCAATCTCATGCTGCCTTTCTGCATCAATCTATTCAGGGTGTCTCTTTGGATAAAACAATATTTTGAAGTCATCACCTTGTCAGGTAACCCAAGACCATGCTTTTGTCTAATGTTAGAAATTTTTTACTGTTGGAAGTAGTACATTAGACTCCGTGTTCATTGGTTGTCTTTTCCCCATAGCTTGTGTTTGGAAACAGCTAAAATTAAGTGAATTAACTCACTGTCACCAGAACATGGGGTTGGTGTGAAATAAGCTGGTACCTCAGGAAAAAGTGTATCTTTTGACTAATTACTCAGAATATAGATGTAGACTGTAAATGTCATATATAACTTATTTTTCCAACTGTCAAAATGTGAATAATTTCTCAAATAACTTAAAACGGAACTAGTATTTAACCCAGCAATCCCATGACTTGGTGTGTATCCAAAAGAAAATAAATTGTTCTACCAAAAAGACACACACATGCGTATGTGCATCACAGCACTATTCACAATAGCAAAGACATCAAATCAACCCAGGTGCCTATCAGCAGTGGATTGGGTAAAGAAAATGTGGTACATATACAGCACAGAATACCACACAGCCATGAAACAGAACGAAATCTTAACATTTGCAGCGACATGGATGCAGCTGGAGACCATTATCCTAAGTGAATTAACACAGGGACAGAAAACCAAATCCCTCATGTTCTCACTTGTGAGAGCTAAACATTGAGTACACATGGATACAAAGAAGGGAACAGACACCAGGGCCTACTTGAGGGGGAAGGAGAGAGGGAGGCAAGGGTTGAAAAAGTACTGGGTACTATGCTCAGTACTTGGGTAACAGGATCAGTCATACCCCAAACCTCAGCATCACACAATACACCTAGGTAATAAGCCCGCACACGAACCCCTGAAGCTGAAACAAAAGTTGAAATTACATTTAAAAAATGTGGAGAATTTGAATAGTGCAAGGAATGTATACAGAAAACAGTGTCTGGAGAATGCCTGACTTAGTTTGCCAAAAAAGTGTCGGCTCTGCTGCCTTGCCTCCAGTGGATTACCCCCAGGATGATCTTATTTCCTTCTCTGTTTAGATTCAGGGAGGTACCGAGCATCAGCGTCTTTTCCATGTGGCTGTTAATGATACTGTTACAGTTTCATAAACAACAATACTTGTCATACCTTAGGCCAAATGTTCTCCAAAAACAAAAAAGTAACTAGAAACTTCCAGCCCTGACAGGTATTCAAGCCTAAAGTGTGATACAGAGAAACGAAAAAATAGAAAAAAAATTCATTGTTCCCACAAAGATACCCTGTAGTGACAGGTGGGTGGGAGGAGTGTTGGTAAAGCCATAGTGACAGGGCTTGAGGGCCACAGTCCTTGAGGGCCTCAGTGCATATTGTTGTTGTCCCTGTTTGCCCAAATAACAGAGAAAGAGTGTGGGCTGGGAAGGGAGGGACTAGTTCAAAGAAGATAGCACAGTGTCTGCGGCAGAAACCAAAGGGCATGAGTTTTATTTGGGAAAACCAAGAGGGATTTGAAATGAGTCAGTGGCTACTGAGCAAGCAGGGTTCAGACACCCCATATTTTCTAGAAACTCGAGTGTCTTACAACACAAAGGTCGGTGTTCTCAGCACAGGCTCAGGCAGCTCTAAAGCAACAGCCAGCCCTACCCAGCCCTTCCTTCTCAGCTCACGTTCCAGGTAAGGAGTATTTTTATTTTCGAAATCCAGGTGCACAGTCAGGAGATGGGAGGAAACAGTGACACCCATCTTTTTAATGAGCGTTGCTACTGGAAAAAAAATTAGCATCACCCTGAATTTTATGTGATGTCAGTTAAATGAAGGTGTTTTATAGCACTTTACAACAAATTAGAATCAACCAAATTGAAAATAAGCCTAGCAGCTGGGATAAGTAATCAGGTAAGTGGCCAGTTTTGCTATTTTTGCTTTGAGCTGAAGACAGAATTTGAATTTTTAATGTCCCAAAGGTGTGAGACTCACAATTGGGGAGCGTGATTTCTGGGATGATTGTTTAAGATGCAAGCAGCTCCATCTTGCCCTTCAGTCTCCAACTTGCTTGACACATTCCCTGGAAATTGGCCCTCGTATATATACGTGTACACTGGAGAGAGGGTTGTGAATTAGTGTAGGCTGGACCTCTGCTTTTGACTGAACATTAGAGAGCGGACTGGAAACAGATGACCCAGAACAAGGCAGTAAATCATCCACATTAACCGAGAAACTCTAATGAAAGGACTGAAATTTATGCGAAGAATTTATGGCCACTCATGAAATCAGCCCAAATCAGAGGAACTATTAGAACACTTTTATGTTTTAAGAAAATGGGTACTGTGTTCATTTGCTGTGATTTGCATATAGTCAGAATGCCCTGACATGATAAATACTGGCTTTGGTGGACAGGATTTTACGGCAGAGCTTTGCACTCCATGAGCCAATGTTTCTTGCATAAATGCCTTGATGATTTTAGTGTCTAAAATATGTTCAGAAAACGGTTGAAAGGCCACAGGAAGCTTTGCCAGAATAACTATTCTGGAATTGGTGCCCTGGGGTATACCTGATATGTGTGTGCTTGCGTTTGTGGGCAAAAGAAAGAGGAGAGAGGAGGTGGATGGGAGGAGTGTTGGTAAAAATGAAACTGCAGATCACTCAGAATGGAAGTATTAAAAGGGCAACAAATGAAGATAAAATGATGCTTGCAATTATGGTTTATACAGAGAAATAGGCCATATTGAGTACATAATTTTTCTTTTTTCTCCTCTGCAGCTGATGGATTAAATGAAATAAACTAATCTGCAGAAAATCCATGTATCTAGGTTGTTGTCAGTCGACCTTAGAGAAAATTAAAATTTGCACAGATTTCTTACTACTTTCTACTTATAAATTTTCTACTTGAAACCCTTTTCTCAAAATACTTATATGTTTACTATTTTATCTTAAATTTTTTTATCTTAAAAAATTCAGATAACTTTTCAATATCTTAACTACTGAAGCAGCAGATAATTTTACTCATAAAAAAAATAAAAACGACAAACAGGATATTCTCCCATAATTTCTTCAGCAGTAACTTCTCCTTCCCTAAGCAGTAGCCCTTATTTGACTTTCAGGACTTTATACTTCAGGTGTGGATATGGAAAAAGTAAGTTTTAAGTTTCCATCTACATTACCTTTTGATAATTCTGTTCATTAGCAGTACCCTGAGCCAGTGGAGTAAGCAGGAAAAGCTGACTTCTCTACTGGGGTATCAGATAGATCATTACATCGTGGAGAACAAGGACAGATCTCCAGTGAATCCAGCTAATACTGAAAACATATCTACAGCACTGAGCTCCAACCGGACAGCCTCTAGTCTAGTGCTTGACCCTGTTCAGTGAACTTGGCTATTATTCAAGGTGGCACTTCCCTGGTTTGACAGATCATTGTGCTCTGAAAGCCTTAAAACATGCGCTTGAGTTGTAGAGGTTATCCACGGTATTTTGTTGCCTTGATAAAAATGGGTTCAGAGAATTGAGTGAATTTATAGGACAGGGGTTCAAATGTGCTGACCTTCTATTTCCAGAGAAATGTTTGGTTTTTTTTGTTTTTTGTTTTTTCTCCCCACTACCTCTCCTCTTTGTTTTGTACTGCCCTCTCCTGGCTAATACATTTCTTAGTAATGAATATTTAGAGAAGCCAAGTGGCAGAAACACTGGGGGTTGCTATCATTTCTACTTTCCATTAGAAAGTAATTTCAGATTTTATTATATGAAATGCGGAGTTGACATATAGTGATTAATTCAGATGTGCATAGATACAAGATTGCTGAAATAATATCAGTTGTTGTAGAAAATATCTGTAAGAGTAATTTGGTCATTTATATGGACTTTGCAATGTTTATGAAAGAAATGATTTTGCAATTTATTGCATCATTAGTCAAATTTTCTGAGTCACTGGTGTGAAAATCCAGTGTTACTAGAAATAATTTGAACACTTTCTCTCTATGTTTGTGTTTTACAGTGGCTGCTAATTTACAGAAGATTGTAGATGATCCCAAAGCTTTAAAAACATTGACATTTAAGTTGGTAAGTGGAAAGTTATGGAAAGAAGGAGGTAATATTTTGCCATGCTGTGCCAGCAGGGAATAATAATCTAGTTTAATAACCTACTCTGTAATTTTGCTGCTGTTGTTTTCTTTTAGAATCAATTTTTGCATTTGGAAACATTTGACTCTGCAACATTAGGGAACAGTTTCTGACTGTAACTGGAAATTTCCTCTTCTATGAGCATAGCTTTTTCTTTTATCATCACACCTTTGACTAAGAGTGGCCATGTGAGAAGCCTAGATCATTTTGCTTACAGTTTGTATCGCAACTTGACCATTAAGACAAAATTACACTGAATTCAAAGCAACACTCTTAATAAAGCTTTCCTAAGACAAAAGCCAAGTGGTTCTAACTTTTAAAAATAGAGGCTGATTGTTGTAGAAATGGTTTAGGTAATTGGAAGCAATTGTAGAACAACTTAAGGCTGGCGAGCAAAGACACAACATTTTACTTCCACATTTCAAATCACAGTAGCAGATTTTTGTAGAAAGGAGATATTTCAACAGTTATTCTGCACTAGTAGATTTTAAACTTAAGTACTAGGTGGCCACAGAGATACAGAGTACTGGACATCCTGGGTGGTCAGAAATGGAGAGAAATCCAGATAGTCCAAAGTGACCATTTTCCAAAAAGTTTTAGCAAACAGTACATTTTAAAAATCACAAGTTAATTTTATGAAAGGCTGGTCAGAATCCCAGAAGCAATTTTAGATCTAGATGGCCAACACTTTGCTGTGCACAACATACATTGATGATCTTTTTTATATTTGTGAAATTAAATGGAAAATGTGGGTGACCAAAAATGCTAAATGATTAGTTACAGTAAATGTGAGCCTAGTGCTAATTAACTTTCTGGGTCTTGCTTCCCATCTAATTTTAGATAGCTAGGCTGTGTGATAAAAGAAAAACACAAAGATTTTCACAGAAAAGATATATCTGAAGGAATTCTTTTTGCTTTGATAAGAAAGTAACATTTTATTCAGATGTAGAGTGCTAGGTTAACAAATGGGAAAATCCCTCTTCTAGTTTGGGATGACACTGTCGCCTCTTAATGTGTGTGTGTGTGTGTGTGTGTGTGTGTGTGTGTGTGTGTGTGTGTTTTAATATGAGAGTATATTGATAAGAAAATGGCATCCTGTGTCAGTATTTCAAGCCAATGTATGTCCCTTTATTCATTTTTTTAATACCACCTCCAGAACATTTTCCTAATTTCTTACATGCAAACAGAGATAAGAGTCTGAAACTCTCATGCAGGACTTTTCTTATTTTATTATGAAAGTGGAACAGTAACCCTGGCCCTTTCCTACTACTGAAGATTTTGTGAAAACAGCCGCTGTACAGTCTCTAGGTAAACCATAAGAATAATGTAAAACTCTCCCTCATCTCCTAATCGGCTTATATGTTTCTTAAATTCTCTCTGGATTCTGTCCTCTTCCCTGCATCTCCATTTCCTGCACCCAAGCAGGATTCTGTCATCTTCAGAAACTAATCTTCCTGCCACCAATTTGCCAGCTTTTGGCTCTGTTTACCACCCTGTGGCTGTAGCCAGAGTAATCCTCCTACAATCCCAAAATGTAGCAGACACAGTGTGTCCTCTGCCCTATTGTAAACCACATACCTGGGACATGGCTAATGAAACCTGGTCTGCCCCCACCCCTCCAGCTCTCCTGCTTTCCCATTATCTCTGGTAGCAGGCCCATTTCACATCTCAGGAACCCCAGGCTCTCTGGGGTTGATTTGCCCAGAATCACACAGTGATCACACAGATCCTGAGTCTGGAAGCTGCAGACTCACCCCTGGTCTAGCCACAAAGCCCATGCTGTCAACAGCCATTCATTCTTGGAGGCAGACCCCTGCGGCCTTAGGGTTGTACAGTTTTCTGTCATTTTGTAGATTCCTCCTTTTGGATGACCGGGTACATTTACATTGGCTGGGACTGAATCTACATTGGCTGAGACTGAATCTCCTTTGTACCTTCAGCAGATTGAGTAATAGTGGCCTGTCAGGCACAGGAGAGTTTTAGAAACAATTCCATATATGTTTTCCTTCCCATTACAGCTTGAAAATGTAGTAGTGTGGTATTCACAGTAAATGGAAATTGATAGTTTATTCTCGCCAAAGATAAAGATGTTAAAGAAAACCAAACTCACGAGGGACCTTATTTCTGTCACTTAACTTTCTGTCCAGCCCTTGTTAAGCCCCAGGAGGGTTTCTTTGTAGCTATCAGCTGCCAGCCGGTTTGAGATCGACTTGACAGAGCTAATTTGAACTGGTTTTTGGCCTGATCTTGCGTAGGACGCTAACATCTCGATAAACTGCAGAGATTCAAATGCATTTACCCTCATTCATCAACTTGGTTATTTTATTCAGGAATAAAAGATCAAAGCATTTTAGCAGCGTTTTTCCTCATAAGCTGCTGCTGCGCATGGTCCCTTTATCTCTCAGCTGTTTATCATTATTTTAATCTCAGTGCCTTTCATTACTTTTTAAAGGAAAATGTCAGGGGCCTGAAAATTATCTAAAGAACAGCAGTGTCATGATACTGTGGTTCTTTACCTCCCTGCACAGTGGTTTCACTCGGGAGCGCTGGGACACTTTAAACATTGAATGCCTAAGGCCGCAGGGGTCTGCCTCCAGGAATGAATGGTTGTTGAGAGCATGGGCTTTGAGTCTAGACCAGCGGTGAGTCTGCAGCTTCCACTGTGTGATCCTGGGCAAATTAACCCCAGAGAGCCTGGCGTTCCCAAGATGTGAAATGGGTCCTGTTGTAGGACCTAGTGTCTGGGTCCTACAACAGATACTCTGATTTAATTGCTCTTGGTGCAGCCTGGGCTGTGGGAATATTAAAAGGACTTCATGGTGGTTCCAGTGTTCAGCAAACCCTGAGAAGCATTCCACAGGGAGATTAATAAGTAGGATTTCCATTGTTGGTATGGCCAGGGGCTGGGAGATCAGATTCTTCTCTTCACATTTAACAAAGTGGTTTGGGCATAGAGGGCATTTCAGCTCAACTATTATGTGCTCTGAGTTTGATGTATTAGTACTGTTTTATTGTTGTAAGCCTTGAGACAGGTCTTTATTTTTAGGCCGTTTTTGAATGGACGACTGGGCAGTTTTGTAAGTAGGTGATTCTTCCTGCTTTCAATGTGGAATTTTTGAAATTGCATTAGAAAAAACATGAAATAAGATACATTTAATTTGCCCTTGAAGACAGAATACAAATTTTGAGAACATGTAATTAACATCTAATTGGTACACATTAACATAAGCATTATAGGTTTTAGTTACTGAAGTTTAATAGTACTATATGTATTGCAGACAGAAATTTCATAAGCATTTTCACAGTGACTAAAGGGGCTTCTTTTTAGAGGTTCTCAGCTTCTGCATAATTGGAGGCTGCATGACTAAGGCAACATTTTGCAAAGTGCAGGTAAAGTTAAGCCTGAAATGGGGTAAAAACTCCCTAAGCGTTTTAACTTTCTCCTCCTACTGAAGGGGTAGAAAAGTGAGACAAAGATCTTCAAGGAAACTTCCAGTTCCAGAAGGTCCACGTGGCAGCTTTGTCCCTCCTACTCCCAGCCTAAAAGAGTGGCTGTCCACATGTGGCCCCGAGACTGACGGTGTCAGCTTCCCTTGGGAACTGGATTACAATGTAAATTCTAGGACCCCCATCTCAGGACTAAGGAATGAGAATTTCTTGTGGGGTGGGACACTGGAATCTGTTTTAACAAGCCCTCCAGGTGATTCTGATGCAGGCTGAAGTTTGAGAACCAGTGCTTTAAAGGAAACTTGTAGTTTCACACTGGGAAGCACTGGGATAGACCGGTGGTTCTCAGACTCTATGGTGGGGGCCACCTCAGACTCTCCTGGTGATTCCAAATTGCACCCGCATTTGGGGTGGAGGCATTCCTTGTCAGTGACGCCAGGCAACCATAACTTCAGCTCCTCTGTGGGGTGCAGGCCACACCTGCTGTCATGGCAGGAGGGGTGAGGAGGTGGGTGTTCAGGAATCAGAATACACCCTGAGTGAAGCGTGCATGGTGTCATACACTGTCACACTAGCTCCCTGATAATGTATACATTTTCCTTTGGTAGGGGGGTCAAACTGTTACCTCTGCCTTCTTAGGGATTTTTGGCTGGGCCTGGAAGTAAACTGACATAAAACAGATTAACAGGAGAAAAGCATACATATTTATTTAATCTAAGTTTTATATGACCTGAGAAGCCTCATAAAGAAATGAAGACCCTGTTAGAATTGAGCACATATACTGAGTTGGACAAAGCAGTAAATGATGAAAGGGGCAAGGCAGTGGGGGGCTGGGATGAGGGTTCATTGTGGAGAAGTGACTAGGAACACGAGGATGAGTTTAACAAGGTTTGTTTGTGTAGATGTCTGTCAGGGACTTTGGCTCCCCACCTCTGGTGATCAGAATATCTTTCTTCTTCCAGGTGCAGGGAGGAAACCTTCCACATGGGAGTTTTAACTCCTGCTTTTAGGAAAGTCAGAGGGCCCTTCCTGCATCTGTTGCTGTTGTTATAAGTGTCTTTAACTCAAAACAATGAAATAGAAGAGTGGCATATTTTGGGATAGCACGTTCTGAAGCATGGGCCTCAAACTTCTGAGTTTCCCTGAGCCCTTCTAGGTGACCCTGGATGTCAAAACTCTTTGTGACTTGCCTTTTCCACTGTGTTGATGTTGGTGTAAAGCCATGGTGGGTAAAACTGGTAATGTCAGCACACATGCAGCGACACCAGACTGCACTGATAGTCATTGTGTTCCTCAAAGCCAGGCACTGTCACTCACTGTGAAAAAGCAAAGCCACTTTCACTTGACAATTTTCCTAACAAGGCAGGAAACATTACTGACTTCATTGAATTTCAGCTACAGGACACATCTTTTCAGTGTTCAGCGTGATGAAGTGGGAGTCACTCCTTCATTATCCGGGTGTACATTGACAGGCTCCAGGAAAAGCACTTGTGAGATTGTTTGGTTTAAGCTTACCTACATACTTTTTCTTTCTTCATGAAACATCATTTTTACTTGAAAGAATAGCTGACAAACTGTGGTTATTCAGACTCAGATATTTGGCAGACTTTTTTTCAAAATGAAGAAAGTAAGACTGACACTTAAAAAAAAAAAAAAGAAAACTGATGGCCGGGTGCGGTTGCTCACACCTTTACGTTATCCCAGCAGTTTGGGAGGCTGAGGCAGGCGGATCACGAGGTCAGGAGATCGAGATCATCCTGGCTAACATGGTGAAACCTCATCTCTACTAAAAATTAAAAAAAAAAAAAAATTAGCTGGGCGTGGGGGCGGGCACCTGTAGTCCCAGCTGCTCGGGAGGCTGAGGTAGGAGAATCACTTGAACCCAGGAGGCGGAGGTTGCAGTAAGTTGAGATCACAGTACTGCACTCCAGCCTGGGTGACAGAGCGAGACTCTGTCTCAAAAAATATAAATAAATAAACAAATCTGACAATATTTGTTGTTGATAATAAATTCAAGCTTTCAAGCAAAAATAGGATTTTGGAAAACTTGTATTGCTACTGTAAGCTTGACAGTAATCCAGTATTTAGACTTTTCTGATGAGATTGGTGATGGGTGTTATTAATGAATATGATTTGTTGACATTGTATAATGAATTGTTCATATTGTATAATGAAACACGTCAACCATTTAGAAGATCTGCATAAGTCAGTGATGCTTAAAGTCATGCATGGGTAAAAGATCCACTCAAAGTGCAAGGTAGACCAATAGATTTTAAGGTAACAGGGTACGAAAATACTGTGGTTTCAGAGTGTACATTGCAATTTACATTAAAGAAACTGTCACTTGGCAAGTTCTAGTGCAGTAACAAATGATATCCCCAACTATTTGGAAAAGCTATCAAAATAATCTTCCCTCTTTCATACATATTTGTATGAGGCTGGATTTTTTTTTTGTGTGTGTGTGTGTACTTCCAGGTAAACAGCATAAAACAGTAGATTGAATACAGAAGTAGGTGTGAGAATCCAGCTGTCTTTTATTAAGCAAGACATTAAAGAGGAAATGTAAAAGTCATGCCACTCTTTGAGTTTTCTTGCAGCGGGTAGGGGGACTATGGTTATTTTTCATAAGGATTTTATTTATGTTTGTATGTAATCAGTTTATTATTGTTAAGTTTAATGAATTAGTAAAGGAATATTTTTTAAATGTTTTAGTTTTAAGATAGTATAATTAACCTATGTAAACCTATTTTATGTTTTTAAATATACTGTTTATATTATTACTTTAATATCGACATAGTTTCAAATAATATGTTTAAAATACTTTTTAAATCTCTCAGTTTTAATTTCTAAGACCAGTCAGTCTAACGAGTATAACCCACATAAGCAGATACTTTTTGGACTCCTCAATAATTCTTAAGAGGATCAAGAGAGCCTGAGAACCCAAAGTTTGAACATTGCTGTTTTGAAGGGTCATTGGTTCCTTTCTCTGAATTTCAGAGTCGTTTGCATATCACCCTCATTTGTGCTTTGCAGGCTAAGAGAGCCCCGGACTCAGCAGTGAGAGCCCAGGTAGCAGAGGAAGGAGGGCTGAGCGCCTTGAAGCAAACAGCCAAAGGTCTTGGCCAGGAGACAGACATTTCAGTGTAGCTATGGGAGGCACTGAGGACCCAGGGTGGGTAGGGACTTCGTGAAGACTCCTTCTGTGATGTTCTCACCATAACCACTGGTTTATCACCTACCCTAGTAAGTTCTCATTTCCATTACTCTTCACAAGAAAGGATTTAATATTCTCATTTCTAGTCAGTTCAACCACTATTGGGTACTGTAGTTTTATTCCAGTCATTTTAACCTCCTGATATTCACATTGCCAAATTTCTGATGAAGCTTTGAGTACATTGGTGTATTTCACATTTGGCAATCTGACCTTCTTGTCACCACCAGCAGCCGTAATTTGTCTTTGGATGTTTGTCAGTTGCCTGTTAATTACACAGTTGTCTGCCATTATTCAGTGGGTTGAGTAAATGATGTTAACAAGAGCTACACATGAGAGAAGGGAAGATTTAGGAAGGTAGGTAAAGAAACAGTGATAACACAAGGAGAAAATGGATAGGGAAGGTGAATATTACAGTGTCAGTGTGACACCACCAGAAATACCTCAGCCAAAATGCCCTTTATGCCTGTACTACTTTGTTGAAGGTGATAAGAAGAAGAGCATTTCAGACCTCATTGCCACTGCCAACACAAACAATGACAATTTTACTTCACTGAATATCTTATCTGTCAAATGAAACCAGAGATATCACTGGATAGGTACAAAGTAAATTCCTTTCTTTAAATACTGATTACTATTTTTATCCTTTAGGCTAGTGACTTTTTTACATAAGCATAACTACTTACATAGATAGAATGTTATTTTAAAGACAATCATTTGAAAATATTCAAGGTACAAACATTATAGTTAGCTGCTTATTTAATAGAAAATGCTAGAGTTGATGCTGGTACATTGTGAACAGTACAGTTCACAAAACAATACAGTACGTAATCTAAATGTATACAAGCAGTGCTAAGCAGGTTAATTGTGGTGATTGGAAAGCCCACTTTTCCATGGGAAACTGATTGTTGTGACAATGATTTAGCTGGAATTAGGCTCTGAAAAGGATTGTATGATCCTTTGGTAATTAATTGCCCATTCCCAGTCATTCATCTTACTTTTTTCTCCCCTCCTTGTTGTTCTTATGTAATGTCCAATTCTGATTTATGTACTGTAGGATGAGAGGCAGCTTAGAATGGTGATCTGAGGAGAGAGAGAGAGAGAGAGAGTGTCTCTCTAAAAGCAAGGGGGAGAGGTCAGAAAGAAATGAAAATAACTTATTAATTAGGACCAGTGAGAGGTTTGAAGGGCAATGGCTTCTTTCTTTTTGAGACGGAGTCTCGCTCTGTCGCCAGGCTGGAGTGCAGTGGCGCGATCTCGGCTCACTGCAAGCTCTGCCTCCTGGATTCAAGTGATTCCCCTGCCTCAACCCTCAGGCTCCCGAGTAGCTGGCACTACAGGCGTGTGCCACCAAACCTGACTAATTTTTTATATTTTAGTAGAGACGGGGTTTCACCGTGTTGGCCAGGATGGTCTCAATCTCCTGACCTCATGATCCGCCTGCCTCGGCCTCCCAGAGTACTGGGGTTACAGGCGTGAGCCACCACGCCCAGCCAGGGCAATGGCTTCTTTCCAGTTCTTTCTGATTTTGAAGTAAGAAAAATAAAGTATTTGACACACCATAATTTTGGCCAATTTTAGGCAATTAATATGTCTGAAAATATTACAAACAAAATTCTTTTATAATTGTTATAATACCTTTCCCTGTAAAATTTATTCACTGGTATTTATATAGCAGTTCTCTCTAATGAGCCCATCCCAGTACTTGGTGATGCCTTTTTTCTGGCAAGTTTTATAGAAGAGATGAGTTTGGTAAAAACTAAATTACTCCTGAGTGACCTGTTAGATCTCTTCTGCTTATTTTCATGTTGTTTTCAGAATGATTACTAAGGTGATTTAGTTAGAAAGTATATTTAAAATAATTTTATCTAGTTGTTGAAAAATTTGTTTGTGGTTTCTTAGCAGTGGTGTTTCATTGACTGTTCCAAAACTTCCAGCCTGGGCATGGTATTTTAATGGATAACAAATCCCTTCCCACCTCTGTTCCGTACTTCATAGCATGATCTGGCCACAATGCTGACAGCACTTAGCTTCCAGGAGTCATTCAAGAGAGTGGCTGGCGTCTCTCTTCTGGAAGAAATGGGACACATGGTCCCATACCAACTGTGCCTTTGCTTAGATCTGCCGTCATAGGAACAAGACGTTAACAACCGGCGGCAGCAGCAGCAAACCAGCACTGAGGCTTTCTTTTTCCCTTTCCAGGCGTCTGGCTGTGATGGGTCGGAGATTCCTGACGAAGTGAAGCTGATTGGGTTTGCTCAGTTGAGTGTCAGCTGATGTATGTCCCTTGATGTCACCCTGATCTGTCATGTCCCACCCCCTCCACACACTCCCTTCAACCCTCCCTCTTTCTGCCCATTTCTTCCCACCCCCTCACTCCCATTTCCCAGCAAAATCAGAAGATTGTGAAGAGGCCAGCTTCAACGAAATTGGATAAAAAAATAATTTTTTAAAACTTACAACACTCCGAGTTCTGCTTTATTCTCTAGCAATCCACAGTACAAGAACAAGCAAATGCCACAGCTGCACGACTGTTGCTAATTTTTCCAAAGGCTATTTAATATTCTTAGCAATCAATTTGGATATCCCTTAAGTGAAAAGAATCTGAAATACACTCAGGTGGTCTTATTTATTGGCAACAAAAGGAATTTTCTATCCAGAAGCCTATTTCTCCTTTCATTGTCGTTATTTCTGTTATAATACTTTAATTGTACATCTGACAATACTGCCTCTTTTATGTCGTATTTAGAAATTAATATACTTATAAAATTAAGATTTATTAGCCAAACTTGAATTCTAGTTTTAAAACTGACTGTGAATTTTATTTTTCATATATTTATGCATTACACACCTTAGCTATAAGAAAAAAAGGGTTTTGAATATATGCTTCTTGCAGTTAATCTCGTTATTTAAACAAAAAGTTTTGGGTCTATCTTTGGAGTATTTGTAACTTCTAAATTTTGAAATGACTGAATTAGGAATTTGGATGCTTATTCTTTTAGTTTGTTTGCCTAAAAGCCAATTTACAATCTGACTGTCTCTTGGGAGAGGGAGGTGCCTTGCAAACTTTCACATTAAGAACGTGCCTGAGGCTGCTTTACTCTGGAATAGTCTCAGATCTAAAATTTCCTCTATATAAGGTGGCATATGTTACGTTTTGCTTCATTGGACCGTTTAGAATCCTATGTAAAATGTTGCCATTCTGTTAGATTGCTAACTATATACCCATCTCTGATTTGGCTCTCCTTAAGTGATAGGATTTGTTATTCTAAAGGTGATAAACTTGAAAATATCAGAATCTGAGTTTTACTTGAGATTTTGCAGAATACCCAGCTGGAGTGAAAATTGAAAGGGTTTTGTGCAATGACTAAAAGGTAAAACGCTGTTAAGGTTCAAGAATAAATACTTTCAACCCAAGTAGCCCTCTGCTTGACTATATATTATGGAACTAGTAAACCTTAGGATTTTGAAAATTGGAGTCTAATCTTTCAGGGAGGTGGGCTCCCAGGATGGTACCATTGCTCTTTCCTAGCTAACCCTAGATATGGCAGCTCTTTAATGTACTTTAAAAAGCAAATATATATTACTAAGGAAAAAAAGTTATTTATAATTGCCTTGTCATAATTGTTAAGGTGTTCTAGAGCCATTTGCATACAATTTAATGTAATTTCATTCCATTCTATTGTTTACACAACGATTACTCAAAGATGACTGCAAAGGTAAAAGGAAAATAAAAGTGTATTGCACAACGAGATTGTTTTGCATTGTTTCATTCCTCCTTTAGATATAATCTGCATTACTGCATTGGCATCTAGCACTTCCATAAAATGCCTAGTAAAAGTTAGCTAGTGAAAGTGCCCTAGAGGCAGAGTAAGGAGGCATCATGCATCCAGTACAGAATTGGGTTGACAAGTAACTTGAATTAGCATGAGGAGAGAATGAAAGGCAAACATTTCTACTCCATGTAGACAGATGGTCTTGGAATTAAAACCCCTATAGGGCTATAGGGAACAAGAGAGAGTAATTCCTTCCAGCCACTTCGTTCATTTTAGTGCTGTTAGTCCCTGAGGCTCAGAGTGGTTGAATGACTTGTCCAAGGCCCTTTACAGGACTACTTGCAGAGGTAAACTTCCCAGGATCCTGGTTTCCTGACATTCAGAGCATGTTCTTTACACTCTTCTCTACAACTTGTGGGTGAAAAGACCCTCATCTTCTAAGAGGATAAAATGTACATGAATAACTGAAGGACTTTGCAACATGGAGACTAGTCAAAAATCAAAATTGGAGTCTAATCTTTCAAGGGGGTGGACTCCCGGGATGGTGCCGTTGCTCTTTCCTAGCTAACCCTAGATATGGTAGCTCTTTAGTGTACTTTAAAAAGTAAATATATATTACTAAATATATATTACTAAGGAAAAGTTATTTATAACTGCCTTGTCATAATTGTTATATCATTTAATATCTGTATTTAAACATGGTTACAAATATCATTTAATGTCTGTATTAAATTTTCGTATCCATCCTAATGGCATTTGAGGTAGTTTGCATACATTCATACAATAGGATAGAGATGTAAAAATGCATAAAGAAATTAGGATGAAGGGACAATAAGAACTGGCTTACAAGATGAATGCAAGGATAAAGTTAGTACGTAAAAATCACCACGAGGGCCTACACGTGGACTAGAGCTTCCTACCCACCATACTACCTTAATTCCCAACTATACAGAGCAATCTATGAATTCAGTATAATCCTTATCAAAATTTTAAAATTGTATTACCCACAGAAATATGAAAAATAATCCTAACATTTGTATGGAACCACAAAATACCCGAATAACCAAAGCAATCTTGAGGAAAAAGAGCAAAACTAGAAGCATCACTTCCTGATTTCAAATTACATTATAAAGTTATAGTAATCAAAACAGCATGGTACTGGTATAAAAACAGACCAGTAGGACAGAATAGAGTCCAGAAATAAACCTACACATGTATGGCAATTTTTGACATGAGTGCCAAAAATATACAATGGGAAAAGGACAGTCTCTTCAGCAAATTTTGTTGGGAAAACTGTATATCCACTTGCAAAACAATGAAATTGGACCCTTATCTTACAACAGACACACAAATCAGCTCAAAATGGATTAAAGACGTTATAAGACATGAAACTATAAAACTTCTAGAAGAAAACAGGAAGAAATCTCCTTGACATTGGTCTTATCAATGACTTTTTTGGATATGACACCAAAGGCACAGGCAACAAAAGCAAAAATAAAGCGGGATTATATGACACTAAAAAGCTTCTGCACAGCAAAAGAAATAGTAGACAAAGTGCAAAAGCAATCTATGGACTTAGGAAATATTTGTAAACCATGTATCTGATAAGGGGTTAATATCCAAAATGTGTAAAGAACTCATATAACTCAAGAGCAAACAACAAAACATTAAAAATAGTCGAAGGACTTGAATAGGTATTTTCCCAAAGAAGACATATAGATGGCCAATAAGCACATGAAAATGTACTCAACATCATTAATCATGGAAATGCAAATCAAAACCACAATGAGGTATCATCTCACATCTGAAGATAAGTGCTGGCAAGGATGGGGAGAAAAGGGAGCACTTATGTGCCTATTGGGGGAATGTAAATTGGTACAGCCATATGGAATACAGTATGGAGGTTCCTCAAACATTAAAAATAGAACGAACATATAATCCAGCACTCCCACTTCTGGGTGTATAGCCAAAGAAAATAAAAGCAGTATCTTGAAGAGATATCTGTACACTCATGTTCATTGCAGCATTATGCCCAATAGCCAACGTAGTGGAAACAACCAAAGTGTCCATGAATGTATGAATGGATAAAGAAATTGTGTTGTTTTGTTTAGAGACAGAGTCTCACTCTGTTGCCCAGGCTGGAGTGCAATGGCATGATCACAGCTCACTGCAGCCTTGACCTCTCAGGCTCAAGCAATACTCCCACCCCAGCCTCCCAAGTAGTTGGGACTAGAGGTATGTGCCACCAGGCCCAGCTAATTTTTAATTTTTTTTTTTTTTCTTTTTTGGTGGAGACGAGGTTTCACTATGTTGCCCAGGCTGGTCTTCAACTCCTGGGCTCAAGCGATCCTCCCACCTAAGCCTCCCAAAGTGCTGAGGCTGGCCAAGAAATTGTTTTATACACACACATACGATGGAATACTCTTCAGCCCTTAGAAAGAAGAAAATAACATCACTTGCAATGGCATGGACGAACTTGCAGGACATTAGGCTAAGTGAAATAAGCAGATACAGAAGAAAATTTCTGCCTGATCTCATATGTGGAATCTAAGAAAATGGTAGTTATGAGGCGCAGGAGGACAGGAGAAATGGGGAGGTGTTTATCAAAGAGTATGAAGTTTCAGTGATACAGGATGAATAAGTTCTAAAGATCCAACCGTACAGCATGGGTACTATAGTTAATAATGTATACTTGAAATTTACTAAGAGAAAAAATTGTAATGTTCTCACCGTACACATAATGGTGACTGAAGTAATATATAGGTTAATTAGCTTGACTGCAGTTCACTATATCAAAGCATCCATTTGTACACTTTAAAAATAAGCAATTTTTATTTTAAAAAGTAAAAAAGGAGAAACACTTTTTCTGGCATAAATGCTTAAAAACTCTTCTAGGAAATAGAAGTTATGTTTTCAGAAATTATAAAATTCTCAAAATCTTCATACAATACATATACAGCAAGTTGTGAACAATTTCCTTTTATGGAACTTTCAGTAGGGGCCTAGAGTTAAACTGTATGGTGAGAAATGCAGGTCAGCAAGGAGCTGAAGGAGCATGGTCCAAGGAGTGACTCTCTCTTTTGGTCCAGAAAGATACAATCATCAAAAGTTTATAAAGGAATGAGTAGATGACATACCCTTCAAGCAATCCTCTGTGCCTGTTTTTCTTAACCAGGCTTTTGATTAAACGTGACGTGCCACAATTCAATGTTGTAATTCTGTTCAACTTTCCTAAATACAGATATTTGGTATTATTTATTTGGACAGACTCATATGCTTTGAGAAACTGGAGGGTTCACAACCTCTTAGTAAAATCAAGGCACCCACATCTCATGCCTAAACATGTACAAAAGCTATTCTGCCTCCAGTGTGCCATAGTGGTCAACTCAAAAAGATGTAAAATAGAAGGAAGTTCTCATTTCATTTTACCTCCAATATACAGGGTTTGTTTGTTGTTTGAAACAGAGTCTCACTCTGTCACCCAGGCTGGAGTGCAATGGTGCAGTCTGGCTTACTGCAACCTCTGCCTCCCGGGTTCAAGCGATTCTCCTGCCCCAGCCTCCCGAGTAGCTGGGATTAGAGGCACCTGCCACCATGCCCGCCTAATTTTTGTATTTTTAGTAGAGACAGGGTTTCACTATGTTGGCCAGGCTAGTCTTGAACTCCCAACCTTGGGTGATCTGCCCACCTCAGCCTCCCAAAGTGCTGGGATTACAGATGTGAGCCACCACTCCTGGCCTAACACCAATATACAGTTCTTATATGAACAAAATGGTTTTCTCTATGTAGAAAACATTTAGAGAGACTTTAAATGTTTTTTAAATGTTAGAGAACTTTAGAGAGACTTTAAATGTTTTTAAACCATTAGAGAACTTTAAACCTATAAATCATGTGTGATGAACAGTTCTTAAATTTTTTTCCCCAAAATTACCCTCATAAAGCTGGGAAGTTACCTATATGTTATACATCTTATGTGCTGATAAATATGATAGATGACCACCTCATTTCTATGACCATGAAGAAAAAAAAATCTAGTACTATATGCAATGATCTTAGCATGGAAAAATTTCACATCAAGATTGCCATTCATTCATTTCAATATTGTACCTATGGTCTGTTTAGTATTAAGTAATATACCTTCCTGAGGAACCCACCAAGTTGAACTAGTAAACGGAATCTACCATTAAGTAATTAAATTAGTCCATACAGAGATGGTGAATATGAGTCAATGAACGTTGGAGGACTTCTGCCTAAGTTAGCATTTGCGATTGATAATAAATGATCTCGGGTCTTCTTTTGTCTTGGAAGTATGTTGGACAAGAGAAGCTGTTGCTTAGCGAGGCCTATTTAGTTCGTCATAGTAGAATCCTATCAGTATAACATAGGATGCTTATCCATTCTTTACAGCAGAGGCTGTGCTTCCAGCTCATTCCAAAATGACTTTATATAATTAATTTTCAATTTAAATATACCCCTGTTTTTGTGTTCCATGCATTTATTGTCCAACTTGTTAGGAGATCCTAGCTATGAATTCTGATAAGTCTAAGTGGTACACCAGGTGGGTGATATGCCAACATTCCCTCAGGACCAGAAGGTTCTAACCAGGAGGTCTGTAATGCCTTCTAGGGTTCTAAGTTTCAAGAGATCTAATTACTAGGCCTAATAACCATAAACAAATGGTGTTCAAGCGACAATTTCCATTGTGTATTGGCATGAAATTAAAAAGTGCTATGAGTTTGATTTTAAGAGATTTCCTTTACATTGATGCCATACTTCCTGGAGTTTTCAGCTTGGGGTGTACACTACCAGGAATGATTAAAGTGTTCAATGCATCCAAAGTGAATGGATTGGAAGAGCATATGTTTAAAATATGATAAAGTGACTGACTCTGTCAACATCCTACACACAATATCTGCCAATTAACATCCAAACACCACCAAGAAAAGGACTTCTCCCGTCCCACTAGACAAGCCATAAAAGATGGTCTCAAAATGCCTCAGTGATTGCCCCGATGCTATTTCGCTGCAGAGAAAATGCATGGTTAAGTAACAGTGATGTCCCTTTATCTACCATCTTGTGCCTTGCCCACCAAATCTACCCAGGCTAGTTGAAGCTCTAAGAGCAATGGAAATAAAATGGACACAATCAGGTTATCAACTACTGTGCATTTTGTAACAAACCAATGGATGTCTTAATGGAGCATCTTCAGGTGAACAAGGATCTTACACTGTAGCAATGTACACAAAACTTCCCCCTACATGAATTGTAGCCTACAAAAAACAAGCATCATTAGCTGAAGAGGTTTATGGAACCCATATCCTTTAACTCATAATCCATCAAAGGGCAAGGAATCTTATTAAAAATTACAAGCCTGTGTTGTTATTGATTGAATTTGCTACAGAATGATGAAAGGTCAGTGATAGAATGGTCATTTCTACTGTGCATTCATCCCTTATGTAAAATACTGGCTTGAGAAACAAAAACTTATATCAGACAGGAAATTTATCACAGAAGAAACCCGCTTATTGTTTAAGAAGAATCTTCAGTAAACTAATGGGTCCATAATCTGGGAGAAGTAGGATAGTGCCCTTCTTCAAAAAGTGGAAGAGATCATACTCTGGTCCAACCTTGACCCAAATGAACAATTTGGTATTGAACTATTTCAGCAGCAGGATGTAGATGTGTTAAGTAATTTTAAGTTCAAAATCAACATGTGATCAGAATCAGATTGAGTACATTCAGGTAGTTTTTTACGTACTTAAGTCTTTTTTTTTTTTTTTTTCTCTTCCACACTGTGGGGAAAAAAGGAACTCAGTGAATCAAAATGAAATGGAGAATTGAGGAAAAGCACAACCACATGGCCTACTGAGATTCCAGTGATGTTCATGCTTACTGGGAAAGGCTGAATTAAGGTCCACCACACTATTTTCCCATTTTAGAGCATTGTATGAAGCTTGGTCCTATACATTATTGAATTTGAGTCCCACAATAGTTCTGTGATAATGCGGATATGTGCACTAAGGAACAGTATAAGATCTATGTCTTACTGTGGGTTGTACCAAAAAGTTTGAAAGCCACTGCTTTCAGCCATTTTGAATGTTTTCTGGTTATTACTTGCAGCCGAAAGTAGACACTCTGCTAAGCACATTATACTATCCCATTTAATCTTAACTCTGTCAGTTAAGTTTTATTACCCCCATTTTAAAGTAGCAACACCTAAGGCTTGGAAAGACTAAGTTGCCCAAGATAACACAATTAGTATTACAATATGGAGCAGGAATTTGAAAGTTGGTTTATGGGATTCCAAAGCCCATGCTCTTAATCCTTATATCAGACAACCTCCTAATATAAGACAAGGCACACTTTACTTCAGGTTTACTGTGGGCCAGGCATTAAGCCAAAAGCTTTTCCCACATTACCTTGCTTAAGCCTTTCCAACAACTCTAGGAAATTGGTTTCACTATCTGCATTTTATAGATGAGGAAGTAGATGTACAGAGATCGTAAGTAACTTCTCCAAGGTCAGCCAGCTAGTAAATGGCAGAGGGGATTTGAACCTAATTCAATATGACTGTAGAGAATTTCCACTATACCATGCTGACTTTCAAAGGGCAAATCCAGGTTTTTTGGAGCCTAAAGTTTATACAGTTTGGGATAAGAGACAATGTTTTGGGTACAAAATTATTTGTAGAAAATTAGGTACAGAGTCTTGGAAGGGGCCTTGAAGATTATTGCTGGTCACTCCACCACTGTGCCATAGGCTTTTCATTGCATTTGCTTTTCATTTCGTTAGTTGTATTATAACTAGGTTTTATGTTCATCAGTCCCTTTTGTGATATGCCTTCCAAATCCAGAAAGGTAAGTAATTTTCCCAAGATCAAAGAACAAGAAATAGTTGTATGAAAAGGGACCATTTCAATGTGATTCTTTATCTTAAATAGACTTAAAAAATACAACAACTAAAATAATTTAAATAAAAATAAACCAATTACATTCTGTGGTAGTAACATGTAAAACCCAAATGCCTTCTGCTGCAGCTTTGCTGCTGACTGACCTCACTCAAGTTCCATTTTACTTCATTAAGCCTCAGTGTACTCATTTTTAGATTGAGAGGGATTAATTAGTTGATCATTAACTTCCTTTCCAACATGAACATTCTAGAGGCCTAATTGAGCAGAGGCAGGAATAAACCGGTTGCTGCTTGACTGAACTGGTCCATCCATTCAGCTGTAACAGTTGAGCTGTTGGTGAATAGGGCTTTAGAAATTCCAATCAGCTAATTAGGGTCTTTTGTTATAGCAAAGAATTGTACAGGGAGAGTCAGGGACAATCTACTGGAAGTTACAAAGAGGTGGAGGGTCATTGCTCTACAATGCAGCTTTATTGCTTTCTGCTTTTTCCCCTGGGGCCTCTTAAAGAAAGCTGGTGGGCAGGAGGAGGGGTAGAGAAAGAGACAGCCTCATCTTCATCCTGCAGAAATCTGCAGACAGCTCTAGGCTCCAGGTGAGCATAGCCCTAAGGGCTTCTCTCAGGATCTGGGCTGCTTTTGTGGATATTATTGGTGGCACCATCCCTCTTGCTTGGAGCTTTCCCCTTCTTTTGGGTGTGGCTGTGAGTCAGGGCATGAATGGCCAGAACAGACAGTGGGCATAATTGAGGAAGCAAGAAGTGAGGAGGAAGGAGCCTGACAAATAGTCCTACCCACTGTCAACTGAAGAAAGATAAGGTTCATGAATTTGGAAATGAGAGCTTTATTTCTCATAAAGGGTTGCAGCCTGCAGGGTGACCTTCTGACAGGCTAGGAAGCATAGCCTCTGGCCAGATGCCAGAAACAGACACTTTGAGGGAGGGGCAAAGAGAACAGGAATTTATACTTAGCAGAGTGGCCAAATATACGTATTCAGTAAGCTATAGGAGGAGTCATGAATATTTATAAGAGGAGAAATAGGTACATGTGCAATTGAGCTTCATGCCCCTTCATTTGACCCATATTCAAAAAATGGCAGCTTCAACATGATCTGAGGGTGAAGTTTTCACACCTCTGACGTCAAAAGGTGAAGCCAATGGCATGGAAACCCTTTTTGCACATTCTCTGTGGGCTGGCTAAGACCACTTAGTGGTTGGTAGTCACTCATCTGGTGAAAAAGGAGAGGCAGGGTCAGGTGTTTGGGTCGTATCAGAGGAGGAGTCTTCTGAAAGATCTGGTTTCTGTTTAGCCCTTAAATAAGAAAGCCCAATAGTGGTTAGCAAGGGATGGGGTTCAACAAGATGTGACTTACTCCCCCCATTCTGTTGTTACTGGAAAGGAGTCCAATCTAGATCCCAAGAGAGGGCTCTTGTACCTCATGCAAGAAAGAATTTGGGGTAAGTCCATAAAGTAAAGTGAAAGCAAGTTTATTAAGAAAGTAAAGGAATAAAAGAATGGCTACTCCATAGGCAGAGCAGTGGTATGGGCTGCTCAACTGAGTATACTCATAGTTATTTCTTGATTATATGGTAAACAAAGGGTAGATTATTTATGAGTTTTCCAAGACAGGGGCAGGCAATTCCTGGAATTGAGGGTTCCTCCCACTTGTAGAACATATAGGGTAACTTCTTGGCATTGCCTTGGCATTTGTAAATTGTCATGGCTCTGGTGGGTGTGTCTTTTTAGCATGCTAATTTATTGTAATTAGCATATATTGAGCAGTGAGGATGAGCAGAGGTCACTTTTGTTGCCATGTTGGGTTTGGTGGGTTTTGGCCTGCTTCTATACTGCATCATGTTTTGTTAGCAGGGTTTGTTTTTTTTTTTTTTTTTTGAGATGGAGTCTTGCAGTGTCGCCCAAGCTGCAGTGCAGTGGCGTGATCTCGGCTCACTGCAACCTTTGCCTCCCAGGTTCACGCCATTCTCCTGCCTCAGCCTCCCGAGTAGCTGGGACTACAGGCGCCTGCCACCATGCCCGGCTAATTTTTTTGTATTTTTAGTAGAGACGGGGTTTCACCATGTTAGCCAGGATGGTCTCAATGTCCTGACCTCATGATCCGCCAGCCTCGGCCTCCCAAAGTGCTAGGATTACAGGCGTGAGCCACCGCGCCCGGCCAGTCAGCAGGGTTTTTGTGACCTTTATCTTGTGATACCAGAACTTACCCACCTCCTCTCCCATCCTGTGACTAAGAATGTCTGACCTCCTGGGAATGCAGCCCAGTGATCTCAACCTTATTTTATTCAACTCCTATTCAAGATAGAGTCTCTCTGGTTTGAACACCTCTGACACCATTATGGCCAAGAATTCAGTTTTCAATGTTACTCTGGGATCCCCTTGGCCAAGAGATGGCTGGTTCGGTCAGTTGGGGGACTTAAAATTTTATTTTTGGTTTACACCACTTACCCTGAACATGTGGATAAAAGCAGCCATGTTGTCCTTGTTGATTCCGAGGATTGAAGTCAAAACCCAAATCTTGGAAATTGCATATTTCTAGTGTTGGTAGCATTTTCCTTTGTGAATTGTTAATGATTAATTAAAACTATTAAAAGATAGTTATCATTACTAAAAATAGTAACCACAGAGTGCCTACCATATTCCAGTTGCTTTTCATATGCATTTTGTTGTTATTAAATTATGCAAAGCAGGTATTCCTGTGTCCAATTTGCAGCTAAAGGAAATGAGACTCACAGAATTTAAGTAACTTATCCATGGTCACACAGCCAGTAAATGGCAGTCCTGGAATTTGAACTCACATGTGTCTTCCCACCACACCAAATTGTCTCCCAGTTAAATCTCCATTTTCCCTTTTTTATTATGCTATTTGATTGCCTTTCAATCCACCAATACAGTGTAAGCGTCTTATAGGAATTATTTCATATGAAGCTTGAAATGGTAAACAATCTAGTGTAGACCTTTATTTAACATTTGTTGGAAAATCCAACAAATACAACTGGTAAAAAACGAAAAATCTACTGAGAGAAATACATTGTTAAAAACCAATGATTGCAGTCACACCAGCAGAGAATCCAGACTATAAAAATTGCAAATGGTAGTTGCAGGCAGATCAAGAAAAGGACAGTCTGGCTGGGTAGTAATATTTGCAGCTGTTCCTCTGTGCTGGCAGCCTTTCAAAGCCACAACTATTAAATGCATTAATAAAAAGAACGCTGTGATAGCACCAGTCAGCTGTGCAAAATGAAGTTAACAGTGATTGACAGATAAGTAGACTTTAAGCAGCAGATTGCTGAAAAGATCAGCCAGGAGCTGTGAAACATGGAATGATACTTTACTGTGGGTTAAAAGAGAAAAAGAGTTGATTTGTCCTTCACTAGACCTATCTTAGGGATCAGTTCCTTGAACTTTTTGGTGCCAGAATAGTATAGAAGAACAAGGTTAAACTTCTTTAAGTATTACCTGGATAATGCTCACTACCATAAGGGGATTACCTCTTAGTCTAAATCCTTCCTGTCTTGTTTTACGTACCCCTTTGCCTTCTATCAGAAAGAGAGGAGACTTATTTTTATTTCTTTATTTATTTTTGAGACAGGGGCTCGCTCTGTTTCCTAGGCTGGAGTGCAGTGGCACAATTACAACTCACTGCAGCCTTAAACTCCAGGGCTCAAGCAATCCTCCCACCTCAGCCTCAAGAGTATCTGGGACTACAGGTGCGAGCCACCATGCCCAGCTAATTTTTTTTTTTGTATTTTTTGTAGAGATGGGGTTTCACCATGTTGCCCAGGCTGGGAGACTTACTGTTAAACAATGATATAATGCTAGACTCTATTGGGTAGTATGATGGTTAATACTGAGTGTCAACTTGGTTGGATTGAAGGATACAAAGTAATGATCCTGGGTGTGTCTGTGAGGGTGTTGCCAAAAGAGATTAATATTTGAGTCAGTGGGCTGGGAAAGGCAGACCCACCCTCAATCTGGTGGATCAATCTAATCAGCTGCCAGCTAATATAAAACAGGCAGAAAAACGTGAAAGAGGGAGACGGGCCTAGCCTCCCAGCCTACATATTTCTCCCATGCTGGATGCTTCCTGCCCTCGAACATAGGATTCCAAGTTCTTCAGTTTGGGAACTCAGACTGGCTCTCCTTGCTCCTCAGCTTGCAGACAGCCTATTGTGGGACCTTGTGAATATGTAAGTTAATACTTAATAAACTACCCATTATATATATGTATATATACACATACATACATATATATATATATAATTTTTATTTTTATTTTTTGAGATGGAGTCTTGCTCTGTCGCCCAGGCTGGAGTGCAGTGGTGTGATCTTGGCTCACTGTAAGCTCCGCCTCCCAGGTTCATGTCATTCTCCTGCCTCAGCCTCCCCGGTAGCTGGGACACCAGGTGCTGTCACCATGCCCAACATCCTATCTTGAATAGGAGCTGAATATATATATATATATATATATATATATAAAATATAAAATATATATAATATATGTATTATATATTATGTATATACACATATATATTATATATATGTATATCTCCTATTAGTTCTGTCCCTCTAAGAGAACCCTGACTAATACAGGTAATACAGGTAGGGTCCTCTGAGTTTCAGAAAGCAGTTCAGTGTTGCCTTTCAGGAAGAGTGTTACCATTGTGCTTCATTTGTTCAAGGAGACTGCATTTGCTCATGGCAGACATGGCTAATCAATCACAGTTCTAATCCTCATTGAGACTGAATATTTTTCATTACAGCAATCCAGACAACCTTGACCATTTGAGGTTGGCCCTTGTGAAAACACAAGAATCTCATGTTTATTTTATCCACAACCATACACTTACCACTTAGCTTACAGTTATGTAATAATTGTTGAATTAATTATTGTCATGGCTGATTTATACTAATTCCCTCAAATTTAGAGGAGTCATTAAACATATTTTTGAAAAGATCACAGGATTTCAGAGATCATCTGGTCTAATCTCCTGGCAGTCTTCCTGGGAACTCATGCTTCTAACCCTCAGCCTTGTATTTCTTATGCTCTGCACAGAAAGAAATTCCCTTTCTGTTAAAGGAGAAAGATCATGCAAATATGAGATCAGACAGCTTTCTGAGTGGAGCCAGAGGTCGTGCTTCTGAAGCTTTTAATCATAGAGAGAATATGTTAAATGTATGATAATCCCCAAAATGTTATCCCAGAGACACCTGCTCTGGAAAAAACACCTGAGTATACAAGCAGATATTGGATGCATAAACTTAAAGTTTTATCAAATCACCTTGAAGTCCTTAGCTGCAGAGAAATGATTATTTTTTTCCACAGTGACTAAGCCAGGGAACTTTTTCTACCATCCTGTGCTGAAGACGTTTGTGGCCGAGGTTCTGTATTCATTCAGCCTCCAAGGAGCCCTCTGACCCAGGTCCATCCAGGTTGAAGAAGGAGAGCCAAGCCCTCTCCAAGATGACGTTTTCTTCAAATACGTTGGCCACCTAGCTCAAAACACATGACAATGGGAGTGTAGGTTTTCAACAATTTTTCAACTTCCTTTTCTTATTTGAATATGGAGCATCGTACCTTGTGTTGACGTTGAGAAAACACAATCCATCTGTAGCCTCTAAAAAACTACTGCATGTAAGTTGAAGCCTGTGTCCCCTTTCCCTCCTTGTTTTCTGCCGAAGACCCCTTCGCTGTGCTGGAAGTGGGGTGGAGAGCTGAGGATCCTGAAGTGCTCTGGCTGCCCATCACTGCCACAGCCTCACTCCTCCTCTGTGCTTCTGCACTCAAGCTGTGCTGGCCTCCTTGCTATTTCTCTAACACACGAAGCACTGCTTTCATGGTTTCTTCAGAGACAGGCTTCTTCCAGATCTCCTTAGCTAGTTACCTCTCCTTCTTCAAGACGCTGCACACATATTATTTCTTCAATGTGGCCTCCCTGCATTCTATATTTAAAATTCTAATCTTCAACCCACCTACCCAGTACTCTCGATCTCCCTTACTCTGCTTCTTTTTCTTTTGCCAAAGTGCTTGCCACTGTCTAAAAGTCTATAAAATTTACTTAGATTATGTCTGGTATGTATTGTCTCATGCTGCTCCCCAGGGTTAGAGACCTTTGTTTTGTTAACTGAGGTATTCAAGCTCCCAGAACAGTAACGAGGATATTATAGGCTCTGAGTAAATACTTATTGATGAATAAATGAATGACTTTTTAAGTAAAGACACAGAAGAAGCTGTGAAACAACAGTGACAGTTCGACTGTGTCCCCACCCAAATCTCAAATTGTAGCTCCCAGAATTTCTATATGTTGTGGGAGGGACCCAGAGGGAGGTAATTGAATCACGGGGGCTGGTCTTTCCCATGCTATTCTTGTGATAGTGACAAGTCTCATGAGATCTGATGGGTTTATCAGGGGGTTTCCACTTTTGCGTCCTCCTCATTTTCTCTTGCTGCTGCCAGGTAAGAAGGGCCCTTCACCTCCTGCCATGATTCTGAGGCCTCCCCAGCCATGTGGAACTGTAAGTCCAATTAAACCTCTTTTGCTTCCCAGTCTCGGGTATGTCTTTATCAGCACCATAAAGACGGACTAATACACTCCTTTTCTTGCAGCCTCAAATTTCACCAATTACGGGTTTATTTGACTTAATGGATGTTATCTTTTAAAATACAAATACTGTGGTACTGGTGCTAAAGACTGTTAGTTACTAACACATTATTGTGAATCCATTTAAGGTAATCACTGCCTTCCACTCTCTAATAGAGACCAGCCTCCTGATGAGAATGAGAATGTCCGAGGGATGTAGGATATTTTGGAACACAGACCACTTCGGGCACCATGGAAATCCTGGGTGGAAGCCAGAGTGGAAAGGCCTAAGGCAGCAGAATAGGGTGCAGCCTGGAGAGATGGGAATGGTAAAAGCATGTTTACATATTAATCTTTAGTTGCTGAGATGATCTTTTAAAAATCCCTCCAAGAAAAGCTTGTTTAGATCAATAACCACCTCCCTTAAATCAATAACATTTGTTGGCCTAGTATATGTAAGTCTGTGTCCCAAAATGTGCCCAGCAGGAACTTATTTAAAGGAGTAAATGGCAATGGGAATGGGCATTTGATTTCCTGGATTGCTCCATGTGTCTCTTGCCAGGAGACTGAAATGCTTACTTGATTTGATTCATCTAGAAAGAATGATTCAGTTTCTCATGCCACTCTCTACAGGCTGGTCCAGCTGATTAGCTCTCCAGATGTCACTGCCCAACACTGTAGCACTTCCACAATTTATCTGGCCACCATGAATAATACCAATATTACAGCCCACATAAACACCATTTTATGGCTATTTTATGATTGTTAGACTGTTGATGGTCAAGCTGTTTTCAGAGTCAACATATCATTGTGTAATGTCCAGAGACCTCAAGCACAATCACTGACCTGAACCAAACAACTTTGGGATGATGGTGAGGGGCCCTGGGGTTGGCATAAGCAGTGGTGTATTAAAGAGCTCAGGCTCAAAAGTTTGTGGTCATTATAGTTATTCACACTCTGCAGAGCTAGAGAAGCTTAATGAAATCATTTCCTTTCCATCTTTCCTGGAAACCAAATGGTTCTTTGTAGTATGAGATTTTTGAGCAAATGAGGGAGAGATAATGGAACGAGAAAACACAGGACTCTGAGGGCATCACATCCCTCTGAGCCAAAAGGAGGGATATCTTTACGGAAATGCTGAAAATCCCCCTAAAAACTCTTCTGGATGTAAAGTCTTCTACAATAAATAACAATAGCTACCATTTACTGAATGCTCACTCCTTGCCAGGTACTGTTCAAGCAAGATTTTGCACTTAATCCTCACAATAGCTCCCATTAGCTCATTGGGTAACTTCCCATATTCCCAAAGTGAGGAGGTGGTAGAGTGAGTCCAAACCAGTGGCTATGATAACACCCAGATCCTCCCTCCCTCTCTTACATTGTCTCCACACAAAAACCAAGGCGGGATACTGAGGTCTCTTGACTCTGTGGACAGAGGGTTTCAAGAGATTATTTTACACCAGAAATCTTCCTCATTCGAGCTTGGTGTCAGGTTTTGGAGTATATATGCCACAAATATAGGAAGAGTATAAAGAACTTTTTAAAATTTAATTTCTTTTTAAATAAACATGTTTACATTTAGCCCAGGGTAGACTGTCCATAATCAGGAAGGTGTGTCTAACTTCCCCATTAAGAAATGAAATTCTTTTGCTCGTTCCTAGAGCCATCTTTCTCCTCTCATTGAACAAAGCACCCTCGCTGTTGGTCCCTGCAAATTTCAAAGAATAAAAGGCAATGCAGAGAAGGCAAGGTCTTGGTTTGTTTTCTTCATAAAATGAACCAAATGTTTTCTCTTCTAAAGCAAGAACCCAGAGAGTTGTCATTAGTCGGCAGCACTGATATGGGGATTACACGACTTCACATTGTCTCCTTAAGTGTTTTTAAAATGGGTTAATGTGAAGGAACATTACATTTCTCAGTTGCCAAATGCCTTTGGGGATGTGAATGAATAATTTGGGTAAAAATTGGGAAAATGACTGAGAAAAATGCTTCTCTTTGATTGAACAGGGACGAGATATACAAGTCCTAGAGCTCTGTGATTTGGAAGGGTGTCTGGAGAAGAGCCAAGGGCTTAAAAATTAAGTATATAGCTTTTATGGTAAACCTTATAAGTACTTATGGCATTGGGTATCACCTGAGGGGAGTTGAATTAGGAAATCAATAAACACACAAACAAGAAAAAAAAAAAAAGAAGAGTAAAAGTGTTCTCTTAATTTTTTCTTGACCCATTAAATGCCCTAGATCCATTTGATGATTTCTTAAAGAATTTCTTTCTTCCATATGCCTCTCTTGCTACTATTTACACTGTATAGCTGCCAGAGAATGCTTTTTCTACTACTAACAAAAGTCCTAAAAACTAATCTACGATAGTTTTTGTGAAAATGTTGGCACAAAATTAAAGCCACAAAAGTCTGCAACTCCAAAGTAAAGCCTATATTTTCCAACTATGCTAATTTTTCTGAAAAGTCAACAAATAAAAAGTACAATATAAACTCCATCAAATGGCCAAATAAGCAGATGCTAGTGAAATACTGTTCTGTAGTGATGACATTAAGCTCATTGTCTCTGCTGCAATCCCAAATGAATAACTTCTCTAACTTCTACATTATTCTGGCAATTCTAGCTTGCAACAATATTTTCTTTTTTTTTTTAATTTATTTATTATTATTATACTTTAAGTTGTAGGGTACATGTGCATAACGTGCAGGTTTGTTACATATGTATACTTGTGCCATGTTGGTGTGCTGCACCCATCAACTCGTCATTTACATCAGGTATAACTCCCAATGCAATCCCTCCCCCCTCCCCCCTCCCCATGATAGGCCCCGGTGTGTGATGTTCCCCTTCCTGAGTCCAAGTGATCTCATTGTTCAGTTCCCACCTATGAGTGAGAACATGCGGTGTTTGGTTTTCTGTTCTTGTGATAGTTTGCTAAGAATGATGGTTTCCAGCTGCATCCATGTCCCTACAAAGGACACAAACTCATCCTTTTTTATGGCTGCATAGTATTCCATGGTGTATATGTGCCACATTTTCTTAATCCAATCTGATGGACATTTGGGTTGATTCCAAGTCTTTGCTATTGTGAATAGTGCTGCAATAAACATACGTGTGCATGTGTCTTTATAGCAGCATAATTTATAATCCTTTCGGTATATACCCAGTAATGGGATGGCTGGGTCATATGGTACATCTAGTTTTAGATCCTTGAGGAATCGCCATACTGTTTTCCATAATGGTTGAACTAGTTTACAATCCCACCAACAGTGTAAAAGCGTTCCTATTTCTCCACATCCTCTCCAGCACCTGTTGTTTCCTGACTTTTTAATGATCGCCATTCTAACTGGTGTGAGATGGTATCTCATTGTGGTTTTGATTTGCATTTCTCTGATGGCCAGTGATGATGAGCATTTTTTCATGTGTCTGTTGGCTGTATGAATGTCTTCTTTTGAGAAATGTCTGTTCATATCCTTTGCCCACTTTTTGATGGGGTTGTTTGTTTTTTTCTTGTAAATTTGTTTGAGTTCTTTGTAGGTTCTGGATATTAGCCCTTTGTCAGATGAGTAGATTGCAAAAATTTTCTCCCATTCTGTAGGTTGCCTGTTCACTCTGATGGTAGTTTCTTTTGCTGTGCAGAAGCTCTTTAGTTTAATGAGATCCCATTTGTCAATTTTGGCTTTTGCTGCCGTTGCTTTTGGTGTTTTAGACATGAAGTTTTTGCCCATGCCTATGTCCTGAATGGTACTACCTAGGTTTTATGGTATTAGGTCTAACATTTAAGTCTCTAATCCATCTTGAATTAATTTTCATATAAGGAGTAAGGAAAGGATCCAGTTTCAGCTTTCTACTTATGGCTAGCCAATTTTCCCAGCACCATTTATTAAATAGGGAATCCTTTCCCCATTTCTTGTTTCTCTCAGGTTTGTCAAAGATCAGATGGCTGTAGATGTGTGGTATTATTTCTGAGGACTCTGTTCTGTTCCATTGGTCTATATCTCTGTTTTGGTACCAGTACCATGCTGTTTTGGTTACTGTAGCCTTGTAGTATAGTTTGAAGTCAGGTAGCGTGATGCCTCCAGCTTTGTTCTTTTGACTTAGGATTGTTTTGGAGATGCGGGCTCTTTTTTGGTTCCATATGAACTTTAAAGCAGTTTTTTCCAATTCTGTGAAGAAACTCATTGGTAGCTTGATGGGGATGGCATTGAATCTATAAATTACCTTGGGCAGTATGGCCATTTTCACGATATTGATTCTTCCTATCCATGAGCATGGTATGTTCTTCCATTTGTTTGTGTCCTCTTTTATTTCACTGAGCAGTGGTTTGTAGTTCTCCTTGAAGAGGTCCTTTACATCCCTTGTAAGTTGGATTCCTAGGTATTTTATTCTCTTTGAAGCAATTGTGAATGGAAGTTCATTCCTGATTTGGCTCTCTGTTTGTCTGTTACTGGTGTATAAGAATGCTTGTGATTTTTGCACATTAATTTTGTATCCTGAGACTTTGCTGAAGTTGCTTATCAGCTTAAGGAGATTTTGGGCTGAGACAATGGGGTTTTCTAAATATACAATCATGTCATCTGCAAACAGGGACAGTTTGACTTCTTCTTTTCCTAACTGAATACCCTTGATTTCTTTCTCTTGCCTAATTGCCCTAGCCAGAACTTCCAACACTATGTTGAATAGGAGTGGTGAGAGAGGGCATCCCTGTCTTGTGCCAGTTTTCAAAGGGAATTTTTCCAGTTTTTGCCCATTCAGTATGATATTGGCTGTGGGTTTGTCATAAATAGCTGTTATTATTTTGAGGTACGTTCCATCAATACCGAATTTATTGAGCGTTTTTAGCATGAAGGGCTGTTGAATTTTGTCAAAAGCCTTTTCTGCATCTATTGAGATAATCATGTGGTTCTTGTCTTTGGTTCTGTTTATATGCTGGATTATGTTTATTGATTTGCGAATGTTGAACCAGCCTTGCATCCCAGGGATGAAGCCCACTTGATCATGGTGGATAAGCTTTTTGATGTGTTGCTGAATCCGGTTTGCCAGTATTTTATTGAGGATTTTTGCATCGATGTTCATCAGGGATATTGGTCTAAAATTCTCTTTTTTTGTTGTGTCTCTGCCAGGCTTTGGTATCAGGATGATGTTGGCCTCATAAAATGAGTTAGGGAGGATTCCCTCTTTTTCTATTGATTGGAATAGTTTCAGAAGGAATGGTACCAACTCCTCCTTGTACCTCTGGTAGAATTCAGCTGTGAATCCATCTGGTCCTGGACTTTTTTTGGTTGGTAGGCTATTAATTATTGCCTCAATTTCAGAGCCTGCTATTGGTCTATTCAGGGATTCAACTTCTTCCTGGTTTAGTCTTGGAAGAGTGTAAGTGTCCAGGAAATTATCCATTTCTTCTAGATTTTCCAGTTTATTTGCGTAGAGGTGTTTATAGTATTCTCTGATGGTAGTTTGTATTTCTGTGGGGTCGGTGGTGATATCCCCTTTATCATTTTTAATTGTGTCGATTTGATTCTTCTCTCTTTTCTTCTTAATTAGTCTGGCTAGTGGTCTGTCAATTTTGTTGATCTTTTCAAAAAACCAACTCCTGGATTCATTGATTTTTTGGAGAGTTTTTTGTGTCTCTATCTCCTTCAGTTCTGCTCTGATCTTAGTTATTTCTTGCCTTCTGCTAGCTTTTGAATGTGTTTGCTCTTGCTTCTCCAGTTCTTTTAATTGTGATGTTAGAGTGTCAATTTTAGATCTTTCCTGCTTTCTCTTGTGGGCATTTAGTGCTATAAATTTCCCTCTACACACTGCTTTAAATGTGTCCCAGAGATTCTGATATGTTGTATCTTTGTTCTCATTGGTTTCAAAGAACATCTTTATTTCTGCCTTCATTTCGTTATGTACCCAGTAGTCATTCAGGAGCAGGTTGTTCAGTTTCCATGTAGTTGAGCGGTTTTGATTGAGTTTCTTAATCTTGAGTTCTAGTTTGATTGCACTGTGGTCTGAGAGACAGTTTGTTATAATTTCTGTTCTTGTACATTTGCTGAGGAGTGCTTTACTTCCAATTACGTGGTTGATTTTGGAGTAAGTACGATGTGGTGCTGAGAAGAATGGATATTCTGTTGATTTGGGGTGGAGAGTTCTATAGATGTCTATTAGGTCTGCTTGCTGCAGAGATGAGTTCAATTCCTGGATATCCTTGTTAACTTTCTGTCTCATTGATCTGTCTAATGTTGACAGTGGAGTGTTGAAGTCTCCCATTATTATTGTATGGGAGTCTAAGTCTCTTTGTAAGTCTCTAAGGACTTGCTTGATGAATCTGGGTGCTCCTGTATTGGGTGCATATATATTTAGGATAGTTAGCTCTTCCTGTTGAATTGATCCCTTTACCATTATGTAATGGCCTTCTTTGTCTCTTTTGATCTTTGATGGTTTAAAGTCTGTTTTATCAGAGACTAGGATTGCAACCCCCGCTTTTTTTTGTTCTCCATTTGCTTGGTAAATCTTAATCCATCCCTTTATTTTGAGCCTATGTATGTCTCTGCGTGTGAGATGGGTCTCCTGAATACAGCAGACTGATGGGTCTTGACTCTTTATCCAGTTTGCCAGTCTGTGTCTTTTAATTGGAGCATTTAGTCCATTTACATTTAAGGTTAAGATTGTTATGTGTGAACTTGATCCTGCCATTATGATATTAACTGGTTATTTTGCTCGTTAGTTGATGCAGTTTCTTCCTAGCCTCGATGGTCTTTACATTTTGGCATGTTTTTGCAATGGCTGGTACCGGTTGTTCCTTTCCATGTTTAGTGCTTCCCTCAGGGTCTCTTGTAAGGCAGGCCTCGTGGTGACAAAATCTCTAAGCATTTGCTTATCTGTAAAGGATTTTATTTCTCCTTCACTTATGAAACTTAGTTTGGCTGGATATGAAATTCTGGGTTTAAAATTCTTTTCTTTAAGAATGTTGAATATTGGCCCCCACTCTCTTCTGGCTTTGAGAGTTTCTGCCGAGAGATCTGCTGTTAGTCTGATGGGCTTCCCTTTGTGGGTAACCCGACCTTTCTCTCTGGCTGCCCTTAAGATTTTTTCTTTCATTTCAACTTTGGTGAATCTGGCAATTATGTGTCTTGGAGTTGCTCTTCTCGAGGAGTATCTTTGTGGCGTTCTCCGTATTTCCTGGATTTGAATGTTGGCCTGCCCTACTAGGTTGGGGAAGTTCTCCTGGATGATATCCTGAAGAGTGTTTTCCAACTTGGTTCCATTTCCCCCCTCACTTTCAGGCACCCCAATCAGACGTAGATTTGGTCTTTTTACATAATCCCATACTTCTTGCAGGCTTTGTTCATTTCTTTTTCTTCTTTTTTCTTTTGGTTTCTCTTCTTGCTTCATTTCATTCATTTGATCCTCAATCGCTGATACTCTTTCTTCCAGTTGATTGAGTTGGTTACTGAAACTTGTGCATTTGTCACGTATTTCTCGTGTCATGGTTTTCATCTCTTTCATTTCGTTTAGGACCTTCTCTGCATTAATTACTCTAGCCATCAATTCTTCCACTTTTTTTTCAAGATTTTTAGTTTCTTTGCACTGGGTACGTAATTCCTCCTTTAGCTCTGAGAAATTTGATGGACTGAAGCCTTCTTCTCTCATCTCATCAAAGTCATTCTCCGTCTAGCTTTGATCCATTGCTGGCGATGAGCTGCGCTCCTTTGCCGGGGGAGATGTGCTCTTATTTTTTGAATTTCCAGCTTTTCTGCCCTGCCTTTTCCCCATCTTTGTGGTTTTATCTGCCTCTGGTCTTTGATGATGGTGATGTACTGATGGGGTTTTGGTGTAGGTGTCCTTCCTGTTTGATAGTTTTCCTTCTAACAGTCAGGACCCTCAGCTGTAGGTCTGTTGGAGATTGCTTGAGGTCCACTCCAGACCCTGTTTGCCTGGGTATCAGCAGCAGAGGCTGCAGAAGATAGAATATTTCTGAACAGCGAGTGTACCTGTCTGATTCTTGCTTTGGAAGCTTCCTCTCAGGGGTGTACTCCACCCTGTGAGGTGTGGGGTGTCAGACTGCCCCTAGTGGGGGATGTCTCCCAGTTAGGCTACTCAGGGGTCAGGGACCCACTTGAGCAGGGAGTCTGTCCCTTCTCAGATCTCAACCTCCGTGTTGGGAGATCCACTGCTCTCTTCAAAGCTGTCAGACAGAGTCGTTTGCGTCTGCAGAGGCTTCTGCTGTGTTTGTTATTGTTTACTGTGCCCTGTCCCCAGAGGTGGAGTCTACAGAGACAGGCAGGTTTCCTTGAGCTGCTGTGAGCTCCACCCAGTTCGAGCTTCCCAGCAGCTTTGTTTAGCTACTTAAGCCTCAGCAATGGCGGGCGCCCCTCCCCCAGCCTCGCTGCTGCCTTGCCGGTAGATCACAGACTGCTGTGCTAGCAATGAGGGAGGCTCCGTGGGTGTGGGACCCTCCCGGCCAGGTGTGGGATATGATCTCCTGGTGTGCCTGTTTGCTTAAAGCGCAGTATTGGGGTGGGAGTTACCCGATTTTCCAGGTGTTGTGTGTCTCAGTTCCCCTGGCTAGGAAAAGGGATTCCCTTCCCCCTTGCGCTTCCCAGGTGAGGCGATGCCTCGCCCTGCTTCAGCTCTCGCTGGTCGGGCTGCAGCAGCTGACCAGCACCGATCGTCTGGCACTCCCCAGTGAGATGAACTCAGTACCTCAGTTGAAAATGCAGAAATCACCGGTCTTCTGTGTCGCTCGCACTGGGAGTTGGAGACTGGAGCTGTTCCTATTCGGCCATCTTGCTCCGCCCCAGCGCAACAATATTTTCAAGTATGTCTTGGTTGGTATTTGCTTTTTTAGTTGCTTATATTACAAACTATGTAAGCAAGAATTATTTTTATTATAGCACGCAAATGGAGTACCAGAAACTATCGATGTTTAGAATGAAACCAATATAAAAGCCTTAGGAAATAGAGAATATGAGCCAGTGAAACTCTCCCTTTACCTAAAAGGAGTATGAAACTTCATGATATTCAGTTTTAGCTGAAACAACAGAAAAAGAAATCATTGCAAAATGTACACGCTCCACCATAAACCTGTTTATCTTCAAGGAGTCTCTCTGGAGTCCCACTTAAATGTAGCTGAAGCTAGACAGATGCTTTCCTATCCACAATCTCAATTACCAACACAGTTGGAGCAAACTTTGGAGACCATGTAGATTGTTCACATAGTAATCAAGTTTTCCTAACCTGAATAGAGACTAAACCAAACAAATAGACACCCAACGAATATTTGTGAATTAAAGAAGGGATGGAAAAATACAATTATTGACTCAAACCAAGGTCTTTTAAAAAAAGGTTTTCTTGAGCTGGGGTCTTGCTCTATTGCCCAGGCTGGTCTCAAACTCCTGTTCTCAAACTATACTCCCATGTCAGCCTAACAAGTATCTGGGACTACAAGTGTGAGCCAGGCTAACTAAGCCCTTAAATTTATTTTTTTTCATTTCTTGGGTCTTGAAAATAATGGGCATTATAATAGCTGACAGCTTCACTTAGAGTTAGAACATTCCAACAGAAGTCACAAATCTAAGAAATCCTGTGCCCCAGTCATGTCTGTCCACATATGAAGAAAGCTGGGCCCAGAGAGAAGGAAGCTCCTTGCCTGCGTCACACCCAGCTTGTTACTGGCAGAGCTAAGGCTTAAACTAGAATAACTACTCGCAGACTCACACTCCCTTACCATGCCGTACTGCCTCCTCTTTGCCTTCACTAGGGTGTCAGCCTTATCTACAGTTATCCCTCTGATACTATTCCAGTGACTCGCTGGCTTCTAGAAATGCGAAATCATCTAAGGTGCCAGTAAAGGCTTTAGGGGTACAAGCAATTATGCATCATGTTAGCTGTGAATCTTCCAGAGTCCCAAATATTGACAGGTCATGGAATGGGCCCACGACATTGGACACTTTACCTGCTTTTTGTAGCTGACTACATGGTAAACATTTTATAGTGGCTTGTGATTTTCCAAGGCTCAATCCCCTAATAAAAAACACTTTGTTAAGGGGTATTATGAATGCAGACTGACTTTGCTAAAGTAGAAAAGAAAGATTTTACCAGGCACATTTTGATGTGGAGAAAAAGGTGTTTCTGTCCCCCTCCCCCACTTTGGAAGTTCCGTTATGCTTGTTTAGCATAATATGTTTATAGTGAGACAGCAGTTAGTATATTAGCATGTGTCAGTCATTTTATTCCTGACAGGGAATTGAGCACAGATAAATGGATTCTTAAAGAGACTTCTAATACCTGCACTTATACTTAGTCTGCAAGCTACAGAAAAAGCAAAACAATGCACAGAAGTGTAAATATGCATGACTGGTAGTGGAGTGATCCTCAGCTGCTTTTTTGACAGCAAAGCCTATTGGTCTTAACTCTTAACGCTTGTAGATGCGACAAATATATATTTTTTGAGACTGAGTCATGCTCTGTCATCCAGGCTGGAGTGCAACGGCATGATCTCAGCTCACTGCAACCTCTGCCTCCTGAGTTCAAGCAATTCTCCTGCCTCAGCCTCCCAAGTAACCGGGATTACAGGCATCTGCCACCACACCCGGCTAATTTTTTGTATTTCTAGTAGAGATGGGGGAGGAGGGTCTCACTATGTTGGCCAGGCTGGTCTCAAACTCCTGACCTCGTGATCTGCCCGCCTCAGCCTCCCGAAGTGCTGGGATTATGGGTGTGAGCCACAGCACCCGGCCTTTTTTTTTTTTTTTTTTTTAAAACATAAAAGTTACATTAGTTAGGGTTGTCCAGAAAAATAGAACGAATGAGGTGGGGGTAAGGAGAGACAGAGAGAGAGAAACATATAAAGAGATTCATTATAAAATTAGCTCCTGCAATTACCGAGGCTGATACATCTCAATTTCTGCATCGACAGGCTGGAGATCCAGGAGAGCAATGGTGTATTTCCAGTTTGAGTCTGAAGGCCTAGGAGTCAGCAGAGCTGCTGGCATATTTATGCCTAAAGGCCAATAGACTCAATACCCAGGAAAAGCCAGTGTTTCTATTTGAGTCCAAAGGTAGAGGAAGACCGATGTCCCAGCTGGAAAGCAGTCAAGCAGAGAGAGTGAATTCTCCCTTACTCCCTCTGTATTCTGTTCCAGTTGATTGGATGAGGCCCATCCACATTAGGGAGGGCATCTGCTTCATTCAATCTACTGATTCAAGTGTCAATCTCACCCAGAAATGACCTCACAGACATGTCCAGAATAATACTTCACCAAATGTCTGGGCACCCAAATGTCTGGGCACCCCACGGCCTGGTCAAGTTGGCAGAGAAAATAAACCATGACAGTAGGGATACCAATGCATTTTCTTTCTTCTTTCTTTTCTTTCTTTCTTTTCTTTTCTTTTCTTTTCTTTCTTTCTTTCTTTCTTTCTTTCTTTCTTTCTTTCTTTCTTTCTTTCTTTCTTTCTTTCTTTCTCTTTCTTTCTTTCTTTTTCTTTCTTTCTTTCCTTTCTTTTTCTTTCCTTCTTTATTTCCTTCCTTCCTTCCTTCCTTCCTTCCTTCCTTCCTTCCTTCCTTCCTTCCTTCCTTCCTTCTCTCTCTCTCTCTCTTTTTTTTTTTTTTCAGAGTCTCACTCACTCTGTCTCCCAGGCTGGAGTGCAGTGGTGCGATCACAGCTCACTGCAGCCTCCACCTCCCAGGTTTCAGCAATTCTTGTGCCTCAGCCTCCCAAGTAGGTGGGATTATAGGCACCCTCCACCATGTCCCACTAAATTTTGTATGTTTTGTAGAGATGGGGTTTCATCATGTTGGCCAGGCTGGTCTCAAATTCCTGACCTCAAATGATCTTCCTGCCTCAGCCTCCCAAAGTGCCAGGATTACAGGCGTGGGCCATCATGCCTGGCCTCCACCAATGCATTTCTGCCACATAGTCATTTTCATTAGTTGAGGGGGCAATTTTCTTAAGCTGCTTTCCCTTCTGTATTAGTTTTCGAGGGCTGCCAGAAAGTACCACAAACTGATGGCTTATACAACATAAATTAATTTCCTTCCAGTTCTGGAAGCTAAAAGTCCAAGATCGAGATGTTGGCAGAGTTGATTCCTTCCAGGGGCTGTGAGGGAGAATTTGTTCCATGCCTCTCTCCTGGCTTCTTCTGGTTTGCTGGCAATCTTTGGCATTCCTTGGCTTGTAGATACATCATCCCACTATTTGCCTATATTTTCACATGGTTTTCTCCTTGTGTATGTGTCCATGTCCAAATATACCTTTTTTTTTTTTTTTTTGGAAACAGAGTTTCGCTGTGTTGCCTAGGCTGAAGTGCAGTGGCGAGATCTTGGCTCACTGCAACATTTGCCTCCCGAATTCAAGTGATTCTCCTGCCTCAGGTTTCCAAGTAGCTGGGATTACACGCACCCACCACCATGCCCAGCTAATTTTTGTATTTTTGGTAGAGGTGGGGTTTCACCATACTGGCCAGGCTGGTCTCAAACTCCTGACCTCAAGTGATCCGCCCACCTCGGCCTTCCAAAGTGCTGGGATTACAGGTGTGAACCACCGCACCCAGCCCAAGTTTACCCTCTTTATAAGTATGTCCGGCTTATTGTGTTAGACCCACCTAATGACCTCATCTTTACATCGATTACTTCTAGAAAAACCCTGTTTCAGGTCACATTCTGAGGTACTGACAGTTAAGACTCCCACATTGTTTTTGGTGGGGAGACAAAACTCAACTCATAATACCTTCTAAAACTGAACAGCAGCTTCCTTGTTTCAAAGCAATGCTACAAGAAAAACTTCGGACTGTAACATCCACCTGTAAACTGGAAGGAGCTAAGAGACTGAAGAATGATTCAGACAGGTCCAGCTTGATGAGTAGATGAGTCTATCAGGACTTATGTACAGGGCACTCCTGGATAGCAGCAGGACAGCGCTGGAGCTCTGCGCCATCTCCCAACTCCAAACTGCTTTTAAACTAATTTCCTGGCTCTTAGACTACTGTGTTTGAGTGATGAGACTGTTTTTCTTGATAGGTTCTCAGATACTCACTGGGATGTTTGGGTTCTTAGAGACACCTGCTCCTCAGTTGGGCACCCTGGCCTTGGCTCACTGCCCAGCCTTCAGAATTCAGGCAGTGGACATACATCCTTAAGTAACTTGGTGGGGGACCCATCACATTACAGATGTAACAATAATATTTTGGCTCAAATCACTCTCTAGTTAACAATCTGGTAAAAGCAATAAGTAAGATAACCATATAACTTATTAAGTCGAAACAGTTATGAGGCTAAATTTTATTAATAATTTCACTGAGACAGGGAGCAAAAACATGTCCCAAGCAAACTGGGATGTGTGTTCCACCCTAGCTGTATAAGATAACGTGCCAGGTATAGAGACATTGAAAGCTCCTTACTCCGTCTGCCCAGGTCTTCTGTCTCAGCAACTGAATAGGACTAGCTGCAATCACATCCCAGAATGAGGGTTTTAATAGAATCTCACGGTGTTAATGTCGGTGTTGTGCAGCTTCCTGCAGTGGTACATCCAACATCAGACCTCCCAATCATCTTAGTATCTCTTCCTGCCCCAGCGTTTTGCTCTTATAGCTCTATCCCTCTTCTTAACATTATCACAATTATAATTAGATAATTGATTGTGTTCTTAGCAGTTGGGTATCTGACTTTTTCACTAGATTGTTAGCTTCCAGAGGGCAGGGGCCATGTCTCTTGTTCTTCCCTGTATCCTCAAGCAGCTCATACTAGACTTTCCTGATATTATGTGCCATCAATATCTGTTGAATGAATGTAAACAGCACTTCTAGAAGTACTTAATAAATGGTGGTTAAATAAATGAATGAGATACATACACATATACTGAAATAAAACTTGCTGATTCAAGTTTTCCCATTATTTTTAAGAACCTTTGGAATTCTCTACTGCATACTCATGGGAGAATAAAATGAAAAGGACTGAAATGTCTCAGTATTCTTGTAACAATAATTTTGACCTTACAGGCCTTTGAAAGGGTCTCAGAAACTCCTGAGGACTCCCTGGATCGCACTTTGAGAACCACTACTGAGGACAAGATAGAAAAGACCAGGGTCCCCAGTTGGTTGCATGGAGCAGAACCCTCTAACCACCCCACTCCCTACCCCTAGGACCAGCTACCAGCATATGTCTTCAAAGGAATGGTAAATAAATCCTCTACTACCTTATGAAAGCCATTGTACTTTGATTTCTGTTTCAGCGGTCAAACTAACATGCTAACTAATACAATCCTTTGGTTGTCACATAGGAAAGTGAGTTACTTCTTGTACCAAGCCTTGATTAAAGGCAGGAAACCAATTGTAGATCCAGAAGGTCTTCGTTTTCAAGATAAATGGGAAGAAGCATGTTTCCTTATAGAAGTTACATGTTTCCTGGCTTTCAGATCCCTAGGGTGTCTGTTTCACTTAGCATAGCCACTTCCTTCATTTATACCTGCTGGCCCCAGTAGGTAAATGAATTAGTTGGGGGCCAGTGGAAGTTTTCTGGTAGAAAAGTGAAGTCATCAGAGCAGTTCTTCAGGAAGGTCAATCTGACAGCCATGGAGGCAGTGGACTGGAAGGGAAAGAGGCCAACAATGGGAGAGCTGGGCAGCTGTAAGGCCACTGTTAGATTCTATGAGAATTAATGAGAGTCTAAATTAGGTGCTGGGTGGGAGAAGTAGAGTGAATTAAAAATATTAATGTTCCAATTTCTGTTACCTACACAGCAATAGCTACTGAGAGCTATAACCCAGAGCATTCCCCAACTCTGCACACAGACCATTCCTTTTTGTGGTTTATTTTCAGATTCCTGCCTGTTGGCCTGGGCCATGCAGAAACGTCAAGGATCCCTTTAAGCCTTTTCCAATGAGCATAAAGGAAGGCTTCATCTTCCTTTTCCCAGGACCCAATTACCACATAATGCTGAGGGTATGTGGAACAGAGGACACACTTGGCCACATTACACCACTCAGTAGGCAGCAGAGGAAAGACAGTTGCCCCCCCCAGGCTATCTGCATTATAATCCCATCAAAAGTTCTGCCTTCCAGTCCCAAGAAGGGAACAAGGGGGTCATTGCCCTGGGTGGCCCCTATATATATCCGGGGATATCCTTGATGGTCCTTGGCACTTACCATAGCCCTTCCTTCCTGAGTGTTGGAATGAAGTGTAAGAAGGAGACAATATGTGCCTGGCAATAGGAAGGGTAATGATAGCTAACATGTCTAGATAATGTGTAATATTCTGGGTACATCTTTAAGTCCTTTTACATACATTGCACCATGTAATTACAACTGGTACTATCATAAAAACCATTTAAGACAAGTGCTGATATCATCCCCTTATTATAGATAAAGGAACTTAGGCACAGAGATATTAAATCACTTGCCAAGGTCATATGTCTAATAACTGGAAAAGCTGACATTTCAACCAGGTCACCTGTCTCCAAAGGCATGAAGTCTTAACCATAGCATTCTACCATCTCAAATATAGCAACAAAAGTTCTGGAGAAGAGTGGTTTCCAAGAGTGTGAGCAAAGGGAGGGATAGTTTTTCATATACCTATTCAGAGTAACTGACACCCAAACAAACAGAACGAGATCAAAATCAATCTGATTCTCTTTCTATGCCTTTACACCACATGCCCAAATCCATCAGGACCTCCTGTGTTGGAGACAGAATGAAATTAAATACAAGTCTTAAGTGATGAGTCTGGATTTCTGGACTATTGGTTTGGAATAAAATTGGAAGCTTTTTTTTTTTTCATAACCTGCAGAACAGCAGTGGAAAGCATGCCTGGTTCCAGGTTGCTACTGGGCTTCTGACTACACATCACATAGAGAAGAATCTGTCACCAGGGCAGACACTTGGAAGCATTTGCCATCATACCTGTGCACTCCGAGGAGGCCAACAAAGTCTTGCACACTCTCCCCACTGGGGATTCGAGGTCTAGCCAGGCTTTCTTGATAGATAGGGAAGACTTTGGCACAGTTGCTCAAAGGCCATCCATATATTTTTCTTCCAGAAAGATTGGGAGTTACATTTGCTGGATCTATGTTCATGCCATTTGCCACCAGGTAATTTTCTATGCATTTAAAAAATGCTTGCTTAAACATTTTACCAACTCTATGACACCTTTTTCTCTTCCAGTAGGCAGAATCCCCTTCTTGGGACTTTCATAGCACTTGGATCACAGTTTATTTTAGTATCTGTTAAACTGCATTACAATTGATTATTTATGTACTCATTCTTCCACCAGATTGTGAGCTTAAGAGAGGGATTCTGCCTCTTCCACCTTTGGGCCTTTGCACCAAGCACAGGGGTGTGACCCAGAGTAGGTCCAACGGTTAACAAAGGAAAAACAGAAGAATGAAAAGAGAGTGAGAGGTGGATAATGGTGCTAACACCCTTTATGACATGATTCAAGATGCAAGATGTCCTGGGAATAACCCTCCTGTCCACCTTCCTGGCCCTGTTTCTGTATCTGACATTGTACTATAATAAAGGAGTTGTCAAAAATAATTAAGTTGTCATCAGCACTTATCTATTAATATAAGATAGAATGATTTAAAAAGTGAGTTTCAGGGAAGAAAGGATTTGGGAAAGATGGGGACTTCAAGGTGCCCACAATGGGGAGTCCCAGGTAGAAGGGAAAAAGCCACAGACCTTAAGTGTCTGGACAAGTAAAGGAGGGAAAGGTAAAGGAAAGGGATGGGAGAATTACAGACAGATTTCCTTACATCATAATTGTATCTAGAACAGCCCCAAAGGGAAAAGTATGATTAATCTGCCCATCCCTGTAATGCTTTTTAGAATCCTGGTGCTTATCTTGGTCTCAAGTTTGCATGTAGATATCAGAGGTACACCAACTAGTCTAATTCTCCTAGTATAGTGGGATCCAATGAACCATACTGTTGAAGTGTATAATTCAGTGCTTTCAAGGCCAAAGTACATGCTGCACATTTAGCCTTCTTTTCCTCTGAATAAATTAAGCTACTGGATAAGACCACATTTTCCGTTCACAGCCAAACCTCACATGATATGATCATGATTCTCCAACCTGCAATGGTAGTTGGGTCTGGAATTGGTTGTGCTATATGATTTGGTGGCTTATTAAGCTATTCTGTGACTGCATTAGACCTGGGAAAACAAACTACACCGAACTGCTGTGAACTGCTCATGTGAGGCTAATGTCTGCAGGGACTCCAGTCATCCCTCTCCCTGACCACTACTTCCCTTATACTGTCATTTGCTTCTCCCCTCCCCAGCTGCCTACCCTCAGGGTCACTCACTCTTCCAAAACCACCTGCTCCTCGCCTTTGAGTTCCCAGGTGTCAGCTCTCTAAGATCTGACCTCAGGAACTGCCAACTCAGAGCCGAGATAGCCTTCCCCATCTGCAGCAAAAGCCATTTCAAAAAAGCAGGGAGAGATCTTGGCTTCTCGTATTTTCCTTGTTGGATGTGTTTGAGGCTGCAAAAACCAATTACTGAAGCTCAGCTGTAAGATATGAAATGTATTTAGTCACAGGTAAAGTTCATGAACACAGTATTAGCTACAGAATGTGTGTGGTGGCATCTTTTGCAAATGAATGCATATCCTAGATCCTGCTCCTTTTACAAATAAGCCATCTCCAGAGTGCTGCTGATGGCAAAAACAGAATCAAGTATAATGGACTGGCAGCCTCAATGCTGCTCAGAATAATGAGCTATGGCACACAGCACTTTATCTTCATCAGATTTTTTCCCTCTGCTTGTTTAAACCATCAGAAGTCCCCATATTTTCTCAGGATCAAACAGGCTTGTAACTCTGCAAGACAGACTTATTCCTATACACTCTCTGGGTTAATATTTGAAGCTGTTGCACCAAGAGAAATCTTGGGTAGAGAACTCAGAAGGCAGACGAAGGCACATATGGACGACACTTTGGCTCCACTAGAACCGTTTCTGAGAATGATCGTATGCTCCCCTCCCATTGGCCAAAAACCATTTGGGAAGCAAGGAACCAAGCCACCAGATTCAGTTGGCTTGTTCACATCTGATGCGAACTTTGGTTAAAATCATTGTTTTTTTAATTGAGAGGGAAAGTTGCGTTCGATGATTTGTGGTTTCATAAAGAAGTTAAACCTAGAAGACCACTGAGCATTCAATGGTATTCTAGGTGAAAAAAAGAACTTCCTAATATCATAGATCTAAAAGGATCTTGAGAAATCAGATTTTCCAGGCTGTAGGCTCACCATTCATGAGAGGTGTTTGTGTGATTCCCTTAGGTCTTTGATGGAGTCCTGCTCTCTGATGTGGCGTGTTCTCCGCAGTTTGCCTCCCGTCAGGAAGCAAGTGGAGTTAGCGGGTTGAGGGCTGATTTACACTGCAGCTCGCTTATCAATCCTGCTGGGTGGTGCCAGATTAATCCTACAATATTTCCTGGTTGTTTTTTTTTAACTCTCTTTCGTTCTTTACTTTCTACTTGGAGTCATGATGGAGTAAGTCTTGAAAGGCAGTTTAAACTTGAAGAAAATAGAATTTGTTGTGAATCTTTGTAAATGCTTGCAGAGACACGCCATCCCGCTCAACTATTCTCACTTGGGGCCAATGGCCTCATTGCTTCTTTTACTGGGACTTGTCTTCTCTGATCTCTTCAAATTTCCAACTTCATCTAAATCCTCTTACCCTGTGGTTTTTTTTTTTTTGTCTTGTTTTTTGTTTTTTTCTCATCTCAGATGGTGTCTGACCCTTCTTTCCCAGATTGATGAGTCACCTGAGACTTGAGTTCTTTTCTTTTTTTCTTTTCTTTCTGAGACAAGGTCTGGCTCTGTTGTCTAGGCTGCAGTGCAGTGGCATAATCCCGGCTCACTACAACCTTTGTCTCCTGGGCTCAAGCTCAGCATCCTGAGCAGCTGGGACTACAGGCACATGCAACCACGCCCAGCTAAGTTTTGTATTTTTTTGTAGAGATAGGGTCTCGCCATGTTGCTATGTTGGTCTAGAACTCCTGGACTCAAGCGGTCCACCCGCTTCAGCTCCCAAAGTGCTGGGATTATAGGCGTGAGCCACAGTGCCTGGCCCTAGTCACCTGAGTTCGGAAACTCCTGTTCTCCTCTTCCTTCCCTCAGGGACTTGCTCCTTTACATTTCTTCTTCCCCTTGGTGTCTTTAGCTTCTACTCCTGCCTTGGCTCCTTCCCAGTTGCCTCCAGCTATGCACACACTTCCACCTGGGATGATAGGCCAAACTATCCCACTAATTTACCTCTGCTTTTTCCTATCAAGATCCTTGGCCAAAAGCCACGAAGGATTTCAGTTACGATAAAAATAATACTAACAAGAAGAAGTGATAACATGGAGCACCTACTCTGTGCCTACACTGTGTTAAGCAATTTGCATACATTGTCCTTTAGCCTCATAAAAACTCTATAAGGTCAGTACTATTATTACCATTACCATCCCCATTTTAAAAGTGAGGAAATGGAGGCATAAAAGAGTTAAGCAGCTTGCACAAATCACAAAGCACACTTATAGCAAAGACAGAATTGAAACCCAGGCAGTCTGCTCTGGTTTAAATATTTGTCCCTTCCAAAACTTATGTTGAAATTTAATCCCCAATGTGGCTGTATTGAGAGGTGGGGCTTTTAAGGAGGTGATTGGGTCTTAAGGGCTGTGTCTTCATGGATGGACTAATCCATTCATGGATTCATGGGTTATCATGAGCGGGGAACTACTGGGGTGTCTTTATATAAGCATAGGAGGAGAACCAGGTATGGTGATATCTGCCTGTAGTCCCAGCTACTTGGGAGGGTGAGGTGGGAGGATCCCTTGAACCCAGGATATTGAGGCCAGCCTGGGCAACATAGCAAGACCCCCATTTCTTTAAAAAAAAAAAAAACAAAAACAAAACCCCAAAGGAAGAGAAGAGATACCTGAACTAGCATGCTTGGCCCATTGCCATGTGATGCTCTGTGCTGCCCTGGGACTCTGCAGAGGGTCCCCGTCAGCAAGAAGGCTCTCATCAGATGTGCCCCCTTGACCTTAAACACCATAGCCTTAATAACTGTAAGAAATACGTTTCCTTTCTCTATAAATTACCCAGTTTCAGGTATTCTGTTACAAGCAACAGAAGATGGGCTAAGACACAGTCTGATCTCAGGACCTGCTGTTTACACCACTATCTTGTACTGCTTCTCTATCCCATCCTGCAATCAGCCTTCCTCGTATTCTGAACCCATATGCAGAAAGTGCACTGATCTCCTAATAGCTGCATCCATTGACATTACCAATTTCTCATTCTCCTTGACCTTTCTGCAGTATCTGATATGTGGATCTTCTGTCCCCACCTTCTTTCTGACCCTTTCCACTCCTTTGGCTCTCATACTACCACACTCCTATAGTTCTTATCCACTCTCTTTGACCTTTCTTTTTCTGTATTCTTCACTAGCTCTATTTCCTTCAAATAAACATGAGCATGATCCAAGTGTTAGTCATTGAAACGTTGCCACTCTCAACACGAAGTCTCTCGGCTCACCTCATGCCTCCAGTGGTGTCATCTGCCAATGAATCTCAGTTCTATAGCCCCAACCCTGTTGTCAGTTGTGGTGCTAGACTAGAATTTACAAGTACACAATGAACTTTTCCACTAGATTATCTCACCTGCACCTCAAATTTAGTACGAATTAATACAACTGACTCACATTTCCCCCAGAGTGCTAAGATGTTGTTCTCCTCTGCCCTCCATCTCTGCTTTTGTTCAATGGTACTATGACTTGTCTTCAGATGTGTACTTCATCTCTGAAGACTTCCCCGTCATCATCATGTCAGCACTATCTAATCAAAATTATGTGTTTTTCAGTTCTTTCTTTTATGTTTCTCATATCAGTCTCCCCTATTGGTTCTCTTTTCACTGCTAGCACACTACTAGGTCCCCTTATTAGCTAATGCTTGGCCTGCAGCCTAAGCCAGTCCCCGACCTTCTTGCCTCCTGTGCTAACCCCGGTCTATACGGCTGGCTGCCAAATCGTCATCAATCTGAAACACTATTTCCATCATGCTATTATCCTCCCCATAAATCTAAAGAAGCTTCCTATGAGCAAAACCCACACTTATTAGCCTGGCGTTTAAATGCCCTCTCTAATCTGACCACAATTCATCTTTTCAGCTCTATGTTCTCCACTCCAGGCGGGCCCTTGCTTATATCCAAACATTTTCAGCTCACTTCTGCATCCACCCCATTGCTCTCCCTGTCTGGAATGATACTCCAACTCCTTTCCACAGACTACTTACCTTTCAGGATCTAGCTTTCGTTCTTATTTCTTCAATCAATATGCTATGGCCACATTCCCCTAGAAATGATCTCCTTCCTCTGAATTCTGTAGTAATGATTGTCGATGCTATCAATTTAGTGCTTAGCATTTCCTGCCTGTATTTTCATGTGATATGTATTTCTTCCCCAACTATATTTTTAAACAGGAGGAGCTGTTACAGTCTGGGCACTATATGAGGTACTTTAAAGTCACCTTATTTTAACAATAATCTTGAGAAGTCAGTATTTTATCTGTATTTTACCACCCTGAGGCCAATGATCCATTTTCCCTCTTCTTGTATACTCTAGGATACCCAGCACAGCTCTTGAATATAGTCAGTGCTAAAAAATTTTGCTGATTGAAACATATGCTGCCCCAAAATAAGCATATCCAAACATGATAACCCATTCATAAAATTAGAAGACAAATTATGAAGGGAAACCTTATTGTCACATTGAAAAGGAAAAGCATTAACGTCAGTAACTATAAAGGGAAAAAACTGAAAAGAATTTTAATGTAAATTTATTTATTCATTTATATAAATGTTCAAAAAAAAAAGATTCAAAATTCAAAAGGTTCAAAAGAGCATTGTCTTAGGTTTGGTTCCGGAGGGAAACAGAATGGAGATTTGCATGTAGGAAGTTTACTGGGGAGAGCCCTGGGTATGGAGATGGAGATCAGAGGGGGTGTGAAGGAAATTGAGCTGGGCAGAAGGAAAAGCTGAACTGTGATGCAATGAAAAATAAAGGCTTCAGTTGATAGTACAGTCTGTGACCTGTGAGGAGTCCTAGAGCCGAGATAGTACTTCAGATTTGTCCTGTCCTGAGGCAAGGGGACCAGACTTTATAATGCCTTCTCCCCATCAGCTTCATTAGGGCAGGCTGCCCTGGCCAGCTGAGGCCAATTCCCAGGGAGGGACTCAGCTGAGAACCTGACACTTGTGGCAGGTGGGGAAATGAGTGCCTCTGATCTGAAGCAGGTGATGGCTCACCACAGCATCTGCTCCTGTTACACAGTGAATCATCTCCTTCCTACCCATGTGCCCCAGGCACGAAATTGCCCCCCTGAGCAGTAACTGGTGTCATCACTTTCTTTTGTATTTTTCTAGAAATATTCTATGATATTTAAGAAAACACACATAGATATTATTTTCCTCCTTTTTACACAAATAGTAGCAGACTCTACATATTGTTCTGATTCTTGTTCTTTTCATTTAGAATACTTTAGTTTTCAGTCATGTCAATTTTTTAAGGAATGTTCTTCATTTTAAAATACTTTTTATAGGGCTGCATTGTATGTGGATATATAACAATTTCATTAACCCATTCCCTATTGGTAAATATTTAGGTTGTTTCTAATCACTTGCTCTTACACTGCTGTAATAAATAACATTGTATTTGCCTTATTTCATCTCTGTGAGGGCATATATGTAGAATACATTCCTAGAAGTGAAATTGATAATCCACCAAGTACATACACCTGTAATTTTGAATTTGATGCCTATGGCTAAATTGCTTTCCATGCAGTCTAGCAATGTAGAATGCTTGTTTCCTTGGAGCTTCACCAACACAGTGCATGATGAAATGGTTTCACCTTTGCGTATCTGATAGGTAAAACAATGACAAATCAGTACAATTTTAATTTGCATTTATTTATTTCATTTCTGTAACATTATATGAGTTAGTATTCTTAGTATTCTATTCTTAGCATAAGCTAGAACTGTCAGAAGCATTTTACAAATACCAACAAATATCAACTCATTTAATCTTCAGAAATACCCGAAGAGATAGCTTCTACTACTTACTGTCCTCAATTTATTGATGTGAAAACTGAAGCACACCAAAGTTAAGTAACTTGTACATGGTCAAAGAATTAGTAAGAAGATGTGGAAGCAGGATTAGGACCAGGGCTAGAAAGACTGGCTCCAGAGTTCATGCTCTTATTGTCAGTAAGGTTGAACTTCTTAATTTAATTAATTAATTAATTAACTTAGAGACAGGGTCTCACTATGTGACCTGGGCTGGTCTTGAACTCCTGGCCTCAACCTCTTGCACTCGTCCTGCCTCAGCCTCCTGAGTCTCTGGGATTACAGGTGTGAGCCACCGCACTCAGCTCTGAATATCTTTTCATGTGAGTTATTTGAATTTTTTTCCCTGCAAAGTCTCTTTATAGCCTTATTGTGTCTTTTAAAAAATTGATTTGTGAACTTTTTATTTGTTAGGAAAATTAGCTCTTTTGCCTACTCTTCCAAGGTTTTTTTTGTTTTTTTGTTTTTTTGTTTTTGAAACAGGGTCTTGCTCTGTCGCCCAGGCTAGAGGGCAGTGGCATGATCAGAGCTCCCGGACCTCCTGGCTCAAGTGATCCTGTGGCCTTGACCTCCCCAGTAGCTGGGACTGTAGGCATGCCACCAGACCTAGCTAAATTTTTCTATTTTTTTGTAGAGACAGATTCTTGCTATGTTGCCCAGGCTAATCTTGACTTCCCAGGCTCAAGTGATCCTCTTGCTTCAGCCTTCCAAAGTGCTGGGATTACAGGTTAGAGCCACTGTGCCTGGCCATAGCTGCTGCTGCTTCTTTTTATTTTTACATTTAAATCTTTGATGCATTTTGAATTTATCCTAGTGTAAGGTAAGTGGTTTGAATCTAGGCCTAATTTTTTTTTAGTTGGCTTACCAGTTGTTTAAATGACATTTACTTTTCTCTCTTCCCCATGGATTTTAGATGCCACTCTTATATGAAATTTCTTTATGTATTAGTCTCTGTTTCTGAATTTCTTTTTCTTTTTCTTTTTTTTTTTTTTTTTGAGACAGAGTCTAGCTCTGTCACACAGGCTGGAGTGCAGTGGCGCAATCTCTACTCACTGCAAGCTTGGCCTCCCAGGTTCACGCCATTCTCCTGCCTCAGCCTCCCGAGTAGCTGGGACTACAGGCACTCGCCACCATGCCCAGCTAATTTTTTTGTAGTTTTAGTAGGGATGGGGTTTCACCATGTTAGCCAGGATGGTCTCGATCTCCTGACCTTGTGATTGCCCACCTTGGCCCCCAGAGTGCTGGGATTACAGGCATGAGCCACCGCGCCCAGCCTTCTGTTTCTGAATTTCTATCAGTTTGATTCAACTGTTCATATATGACATAATGTTTCCATTATTACAATTTTGGCTTTATGTGTCTCATAGGGCTGGTTGCACCTCACTATTCTTTGTGTTGTTGGTTTTTTTCTCCCAGAATTTTCCTGGATATTTTTGCTTGTTCATTTTTCCAATTGAACTTCATAAAATTCATTTATTCTTTATTTTCCCTCCCTCAAATTATATTGTAATCACATTAAATTTATTAATTAATTTAGGGAAAATTGATACCTTTATGATGCTCAATTTCTATCAAAGAACAAGTTATACTTTATTATTAGTTCAAAATTTTACTTGTTTTACTTAAGATAATTTTCAAGTTCTAGTCATAGAGATTTTATACATTTATTTTTAATTTTACTACTAATTATTTTGTATTTAAATCAAAATTATAAATGGGACCTTTACTTCCATTATATTTTATGCCTAGTTCTTATTTGTTATCCAAAGATTGTTAATTTCTGTATATTAGTTTTATGTCTGTTACTTTCACTCAATCCTCTTATTTTTGTAGCTAATTTTCGGTTGATTAGCTTGTGTTTTCTAGGCATAATTTATATCATCTATATTTAGTTTTATCTTTTCCTGCATAGTTTTTATACATATAGTTTATTTTGAATTTCTAATTTTTTGTCTAATACCTACAAAAAAGTTAGATAATAATGATGATAATGAAAACATCTGTTTTATTTCTAAATTTAATGAGTATGATTTTAGTATTTCTTCACCGGTCTAATAATAGAAGAAGTATTTCAGCAACTAAAGGTTCAGCTATTTTTAGTTGATTAAGATTCTTTAAAGTCACAAATGGACTTTGAAACCTATCACATGCATTTTCAGAAAAGCTGAAGGTGTTTATATCATTTTTCTCCTGCTTAGATCTATTTGTGTAGTGAATTAATATAAATAGCTTTCCTAATGCTGAAAATTCTTACATTACTTGAAAAATCTTAATTGACCAGTATGTAGTTTTCTTTTAATGGGGTGCTTCGGTCTGCTGATATTTTATTTAGAGTATTTTGCATTGATAATCATAAGAGAGATTTGCCTGTGCCATTTTTTATTTGAAATTTTTGTTGAAGGTTGGTATTAATTGTTGTTTCATAAAGAAAACATGACAATTTTTCTTCTTTTCCTATGCTACAGAACTATTTGCTCTTTGAAGATTTGTCAGAAATTCCCACAAAACCATTTGGTCCTTTGTGTGTGTGCTTTCATTAGGAGGAGGAGACTACAGGGGAGCTTTATGAAATGACTTTCTATTTTTTTCTATTTAATTAATATGTCCATTTATTTTATCTATACTTGGGTCTGTGTTAGTAAACTATATTTACCCAGAAAGTTATCTATTTTATCTGAATTTTTAAACAATTGAAATTGAGCAAAGTTATGTTTTATGATTCCTTTAATTTTCTCTGTAAATATAATGTCTTCTTCCTCATTATTTCTTATTTTGTGTATTTGTGCTTCCTCCTATTTTCTTAATTACATTTGTTATGGGTTTATGTATTTTTTCAAATAAATAACATTTGTATTTCTTTTCTCTCTCTCTTTTTTTTTTTTTTTTTTTTTGAGACAGAGTTTTGCTCTCGTTGCCCAGGCTGGAGTGCAATGGTGCAACCACGGCTGTGTGCAACCTCTGCCTCCCAGATTCAAGCGATTCTCCTGTCTCAGCCTCCTGAGTAGCTGGGATTACAGGCACATGCCACCGTGCCCGGCTAATTTTTGTATTTTTAGTAGTGACGGGGTTTCATCATATTGGTCAGGCTGGTCTCAAACTCCTGACCTCAGGTGATCCGCCCACCTCAGCCTCCCAAAGTGCTGGGATTACAGGTGTGAACCACAGTGCCCTGCCTATTTGTATTTCTTTATTAGTTTTATTATTCATTTGTTCCTTAATTGATTACTTTCTACATTTATCTGTATTGATTGCTTTATTCTGCTTTGTTTTATTTCAGTGCTCCTTTTCTAAATTCTTATGCTGAATGTTTAATGAACTTGTTTTCATTCTTTTTCCGTTAATATAAGTATTGAAATCTCTGCATTTTTCCCAAGTATTGCTTTAGTCAGTCACACAGATTCTGACATGTAGTATTTTTATTCTTATTATTTTTCAAAGTGTTCTAAAATTCGTTTTGGAGTTTCTCTTTGTTGCAATAGTTAAGACACAGTGTGTAGATTTCCAGCTAGTAGGGCTTTTAGTTTTCTGGTATTGTTATTAATTTCTGGTCAGTGGTTATACCATTTCTACCTTTGGAACAGTTTTTCTTTATAATCTAATTAGTTTTTGTGAAAAATATTCTTTAGATTCTTGAAAAGTAGAAATATTCTCTGCTTCCAGGATACAGATTTTGATATTAATATTTATTGTTTTATCCACTTATTTAGTCATTGCCTGAGAGAAATGAATTAAAGTTTCTTCTTTATGTATTTCTGCCTTTTTCTCCTTAAATTCCTGAAGTTTCTGATTTATGAAAGTTGCTACCAAGTTGCTTTCTTCATAGATATTCATACTTATTACAATTTTCTTATGCACCTTTAATATTATAAAGTACCTTCTGTGTCTTGTTTATAGCTTTTGGTCCCAAATTATACATTTTCTGATATTCAGTTTGTGACCTTTGCTTTCTTTTTGTTTGCATTGCTCTGATGTTCTCCTTTCATTTTCATTTTCAATCTGCCTGAATTACTTTTATTTTTATTATTATTTTTTTTTGAGACAGGTTCTCACTGTCACCCAGGCTGGAGTGCAGTGATGCAATCCACTGCAGCCTCTACCTCCTGGGCTTAAGAGATCCTCCCACCTCAACCTCCCGAGCAGCTGGGAGTACAGGCATGTGCCACCACTACTGGCTAATTTCTTCTTTCTTTAGTAAGTGATGATACCAGCCATTTAGTCCATCCCTAAAGAACTGAGGGTCTTGGGAATTTACCATATCAATGGAGTTTTTTACATTATTGACTGAAGAAAAATGGACTTTTTAACACATTTTTTATGATTAGGAAACAAGAGTTCAGAAGAAGCCAAATTAGGACTGTAAGGTGGATGCCTAATGATTTCCCATGTAAACTCTCACAAAATTGCCCTTGTTTGATGAGAGGAAGGAGCAGGAACATTGTTGTGGTGGAGAAGGACTCTCTGGTATATCTTTCTTGGGCATTTTTCTGCTAAAGTTTTGGCTAATTTGCTCAAAACACTCTCATAATAAGCAGGTGTTATTGCTCTTTGACCCTATAGAACATCGATAAGCAAAACGCCTTGAGCATCCCTCAAAATTGTTGCCATGACCTTTGCTTTTGACCAGTTTGCATTTGCTTTGCCTGGACCACTTCCACCTCTTGGTAGCCATTGCTGTGATTGTGCTTTGTCTTCAGGATCATACTGGTAAATCCATGTTCCATCTCCTGTTAAATTATTTGAAGAAATGCTTAAGGATCTTGATCCCACCTGTTTAAAATTTTCATTGAAAGCTCTGCACTTGTCTGCAGCTAATCTAAGTACGATAATTTTGGCACCCATCAAGTGGAAACTGTGCTGAAGTTTAATTTTCCAGTTAGTTGTGTAAACTGAACCAATTGAGATGTCTATGGTGTTGGCTGCTGTTTCTGCTGTTAATCTTTGGTCTTCTTGATTTAAGGCATGAACAAGATGAATTTTTTTTTTCTCATAAATTGATGTGGATGGTCTGCTGCTGCAGGCTTCATCTTCAATATGATCTCATCTCTTCTTAAAATGATCACTTGTAAACTGCTGATTTTGGTGGTGGTGGTGGGGGGGTATTGTCCCCGTGAGCTTTTCATAAAGCATCAGTGATTTCACCATTCTTCCAGCCCAGCTTCACCATAAATTTGATGTTTGTTCTTGCTTCAGTTTTAGCAGAATACATGTTGTTCTGACAGGGGCTGTTTTCAAATTGATGTCTTATCCTTCTTAGTACCTCAAACTAGATCCTCTTCAGACATGTTATAACAAGTTAGTACAAGTTTATTTTGGTGCAAAAAATGTTTGAATCCATGCATAGTGTTTTTTTATTTTTTTTGTTTTTGAGACAGAGTCTTGCTCTGTCACCCAGGCTGGTATGCAGTGGCACAATCTCGATTTACTGCACACTCCGCCTCCTGGGTTCAAGCAATTCTCATGCCTCAGCCACCCGAGTAGCTGGGATTACAGGTGTGTGCCACCTCCCCTGACTAATTTTTGTATTTTTAGTAGGGATGGGGTTTCGTCATGATGGCCGGGGTGGTCTCGAAATCTTGGTCTCAAGTGATCCTCCCACCTCAGCCTCCCAAAGTGCTGGGATTACAGGTGTGAGCCACGACGGTCTGCCCATACATAGTATTTTTATAATATGCATTTTCCATAAGCATTTGAAGACCCCTCATAGATTGTATAGTTTGATCCCAATATCAATATCCGTATCTTTAATCATACCTATATAACTACATCAAACTGGAAGATGTGTATACAATATTAGTAGTCGTTATACCTAGGTGGTAGTATTGTAGATGGTTTTAACTTTCTTCTTTGTGCTTTTCTATATTTTCTGAAGTTTTAATATTCACATGTATCATTTTTATAATCTCAGAAAACAATGTGTTTTTCTAAAAATGAAACAATTTTTAAAGGCTCTAATTATTTGACACTAAAATCCTGGCATCAATTAAGGATGGGACTCCCAGCTGGACACGGTTGCTCACACCTGTAATCCCAGCACTTTGTGAGGCCGAGGTGGGTGGATCACCTGAGGTCAGGAGTTTGAGACCAGCCTGGCCGACATTGTGAAACTCTGTACTAAAAGTACAAAAATTAGCCGGGTGTGGTGGTGTGTGCCTGTAATCCTAGCTACTCGGGAGGCTGAGGCAGGAGAATTGCTTGAACCCAGAAGGCGGAGGTTGCAGTGAGCCGAGATCACGCCATTGCACTCCAGCCTGGGTGACAAAAGCGAAACTCCATTAAAAAAAAAAAAAAAAAAGATAGGACTGCTTATTACCTACCATTCTTCCCAGTGCTCTGGCAGAGGTCTACAAGATACGTGGTTTTCCTTGAGTGGAATCCTGAAGACTTTGACACCTGAAGGAAACCCAGTCACTGTCCTTGCTCCTCCTGAGGCTGGGCCTCACTCCCTGGAATGGGGTGCAATGGCTCTCTCCTCTCCTAGGTTCTGCCTGTTCTCTTGCAGGCATACAGCCTCATTTTACCTGCAGGTTTCTGTAGCTGCTCATTTCCAAGAATTCCTCACAGAATATTTCCCAGAAGAATGAGAAGTTCTTTTTCTTCCTTTTATTCGCTCACTAGTCTTTGTTTACTTGGGAGACATGAACATTCCTCTGACTAAAAAACCTCACAATTTGCTTTTCTACTCTTTCAATGGGTAATTTAACAGTCTCATTAGTGTTTTTATGTGTGGATTTTACTAGAATTCCTCTGAGTTTTTGTTGTTCTTTTACTAGTTGCTGTGGAGACACAAGCTATCATTATAAAGCCTCTTAAGAAATTAAACCTATTTCTCTGCAACAATCTCCTGAAGAACTCCCTCAATTTGTGTTTTACATCTCAGGCAGGACTTGTCTTTGATTAAATTCTTCATTTGTCAGTTTCTGAAGCTGAAATGAAATTCATTGGAATGAAATTTCAAATTTTGAGAGGGGCGTGAAAGCACTCACAGTATTCATTTATTTGCTGGTTTGCTTTTTGCTCTTGTTTTGGTTTTGTTGTTGTTTTTAAAGATCTAGCTATTTCCATATAGGTTTGGGCAATTACGTAACCTGTAAAGGAAAAGAACTGTCTGAAAAAGAAACTTGACGAAACAAAATGAACATCCTCAAACCATTAGTCTCCACATCTCTCAGTATAATTGGGCATTGAGTTGACATTCAGAGAAAAAACCTGTAATTTTGTTGAAAATTTATTATACTCCTTCCTCTTGTGAAATTTCTATATCCAATTCTCCTGTAAATTCTTAGAGCAAGCACTGTATTGATTAAGTTTATATATAAAATCTACTGCTAGACTGAGATGAAACTGGCCCAGCTGAGAAAACCAAGTACTTCCTTCTGTTTTGTCTTCTAACCAGGACCAGATCCTGAGAAAGAAAATAAAACAAATAGGCACAAGGTGTAACTGTCTCTCCTCCTATTTTGACCCTTGCCTGGGGTCCCCACAAATAAACCTGAAGCATCTGTGATGCCCTGGATGACACCCTAAAGAAAGCACTGCCCACAGGTTTGGCTGACAGATATATTTTGTGTAGCCTGTACACAATTAATAATGGGTAAATGTCACATCAAAACTCAATTATCCAGAATCTCCTAGAAAATGTAAAGATTTGGCCTGGTGACAGTGACAAGAACTCAAGAGTGCAGAACAGCAGTTTACCCTTGAGGCTGAGCATGGACTTTGTCACAGTCCCCATCACTCCTTCTTGTTCTATACCTGTTTCCTTTATACTCACTCATTTATAAAACTTTCATTATCCATGTAGGCATTTGGTCTGTGTCCTCTGCCTTAATACAGAAATTGATTAAGACTTAACTTTAAATTTGTAGTTGTAAAACTTTAGCATTTAGTAAAATCATCTGAGGAGTTTGTTAAAACACAGATGGCTAGGCTTAAGCCCTAGAATTTCTGATTCAGTAGGTCTCAGACAAGGCCTGAGAATTTCTATTTAAAACAAGTTCTTAGATAATGCAGTTACTGCTAGTCCAAGGACCACACTTTGAAGATCACTGCTTTAAGGCCTTACTCCTCTGAAGGATATCATATGTTCATTCATTGGTATGTACAATATTTATTACAATGTGCTTTACTCTATACTGAAGATTCAACAGTGATCAAATATATATGATTCTTGTCTTGATAATCAGGCAAAATTTCACAATTTTGTTTATTTGGTACATAGATATAGAGTCATGGCTGTGACAGTGATGTGAAGAGAATTCAGGCATGGCTTCCTTGAGGAATGACATCATGCTAAGCTAGGAAGGATAAGGGAGGAGACAGGAGCTTACCAAGTTGTAGGAAGAGAATGTGTGAAGCTCGGCAAAGCTGTCTCCCAGATCCAAATTCATGAATCTCTGATGAGATTTCAGAGACTTAGGTCTTTCAGGTTGGGGAGCTTCCTGGTCTTTATTCCAAGAAACCAGCGCCTATTCTGATGACCTCTGAGAGGCTGATTGTTTCCAAAGCAGCAGGAGAGAAGGAACCACAAATATTGGTGAGGGGATCCAACAGCTCCAATGAAGTGGGCTGCATGGGGGAGCAGCGGCAACGTTATTTTGAAATCTTCCTGTTCTGGGGAAAATCCCAGCGGTATGTTGGCAACTCATCTGAATTTCTCTCTACTTTAGTTTCTGGGCTGCTGAGCATTGCTTGGGGTGGTGGTGGGCGGTAGGGGGGGTGGCGCGGGGAGAAAAAGAACAGATACCAAATTGGCAGATCATTGACATTTCAGGTTCAGTTCAACTTCGTCTCTTCCCTGCTCATTGGGTCTTTTCTTCTTCACTGAAGCTAGCTGATAACCTCCCACATCATCTGTAGATTCACCTTCCTTACAGTCTGAAATCTGTTACTTTTATTTACCCCCTAATTCTTTTTCTTCGTATTTTCAGGGTCTAAATGTAAAAACCTTGGTTTTTGTTTGCTCTCTGATTTTTCTTTTACTTTTTTTGTAGCAATCTATAAACAAAAGTACTTCCTATTTTTAAAAGGTCTTCATTTCCTCTCAAATTTCTTCATTTATATTTTCTATTTATGCACATAATAAATTCACTTGGAAATAAGAATAGCGAATTCACTCCTCTAAGCCTTTGTTTTATTCTTTCTATTGAGAAAATTGGGTATTTGAAACATTACCAACCACTGTTGGCTATTTTTTTTTTTTTTTGAGGCAGAGTGTCGTTCTGTTGCCCAGGCTGGAGTGCAGTGGCGCAATCTTGGCTCACTGCATCCTCTGCCTCCCGGGTTCCAGCGATTCTCCTGCCTCAGCCACCCGAATAGCTGGATTACAGGCACCTGCCACCATGCCTGGCTAATTTTTTTGTATTTTCAGTAGAGATGGGGTTTCACCATGTTGGCCAGGCTGGCCTCGAACTCCTGGCCTCAAGTGATCCACCCACCTTGGCCTCCCAAAGTGCTGGGATTATAGGCATAAGCCACCATGCCGGGCTGGCTATTATTATTATTATTATTATTTTTTTAAGAGATGCAGTCTTGCTGTGTTGCCTAAGCTAGAGTGCAGTAGTTATTCACAGGTGCAATAAAGCATTGAGCTCCTGGGCTCAAGCAATCCTCCCACCTCAGCCTCCTGAGTGCTGGAACTACAGGTGCACACAACCACCCTGTTTGTTGACTATTTTTTAAAATTTTATTTTAAAATTTAGTTTCAGGGGGTACGTCGGTCTGTTTATTCCATGGGTATATTGCATAATGGTGAGGATTGGGCTTCTAGCGTAACCATCACCCAAATATTGAACATTGTACCTAATCGGTAATTTTTCAGCCCTCACCCTTTTCCCACCTTCTCCCCTTTGGGGGATGGAAATAATAAACACCTGTTAAATATTTTAAAAACTGATTTGTTTTCTCCCCTTCATGACTTCTCATAGATTGTTTTATGTCTTCATTTTCTAATACAGTAGTAGTATGACTGTCCTTTGAGGTTTCCTTTAGCTCTGAAATATTATGATTACACAGAATGTTCTCCTTCATATGAACGTTGATTGAATTCTCAGCTTTTAATAAATTAATTTTCGTCTTTTTCATAGCATCACCAAAAAAAAGATCACGTCTTTCACTTTACATTTACAACCTCTCTCCTACCTTGTAAGTTAACTATATTAATACTATTAGCCAACTTTCTTTTATGTAATTGTATTCTACACTCTTGAGATGAATACCTAAAAATATGTCCTTTCCTAAAAGATGTATCTTACACTTCAAATATTTAACTTTGGAGGCTTTTTTCTTTCCATCCAGGTTTTGCTCAAGGCAGTGGACTTCTGCCATCTTTCTTGTGTGCAGAAAGCATAGCAGAGTCTTAAATAACTTTCTTTGCACATTTCTTCTGGGAGTACATGTATTTTACCAATCTGACCATGTGTCCTTCCCAGTTTATATCTATGTGCTCTAGTTTTAATACAGAGCTTATGGATCTTTCAGTGTCTGACTGCCTCACCCAGGAGTAAGTCCCTGAGCTTCCTCTTTTCCTAGTATGTGGTTGAAGGAGGTCCTAATCCCCATTCCTAGTTCCCTTGTATCAAGTACATGGTTCTCAGTCTCCTATCTCAAATATAACACTTGCCTTTTTCTTTTCTCATGGCCTGATAGCATGGGCAGTTTTGAGCTTCCTTAACCTATTTGTAATTATTATTTTCTGTTTGGGTAATTTTTTTTTATTCAGATAAGATTTCTTTTGACCTAACCCTTTTCTCTTTGACTCCTTGGGTTCTTTGGCTTTATTGAGGGTACTGTGTTCTTCTCTTCTTTCATGTTGGAATTTCTTTTGTCATCTGCCTTATTATTTTCATTTTCTTTGATATTTTTCTCAATGCTGTTACATTTTCTTCTTCCTCTAAGGATTTCAGGTGGAGAGGCATCATTATTCTCTGATTACTTGTGATGTATACATATACTTTTAAATTCTGTTAGTAGTAATCTTTATGTCAAACATGTTTTGACTGATATTTCTTGAATTGTCAAAAACAAGAAAAGGATAAAGACTTTTGACTCTTTTCTACACAGGCTAAGGACTCTAGCAAATCTTTATTTCCTCTAATTTTTTTTCTAGCACATTCTAGTTAGAACATTCTAGTGTTTGTTATAAAATCCGAACTTTTTCATTCAGATCATTTTCAAATCGCTATTAATTGATATTGGATTTTCTCCTTCAACTTCTATTTTTGAAATATGTTTAGTTATGTAGCCATGTTATGACAACTATATTTATGTAATCTTTTGCTCACTTTCAATGCCAGCTATCAAGACTTACACAACCCTGAATTAAGTATTTTTGTTTCTTTCTAGATCAACTCAAATATGCATTTAATTTTATCAGAGTTCAGTTAAAATATCTGAGATTCTCTGTTTATTTCTCCTAAGAAAACTTGGAAATGAATAGATTTGGGGGGGATACAATTTTTCTCCCTTCAAAACTACTAAGTAAAAAGAGCACAGATATATTTAACATGGGGTTAGTTAACTATATAGTGGCCCATCAACTACAAAAAAGAAAATACTGTGACAATGTTTTTAAAAAAGAAAACCAAAAATCTGTCTGTCCGTCATATTGAAAAATCTCCACATTATAACCTTGATGAGATGAAAACATCAATATGTTACATATCCATGTTAATAACAATACTGTGAACAAGAGTCAAGAGATGGAAGCAACCCCAGTGTCCATTGCTGGATGAGTGAATGAATCAGATGTGGTGTAAACACGCAGTAGAATATTATTCAGCCTTAAAGGAAGGAAATCCTGACATGCTACACCATGGATGAACCTTGAGGACATTATGCCAAATGAAAGATGCCAGTCACAAAAAGACAAATACTGTATGATTCCACTTATATAAGGTACTAGAGTAGTCAAATTCATAAAAATATGAAGTAGAATGATGGTGTCCTAGGTCTGAGGGGAGGGGGAATAGGAAGTTGTTGTTTAATGGATACAGTTCCAGTTTTATAAGATGAAAAAATTCTGAAGACTGGTTATACAGCAATGTGAATATACTTAACACTACTGAACTGTACACTTAGAAATAGTTAACTTAAATTTGATTCTTTTTTTACCACAATAAAAATTATGGTTCAGAGTATGCAAATTTAGGAGTCAAAAATGGGCTATAAAATTTTAAGCTGGTGCTGGAACAACTGGACGTCCACATGCAAAAAACAAACAAAAAAGAATCTAGACCCTAAACCATAAAACTCATAGAAGATAACATGGGAAAATCTAAAGGACCCCGGGTTTGGCGTGACTCTGTAGTTGCGACATTAAAGGCACAATCCATGAAAAAAAGAATCAGTAAGCTGGTCTTATTTAAAATTAAGCATTTATGCTTTGGAAAAGACACTGTCATGAGAATGAAAACACGAGCCACAGAATGAGAGAAAATACTTGGAAAAGACATATCAAATATAGGACTATTATCCAAAATATACAAAGAACTCTTAAAACTCAACGATAAAGGCAGGCACAGTGGCTCATGCCTGTAATCCCAGTACTTTGGGAGGTCACGTGGGCTGATTGCGTGAGCCCAGGAGTTTGAGACCAGCCTGGCCAACATGCCAAAACCCCGTCTGTACTAAAAATACAAATATTAGCCTGGTGTGGTAGTGTAAGTAGGAGTCCCCAGCTACCAGGGAGGCAGAGGTGGGAGAGTTGCTTGAGCCCAGGAAACTGAGATTGCAGTGAGCCGAGATGGCACCACTGCACTCCAGCCTGGGCAACAGAGAGCAAGACCCTGTCTCAAAAACAAACAAATGAACAAACAAACAAACGAACAAACAAACGAAAACAATGACAACAACAGCTAATACACAGAAAACCAAACTCAACAATAAGAACACAAACAAGATTTAAAAATGGGCCGAAGACCTTAAGAATTCTTTCACCAAAGAAGATTTACAGATGGCAGTTAAGCAGATGAAAAGATGCTCCACATCATCTGTCATCAGGAAAACGAAGTTAAAACAATGAGATACCAGTATGCACCTATTAGAATGGCTAAAATCCAGAACACTGTCAGCACCAAATGCTCTCAAGGGAGTCGAGCAACAGGAACTCTTTTTCACTGCTAGTGGGAAGGAAACATTGTAGAGCCACCTTGGAAGACAGTTCGGTGGTTTCTTACAAAACTAAATACACTCTTACCATAAGATTCGGCAATTGTGCTCCTTAGTATTTACCCAAAAGAGTTAAAAACTTATGGGTCCACAAAAACATGCACATGGACAATTACAGCAGTTTCATTCACGATTGCCAGAACTTGGAAGAGACCAAGACGTCCATCAGTAGGTGAATAAATATACTGTGATGCATCCAAGCAATTGAATATTATTCAGCACTAAAACAAAGTTAGCTATCAAGCCATGAAAAGACATGGAGGAAACCTAAATGCATATTACTATGTGAAAGAAGCCAATCTGAAAACCCACATATGACATTATTCCAACTACATAACGTTCCCAAAAAAGGCAAAACTATGGTGACAGTAAAAAGATCAATGGTTGCCAGGTACTGGGGAGTAGGGAGGGATAAGCTGGCAGAGAACAGAATATTTTTAGGGTAGTAGAACTACTCTGTATGACACTATATTTTTGCATGTATCTCCATATATTTTCATCAATATCCATAGAATGCAGGGCACCATGAGTGAATCTTAATGTAAACCATAGACTTCAGGTGCATATAAAGTGTCAATATAGATTCATCAGTTGTAACAAATGTACCACTCTCGTGAAAGATGCAATAATGGGGGAAGCTATGCATGGATGGGGCAGGAGGTATATGGGAAATCTCTATACCTTAAGCTCAATTTTGCTGTGAATATAACATTTCTGTAAGCATATAAAATCTATTTATAAAATATAGATATATTTGTAATCATGTACCCAAATATGCATAAACTGTATAGTATGCACAAGAATATGCCAATAGTAGTTGTATTCTTTCAACTATGAGAATGTATTAGTAATTCATTTAAAACAAAGCAACAAACTCAAATCCATGAGTATATGGTTCTGTTGTTCATGTTCCCAGTAATCAATCTTCCACTTCCCAGTGAGAGAGGCTGTGTATCTGATAGTGAGGAGATGCTTTTTGGAGCTTCCATACCCAGAATTCAAGACGTTTCTTTTTACTGAGAAAACCTGTGTAATGGCTGCAGTAGGCAGAATAATGGTGGCCCCCTCTTCAAAGATGTCCTGACCCTAATATCCTGGACTTGTGAATACTGCACGTTATTTTACATGGCAAAGGGGAATGAAGGTAGCAGGTGGAGTCAAGATTGCTAATCAGTTGACTCTGAGACAGGGAGGTTATTCTGGATTATCTGATGGGCCCAAAATAATCATGAGGGCTTTTTAAAGTGGAAGAGGAGGCCAGAGTGATGCAATGTGAGTAGTGTTTAAAGAAAAACTGCAGCTGAATTAAATTTAAAGGAGACAAATTGAGTAATGAATGATTCGTGAATCGGGCAGCCCCCAGATTTACAGCAGTGTCAGAGAGACTCCAGGGATGCCTCGTGGTCAGAACAAATTTACAGACAAAAAAAGGGAAGTAATACACAGAAAACGGCAGTCAGGTACAGAAACCGCTGGATTGGTTACAGGTTGGTGTTTGCCTTATTTGAACCACATTTTGAACACTCAGCAGTCTATGAATGGTTGAAGTATGAGCACTGGGATTGGCCAAGACTCAACTATTGTTACAAGTGCCTGCTCCTAAATTAGGTTTTCCATCTTGTCTGCCTATTAAACTAGGTTATGGTTCATCCTCAAGGACTGAAATACAGAAGTAGGGAGTCCTTCTCAAGCCATGTTTAGTTTGCTTTAACAGAAGTCAACCTATTCTTGCTTTTTTTTTTTTTTTTTTTTTTTTGAGATGCTGTCTCACTCTGTTACTCAGGTTGGAGTGCTGTGGTGCAATCTCGGCTCACTGCAACCTCCACATCCCGGGTTCAAGTGATTCTTGTGCCTCGACCTCCCTAGTAGCTGGGACTACAGATGTGTGCCACAACGCCTGGCTAATTTTGTATTTTGTTTTTTAAGTAGAGATGGGGTTTCCCTGTGTTGGCCATGCTGGTCTCGAACTCCTGACCTCAAATGATCACCCACTTTGGCCTCCCAAATTGCTGGGATTACAAGTGTGAGCCTGGCCTGTTGCTGTCTTTGAACATGAAGGAAGCGGGCTGTGATTCAAGGAATGTAGGTGGCCTTTAGAAGCTGGAAAAGCCAAGGAGATTGATCCTGTATGGGTCCCCAGAAGGAAAGCAGACCTGCCAATACCTTAATTTTAGACAAGTAAGATCCAGACAGGACTTCTGACTTACAAAATTGGAAGATAATATAATACATCTGTACTGTTCTAAGCTGCTACATTTTGGTAATTCGTTACAGCAGCAGTAGGATACCATGGCTGTGGGTTGAAGAGATGACCAGGAACAAAATAATTAAACTCCAACTAGTCTCTCTAGAAATCTGTTAATTCATTTTTGGAACTAAATTTGGATAAAGATGAGGAAGAAGTTTCTCTCCTTCCCTTATCCTCCCCTCCTTCCCCATCCTTTCCTCTCTCTCTCTCTCCCCCTCCCTCCCTCTTTCTTCCATTTGGAGCTACTCTTCTATCTCACATTGTAAAGCATTTGTTTTCCACTGTCATTTCCACGACTTGGCCTCATCTGGGATTTGTCTAGTAGAAATTGCTTCCAGAGTGTCAAATTGTCGGTAAATATTTCTAATTTTCAGCGCTGACACAGCTTTGTAACTCATTGTTGCATTTCATTGTTATTGCAACAGAAGGTTGAGGAGGGTGAATTGGTACCAGGACCGTAACAGGAAGTCAGCACCACCAAGATAGGTTTGCCTAAATGCTTCTTGTTTTTGTCCTCAGCTGGAGCCATCATTGCTGCCTACCATTTTCCATTCCTAGCTAATTGCTCTATTTTCCTTTACCTTCCTCTTCTTCATTTCTTTCTGAAGCCCACTTAGGCTATGTGCTTATACAGCACCAAAGGCTCTGTGTTTAGCTGGGTAGGCATTTCTCTTATCACTTGTTGTCTTTCATTGGAAATCTTTGAAACTGGCACTGATTACCTATTTCCCATTCAGGACTTTGAATACTTTGCTTATAGGTGGCCCCCTTTCTTTTTAAAGATTGAACACAGTCTTTTTTCCAGGGGTTCCAGGTGTGTCCTTTTCTCCAAATCTAATGTGTTTTCCTGATTATAGGTCATACTCAGGTGATTCATTGAGCCTCATCTGTAATATGTCTTTGATTCTCTGGGAACCTTCCGGATCCCTGAATGAAAAGCACTTGGCAGGTAGTTAACCTTACTTTCCTTTGCCGCAGTTCTATTTCATGCTTGTGTCAATGAAACCAACTCCTAAACTGTCTGCTACTTTTACTGAAACCATCCATATGTCACAATCTCTCCTTAACAACTCATGGAATCTTTGATCCTTAGGGTTGAGAAGGACTTTGAAAGTAACTCGACTATATGTAATGACATGAGAATAGCATGACATGAAATTAAGCAAATCACGATGTAAAATTACATATACAATATGGTGTATGTGTGTTGTGTGTCCTGGAGGAGTATATACTACAGTGTTAAGAGGGCTGTCTCTGGATGGTAAACTTACTGATGCTTTTAATCTTCTTTCTTATGATTTTCCACAATTTCCGAGTTTTCTATAATAAGCAATACTAGCTTATAGAAAGTAATGGAAAATTGCTTGTAAAATTCCAAAGGGAAACGTTTTCGGCCTAGAATTCTCTTATGTAATTATAAGCAATTATGATCCAATTATGTATCAATAGCAGGCTAGAATAAAGACATGTTTAGACAGGAAACTACTGAAAGAATTTAGCTTCAGTGTGTTCTTTTTAGGGAACTCAATGAAGATGATTTATTATAAGACAAGAAAATAAGCCAATAAAGCAAAAGGCACAGGATGTAGGTAACAAAACACCCAAACCAAAAAAGCATTTGAAGAAATTCCTAGGGTAACAGACCTGCAACAATCATGGAAAACCGTCCTCTTAAGAAAGAAACAGGAGCTGAGAAGGATAGCTAGTTTTTTCCTTCAGAAGAAATAATTAAGAAGAGATAGGAAATAGATAAATAATTAGGAAGAAATATGTCCCTAAATATGTTTCCATAGATAGTGTTATTCACACATTTATTCTTTTAGCCTTATTTATTAAGCAAGTACTATGTGCCTTTGCTATGTAAGTGCTGGAGACATAATAGTGAACCAAAAATATCCTCTCTTTTTGTGAAACATAAGAAGATAATGGCTATTATCTCGTTTAATTTTGCCCATAGCCTCATTTTATAGATGAGGTATTCTTCCCATGTTATAAATGAGAAAGTCAAGTTCAGAGGGTTTACATAACTTGTCAATTAGCAAATACCAGGTCTGGGAGTCAAACATGAACTAGAAGCTCACGCTTTCTTTGCTCTGCTCAAAGTGGTCTCTTCTGCAGGGAGAAAAGTATTTGCCAAGAAATCTGCTTTCTTAGAATTGTATACTTAGCAAAAACAGTGAGGAAAATAATTTTGAAAGCTCTCTTGGCTGGCCATTTTGCGGATGATGTGTCTGGATAAATCTGCACCTGATCATCTGTGACAAGACACTCCTGTACGGATGTGCGCTCAGCAGATGACGCTGGAGCGCGGCGCCTGAATTACTGCGGCGCGCAGCGAAATGTCTGCTCAGCATAACCTCAAATTGAAAATAAACTTGTAAACCATTGTCAGTGATGTAGCTCAAAGACTTTATGTGCTGAAGTATCTTTAAAGTTGTTTTTCATTACAGTGTGCCCTTTTTCGATGGGCAGAATTCATTTGCTCCTCTTTAATGTGCTTAGTGAGGGGACAACGGATCTTGGAAGGAAGACAGATCTGATTTTCTGGAGCTGTGTGTGAAATGCATCCTGTTCTTCAAAGCTGTCCGTCCTCCCAGGCACTTCATCCCGCCCACCATCTCCTTTCCCAACAGCCTATCAGTGCTCAGGCAAGCAGCTTCAAGGTGCTCAAGCTTGGTACCCAGTCAAGAGACATTTGCGGGGTGTGGACAGATGTCTGCTCAGTCCACAGCCTCCCAAAGTTAGGTTTGATATCAACCCCTACACCAAGCTCAGGCTTGGTTAGCACAGTGGCTTCAGGCTTTGGTTCTCACACCAAGACCACCTGGGGTCTAATCCTCGCTTCATCTCTACCTAGACCTTAGACAAGTTACTTAGTGTCTCTGTGCCTTGGCTTTCCGGAAAGTAGCAAAGATGATAATAGCCCCTTCTTTGTAGGATTTTAATGAGAACCCTGGTGTGAGTGATTTGGGGTTTTAAGCAATGATTTCCTCACCAATATTCTTCTTACTATGCTTTTCTATCCTCAATATAATTTGCCTCAAGATTTCAAATAAAAGATTCCCAAAGGCTGGCCAATTCATCTACATGTCGACTTCAGATTTGAAAAGCAATCAGTTTTCATTCCCAATCTGTTCTCCCTGGTCACACACTGAATCCCCTTAGGAAATGCAGTCAGCTCAGATGCCTCATGTCTGGTAGGTTCCCTCTCCTTGCTGCTGTTAAACCCTTAGTTGCCATACTCTTCCTTGTAGGAGAGTGAGCACGTTTCTCTTTCTAGGGCTGCTTTATCCCCAGCACCTAGCTGTTTTCTCATAATACCTACTTGGAAAATCGGTTTCAAGGATTCTGGCAAGCATTTAATTGGTCAGTTTCTCAAAGTTTTACATTATTAAGAGATTTGTAATGCTCAAGCCAGATTTCAAAGAAAATACTTCCCAGTAACTCAGTAGATATAACTAGTATTCTGCATTAGCTGTAGGGGTCTTCCATGGCTTCAGTGTTGAACACGTAAGGTGGTTCATCCATTTGCTAAATCTTCTCTGTGCAATTCTAGGCAAGTTCAAGTTCCCTGTGGTTGGCCAATCAGGAGTTAAGAAGAGAAGCCTGGTATTAACCTTCAGAGACTTTGAAAACCAAAGCCATCAAAACCTGTGAAGGAAAAGAAAGCCTGCTCTTAAAGTCTGGGGCTCCTCCAGGATGTATCCTAGACACCTCTCTATCTCCTTTCACTCTTCTTCCCTCTCCTCCCCTTTCTGCAGTTTACACACTCCTGAGGACTGTACTTACATCCCTGGCTTCAGAAATCATCTCTAAATCTGTAGATATTTGGAAAATAATTCTCCTTGTTCCTCTCCAAGGCAGATGGATACTCATCAGATGGCTGGCCCCCTTTCAAAGTAGGCAGAATCACTGCATACTGAAAGATCAGGTCATGAGAGTGCCTCTTTAATTTGTTTCTTCCTTTCTCTTGGCTTGAATATTAAAGACCAATACTCAATCACTTATGAGAGGAGGCTCTGCCACCTTGCTCTGTCTCTTCTTTCCACGCAGCTGGCTTGGTTGGCTGCTCGAGGGCCTGCTACTTCCAAGTAGACCTGGCCGCCACCACCATCTGGTTGTTGTCAAATTTTCCTGGACTTCCTTCTTTCTCTTCCCCATACTTGGTATAATTAGGGCAAGGGCCCACTTTGCACGGGGGTGCAGGGATACAGCCTTCCATTTCTCTCTCTCTTTCTGTCTCGCAGTTTGCTGTTTAAATGTATTTTTTGGCTACTGCCTCTCTCTCTCTCCCTCTGGATCTGATGAATATTTTTTCGTTGTGTTTCGCATGAAACGAATTGAGATTTGTTAGCTTAGAAAGATAGGGTTAAGTGGACCTCTGTTGTTTTTACCTCCTAGCACCCATTTACTCTTCTGGAAATAGTTACCCAGTGTCTGGGAAACTACCCTCTTCCCCACCCTCGATTCATGTGCTTTGTGTGCTCGTGGAGCATGTGACTCCAGCCTGGGCAATCAGAGTATTATATTGGCCTGGCCACAGCGCTTGTTTCAGGGATGAGAAACCAGTGTGATTTTTTTTTCAGGGCTGTTTAGCAAATGCTCTTTTCCACTAGACTTGAGCTGGGAAGATGGGGTGTTGGAACTCCTGGCAGGTATTTTCCAATTACAAGGGGACAGCCTACTTAAGAATGGAGCCAGTACACAGGGATGCGTTAAGGTATGAATGGAAAGATACCTGGTCTTGTGCCATTGAGCTAAGGATAAAGTACCCCTGAAGCCAGGCACCTGTGAACTTTTTTTGAGACAGGATCTCACTCTGTCACCCAGGCTGGAGTACAATGGTACCATCTCTGTTCACCGCACCTCTGCCTCCTGGGCCCAGGTGATTCTCCCACCTCAGCCTCCTGAGTAGCTGGGACTACAGGTGTGCACCATGATGCCGGGCTAATTTTTGTATTTTTTGTAGAGACAGGGTTTGGCCATGTTGCCCAGGCTGGTCTCAAACTCCCAGGCTCAAGTAATCTGCCCATCTCAGCTTCCCAAAGTATGGAGATTTCTGGAATGAGGCACAGTGTCCAGCCCCGCTGTGAACTTTCATTTACAATCTGATACATTCTCTGTTTTCTTAAGCCAGCTTAGAGATCATCTGTCACTTAAAATGGAAAACATACCAATTGAAGAAAGGGAGTGCAATTTCAAGCTCTCCCGTTTACTTGAGTTTTCATTATTCAGATTTAGGGCCTGTCCCCAGTTAATTATTAAATGGTGCTTTGATTTATTCAGCTATTCTTCGTCGTGTTTTTATCTTCCCCAGGTTGACGGGGACAGGGTTTGAGTGTTCTTAAATTCCCTAGTGACAATATCATATTGACAAAACCAAAGTTTCATCCCAGGTTGAGAATTCTGAAATTTATGTTTTCAGACAATACTTTTGGCTTTTACATTGAGGTCTATGATCCATTTTGAGTGTGATGTGAAGTAACAGTCTAAAATCTTTTTTCCTTTTTCCTTTTTTTTTTTTTTTGTGGAGGAGGATGTCTAACTATTGCAGACCCTTTATTTTTTAGGAATCTACCTTTTCCCCATTAGATCGCCTTGGCACCATTGTTGAATATCAATGCACCATGAATATAAGAATTTATTTTAATTCAATATATGTGACAAACCCAATAAAACAGTGTTACAATTATTTATTTATGCAATCTTATATCTTCTAACATCATAAAGAAAAGAAAACATATTTGTATTAGGTTGGCACAAAAGTAATTGCAGTTTAGAAGTAATGGCAAAAAACGCAATTACTTTTGCGCCAACCTAATACAAGGTGTTAACAGTTTTCATTTATTTCTGTAGAATCCCCTTAACATCTGGTGTTATTTCCTGTAATCCACATAACTTTGGTATTTCTTGTAAGGCAGAACTGATACAATATATCTCAGTTTTTGTTTATCCAGAAATGTATTTACTTTCATTCTTGATGAATAGTTGTGCTCGATATAGATTAATTCACCAACAGTTAAGAATTTTGAATGTTGTAACAGTGCTTTCTGGTTTCAGATAAGAAGTCAGCCGTTAATTAACAATACTTTGTTCCTGGTGTGTGATGAGTTAGTTTTCTCTTGGTCCTTTTAAGATTTTTTTCTATGTCTCTGTCTTTCAACTGTTTGACTATGAGATGTTTAAATGTGGATCTCTTTGTATTTGTTCTATGTTTTTGAAAGATTCTTGGATCAGTAGATTGTTTTCATGAAATTTAAGGTTTAGCCATAATTTTTAAAAACAGGTTTCCTTTCTCCTCCCTTTCTAGAACCCCCATTTCATGTATGCTAGTAGGGTTGTCCCACAGGTCTCCGAGGGACATTTTTCTTCAATCTTTCTCTGTATTCTTCAGATTACATAATTTTGAGTAACCTATTTTGTGTTCATTGTTTCTTCTACCATCTCAAATCTGCTATTAATTTTTTAAAAATTTTTCAACTGTAGAATTTTTTATTTTATATTGAGTTTTTCTATTCAAGAATCATTGCCATCACATTTTCCTTTAATTCTTTAATTTATTGCCTATTTTATATGCTTCGAAGCTTTCTGCTAAATCCAACACCTAACCCAACTCAGGGTCAATTTCTATTGATTGCTTTTCCCCTGATTGTAGGTAATACTTGGCTATTTCTGTTCATGTCTTATGATTATTATCCCTGAACACTGGACATGATAGATAATATTTTGTAGTTATCCTAGATTATGATGATTTTTTTCCCCCTGCGGGTTGTTGATGGTAGTATTTTGTCTGCTTGGATGATTTAGCCCTTTAGAATCTTTCTTTCTTGTGATTTGTGGCTGCTGATGTCTCTGCTCAGTTATTGTTATTTTTTCATCCAGGGTTCTTAGGGGTCACATCTGTATCTATATAGCTTAGTGGTCAGCTAATGATTTGTTAGAGATTGTACTCAGACACTTTGAGCCTATAATTCTTCCCCCTTGGCTCATGGGTCTGTATGTGGACTTGGGAAGTATTTTTAAATTTCAGTCAGTTGTCCAGTCAGTCTCACTTTTTATTCCTTTCTAGGTCCTCCCAGATCTACCGTGTGAGTGCACACATCCTTCCAGTCAACCAGAGGTGTGTGGAGAGTTTATGTAGCTCCTCTGTGGAGCTCTCATTTCAAATAACTTCCTATTAAAGTTCTGGACCATCCTCTGGTCACATGATTCTTTCCAACTCGAACTATAACTTGAGGCTGCCAGCATTGCTGACTTGACATTAGCAGAGCCACTGATTGTCAGTGCTGTTACTTTTTACTGATGGCATAGTGGGACGTGGGCTTCCATGTTCTACTCCAAATCAAGTCAGCCTCCTTCCAGCAATGAGGCTCTCGCTTTTCATGGCCAGCCTCACCCTGGCACAATTACTGCCCTGACTGAGCTGGGGGAAGGGGAGGAGGGAATGTGAGCCACCATGGGCAAGAAAACCACAGACTCCTAGTGTTCTTATATAGAGTTCTAGCAGCTTTTATGAATAAGCATTTCTCAATTTGTTGTTTACCTTTAGTCCATTACCAGAGCTCTGAAATGGTTGTCTATGAGAATTTTAGCCAGTATTATAGTTATTTTTTGGGGAAATGTATTTGCCACCCTCTTTATTATAGTTGTTTTGGGGGGAAATATATTTGCCAACCTCTTTACTCTACTACAGCCATTGGTCGGTTGGTTGCATGTTTTGAAATGCTAAAATTATATCTACTTCATGAATATATTCATATCTTTAATTTCTCCTACCATTTTGAATCAATAAGAAATTCCTCTTGGTCATAACCATTCCTTTGTAATTATATAAAGGCTTTAAAATTTTGGTTTCTCCTGTAATCCACTCATCATAACTCTCGCCATACTAAATTGCAAATTACCTACTTAATTATCTTTAACCACCACTAAGCTGTAAGCTCATTATGGTAGAGATTAGGTCTCTTTTGTTCATCAGCTATATTTCCAAGGCCTAGCACAGTCCAATAAGAGGTATTTAGATTCAGTTATACATATTTGCAAAGGAAATGAGTAAATTTCTCCTGCTCTTATGGATCTTCATCTCATGTAGGTGAGGCTGTGCTGAGGTAAGAGGGAATGCATAGGATATGCAGAAGGCACTGAAACGAACATTCTCCCTGTAAGTAATCAGTTACCTGAGTTTTCTTTGTTTAGGAGAACACTCCTTAGCTCATTGCATTTTACTTGGTGAACCCTCAAGTTGTTTTTGAAGGCACTTAGCATGTAGTTATAGTTTTAGAAGGCAGTGTGATAGAGTGGGAAAACTAGGACTGGGCATTTTGATCTTGCCTCTGTAACTAGTTGAATGTCATCTTCTCTGGCCCTCTGTTTTTTCATTTGTAAAAGGAGAAAGTTGGACTATTTTATTGGTTTTCAAACCTGGCTGAGCAGGAGAATAAACTATGAACATTGTCCTGTTGTTAGAATTCCCAGGACTGAGTTGTGGTAATCTGTGTTTGTAAAAGCTCCAATGGTGGGTTGTTTTTTTTTGTAGTGAGTTTGCACTGGCAAATAGAAGGCATTTGAGAATCCTTGAACTAGATGATCTCAAAGACCCCTTTCAGTCCTAACCTTATTCTCTTCCATTCCTCTCAACAAAAGAGAAACTCTTTTTGGGTTATGCACCCAGGGTTACTCCAAGCCTCTATGTGGGGAGTGTGTCTTTGAAAATGTAGCTTATTCAGGGAAAAGAAAAGACAGCTTCTGGCTTGATTTTTGTGTGGTCACACAAAACTGAGATTGCGTGTGCACCCCAGGGTGAAGAACTTAATGAGAAATGGGAATTGGATAAATAAAATTTACATCGTTTTTGGCTGACTGATCATTGATATAGGTGAGATACTGTCACTTATCTAATAAATGAGGCTAGCAGTGTATTTTGATTTCTTTATCCCTTGCAAACCTGCAAGTGAATGTCTGCTCTTGTTTCTTATTTCCCAAGCTTTAGAAAAGCAGTCCTTCCCAGCATGTACTTACTTTTAAAAATAAATTAAACGAGACCTTGACTGCAAAGAGGGTACACTGTGTACTCTAAACAGGACTCCTCTTAACCAATTCCATGGTCTGTTTTTCTGGGAACAGAATGAAATAAACTTGAGGAAAGTATGGCAAATAACTGCCGAGAACACATAAATGTTCCTGTTGAAATACAGGCATTGCATTCCTCTTTGTCTACGAGAAATAAAGATCCACCTAGGTCTCTAAAAGGGAAGCTGAGATCAGTGGGATATTCTGAAAATGCTAGCGATCTCTGTGATGCCAGAAGAGAATGCCTTATCTGGATGCCACAGGCCAGTATTTGCTAAGTCAGGCTATCATCAGGCAAGCCTAGTTTGTGACACAAGGGATGTTCTCCAAGTAGAAGTGCAGACTCTATTTCCCTACCCAAGGATTCCCAGTGAACTTGGTGCTGTCGTTTGGCAGGTAGCCATTTTATTTTGAAGGCAGGAAAATAATAAATAGTTTTAACATATAATTTCCTAACCCAGTGATTCTTAGTCTTCTTGAAGTGATAAACCACTTTGTTTGATAGAAATGTCTGATAGTAGTAGACATTTTGATTAAATTATAATATGTGCCCCAGCAGAAACATAATGTATCCACTAAAAATAATATAGATTGGCCAGGTGTGGTGGCTCACGCCTGTAATCCCAGCACTATGGGAGACTGAGGTGGGTGGATCACCTGAGGTCGGGAGTTCGAAACCAGCCTGACCAACATGGAGAAATCCCATTTCTACTAAAAATATAAAATTAGCCAGGTGTGGTGGCACTTGCTTGTAATCCCAGCTACTCGGGAGGCTGAGGCAGGAGAATCACTTGAATCTCCTGGGAGGCGGAGGTTGCAGTGAGCCAAGACCGTGCCACTGCACTCCAACCTGGGCCACAGAGCAAGATTCCTTCTCAAAAATAATAATAATAATAATAATAATATGGGTTGAGCATCCAAAATCTGAAATACTCCAAAATCTGAAATTTGTTGAGTGCTAACATGACACCACAGGTGACAATGCAACTGTGCTGCTTAGTTACCTGGAATGCATTCTTTTTTCACTGCATTAATGGTATTTCTTATTTTTACTGTTAGGTATTTGTGTGTGAAAAGACAAGAAAATAATTGCTTATTGCCAGCATATAAATTCAGAGTCAGGAAAGATGGTGAGACCAAACAACCACAGATTGTCCAAATGGGTGGCTACACATTGATACCTTTGTTTTCTGATAGTTGAATGTACATAAACTTTGTTTTGTGCACAAAATTATTAAAAATATTATATAAAGATAACTTCAGGCTATATGTTTAAGGTATATATATAACATAAATGAGTTACATATTTATACCTGGATTCCATCCTTAAGATATCTCATGTATATGCAAATATTTCAAAATCTGAAAAAATCCATCATTTGAAACATTTCTGGTCCCAAGCATTTTGGATAACAGATATGCAACCTGTATACACAAAGAGTGGAACAACATATGAAATGCTTTTGTCTTCAAATAACAAAATGGTATTCAAGATAGTGTGGGAAAATATTGCTAATATATAAAAATAGACAAAGGAAAATTATTTGAAAGGACTGTGCGGAATAATAACTGCATAAAAATGGTAGCATTAATAGGTTTTTCCTTTCTCATACTTCCTGTAAGATGGTTTTAAAAAATTTATCATATGGTTAATTAACAATGAATGGTATTTAAATGAAACTCATCTAATGGTCTCAGCAGCCATCTCTACCTCCATATCTCCTCTTTCCTCACACACTCCTTCAGAGTAACAAAGGAACAGGACAACTGCTTTTTTTTACTTTTTTTGAGACAGAGTTTCACTCTTGTTGTCCAGGCTGGAGTGCAGTGGCACGATCTCGGCTCACCGCAACCTCCGCCTCCTGGGTTCAAGCAATTCTTCAGCCTCACCCTCCTGGGTAGCTGGGATTACAAGCATGCACCACCACCCCGGCTGATTTTTGTATTTTTAGTAGAGATGGGGTTTGTCCATGTTGGTCAGGCTGGTCTCGAACTCCCAACCTCAGGTGATCCACCCACCTCGGCCTCCCAAAGTGCTGGGATTACAGGCGTGAGCCACCGCGCCCGGCTACAACTGCTCTTATATGGGAAAGAGACTTACGGGTTTGAGTTGACTGTAGGCTTAATATGAATCTGGCATTCTCAAGCTTAGGTGATTTTGGGGTGATGGACCACTAAGCACACCTAGACTATTGTACAAAGCATGAACTCATCTATCTCACAAAGAATATTAACAAATTATATTGACAAGGAGGAACTCTGAGACATGAGTGCTGAAAATGTTGTTCTACCTGCTCCCTCGGTCCTGCACTTGAGTCACCACCTAAACCCATTCTACTCGAGTCCAAATATAGCTCTTTAATCTGATCCAGTCTTCACTACCATACTACCTACTCTGCTTTAAAATCTTTCAATACTACCTATTTTCTACAGCAGCCAACTTTCAACATGATGTTTCAGTCAAATGAACTTCCAGGCATTTTCACCTCTGTCTTTGCTCACACCGTTCTCTCCCTCTGGTGTATCTGCTCTCTTCCTTGATAAGTTTTACTCATTTACTCATTGGTAAAAAGCCGCCTTAGTAAGCTTTTACTCATTTACGTAGCTTAGAAATTACCCATTCTACAGTAGTTATCACAAAGCTACCATGGGGTGACTTGCTTTCCCATTTATTCTTCCATTATATTGTTTACATATTACTGTTCCACAAATCATCATGTTATACCACCAGGATTTACTTCCAGTGTTTTTGTTTCCTCTGTTCCCATACATTCAAATCTCCTCAGGGAGGGACCCTACCTTGTTAATCTTTGCATACTGAGATTATGAATATACTTCTAACATACAACAAATAACAATAAATGTTTGTTGAATGAAAAACATTGATTTATCAGTCACTGTGTGAATGAGTGAATGAATCAATGAAATGCAGCAATCATTTTCCAGAATAGTGGAATAAGGACCTCTGAAAATCTGCTCAGCTGGGTGTGGTGACTCTTGCCTCTAATCCCAGCACTTTGGGAGGCCAAGGTAGGAGGATAACTTGAGCCCAGGAGTTTGAGACCAGCCTGGGCAACATAGCGTGACCTTGTCTCTACAAAAATATTAATAATAATTTAAAAAATTAGCAAGGCGTGGTTGCATATACCTGTAGTCCCAGCTCCCCAGGAGGCTGATGCAGAAGGATCACCTGAGCCCGGGAGTTCGAGGCTGCAATCAGCCATTATTGCCCACTGCACATCAGCCTGGGCAACATAGTGAGACCCTGTCTCAAAAAAAAAGAATAGAAAAGCTTTTTTCCATAAAAGGAATGAAAATACTAGCAAAAACTGTCAAATGTCAAAATTAACTTTGTTAGAACTTTGTAAATTAATTAAAGGCATGCAACAATTTGAGGACTGTTTAGGAAATATGGCTGAATCTTGATAGGAACAGTGAGCATTGTGGGATTTTAATTTGCCTAAACCCATCCCTTTCCTCCTAGCTCTGCAGTAGTCTTAAAAACCAGCATCCTCACAACTATGTTTGCTATGGAAACAAGCAGTCTAGAAGTCACTGGAGGAGACATAATGAATTTGAAGCTCCCCAAATATCCAGTCACCAAAGAATTGTCACTATTTGACCTTTCCAGCTCCATTCTCAGGGCTTGCATTAGTTAAACCTGACACAGTTCTCACTTTATGCAAATAGCCCTACCTACAGAACATTTATCAAAAATAATCAGCAGCAACTGCTTAACAACACAGCTGCCTGAGACAGGGTTACCAGTTGGGACTAACAAGAGTCTAACCAAAAATCTTCAAAGGAAAACCTTGAGAATGAAATGTCCATAGAGACTTTAAAAGGCTTCAACATGGCTGGGTGTGGCGGCTCACACCTGTAATCCCAGCACTTTGGGAGGCCGAGGTGGGTGGATCATCTGAGGTCAGGAGTTTGAGACCAGCCTGACCAACATGGTGAAACCCTGTCTCTACTAAAAAGACAAAAAATTAGCCAGGTGTGGTGGCATGTGCATGTAATCCCAGCTACTCAGGAGGCTGAGACAGGAGAATTGCTTGAACCTGGGAAACGGAAGTTGCAGTGAGCTGAGATTGTTCCATTGCACTCCAGCCTGGGCAACAAGAACAAAACTCTATCTCAACAACAACAACAACAACAACAACAACAACAAAAGACTTCAACATATTCCTTGGAATCTAAAAGGCCACATGCAGGTACCAGGCTATGCACATGCCCAAGTAGGCCTGATGATCATACCTCTGGATAACTTTGAAGCTCTCAATAAGCAGGAAGTAAAGGATAAGGCAGAGCTATAAACTGACTGCCAGAGCATTGAAAGCATGCCCCAACATACACAAAAGTCCTTGACAAAGTCTAGAAAATATATTGATTGGTTCAAGACATTTAAGGGAAGCTCTGTCCAATCACTAACTGGCCATTAACCTTACTGATTAGAGACTTCAGTGGCCACACACAACAACAAAATAGGGTATTTTACAGAGTTAGTTCAGGAAAACCACTAAACAAACAAATATATGAACAACTACCACAACAAACAGCAATAACAACAAACTCTGGGAAGGGAGAGAAGGGAAAATCTGATTTCCTGAGTTGGCACATTATATTATTTAAAATATCCAGCTTCCATAAAAGGTTATGACACATGCATAGAAACCAGAAAGTATTGCTCATTTAGAGGAATAAAAACAGTCAATAGGAACTGTCCCAAAAGAAACCCATATGTTGAATATGCTAGGCAAAGACTTTAAATCAGCTATTAAATATTACACATACATTCAAGAACTAAAGGAAATTATGTAAAGAAGTAAACCAAAACATAAGAACAATGCCATACCAAATAAAGAATATCAATAAAAAAAGAAAAATTATAAGAAAGAACCAAATAGTAATTATTTTCAAGAGCACATGAAACATTTTCCAGGATAGATCATGTACTTGGCTACAAAACAACAAATCACAATAAATTTAAAATCAATAAAATCATTCAAAGTACACTTCCAAATCCCAGTGCATTTTAATTGGAAATCAGCAATGGAAAGAACATTGAGAAATCATGAAATATTTAAAAACTAAACAACACACTTCTAAAAAATATATGAGTCAAAGAAAAAAAATCATGAAGTATTAGAAAATATTTTGAACTGAATGAAAAGAAAATGAAACATATAAAAATTTATGGGATGTGGCTAACACAGTCATTTAAGTGAAATAGCCCAAAGTCGTCTATATTAGAAAAGAAAGAAGGTCTAAAATTAATTATCTAACATTTACCATAAGAAACTAGAAAAACAGCAAAACAAAAACATAAATCCAAAAGTAAACAGAAGTGTGGAAATAATACAGACCAAAATGAAGATTAATAAAATAGGGAAATAAAATCAATAGGGAAAAATTAATGAAGCCCAAACTTGGTTCTTTGTGAAGATCAACAGAACTGATAAATCTTGATCTAGACTTACCATAGAGAAGACATAAATTACTAAAATTAAGAAGAAAAGAAGGACACATCACTACCCAAGCTACAGACATTGAAAAGGTTTGTAGAGAATACTAAGGAAAATTTATGCCAATATGGTACATCCACAATGGAATATTATTTTTTTAACATTATACAAAATAGTTTTTGTTTTACATGCTACAACATGGATAAACCTTGAAACATTGTACTAAGTGAAAGAAGCCAGACATAGAAGGCCATATATTTCATGATTTCATTTACATGAAATGTCTAGAATAGGTAAATCCATAGAGACCAAAAATAGATTCATGCTTTAGAAAGAGGCCAAGAGGAGGGGAAAAGAGGCAGTGACTGCTGATGAATATGAGGTTTTATTTTAAGGGGTGCTGAAATGTCCTGGAATTAGTTAATGGTGACTAGTGTACAATTTTGTGAATACACTAAAAGGCCTGAATTGAAAGCTGTAAAGGGGTCAACTTTATTGTACATGAATTTTATGTTGATAAAAAATTTCGCAAGACTATAACAAAATTAATGGGGAAAATAAAGGCCTCCCTCAACCCCTCCAAAAAAACCTCAAGTGCTTTATATTTGCTTCACTTGAGTCCATTTTTGACACAGTCTTCCACATGGTTAAAACTCAGGTTATGTTGTTTCCCTGCTCAAAACCCTTTAAAGGCTTTCCCAGTATGGTCTATACCCAGTTGAGATTTCTATTAAAAATGGATATTCTCAAACAGAATTCTTATTAAAAATGCAGATTGCTAGTAGATTAGAATAGTTTCATCAGAATCTTCATTTTCCAAGACTCTCTTCCTTTAATTCTTACTCTAAGTTTTAAGAACAACTGATCTAAACTTAAATCTAAAAATCACAAATTTGACTTACAGGGCTTTGTATGGCTTGGTCTTCCCTCCTGCTCCAGCAGCATCTCTAATTCCACTTTTGGTTTACTCTGCTCTACCCACATTGTCTTTCTTCCATTTCCTTGAATGTCTAGGCTCTTTCCTGATTCAGGACCTCTCTAGACGCTGTTTCCATAGCCTGCAACACTCTTCCCACTATTCTTCACCTGGAGAACTCCTCTTCTTCTCTAACAAATTTGTAGAGGTACATCTCTTACAAAGTTGTGCGGAAGCAGGTAATGGAGATAAATCAAGTGAGCTGAAGTGGATGACATCGGGGAGAACACACAGCTCATCTAAAGGACACAGCAGCTACTCATCCCCCACAACAGCCACAGTAAGAACCTTCCAAGGAGACTCTGAGCTCAGACACACCTAGACGTGACCCAACCACAATGGTCCTTCCCTCCCCACCCTGGTTACTGAAGACAAACACTCTTGAGAGTTCTAGGGTCCTGCCCACTACCTGTTCCTCCCCATAGTACCACAGCTGATGCTCTCTGGAAAGTGCCACTTCCTGGCAGGAGACCAACCAGCACAAAAATAGTGCATTAAACTACTAAAGCTAAGAAAACTCACAGAGTCCTTTTCACCCTCCTGCCATCTCCACTGGAACGGGTGCTGGCATCCATGGCTGAAAGACCAAAGACAGTTCACATCATAGGACTCTGGGCAGACAACCGCCAGTACCAGTCTGGAGGCTGGTAGACTTGCTGGGTGGCTAGACCCAGAAGAGAGACAGCAATCGCTATAGTTCAGCTCTTGGGAAGCCACATCCATAGGAAAAGGGGGAGAGTACTATATCAAGGGAACAGCCTGTGGGACAAAAGAATCTGAACAACAGACTGCTGCCCTAGACCTTCCCTCTGACAGAGCCTACCCAAATGAGAAGGTACCATAAAACTAACCCTGGTAATATGACAAAACAAGGTTCTTTAACACCCCCCAAAATTCACACTACCTCATCAGCAGTGGACACAAACCAAGAAGAAATCCCTGATTTAACTGAAAAAAGAATTCAGGAGGTTATTTGTTAAGTTAATCAGGGAGGCACCAGAGAAAGGCAAAGCTCAATACAAGGAAATAAAAAAATGATACAAGAAGTGAAGGGAGAAATATTCAAGGAAATAGATAGCATAAACGAAAATCAATCAAATCGTCAGGAAAAATGGACACAATAATAGAAATGCAAAATGCTCTGGCAAGTCTCAGCAATAGAATTGAACAAGTAAAAGAAAAATTTAGAGAGCTCAAACACAAAGTCTTCAAATTAACCCAATCCAACAAAGACAAAGAAAAAGAATAAGAAAATACGAACAAAGCCTCCAAGAAGCCGAGGATTATGTTAAATGAGCAAATCTAAGAATAACTGCTGTTACTGAAGAAGATAAATCTAAAAGTTTGGAAAAAATATTTGGGGGAACAATTGAGAAAAACTTCCCCCGCCTTCCTAGAGACCTAGACATTCAAATACCAGAAGCGCAAGAACAATTGGGAATTCATCGCAAAAAGATCATTGCCTAGGCACATTGTAATCAGGTTATTTAAAGTTAAGATTAAGGAAATAATTTTTTTTGGGGGGGGGGACGGAGTCTTGCTCTGTCCCTGAGGCTGGAGTTCAGTGGCGCAATCTTGGCTCACTGCAAGCTCCGCCTCCCAGGTTCACACCATTCTCCTACCTCAGCCTCGTGAGTAGCTGGGACTACAGGCGCCGGTCACCACGCCCAGCTAATTTTTTGTATTTTTAGTAGAGACAGGGTTTCACCGTATTAGCCAGGATGGTCTCTACCTCCTGACCTCGTGATCCACCCGCCTCCGCCTCCCAAAGTGCTGGGATTGCAGTCGTGGTCCACCTCGCCCCGCCCAGGAAAGAATCTTAAGAGCTTTGAGAGGAAAGCACCAGGTAACCTATAAAGGAAAACATATCAGATTAACAGCAGATTTCTCAGCAGAAACCCTACAAGCTAGAAGGGATTGGGGCCCTATCTTCAGCCTTCTCAAACAAAACAATGATCAGCCAAGAATTTTGTATCCGGTGAAATTAAGCTTCATATATGAAGGAAAGATACAGTCTTTTTCAGACAAACAAATGCTAAGAGAATTTGCCACTACCAAGCCACCACTACAAAAACTGCTAAAAGGAGCTCTCAATACTGAAACAAATTTTGGAAACACATGAAAACAGAGCCTAAAGCATAAATCTCACAGCACCTAAAAAACAAAAGTACAATTTAAAAAACAAAAACTAAAAACAAAAAACCAAGGTACACAGGCAACATGTAACAGTGAATGGAATGGTACCTCATATCTCAGTACTAACATTGGATGCAAACAGCCTAAATCCTCCACTTAAAAGATACAGAATTATAGAATGGATAAGAATTCACCAACCATCTGTTGCCTTCAAAGACTCACCTGACACCTAAGGGCTTGCACAAATTTAAAGTAAAGGTGGAAAAAGGCATTTCATGCAAATGGACACCAAAAGTGAGCAGGAGTAGCTATTCTTATATCAGACAAAACAAACATTAAAGCAACAGCAGTTAAAAAAGACAAAGTGGGACATTATATAATGATAAAAGGCCTTATCCAACAGGAAGATAGCACAATCCTAAACATATATGCACCTAACACTGGAGCCCACAAATTTATAAAACAGTTACTAATAGACCTAAGAAATGAGATAGACAGCAACACAATAATAGTGGGGGACTTCAGTACTCCACTGATAACACTAGACAGGTCATTGGGACAGAAAGTCAACAAAGAAACAATGGATTAAAATATATCCAGGAACAAATGGATTTAACAGATACATACAGAACATTCCATCCAACAACCACAGAGTATATATTCTATTCAACAGCACATGGAACTTTCTCCAAGATAGACCATATGATAGGCCACACAACAAGCCTTAATACCTTTAAGAAAACTGAAATTATATCACGTACTACCTCAGACCACAGTGGAATAAAACTGGAAATCAACTCCGAAAGGAGCCTTTTAAAACATGCAAATACATGGACATTAAATATCCTGCTCCTGAATGATCATTGTGTCAAAAATGAAATCAACATGGAAATCAAAAATTCTTCAAACTGAATGACAGTAGTGACACAACCTATCAAAACCTCTGTGATGCAGCAAAGGCAGTGCTAAGAGGAAAGTTCATAGCCCTAAACTCCTATATCAAAAAGTCTGAAAGAGCACAAACAGACAATCTATGGTCATACCTCAAGGAACTAGAGAAACAAGAACAAACCAAACCCCAAACCAGCAGAAGAAAGGAAATAACCAAGATCAAAGCAGAACTAAATGAAATTGAAACAAACAAACAAAATACAAAAGACAAATGAAACAAAAAGCTGGTTCTTTGAAAAGATAAATAAAATTTATAGACCATTAGCAAGATTAACCAAGAAAAGAAGGGAGAAAATCCAAATAACCTCAATGAGAAACAAAATGGGAGATATTACAACCGACACAACAGAAATACAAAAAAATCATTCAGGTCTACTATAAACACCTTTATATGTATGAACTAGAAAATCTAGAAGAGATGAATAAAATCCTGGAAAGATAAACCCTCCTAGCTTAAATTAGGAAGAATTAGATACCCTGAACAGACCAATAACAAACAGTGACATTAAAGTGGTTATTAAAAAGTTACCAACAAAAAATGTCCAGGACCAGACAGATTCACAGAATAATTCTAGCAGACATTCAGAGAAGAATTGGTACCAATCCTATTGACACTATTCCACAAGACAGAGAAAGAGGAAACCCTCCATAAATCATTCTATGAAGCCAGTAGCACCCTAATACCCAAACCAGGAAAGGACATAACAAAAAAAGAAAACTACAGACTAATATCTCTGATGAACAACTCTTACCACTCCTCTTCAACATAGTTCTAGAAGTCCTAGCCAGAGCAATCAGACAAGAGAAAGAAAGTGCATTCAAATCCATAAAGAGGAAGTCAAACTGTCACTGTTTGCTGATGATATGATCCTTTACCTAGAAAACCCTAATACTCCACCAGAAAGCTTCCAGAACTGATAAATGAATTCAGCAAAGTTTTTGGATACAAAATTAATGTACAAGAATCAGTAGCTCTTCTATACACTAACAATGACCAACCTGAGAATCAAATCAAGAACTCAACCCTTTTTACAATAGCTGCAAATAAAAATACATTACAATAAAATACAGTACAATACTTAGGAATATACCTAACCAAGAAGGTGAAAGACCTCTACAAGGAAAACTACAAAACACTGCTGAAAGAAATCACAGATGATACAAACAAATGGAAACACATCCCATGATCATGGATGGGTAGAATCAATATTGTGAAAATGATCATACTGACAAAAGCAATCTACATATTCAACACAATTCCCATCAAAATACCACCATCATTCTTCACAGAATTAAAAAACAAAAACAAAAACAAAACAACCCTAAAATTCATATGGACCCAAAAAAGAGTCTGCATAGTCAAAGCAAGACAAAGCAAAAAGAACAATTCTGGAGGCACCACATTACCTGATTACAAACTATACTATAAGGCGATAGTCACCAAAACAGCATGGTGGTGGTATAAAAATAGGCACATAGACCAATGGAACAGAATAGAGAACCCAGAAATAAACCCAAATACTTACAGCCAACTGATCTTCAGCAAAGCAAACAAAAACATAAAGTGGGGAAAAGACACTCTTTTCAACAAATGGTGCTGGGATATTGGCAAACCACATGTAGGAGAATGAAAGTGGATCCTCATTTCTCACCTTATACAAAAATCAACTCAAGATGGATGAAGGACTTAAATCTAAGACCTGAAACTATAAAAATTTTAGAAGATAACATTGGAAAAACCCTTGTAGATATTGGCTTAGGCAAGGATTTCATGACCAAGAACCCCAAAGCAAATGCAATAAAAACAAAGATAAATTGCTGGGATTTAATTACACTAAAGAGCTTTTGCATAGCAAAAGGAACAGTCAGCAAAGTAAACAGACAACCCATAGAATGGGAAAAAGTCTCCACAATCTATACATCTGACAAAGGACTAGTATCCAGAATCTACAATGAACTCAAACAAATCAACAAGAAAGAAATAACCCATCAAAAAGTGGGCTAAGGATATGAATAGACAGTCCTCAAAAGAAGTTAACTAAATGGCCAACAAACATGAAAAAATGCTCAACATCACTAATGATCAGAGAAATGCAAATCAAAAGCCACAATGCGATACCACCTTACTCCTGCAAGAATGGCCATAATAATAATAATAATAATAATAATAATAATAATAAATAGCAGATGTTGGTGTGGATGTGATGAACAGAGAACACTTCCACACTGCTGGTGGGAATGTAAACTAGTACACCACTGTGCAAAACAGTGTGGAGATTCCTTAAATAACTAAAAGCAGAACCACTGTTTGATCCAGCAATCCCACTACTGGGTATCTACCTAGAGGAAAAGAAGTCATTATACAGAAAAGATACTTGCACACTCATGTTTATAGTAACACAATTCGTAATTGCAAAAACGTGGAACCAACCCAAATGCCCATCAGTCAAGGAGTGGATAAAGAAATTGTGAGAGAGAGATATATATATAAAATATATTTATATATTATATATAAATATACAAATCTATATATAATATATAAAAATATGTATATATTTATATATAATATATATAAACATTTATATATTTATATATTTTTATATAATATATATAATCTTCTAGAATGTTGTCTTCATAGAATGATTTAGGGAGGGTTTCCTCTTTCTCTATCTTGTGGAATAGTGTCAATAGGATTGGTATCAATTCTTCTTTGAATATCTGGTAGAATTCTTCTGTGAATCCGTCTGGTCCTGGACATTTTTTGTTGGTAATTTTAAAATTACCACTTTAATCTCACTGTTTGTTATAGGTCTGTTTAGAGTATCTAATTCTTCCTGATTTAAGCTAGGAGAGTTTATCTTTCCAGGAATTTGTTAATCTCCTCTAGATTTTCTAGTTTATGCATGTAAAGGTGTTCATAGTAGACTTGAATGATTTTTTGTATTTCTATTGTGTCAGTTGTAATATCTCCCATTTTATTTCTCATTGAGATTATTTGGATTTTCTCTCATATATATATATGAAGGTATATTAGCCATAAAAAGGAATGAGTTAATGGCATTCACAGCGACCTGGATGAAATTGGAGACTATTATTCTAAGTGAAGTAACTCATGAATGGAAAAAAAACATCGTATGTTCTCACTCAGAAGTTGAAGCTAAGCTAAGCTATGAGTATGCAAAGGCATAGGAATGACACAGTGGACTTTGGGGACTCAGGAGGAAAGGGTTGGAAGGGGGTGAGGGATAGAAAACTACAAATTGAGTTCAATGTACCCTGCTTGGGTGATGGGTGCACCAAAATCTTGTAAATCACCACTAAAGAACTTACTCATATGACCAAACACCACCTGTTCCCAATTACCTACGGAAATAAAAAAAAAAAATTTTAAATTTATAATGCAGGCTAGAAATTCAGATTTTGAAGGCATTGGGTGGCAGCCAAATTCACATATTTTAAAAATAATGTCCAGACCAAAAGATCTGCACACCTCTGGGGCAACATGCAGCCTGAATCTCCAGGTGGGCTCCCAAATTTGATTGTTTTTATATCACTTCTTCAGAGTCCACCTCAAACTCTTTAATCTGAAACATATTTCTTCATAGCATCCATAGTGCTTTCCTATATATCTCTTACTGCAACCTGTAATTATATTTAATAGGATTTTTTCCAGCATCACCACCCACAATTCCCCACCCACAAAGAGGCCAAACAGACCTGCAAGAGTTAATCAGTTCCATATCAGGGATTGTTTGAGAAGCCGATGTCATTGAAGGGTAAGATGGGTAATATGAACTTAGCAAAAATAAACCAAAAACTTCTTACTCACTGACTTCAACCATGGTCAGCTGCACATTCATGGCTGTGAGTGCAGATTGGACATAGAGGCTGATTCCAGATAGGTGATGGAGATAGATCTGCTCACCTGAAGCTTTTCAACAAATTCTGTTGCTCATTGTGCTATATGCTTATCTTAATTTCATAGAAGTGCATTTTTATTTTAAATCACTAAACCTGTCTAGGGTTCTGTATAATCTTCCATTTGTTTGAAGAAACAAAAACATTACCACATAATGTAATTAAGCCTATTGGTTCTTGGTTGGGGCTGGATCTCTAACACAATTTACTTTAATGAAAATGGGTTTAGTATTTGGAGAGCCAAATATATAGGACTAAAAATGCATTACTGTTTTTCCTTCTTGGTTAAGAGGCACTAACTTAACCCATATGCTAATCTATTAGATTTATTCATAAATTTTTAAAAAAATGTTGATTCCAAGAACCAATTATAAACAATTCTGGCTTGGTAAACTTGGGATCACAAGTCCTATTAGCATAAAGCATCATCTGAGAAGACATTCAGGGATTAGCAATTCTAGGAAGCAATTTCTAATTTTGAATGTTATAACAAAAAAACTTCAGCTTTGTAAAGAATATTGGACAATCACCTCCTAAATATATAATAACACTTGGTGCTAACACTGTGTCTGGTCCCTGGTCAACCTTCAAGGAATATTTATGAGTGAACAGTTGAATGAATGAATGAATGAATGGATATGTCTTCATAGATTCCCATCAATATTCTGCCATGTACCCAGGGTAATAAAAGCAAAATGACAAGTTTCTTAATTGAAATTGACTTTATAATTTATCAGAAACCTAATGTGAATCTCATTATTTTGACTTTAATGCTAAGTTTAAAGCTAGACTCTAGAGTGAGATTGCTTTAGTTTGTAACAGCCTTCTAATGTTGTAGAGAGAAAGGTCTCCAACAATCTCCTTCTTCACTTAAATTAGGGATTTCGCTTATTATTATTATTTTTTCTTTTTTGTTTATTTATTATTATTATTATACTTTAAGTTCTAGGGTACATGTGCATAATATGCAGGTTTGTTACATATGTATACTTGTGCCATGTTGGTGTGCTGCACCAATCAACTCGTCAGCACCCATCAACTCGTCATTTACATCAGGTATAACTCCCAATGCAATCCTTCCCCCCTCCCCCCTCCCCGTGATAGGCCCCAGTGTGTGATGTTCCCCTTCCCGAGTCCAAGTGATCTCATTGTTCAGTTCCCACCTATGAGTGAGAACATGCGGTGTTTGGTTTTCTGTTCTTGTGATAGTTTGCTAAGAATGATGGTTTCCAGCTGCATCCATGTCCCTACAAAGGACACAAACTCATCCTTTTTTATGGCTGCATAGTATTCCATGGTGTATATGTGCCACATTTTCTTAATCCAGTCTGTCACTGATGGACATTTGGGTTGATTCCAAGTCTTTGCTATTGTGAATAGTGCCGCAATAAACATACGTGTGCATATGTCTTTATAGCAGCATGATTTATAATCCTTTGGGTATATACCCAGTAATGGGATGGCTGGGTCATATGGTACATCTAGTTCTAGATCCTTGAGGAATCGCCATACTGTTTTCCATAATGGTTGAACTAGTTTACAATCCCACCAACAGTGTAAAAGTGTTCCTATTTCTCCACATCCTCTCCAGCACCTGTTGTTTCCTGACTTTTTAATGATCGCCATTCTAACTGGTGTGAGATGGTATCTCAATGTGGTTTTGATTTGCATTTCTCTGATGGCTAGTGATGATGAGCATTTTTTCATGTGTCTGTTGGCTGTATGAATGTCTTTTGAGAACTGTCTGTTCATATCCTTTGCCCACTTTTCGATGGGGTTGTTCGTTTTTTTCTTGTAAATTTGTTTGAGTTCTTTGTAGGTTCTGGAAATTAGCCCTTTGTCTGATGAGTAGATTGCAAAAATTTTCTCCCATTCCGTAGGTTGCCTGTTCACTCTGATGGTAGTTTCTTTTGCTGTGCAGAAGCTCTTTAGTTTAATGAGATCCCATTTGTCAATTTTGGCTTTTGCTGCCGTTGCTTTTGGTGTTTTAGACATGAAGTCCTTGCCCATGCCTATGTCTTATTATGCCCTTGGAAATCAAAACAGGAATAACCTCTGGGATCTAATCTGTAGGACATCTGCAAAATTTAATGCAAAAGAATGTACTGTTTCTGGAATGGGAATCAGAACCAACTGAGTATAATAATAAGGAAAAGGTAAGAAAAGTAAAACAAACAGGCCATAAAAAAACAAGCTGATATATGAGAAAATATGGGTTGGTATCTGGCTCTGGGAAACACCTCCCCCTACCTTTTTTTGTACTCTAACTGAAAGAGAGTTTGATGGAAAGTGTTTTGAAATTTATGATAGATAATTTTTACAATGGCAAAAGCAAAGAAACATTGGTCAACATAATCCGAAAACAGGTGTGGCTCTTTCCCCATCTTCCATCTCTCCCTGAATTAGTTCCTTCTGCTCTCTTACTTCCCTGGTCTTCCTGCTGCTTGTTCGCTGTCTCCTTAAATTCTCACGGTCTCTACTGCTGATTCTTCTCCTTTGTCCCTTGGGAGTAATTTTCTCTTCCTTCCTTTTGTCTCGGAAATAAACAGTGCATGCAAAGCTGTTGTAAAGAGTATTTGGTGTTCTTGTTGAAAAACACTTATTTTATTTGTGGTGACATCTGATCTAGGTTATTTCTAGACACCAAAGCAGAGGTACAGTCCTCCCTTTGGGGATCTTGGAGTCAACCCAATTCGTAGTAATTAAAAGGTATCCTGGATGAGAGCTCTGCCTGAAAAAGCAGGTTCACTGTGTTGTGCCATTTGATATTAAGTAAACCTGATGCCTGTTCTGAACCTATTTATCTGACTCTTGCCTAGGTTTTGACCCTGTTGTCTTAGCTATTTGCACATTCTTTGAGCTGCATATCTGGACTCGGGATTACTTGTTTTCTTTCTGCTGACTTTTCAGATTTGTCTGTTACTTCAAACACTGACTGCTCATTTGACCTTGGATATATTGCTGATTCTAACCTTTAAAACCAGGGAGGGTTTGCACCTACTTGTTTCTGAATTGCAAATAAAATTTAGAGCAGTATGACATAATGGAAAAGAAAAGACTGGACTCCAGTCAAAACACTTGGGGTTTGAATAGTATCTTTCCAGTTATTGATTTTTTACATTGAAAAAGTCTTTTGATTTCTCTGACTCTTGGATTTTTCAACCCCAAAATGGTGACAATAATAAATGCCGGATTTCTTGTTTGGGAGGGACCACGTAGGTGGTTTCTCATTAATGCCAAAAACAAAAACAAAAAACAAAACAAAACAAAAAAACTTCCTTCGTCTCATCCTAATGTTCCTCCCAAAGGTCAGATTATAAACCTTTTTTCTTTTGAGATGGAGTCTTGCTCTGTCACCGAGGCTGGAGTACAGTGGCAGAATCTTGGCTCACTAAAACCTCTGCCTCCCGGTTTCAAGTGATTCTCCTTCCTCAGACTCATGAGTAGCTAGGGTTACAAGTGTGCACACCACACCTAATTTTGTATTTTTAGTAGAGACGTGGTTTCACCACGTTGGCCAGGCTGGTCTTGAACTCTTGACCTCAAGTGATCCATCCACCTTGGCCTCCCAAAATGCTGGAACTATAGACATGAGCCACCGCACCTGGCTGTAAATCTGACTGGTCATATCCTATGACAACAATTTGACCTCATTTATGCATATGTGGGGTTACTGTTTTTTGCAGATGACATACTTGCGTGGCTCTCTGTGCTGCTTTCCTTCTGTTCCTGTTGTCTCCGTTGTCTTGTACCAGGAACCCTGTAGCCTGGCTCTACATACTTCTCTCTGTCTCTTTTCTGTGCTATATAGCATGCCCACATACTACAAATGGTGGTTGGTGGGAAGATAAAGCCATCAGGTCCCACTTTGACCCCGGGCTAAATCATAAGCTCCAACTTGGTTTTAACATAGAATCCTATATTGGGTTACCGGGTACTGAATCAGCAAAATAATAGTGTGGTATTTTACTTCCCATTGTTTTTGTTTCTTTGGTGTATTGCTTCCTCTAGGACCTCACCCTTCTCCCATAAGGTCTTAGAGAAAGCTACGTACAAGAAATAAAAAGAGTGAGTTTCTAACCTAAAATTGTACTACAGCCTCAAACCTCACTTTAATCCGCAATCCCTTCCAACAAGTTTTTATGAATATTTAAAGAGGTAGTAGAGGCAAAAGTCTCTGGTATGGTAAGCATCTCTGGTATAGATGCTTAGTGAATACTAGTAACCCTAGGCCGGGTGCGGCGGCTCACGCCTATAATCCCAGCACTTTGGGAGGTGTAGAAGGGTGGATCACGTGAGCTGAGGATTTGAGACCAGCCCGGGCATCATGGTGAAACCCTGTCTCTATAAAAAATAGAATAAAATAAGATAATTAGCTGGGCGTGGTGGCTCTAGCCTGCAGTCTCAGCTACTCAGAAGGCTGAGGCGGGAGGATCACCTGAGCCTGGGAGGTCAAGATCATGTCACTGCACTCCAGCCTGGGTGTTGGAGACCCTGTCTCAAAACAAAACCAAAACCAAACAAACCAAAAAACTAGTAACCCTGTTTAGAATCTAGCTTTGAATTCCAGAGCTCTGTTACTCAAAACACAGTTGATGCACCAGTGGCATCAGCATTGCCTGGAAGCTCACAAGAACGAACTGTGGGTTAGACTCCAGAACTACGAATCTGCATTTTACCAAGATTCTCAGGTAATTACTTGGCATATGCCAGTCTGAGAAGCATTGTTCTAGAGTCTACGTGTCCCTCATCCTGTCCTTTCTGCTCCAGTATCCTATTTGCTTCCATACTTGTGCTGCCTATGGCTCCAACTCCTGCTAGGACGGAGAGGCATTTTGTTGTAAATGACATGCTTTCCAAGTTAACTCAGATGATTCTATTGATAAAGTTTAAAGAGAAGCTTGTAGTGGTGAAATTATCTTTTCCTAAAGAGAATTTGGACTAGCATATGTTGAAGAAACCAACAGTAAGTCAGAAAGCACAAGCAGACACAGAGGGGGAGCTCATCAGAGTGTGGTTTGCGACGAGTGTGGTTTGCGACAGGTGTGGAACCACAGCCTTGAGTGGAAACAGGGCCTGCCTTTTTAAGGAGCTAGCTAGTGACGGATACCTCTCCAGAGGATCCTTTGCTTCCAAGAGGAAAAAAGGCATAATTGAACTTATAGATCGTTCTCTTTATAGAAATATGTGAGTTCTGAAGGATAGAAGCTCTGTTAAAGTTTCTAGTGAGCTGGTCTAAATTTCGAGTGATTGAAGTGGTAGATTTTTGACTGGCATCTTCCTATTAATATTTATTAGACTTGGATATTATTGAATTCATGGTGGTTTATTTTTAAATTCCTGAATCTTTTATCTGTCTTTATGTGTTGCTTAACTATTTTCTTAAGATTCTGTTTTCTTGTTTTATTCTCTTCTTTTCGATTTTTTGCTTTGTTGGATGCTAAGGTGTCATGATGGGTTATTTGAAGAAACTTTTTCTATACATTAAACATTATAGATGATGACTACTAAGTAACATGTAAATCTCAAGTAAAATAAACATTTGGAAAGAGACTAGTGATTGCCAGAGGCTGGGGGAGGGGGCTGATTACAAAGTGTCATGAGAACATGAGAAAATTTGGGAAAGTACTAGAACCGTTCTATTTCTTATTATGGTAGTCATTACCTGAAGGTACACATTTGTGAAAACTCATAGAACTGCACATTAAAAGGAGGGAATTTTAAAGTGTATAAATTATAACGCAGTAAAAAATGGGGCAGAAGTTCCAAACTGAAAAACAAATTAAAATAGCTACACTGAATTCTACAGGAACTGGGGCCTTGGGCAGTGTGGTGGTGGGGAGTGGTATGTGTCCCTATTGTTGAGAAGCAAAATGCTATGTTGGTGATGAACATGGCCTCTAGAGCCAGAGGGCCTGAATTCACCCTGTAAGTTGCAGAAGCCTCTGTTGCCTCAATTCCCTAATCTGCCAATTTAAGAGCAGCATCTACCTCATGAGGCTATTGTTAGGATTCAGCAACAACAATGACAAAACAGAAGAATGGGCATTGAAAGTTTAAGGTTTTGCAACGGGAGAAATTCTCTGATGCTTCCCCCTCACCTCATGCTTGGTGAGGTCATGTTCACCTCTGTTGAAAAACAGCCTTCATCACAAACCCCCACACGTAACTGGGCCCAGCCTGCAGTATCAGGCAGCCACTGCTGAGTAAACATTCTAGAATAAACCTAGAGAGAATAAATCACCTCTTGTGTCATTTTCCCTCCAGGTGATGCCTGAGGTCATTGCAACAGGCCTAACAAATAGTTGACATAATGTACTAAACTAATAGATTCTAGAAGGTAAACTAAATGGATAATTTTTCTTGAGTGCTAGGCACCTCTGGCTGAAGAGAGTGTGGAGCCAGCGTTATTATCGATGTGGTTGAATCAATAACACTTCTTCATTCATTTCTTTTTCATTTCACAAAAATGCCCATCTTAACCAGCAAGGAGGTAAGGAGATCTTATCAAAGGCGATTTTTCATGCTCACATGGATTATATTGAGGAGCACATTGCTCTTTCAAATATCCCCATTTCTGTTTCATGTTTTGTTCGTTTTTGTTTTTTCTCTTAAAAATGTATTCAATTTTCTCCCAGCAGTGTGAATTCATCTGGAAATCTATGACAATCAATTAAGTAAATGAGAAAATAGAATACTTGCAATTATGATAATCAAGCTATATGAAACCCACCCTTTTAGGTCTAATATGCACACATCTTTAAGCAATATATTAATTAAGATGTGGGTAATTGTGACAATTGGAATCGAGCTTTTATAATTTTTAAAAATCACTCAGAGGAAACAAGGAAATATTTCAAAAATATATGCAGCTGTTGGTTTTTAATGTAATTCATTATCATGACTACATTGTCATTTTCCTGGCTGTGTGGGAAGACAATTCCAATGTTGATGTGATTTTTCATCCATAACTTGAAACATTTTCTGTGTAGCACCTTTTTCAGATGTTTTCCTGTTTCTCTAGGTCAGAGGTTGACAAACTTTTCCTATAACATGCAAGATAATAAATATTTTAAGCTTTGCAGGTCAAGAAGCAAACTTGAAAATATATGATAGTACTGGCCGGGCGTGGTGGCTCATGCTTGTAATACTAGCACTTTGGAAGGCGGAGGAGGGTGGATCACTAGGTCAGGAGATAGAGATCATCCAGGCTAACACGGTGAAACCCCGTCTCTACTAAAAATACAAAAAATTAGCCGGGTGAGGTGGCGGGCACCTGTAGTCCCAGCTACTGGGGAGGCTGAGGCAGGAGAATGGTGTGAACCTGGGAGGCGGAGCTTACAGTGAGCCAAGATTGTGCCACTGCACTTCAGCCTGGGCGACACAGCGACACTCCGTCCCAAAAAAATAAAAATATACATATATATATATATATATATATATATATATATATATATATATGATAGTACATTACATAACAAAAGAAAAAATAAATTTCCTGATTTTGTATTGATGGAAGTCAAAATAAAATAATAACCAAGTACAATTTTGTTTATTGGTAATACACATCTACTAATGAGAGGAATGGCATTCTTCCTATTGGACTAACGTCCTGCTTAGTTGGAGTTCCATGTTAGCATCTGCTGTCAAGTCATTGCAGCTGTTCATGGGAACCACTCCTAGCTTGTGAACAGCAGGCCGATGGAGTTCACAGACTGTAGTTTGCCAGTCTCTGCTCTGGGTCAGTGTTCTCAGCTCCAGTGGGCACTGGAGTTACCTAGAGGGCTCGTTAAAATGGACTGGTGAGCCACACGCTGAAGTTTCTGGAGGGACTCAAGAATTTGCTTTTTTAGCAAGTTCCCTGTTGAGTCTAGTGCTCCTGGTCTGGAGACTATACTTTTATTTATTTGTTTATTTATTTTTGAGACAGAGTTTCGCTCTGTCACCCAAGCTGGAGTGCAGTGGCGCAATCTTGGCTCACTGCAACCCCTGCCTTCAGGTTCAAGCGATTTTCCTGCCTCAGCCTCCGAAGTAGCGGGGATTACACCATGCCTGGCTAATGTTTGTACATTTAGTAGAGACAGGGTTTCACCATGTTGGCCAGGCTGGTTTTGAACTCCTAGCCTCAGGTGACCCACCACATTGGCCTCCCAAAGTGGTGGGATTATAGGCGTGAGCCACCGTGTCTGACCTGGAGACTATAATTTTAGATCACTGCTTTTGATGTTGGTCCTTTGAAAAAGTTATGTGGAATACAAATCTGTATATTTTGTGTTTTTATTATTTATTCACATAGTTCCACTCACCTGATAAACTTTACCTTTTTGAACTCCAAGGTATATGGAGAGTAAATCAAAAGTTAAATTTCCATTAAGAAGTGAATATCTGGAATACTGTGCAGCCATGAAAAGGAATGAGATCATGTCCTTTGCAGGGACATAAATGAAGTTGGCAGCCATTATCCTCAGCAAACTAACACAGGAACAGAAAACCAAACCCACATGTTCTTGCAAGTGGGAGCTGAATGATGACAACACATGGGCACATGGCGGGGAACGACATACTGCAGCCTGTCAGGACGGGTTCAGGGGAGGGTGCATCAGGAAGAATAGCTAATGGAGGCTGGGCTTAATACCTAGGTGATGGGATGATCTGTGTAGCAAACTACCATGGCACTCGACTTCCTGTGTAATAAACCTGCACATCCTGCACGTGTACCCCTGAACTTAAAATAAGTTGAAGAAAACAAAGAAAAAAGTGAATATCTGTTTAGCTAGATCAGGATTGATAATAAAAGGAACTTTTGTCTCTTAAATAGCTCTCAGTCTCTTGCTTACACAATCAGGCATCAGCAATCAACATCTACTTGGCTGCTGTGAAGGATGTCTGAATAAATCTTTTCCGATCCAATTAAACTTCTAAAGTAACATGCAGTATTCCAAAGAATACATGCAGATGAACCATGAGAATGACATTTTTGCCTTAGATTTAACATGTCATAATTTGCCAAACACATTATTAATAGAGTGCTCCCCTGAGTTGGAATTTGTTGGCATGTTTAACCCATAGTCTTTAATACAAAGGCTTAACTAGCCTTTTTAACTAAATAATTCCTTCAGGCCACCAAGGGGCAAGTGAATCCCTGTTTCCTAAATCCCAGAGTAGCCACCGGTCTACTTACTAGATGGAATAGTGTCTGTGTTAACTGTTAAGTTGCACTGGGCTCTTGGGGATGAGCTGTGAATGGCATAAACTATTACCTACATTGAGATCGTGGAAAAGGTCAATGGTGAGCGGCAGGGCATCAGCTTTTAGCAATCACGTCTCACCAGAGATTCTTTCTAAAAAGAAGAAAAGTGAAACATTTGTTCTCCTTCTGTTTATTTGTCCCAATGGTTTAAAAAAATCAGCTTTATGGAACCATAATCTTCCTCATGACAGATGGGCCTGTACATAAGCATCGGGCTTTCAGTCAACAGTTTACATTTCAAGAGGAAGGTGAAGAAAATGTAATGATATCTTCAGCGTCTGTCATTTTTAGTTTTATAACATTGATACAAAAAATAGTATTCTGATTAGCAGCTTGATTGGCAACCCATGTAACCCTAAATAGTACTACAAACCTGGAGAGTGCACTTTTACAGACAATTACTTTTGGCGAAACGGTATGTACATTTTTGACAAATAAATACATAAATACAATCATTCATATATAACGTTATACCTAAATGTCAATTATCATCAACAAGCGTTGTTCTAGTAAATTACTTCTTTCATTCACAAGTTACTTTGTTGTTTATAAAAACTATTTTCACCTTTACAGAAGAAATGACATAATCAATTCTCCCACTAAACCCACATATTAGGAAAGGTAAAAAATGAATCCCAGATGCGTTAGGTAAATATTCCATTGTCTTTTGATAGAAGAGATTTGATTGAAAAACTTCTTCCTTGGCTCCTCTGTAAATAGTTTATTTCCCCCGTATCGTGTCATGCAAAGGGGTTTTATTCTTCTGAATTGAATCCAAATTAAAAGTGATCTTCGTTTTGTTGATTCTGGTTATTTAAAAATACAATATTATATATTGAAATTGACACTTGTTCCAATATAAGAAGACACAAAGCCACCTAAACTAGCCACAAAAGAGAAACTTTTTTCCAAAAAATAAATTAAAAAAGGAACTTTAAGAACATAGACACTGATACTATTATTATCCAGTGCATAATGGGAAAAAAAGAGTTTTTGTAAAAATTGTCTAAAAGACTCTTGGTACAATACTGTCTAAAACATTGTATATTTTATGTCAGGGAGATGGTAAGAATGGCTCAACACTCATTGAAACAGTATTTTGGCCAGTGTCATGTCATAAAATTAACAAAAGTAGAAAGTTAGAGCTTTTTCTTGATCACTTAACCATTTTTTGAACATTCAAAAAATGAAGGGCAAACATGCTTAAGGCTATTGAAACACTGGACAAATGGCCTTGCTTCACCAAAAGCTCCATGCAGAAGAAAATGTTACACAGCAAGCAGATTCTAGCTATACATACAGTTGGGGAGAAGAAAAAAATGCTTTTAAAATATATACATGTGGTCTTTCATGAATATTTACATGTTTGTCACATGGGCATTACCTAGCATAAAAAAGTAAGGAAACAGTTCTTTAAGACATATGATTCTCTGATTTTTGCTCCTTTTAAAGATCAGGGCTGTATTCATAACGTATGCACACACATATAAAATGATTCATAGGTGTACATATATGATGTTTATAATGTGTAATTTCTTGACACCAGAGGTGGTTTGAGCATGGGGTAGATGCAAGGCAATAGTATGAGACAGAGGCTTGATTCAGCTGCACGACTCGAAGGTGAACCAAGTATGAAGTGAGACTTTCCCAGTGACTGGAACTCACAGCAGTTGAGGCTGCAGGGTTGGAGGGTGGTTCACCTTGTGCTGATCTGTCTCTTCCCAGGTTACCTAATTGCTATTGTCTAATCAAAACCAGCAGTCCTGCTGACCAGAAGATGACGATGTGTTAAGGGATGGGAAGTCTTGTCTCACATTGGGTCCTTTAGGGCGGGGGATGAGAGATCGTGTTTTGCAGAAACACGCCATGACTTCCACTTGTTCATTGTGTCTATCTGTTTGCTATCAGCTCCTATGGGGGGCTCCAGGGGTCAGGTTAAAAAATAAGCAAATAAATAAAAAAGGTACACTCTTTCAGCTGCGGGGCTTTCTTTGAATGAGAACAAAGAGGTGTTTTCTAATAAATGGTAGAAGATGTGCAATGTGTAGGTTTGCTGACTGCCTATTCTGCTTCTTCTGAAAGAGGTGAACTAGCTTTACCTGCGCTCAAATTTCTTAGAGAGAATTCAGATTCAGTGGTTCCTGAGATCTAAGTTGTCGTGATGCATTTTGCATTTTGCAAAGCATATGCTTCATTTACTGTAATACACCCCCAACCAGAGGTTCCTTCCCAAAGAAAGGCAGCTGCCTCTACTTTCAGCACCTTGGGATATCAAGGCAACACACTGACCTAGTCCCTTATTCACTGAAACCAGAAGAAATCGCAGAGAAATGGAAGCTTTCCCAAACACCTAAATTATAGCCAAGGAAAAGTCAAAGCCTTGGCAGAATTAGGCGCACTGATAGTTCACAGCTGATCTTTATTTCAGCAGATTTTATATTAAGATGATGTTAATGTTACTGATGACCATCATTGTAACTATGCAATTATTTTAGCTTTTAGCATAATGCATGATACACTGCATTACGTAGCACCTTTTAAGCTAAGGATCGCAAAATACTTAGCAAATGCAATTTGCTCTCACAGCATCTGTGAGGTAGGTGTTTTTTACAGCCATTTTTAATAAATGAACACATTGAAGCACAAGATTATGATGCCTACTCATATGGCCCAATAAGTATGGTGGCATCAACGGGACCCGAACCCGGCCTTCCCCATCCTTCCTCAATCACAGAGCCCCCAGAATACCTCATAACAGCATTGCTGCTGAACATGCGCTGGTGTTTTCAGATGTTAGCAAGTAGGGCCACGTCTTTCAATAATATTGACACCCTTAAAGATTTTCTCACGTGCTTTGCAAATGTGTTGGGGGGCATCTTATACTATTGCTAAGCTTATGTTATATTATAATGCATACTTAAATTTCTATTTTCTCAATGTGATTTATTGTTCTCCAGCCTCCAACCAACTTATTTTCTACATAGAGACATATGCCTGCCAGATCCAGGGACTGTGAAATGCACTTAGCAACACTGTCTGGAAGGAAGCAGGTGAGATGACATTTGGCAAAGTTTCCTTGGAGGCACCACTTAATGTTTGTTCTGAAACAGCAAAACAAAAAGGAAAAAAAAAAAAAAGAAAAAAAATCTTTTGTTTACTTTGTTAAGTAGCATTTTATACACATTCCACCTGCTGACCAGATTTAAACCTTGGAGGAACAAGCAGAGTTGTCTTCCAAACACTTAGAATGTTTGATTCTCAAATTTAAACTCCCATCTATTTAACTGCAGCCTCTCTGCAGGTACCAAGTTCATTTCTTGGTGGAACTGCAAATACTGTATACATTACATGGCAAAATATGTAAAAATATAATGTAACAATACATACGATATTAATAATCACATCCAGTGTGTCTTCCTGACTGTGCATCCTTTCTGAATTGCTTTTGAAAATGGTTTCTGTTTATGTATTAACTTTTGCAGAGATGATATGATACATTACTGTGAGTTTCAGTTTCCCAGAACCAAATTTTTATCTCAGATGCACAGTATGTCAATCCTAGGAGTTGTTTGGAAGTCACTTTTTGAGATAAATAGCAATGCTCTGGGACTGAGAATGAAATCTGGCCCTTCTAACTCATTTATTGTTTCTATGACCAGAGTCTAACTTTATAAATTGGTAATCCAAGAAAGGAACTTATAGCAGGAAGCAAAAACTTTATAAAACCCCTTCACCAGTTCATTTCCCCCGACACCTGGAAAATACCAACACCTTAGGTCCCATTTCTTAAAAAAAGAAAAGAAACGTATTTACATTGGTAAAAATTCTAACATCTGAGATGTTTCTTGCTTGACATATCATTCCAGATTCTGTGCATTTCTTCTGGAGAGATCTGATGCACGGTGATAACTCGGCGATACCTACACAAACTGTAGGCCATTTTCCAGTGATTGAAGCCACTGTTCTGGAAAGGATGTATACCCAGCTTTCGAAGACACAGTCCCACATATACATCTTCAAGGTGAAGCAGCCTTGTGTGGAGTGAGGTCTTGTAAATGAGTTCAGCCACATCGGCTGAAAAGATGTAGCCAGTCCCCGAACAGAACGGTGGGTAGTTACTGTCTGGGTACAAATCCCTGGGCATATACCACTTACTGCGGACGTCCCGAATCGGTCCTCCATTAATGACATAGCCAGTAAAATACCTTCTTCGTGGCTTGGTGGAGGGTTTCAGTAATTTATAAATAAGATTGTCCATGTTTACAAAAATGTCACTGTCTGTTTTCATGACATACTTGGCTTTTGAACAAAAAGTGGCCACCCATCTCATCCCCATTAATGTTTTGAGGGTAAGATTATGGTAGGAGTCAATGAAGTCCTCCACGATGATATCGTGGAAGATTTGGCTCTCTTGCTCCACCATCTGATTGAGAACAGGATCAGCATTCTTGCCCAGGAGGAAGAGAGTGGCTATCTTGATCCCCTTAAAATTGTTCTCATCCCCCCACGTCTCTCTGATTGCCTGACGGGCATCAAATTCCTTGTGGGTGGTGCTGATGAGGATAACAAGAAAAGGAATGTTTTTCTCACATTTGTTGGGCTCGTTGATAAGAAATTCAAAAGAATGTGGGTTGATAGGTCGAGTTCTTATGTTGCCAAAGGTGAAGTTTTTCCTGGCAACTGTTAGGTGGCTGAATGGTTTGGAGCCAGTGTAAGAAGAAGTAGGACGAGTTATACTCAAGTACCAGAGAGCGCTGGCCCAGCACACAACTGTCAAAACATACAAACAGGAGACCTTTGAAGCCATTGTCTTGAGAACACGTCTATTTCAAATATTGAAGAATATGCTTCCTTGGCACTAGTTTCTTTTCATCTTCCAAAGGTAGCATATTACTAATAAATCTTAAAGTCTGATAGAGAAGCATGAAGTGGAGACTGTCCATGGGCCTCAGTGGCTGTCTGTCACCTCTGCGCTCACTCTACTTTCTTCCAAATCTGATGGAGGGTTCCATGCCTCATAAATACTCTTCTTAACTCTGCAAAATCAATAAAGTACAGTTGTCATTTAGATTTATGTCCTCATTCTACATCCTTAAACAAACATAACAAGGGTATAAGAATTGCCCACAAGGATTAAAATATACATGATCATTCATTTCCACCAGTACCAAAAACTTCCTGTCATAACCATCTCCCCTTTTCCTCTCTTCTTGATAGAAGTTGTGCGTGTATATTCATACCCAATTAAGAGATACATAGATTATAAATTCTGGATGAAGACGAAGTGGAATATTAGTCATTTTTAAAAAAGAATTCCCCCTTCACACGAGGTATTTTTTTTTTTTTTTTTTTTTTTTACAGTGAAATACTTTCTGGCACTAAAGTCTTCTTTCAAGATAGGAAATCTCACCCATGGCCTCATATCTCTTTTCCAGTTTCTAAGTCTGAGCTTTTATTTGCTTGATTCTGGTGAAGGAATTGATTCTCAACATTTCCTTGCCTTCTCTAACTCTCTATTTGAATATGTGTTTATCACACTGGAAAATCTCTGCTAATGCTGTGTCTCTCTTGACTCAGACTTAGAAGTAATTCCCAACTGTTCCTCCTTTTCTCCTTACTTTGACTCTCACAACGCTTAGCTCCTAATTCTAGTTTTCTATGAAACTTCATGCAGAGGATATGCTGACCTCTCAAGCATGGAACCCATCACCCAAGTGACCTTTCAGACAGCTGGCAGCATTTATTTTGGAGTTGATCTAAATGGTGTCACTTTTTATGGTTTTCAACAATTCACCCATGTGTTCCCTTGATGAAATTATACTGGCCGTTTTAATTTTTCTTTTACCTAGTTACATTTGCCTATAAATCCAACATGAGTATAAGGAGAGGGACAATTGAGTTTGGGGGCCACAGATCCAATGAAGATGTGACAGAGACTTCAGCTGGTGTTCAAATTTAGTTTTCCTTTGGAACTCTCATTCTTTCTAGAACTTCTACTGCTTTCTAGAACTTTTAAAACTTCGTGCCAGTTCCTGTGTGCCTGGTTATGAAGTCCATTCATGTAAAAAATTGTTTCTTCCTTTCTCGTTAGAGCAGAATGTGGGAGTCCTGGAAGGCAGAGATAGTAGAGAATAGATATCAATTTTAACAAAGTCTGCTTCAAAGAAAACTATGTGCTTACATGTACAGACTGTGTTGAAATAATTTAATTGGGAATATAGATTGAAAATCATGCTTCTAAGCACAATAGGCATAATGAAATAAAAATACATGATGTGAACAGCAGAGACAATATATATATCTTCTTGTTTAAGCCAAGAGCTGACTGTGAATATATGATCCATATGAGACCAGCAATAACTCAGTGTGGTTACCATTCTAACTAAATGAATATTAGAATGGCTTCAAGCAGCTTGACTCTAGGCATAGTTAGGTCTTCATCCAAACCATAATAAGTACTTTCTAAATATAGGCTCCTGTATCCTGTCCTCCTGGGGGAAATTTCTGTTCTAAGGTGCACCAAAGCTGATAAAAAAAGGATGTGATGTGCAGCAAGTTTTGAAACTTTAAACAGTAAGCAAAAGGAAGTGAGAGAAACTAGGAATAGAAAAAAAGAGCTTCTTAACTTGGAATATACAGACATGGATTCAATTTCAATTACAAAAGGTTATAAGTAAGTCCCAAGATGGTACTAGAAAGCAAACTTTCTCTACCATTGTCTTAGGCTATGTATCTGATTCTTAGTCTACTTTTGCCATTATATTGCTCTGTCCTCTTGCGTACTTTTCTACTCCATTGTGAGTCACCTATTAGTAAGATGATAATGGCCTCCCCAAAAGCCTCTCCTGGAAGAGGCTCCTGTCAGGTAATATTTGGGAGCCAGTAATCAGGCTATTAATGGAGGATTTTTCCACTTTACATTTTGATCTTCTTTTTATTGTTCCTTTCTCATCTCTATAGAGTTCATTTCACAAGTTATTATCCTCTATCTCTATGGTTAAGCCTTCATTCAACTCTTGAATTTATTCATTCATTTGTTAATCCAGGCATCCATCAATCAACCAATTAATCAAAGTTTATTGAGTGCCGGTTGTATGTGAAGTGTTGGAAAAATAGAAACAGAACCCATACTCCTCCCTTAAGAAACTGCTAGACTAGGAGGAAAGGTTTCAAGTAAATGGATAAAATGGTGGAATAAAAATTTACATTAGGAGGCTACTGGAATACACAGGGGAAGAATGCTGGGCAGAGTGTGGGAGAACAAGGTTAAGTCCTGCAGACTGTCCACAGCACCACTCCAGAGGGTGCCATTCACACAGGCTGTAATGTGAATCTCACTCCTCCACCCATGCCAGGGTCAAACAGTGAGGAAGTCCTGGGGAAGATGCTATGGCAAGTTCACTAAAGGGAAGCTAAGCTGAATCTTTAAGGATGGCTAGAAATTATCTGGCTGGGGGTCAGGCGTTCTGGGCAGAGGAAACAGCATATGCAAGGGCATAAAATGAGAGAGAGCATGGTGTGTACCAGGACTAGTTGAGTAAAAGAAGAGGATAGGATGATGGGGAGAAGGATGGGGGAGGGCAGGTGGAGAGATTAGCAGGGGTCGGATAGTGAGTGGTGCTCAGACACCGTCCTGAGCTGAGTAGCTAGTTACCCATCTGTGAAATCTAAAGGGTGTGAGGGAGGATCTTATCTTCCCCAAATCCTGTTCCATGTATTTATTTATTTATTTATTTATTTATTTATTTATTTATTTTGAGACGGAGTCTCACTCTGTTGCCCAGGTTGGAGTGCAGTGGCACAATCTCGGCTCACTGCAAACTCCGCCTCCTGGGTTCACACCATTCTCCTGCCTCAGCCTCCTGAGTAGCTGGGACTACAGGCACCTGCCACCACGCCCGGCTAATTTTTTGTATTTTTTAGTAGAGACAAGTTTCACTGCATTACCCAGGATGGTCTCGATCTCCCGACCTTGTGATCTGCCTGCCTCGGCCTCCAGAGTGCTGGAATTACAGGCGTGAGCCACCGCGCCCAGCCCCCTTTATTTCAATAGCAGTTCACTCATTCAAATTAAGGATTTCTCCTCTTGCATAGTTCTATTTCTTAGAAGAGTAAGCGAGAATTTGTTTTTGTTTTGTTTTGTTTTTTGAGATGGAGTCTCACTCTGTCACCCAGGCTGGAGTGCAACAGCGCAACCTCGGCTCACTGAAACCTCCTGGGTTCAAGTGATTCTCCTGCCTCAGCTTCCCGAGTAGCTGGGATTATAGGCGTGCACCGCCACGCCTGACTAATTTTTGTATTTTTAGTAGAGATGGGGTTTCACCATGTTGGCCAGGCTGGTCTCCAACTCCTGACCTCAGGTGATCTTCCTACCTTGGCCTCCCAAAGTGCTGGGATTACAGGCGTGAGTCACCTTGCTCAGCTGAGAGTTTGTTTTATCTGATACTTTTCTGTGTGATTTTCTGGGGGAAGGGACTGCATAAACATAGGTAGCTGGGCAGTTTAGAAGGAGCTAAAAAAGGAGAAATATAATAGAAATAGAGGAGAACATGAAAAAAGTTTATAAACACTTTTTTTTTTTTTAACAGAAGAATGAGCATTCCTTTCTGGACAGGTAATAAATACAATACTTCTTACCATTATTACTGCAGCTCTCATTTTAAAAGGCCTGTAGGAAGCACTGTGCTGTGTGCTGCATTCCATGCCATTCTATTGTTTATATTTTAGAGTTTCATTCCTCACAGTGTTAAAAGAGAGGTACAATTTTCTCCATTTGACGGATGAGAGAATGGAAACTCAGAAACATTCAGCAGGTTGCTCAAGATCACACAGCTAGCGAGTGACTACATAAACAGTCACTTCCAAGCTTCCTAAGGCCTGTTGAGACATAGGCAATATCTTGGATGGGAAAGCCCAGGGTGTCAGGGAGCACCTCAAGCTGCTATTCGCCCAGTGATATATGCATTTATTTTTTATTAACTTGTTAATACAGGGTCTCACTCTGTCACCCAGGCTGGAGTGCAGTAGCACAATCACAGCTCATTGCAGTCTTGACCTCCTGGGCTCAAGCAATTTTCCTGCCTCAGCCACCTGAGTAGCTGAGATTACAGGCACATGCCACCATGCCTGGCTAATTTTTTAAAAATTTCTATTTTTAGTAGAGACAAGGTCTCACTGTGTTGGCCAGGCTGGTCTCAACCTTGGCTGGGGTCAAGTGATCCTCTGGCCTTGGCCATCCAAAGTGCTGGGATTACAGGTGTGAGCCACCACTCCTGGCCTCATGCATTTATATCCTAGATGTGTTTCCATTTCTTGGAATTTTTCTAGTTCATTCTAGTTTCCTACACACTGTGCTATACCAATTCTATAGGGATTCTTGATAATCAAAAAGTGCAAAAAGGGATGGTTTGCAAAGAGCACGTTAAAGTTTGAAGATGCCGAGGGCAGGGTGGGGAAGCTGAAACTGTTAAAGAGGTTTAGAAACACGTTGCAGGTTCTTTTCTATGAAGACCTGAAACACACACACACACACACACACACGCATGCACGCACACAGAATCACTATTTCTACTGACCTTTTTTCCTGTTGTCTTCAGATGTGAGAACAAAAGTAGGCAAGTTAGAATCTAGTAAATCCTCTGTTAAAAAAAAATCAGAGAATTTGAAGTGTGAAAAGAAACTCTCTTAAAACCCGAAGAGTGGCTAAGGACAATAAGAACTCATAGCAAGAGGTGCTAAAAAAGTAGCCTTTTTGCTTATAACCAAACCGATTTCTCAGGTGGCAAAACAGTACAAAAAATATGCCCATGGGCCGGAAATAGTAACGTAACTAAAGACAAGAAAGAGTAGCATCATGCATGGAACTCTAAAGATTCATTTAATGTATATTGGATAAAGTAGTTGGTAATGGGTCAGTATGTCTGTGGTTACTCCTTGAGTAATTCTGACTTGTGGTGTGGATTTTCTGTGTCTCAGTAGCCTTAAACACAAAGAGAGGGCAAAAATAAATCTGTATCCTCTCCAAATACATCTTAGGTATTAACAACCATTGCCAAATCATTTGAGCTTCTGGGGAAAGGGTTCTATCCAGGCAGATGGTATTATGATACAAAGAGCGGGATCTATTGTGAGTGAGGGGATTATGTCAGTTCATCAGTTTATGGTTTTAGATCCTGAGGACATATATTGATCAATTCTTCTAAATAAATATTATTGCTGTTAGTGTTTTGGTTTGTTCATCCAGCTTAGTGAGTATACTGTACCGGATTTTCTGCTTGAGAAATCTGTCTCCTTCCTGAAAAACTCAAAGCCAAAAAGCCCACTGAAAAGAAAAAAAAAAAAAAAAAAGAGAGAGAGAGAGCGAGAGAGAGAGAGAGAGAGAGAGAATACCACAAAAGCAGAAACCTCTGGAAAGTTCTTTCAGTTTTACAAGATTAAAAAAAGAAATCCTTTTTAACAGACCAGTTAGTGTATCAGTAAAACAGAAAGTTGCATGTGTAACACTTGTCATTTTCCTCGCAACTTCATCACAACCACAGACACTGATGACATATTAACTTGTCATCCATTAAATACAAATCCCTGTAAATAGACACATTCAACTGGAACACTTGAAAGACTTTTTCCCCAGGGGCCTTACTGTATTTCAGATTACCTCATTCACAGAACTCTCCAGTAACTATCCACCTTCATCTTTCAGGAAGTTAGTGGGGCAGAATTTTCAATTTAAGAAGCACATATTTCTCCTAGAAACCGCATGGTAGAATGTCTGTTATTCTGAATAATTTATTTCAAGAAACCCACAGAATTGCTGAAATTCTTTTGTACAGCCAGAGGTAAGGCCTAGGAGTGGGTGGATAATGCGTCTCTGGTGAACTGTGCATTGTTTGGGGTGCCAGCTTCATGTCCATCTTCATGGTTCAGGCAGTGTGATGGTTAATTTCATGTGTTAACTTGACTGGGTTAAGGGGTGCCCAGATAGCTGCTGAAACATTACTTCTGGGTGTGTCTGTGAGGGTGTTTCTGGCAAAGATTAGCATTTGAATCTGTAGGCTGAGTAAGGAAGACTGCCCTCACCAATGTAAGTGAGCATCACCTAATTCATTGAAGGCCTAAATAGGACAAAAACATAGAGGAAGGACTAATTTGCTCTCTCTGCTTGAGCTGTGACACTCATCTCCTCCTGAGTTCAGACATCAGTGCTTCTGGTTCTTGAGTCTTTGGGCTCAGACTGCGATTTACAACATTGGCTCCCCTGGTTTTCAAGTTTTTGGGTTTGGACTGAAACTATTCCACTGGTTTCTTCTTGGGCCTTCGGCCTGCAGACAGTAGATCATGGGACTTCTCAGCCCTTATAATCTCATGAGACAGTCCCTCATATAAATCTCTTTCTCTATATCTAAATATATCCTATTGGTTCTGTTCTCTGGAGAATCCTAACCATAGGCAAGTACAAATCAACATTGATTTCCTATGTCTTGATTGCCAGTTACACTGAATTGGCCTGGCAATCATTTGAGCTTCCCTTCACCATGGGCAAGGTTGCAGGACCCACACCAAGCAGCTTGCTTCCATTCTCTGGTGTCTCAAGTAATGTCTCTAATTTCTTATTTCCTTTGCCTTGCCAAATCTACTTCATTTGTTCATGAAGGACGCACTGAACACTACTAGGTGCCAGGCAGTGAGCTGGTAAGACATCTGAAAAACGCTGAAAACAAATCTACAAATGAAGTAGATTTGGAAATGGAAAGCGAATGCAAATGTCTCCTCTCTCTTACTTTCTAGGAGAGAGAGGCAGAAGATAAACAAATGCAAAAACAGTTTCAGGTAGTGGTAAGTAGGGTAATCGGATAGGGACTAAACAAAGGTGGGATGGGGGAGAAGGGCTACCTTAAATTAGTCACTCTCTAAGGAGGTGACATCTGAGCTGAGAACAGAATGACTTGCTATCTCTGGTTCAGTCTTTGAATCTTTTACTAAGTTTTTGTCTCCTTTGCTTGGCTTTTTTTGATTCATGCTATATTAGGAGCATCGTTTTGGATTTTGACCTCTGCCCCTCCCTGTTTTTTTGGCGCTTGTTAAATCTTTGTGTTTCCCAGCTGTGGCCATTCTGCCCACTCCTGCAAACTCCTCCAGCCTCCAGAGCCGCAGGTTATCTACTGTATTAGTTTGCTAGAGCTACAGTAACAAAGCACAAATGCTCCTCTATTTATGATTGGGTTACGTCCCAATAAAAACATTGTAGATTGAAAATATCCTAAGTTGAAAATTCATTTAATACACTTAACCTACCAAACATCATAGCTTAGCCGAGCCTAACTTAAACGTGCTGCCTGGTTGGACAAAATTATCTAACACAAAGACTACTTTATAATAAAGTGTTGAATAACTCACATAATTTATTGAATGCTGTACATTACTTGAAATCATGATGGTTTGGCATCATGGTAATGTCAAAAAATCCGAAGTCAGCTCATCAAAGTGGAGAACTGTCTGTACTTTGCTCCACAAGACTTCACTCCTTTACATTTTAATTTTCCTGATTTGAGTAAGTAATTTCTTGGGTTTCGGTAAACCAACTTTCAAAGGGTGAAAAATTTGTAATTAGCATTCAAAGAAGAATGAAGCACGAGTGTGAAAAGGGATGCAAAATTTGTTTTATTTTTAGGTTAAAAAAAAAAAGAAAAGTCAGTTGAGATTCTTAGGAAAACTAAGACCATGTGAAGCATATATCATAGTTTAAAGCAGTTCCTTGCTCCTGCCACCTTCTTTTCTCTGATCCCTTTAAAAACTCAATGAGTTTCTCATTAGTTGAGAAACTCAAGCTGGGATTGAGGCACATTTCCAAACCAGCAGTTCCTGATGTACTGGCTTGGTTTTGGAGGATACAAACAATTCTCCTGTCTCACTGCAAACTACTACTACATCTTATACTATCTCAAACTACTACTCAGAATAACTTCTGTTAAAATTGACTCTGAATAACTTCTGTTAAATATTTACAGATCACATATGGCACACACAAGTGGCTTTAACCTAAGAGATTTACATAGCAACTTTAAAAACATGGTGAAGGAAGATAAAGCAGTTGAAAAAAATAAACCCAACATTAACCAGCTAAAAGGGAGGCAAGACAGGAAAAGAAAGAGTGCATGCGAGAGAGACAGGGAGAAAGGGTTAACTATTTGTGCTACGGAATGACCTTGAAATGAGTGAGGAGCTGGCTGTATAGTACATCATGATATTGAAAAGGGGAAAAGAGATCCTTTCTGGAAAATGTTTTGATCTCAAATGACTTTCCTTGGAGGTGGCATATGAGTGAAATCAAAGTATCTCCATTCTGTGGGGGAACAACAGAAACTCAGATTGCAACAGAACTAATTGATAAACAAGCCCCAAGGGCCGGAGATTCTAGTTGGCTGCATTAATTTGGCATATGGTTATTTTGATACCCAACTCCTCCTCTTTTTCTCACTCTTATAATTATGCTGTAAATAAGCACAGGAGAGGAGGACATAAAACACTATTAGCACTAGATAATGGTCCTTGAAGGAAGAATTTCATAAACCATTATGCTATCCAGTTTGCTAACTTATTATCTCTCCACATCACAGAGGGCTGACTCTCTCTCCTAGCCTTTCTTTTAAGTCAGCCTCCTTGGCTATTTAAGGAAATCTACCCATAGAAGTTGAAATCCCTGAACACTCATAGGAATAAGTGTTCTGACTCCTCTGCCTCAGATAGACAAAGAGCTAATTTGTTCCTTTTAAAAATTTAATTATGAATCTTTTCCAAGAGACCCCATAATTGAACTTATCCAACTTACTCATTTGCAATGAGGCGGTGGTGTAAAGCAAAAGGTAATATTCATCATGACTTGGCAGTTGAAATCATTTCCCTCCCAAATCTGGAAGAAATGATTTGAACTTTTCTCTTTTTTAGTTCAATATACCTTGACATTTATTGAAAAGGTCTTTATAAATTCCTGCCTTGGGAAGAATGGGGCCAACCTGAAAGAGGAGTGGTTGGGATAAGGATGTCTTTGTGTGTGTGGGCCTAGGGCCCTTGTTATTCTGAAAGCCACACTTTATTTCACTGAGGAGAAAGTACACTTCAAATTAGAAGAGAAGATTATAGCTTTCTTCAAATCAATGTGTTGCCCTAGTTCTAGAATTCAGAGAATTTTTTAACATCACTACAATCCTCTCAGGGAAAAATGAAAATGAGGGTATTTCATTATTTTAAATAAATGCTTGACTTCCTTTACAGTGATGGATATTGCGTCTTGACTGCCTTATATAAGACACATTTTTAAAGCTAGGCAGAGCAATCACTTATTTAATCATTAGAGCCTAGAAGCCTGGCAATGTGACTGGGCTTCGGGTGGGGCTTCTCCACTGGGAAAGGAAATGCCAGTATTTTTTATTAGAAATGTGGAAGAGGATGAGAGGAAAGACATCCTACTAATATAAACAGCAGCTGGGAGAATTTAAAATTGATGAACTATGCGATAACAAAAAGAGTATTCATTTGGCCCATTATTTTGGGGGAGGCTGATATTAATGGATATTCTTAGAAACCAGAAAGCTGCTAGTGTATTCACTATCTAACATTTACAAAGTCTAGGGAGGTATTTCTCAGCTCACCACAGACAGGTGGTATTATTTTAGAACATATTTCAAAGAATAGTATTAGTGCTATGCAGTGACTGATAACGCATGGAACAGACTTGGCGATTTTTCTTTTCTTTTGTTTTGTAACTCAATTGTTCCTTTATGTAATATCGATTTATTGGAATCCAAAAATAGCCAAAAATAATTTTATGTAGCTGCTGTCAGTGGAAATTATTTTGTAGGCAGTCAGCCTTACAGCATTGGAAGACCCAGATTCAAGTTCTAGATTTTGAATCATCAACTCTGAAGCCTGTGCAACTCTATGCCTTTGTTTCCTCATCTATAAAATGAGAATGATAATGTCTGGCCAGACTTTGCCGGTAAGAATCACTGTAAAGATCAAATGAGATAATGCATTTGAAAATACTGTATAAGCCAAATGGTGCTACATGAACACAAAGTATTATCATTACTGATGTAAATATGATAAATAAAGATAAATTCAGAGAGGATTGCCTGTAAGATGTTTCATAAGGAATGATCAGTCAATGCATCTTGACTCATTGGTGCAAAAGCAGGTTTTTGTTTTTTTAACTTTGCTCTTGCTCAAAAGAAAAAAAAACTTGGCACCTCCCATTGACTGTTTTCATAAGAAGCTTTCAATTTTACTTGACAGAGCCTATACAAAAAAGTCTTGCACTTCTGTTAAAAAATGGGGAGGATATATACAAGTTAGAGGAAATGTCATTATGACTATTGTCATTACTAGCACTAATGCGACACAGAATTATGCTTTTCTCAAATATAACTTTAGGATATTAAAAATCTACCAGATATTTAAATAGCCTTCTGGATAATATTTACATAGCCATAATTAACATTCTGTGTATATGAAAATAGCCTGAAATGGCTATACCATGATTATTTTACAGAGGTTTAAGACAAAGCCACCATAAAATATAACTTTGTGATTTTGTGATTTTTTTTTTCTTCATAGGCTTGTCAAGGTTGTAATGAAACTTAATCCAAAGTGTAATCTTGCCAAGAGAATCATCATTTAATCACTTAATAGAGGGACTTACCAATTTTCAGCACTAGAATCAGATTTATAAATTGTTCTAGAAATGCACCCAAAGGAATGCCTGGGTGACAATGACAGATAGTTTTATTTGGCAGAGTAGCTTTTTAACCAAGCCTTTTTGTTTCTGAAATCTGTGGTTATGTGTACAATTTTCCTAAATTAGTACTTACTGGCCAATCAGATGAAAATGCTGTGCTTTGTTTTGTTCCCTTGCTCAGTCATTTATGTTGGCTCTCCACGGTCCTCCCTGCTGCCAATCTCCAGCATTGCTTGGATTCACAAGCTACTCACCAAACATTTGCTCACCTTCACTCTTGATGGATACCATTTTATGCTTGAGATTTCTATTTCTAGGCATTCTCCTCTTTTACAGTTTCCTTTTGGCTAATGATTCTTATTTCCCCTATGGCTAGAGACTCAGCCTGCCAGTTTTCATCCTACTGGTGCCTTGAACTCTTCGCCACAGTCTACTCACATTGCTCTTGAAACTCTTTCAGGCTATGCTGGACTCTTCTCATTCGGACTCTGTGAAGAGGGATTACAATCTTAATCTCTCCCAAGGCCTTTGCTTTTCAAAGCAAAGGAACTCCTGTTCCTTTATCACTTCTCTATGCTCTCTTCCCCACTGCATCAATTCCCATTACTATCCATCATCTGTATTTTTACTCTTCAGCCTTAAAATATTCTGGGGTTAAGGTCTCATAATCAAAGAAACTTGAAGGTAAGTTGGTCTCCTGGACAAAGCACAGGGTTGTCAGTCGACAGAAACCTGGTGGTAGCTCTGCTATAAAACCGTAAAACCTCTTTGGAAATGTTTACCCCTTAAAAATATCTCTTAGTTTCAAAATTGCATTAATCCTTATGGATCAGAAATTCTGTCACTAGTACATGCTTTCTCAGTCCCCTTAATGAAGGAGTTGTTTATATTCTGTGTTTTTAGTCTCTCCATTTCCACTGGCTCCTGTTTTGTCTCTAGAAGTGCTTGTCTCCCTTTGCTTAGAAAAATAACAAGAACAGCAAAACCTTCCCTTGACCTTGGCATCACTGCCAATTACTGTCATGCTTTCCTCCTAGGTTTCATAGCCAGGGGTCTTAACTGGGTACTCTCTCCTGCTTTTTCCCATTTCCTTACCTATTTAACTCCTACAGTAGATCAACATGGCACTTGATGCTATTCTCAATAAAGCATGCAACTTTCCCAGTCCAAGCTTTTCTAGTCTCAGTTGCTTTGGACACACTGAGTCACTCTCTTCTTTCACTCCCGCTTTGGATTCCTTCCGACTGCACCCTCATGTCCCTCTGCTCACTTTGCTGGTGGTCCTATGTGTTTGCGTCTCTTCACACCTCCTCAGCCTGCTTTTTGCAGCTTCTAAACCAGTGCTCAGCCCTCCTTCCAGTCTCATCAGCATGGAGTACTCATGCTCTTGAGAATAAGACTTCTGCTATTGACTCTCCAACTATGTTCACCAGAAAGGTGGATCAGAGACCAATGCACTTTATAGCCCTGCACATTTTCAGCACTGCTTTCTTTCTCTCTTAAATGGTGCAAATGTAAGTTTATACCAAAGGAAGGAGAAGTTTGGTTTCCTTCTGCTTTTTGCTCTTGTTTTTCTTAAATAGGAAACATGTTTTAGAACATGAGTGTTTTGAGTTAAATTTCTTGGACTGGGATGTTTGTATCATAGACAAACTTAGTAGGCATATAGGACAAGTTTTGCTAATGACAACAAAAGGTCAGAAAACAATTCTGTAGTTTTTGTTCACCGACATAGATGTGAGTTTTATTTTTCTTTATATTTGAGATGTCAGCTTGTTTCTGAAATTGTTAAAATGTTGTAAAGTCCCATTCAAAGGATGTTTTTACTTGGCCCTTTAGAGATGACTTTCCATGAAATTCTGAGGCTATTTTTTTTTGTTTGTTTAAAGACTATTAAAGAAATGACATTTTAATAGTCATTTCTTCAGTAAATTCTGAACAGATGGTATAGATATTTTTTCTAAGAAATTCCAAGCTATTTGCATTCCCTTTCCCTTCATACATAATTTGAAAGTCCATCAGACAGTTTGAAAGTTTGGTAGAAGTAGAATTTAGAGAGGGCCTCTAAGTATGACTGGAAACAGGTCAGTTGTGAAAGGAAATAGTCCTTGTTTTAAACACATGAAACCATACACACTATCAGAAATCAAAGGAAAAATATCTCACTTGCCAATTACCAATTATCTGTATACTCAAAAGGTAACCATTTTCATAGCTGAATGGATTACTAGAGCACATATTTTTAAAGACTTGTTAAATCAATGTTATGTCATTTAGTAATTATTTCTTATAAAGTAATGTTAAACAGGAATTTCTATTTAATCAATACCTTCTATATGTGACACTCTATAAAGTGCTTTATAAGCAATGTATACAATCTCACTAATAGTTACTTCTACTAAGAAGTAGGGTAGGCATGGTTCCCATTTTACAGAAGAGAAAACTGAGGCCCAGAGAGATTAAGCAACTTGCCCCAGCTTTATATAGCTAATGAGTGATTTAACCTGGATTTGAACACTAGTCTATCAAACTGTAATGTGTAGGTCTATACACCGTATTCTGCATTTCACTTTTTACATGGTTGTCAGAGCCAAATTTATTTTCTTATTTCCTTTAATTATCCATGAATTAATGTGAGAGGTAGGGAAAATGTACTCAAGCTGCTGTGCATTTCACCTTGGCTTAAGGGTTCATCTAGCTCTGAGCTTCTCAGTTTCAAAATGTAGGTGTGCTAGTATTTTTAAATGAAAACTGGACAGAGGATGAAGAATTCATCCACATTCACCGGGCTACTTCCTTAACAATATTAAGATATCTACAAAGTCAAACCAGTAACGACACTTGCAGTTCATGCAATTCCAAGTTAAAAGGCAACAGTTGGCTGGGCGCGGTGGCTCATGCCTGTAATCCCAGCGCTTTGAGAGGCTGAGGCAGGCGGATCATGAGGTCAGGAGATTGAGAGCATCCTGGCTAATATGATGAAACCCCGTCTCTACTAAAAATACAAAAAAATTAGCCAGGTGTGGTGGTGGGTGCCTGTAGTCCTAGCTACTCAGGAGGCTGAGGCAGAGAAAGGAGAACCTGGGAGGCAGAGCTTGCGGTGAGCCAAGATCACGCCACTGCACTCCAGCCTGGGAGAGAGAGCGAGACTCTTGTCTCAAAAAAAAAAAAAAAAAAAAAAAAAAAAAGAGGCAACAGTTGCTTTTAAGGTATATTTCTATTAAGCTCTGAGAGCCAGGTGAGCTGCTCATCTCTACTACAATGAGGCACTCATTTTATCTTGGGAAGAACCTAAGAGATGGCATCAGAAGGCTCTGCCCCTTACTAGTGATGTGACTATGGTCAATAAATTCTCCACCTATGGCAGATTTGGCAGTTTAGCCAACTCATCTCCTGTTTCAATTCCCCCTTAGCTTTTCTTCCTGGAAATGGGCCAGTTGTAAAAGAAACTGACATCCATAATGAAGTCTCCCAGGCTCCTTTACAACTAGGATAAAGGGAAATGACCTAGTTTCCACCCATCGGATACCTCTGGGCGAGACATAGATGGAGAAGGGAGCAGCATGAGATGTTTTCTGGTTATTTGGATGCTCCAGAAAACACATGGAGTGACTAAGGTCCCTGATTCTACTGAAGCAGCTATGATAGAATTTGTAGCCTCCAAATGTAAACATCACAGTTGTGAGTAAAGGTAATAGAAGCAATAATGTGTCCACTAAAACAACTCCAAAGAATTATCAGGTACTTTTTTGGCTGCATTGTTCATGGCCATGTCATTCTGGCTGGTTAGTTAATAAACACAGGTCAAGCCCTTCAAGAGATTCCATGAGCTCCTTGACAATTTTTGATAAGTCCCTTTCTCCTTAGCCTGGTTGAGTAGATTCCCTTGTTTACAACCCTTAGCCACACACCATTGTCTCTATTTCTTTAAGTATAAAATGAGATGAAGATAATTTAATTTACAGGCTGGCTGTGAGGTAAATCATAAACTTTAGTATGGCACAGAGTTTAACTTTGGCTATTATTAATTGCTGGTCATTTTGGCATTGTCCAAGAGAAATATCAACCACCATAAACTAAATCAATCAATCCCTACTGTGCTCATCCTGGAAAATGCTACTTAGCATTGCCCATGTGAGAAGCAGCACTTTGAATTGAAGATAATATCTGAAAACCCTATTTTCTCTTTTCATATGGTCTAAAAATGGCATGTGTCTTTTGACTGGATGTCACATGGCCCTCTTGTGAGCTTGTTCTGGATGACAACTGATTATCTCTCTCAGGGAACTGAAAACCACAGAATCTTCATTTTAAAGTAGGCCACCATAAATGTACTCTCAAAAATTGCTGAGAATTTATTTGGTTCATTTATTGTGATGTGTTAATTTTTATTTATAATTACATGTGCCAACATACATGTGCCTGTTGGTGAGTCTGGAGACATGCTGACAACTTATTATTCTCTTTCCACTTTTTGGTACGGAAAACCACTATGCTTTTGTTTGCATTTATTAATTCATCATATTTGATAATCCCACTATTAACATTTATTAACATTATAATAAATATACAAATGAAAATGCAAATTTCCTACCATTCAGGAGCTTCAAGTTATATTAACTATAATCTATGTGGGAAAAAATAAGGAATCATGAACAGTACCACTTGTATGATACTACAATTGAAATAGTTAATTATTGATAAGGATAATTGTGTTAGATTCTTAGAAGAGACAATATTTGACTTGGTTCTCAAAAAAATAAGTAGAGAAGTCTCAATAGGAGAAAAATCGATTGTGAGGGAGAGACATTCAATGGTAAGGTAAGAATATTTGCTAAGACATAAAAATGTTAAATTATTTGATTTATTTCCAGAGTAGGGAGCTGTCTAGTATGAGAGAATGCTGGATTCATGGTAGAATAAAGTTGAAATTGAGAATGTGAAGGGAGGTTTTGATCATCTGAATTTTTTTCCTTCATCATACCTACATCATTGTTTCCTTCAGTAATCCTTTGTAGCTTTACAATTGATTGCATTTTAGGTTGATTGTTTCCTTACATCAAATGGGAAAATAATAGGTTAATTTTTCAACTGCTTTGAACTGTGACTCTGATAAACTTTAACCTCTGTAAGGGCAAAGATTTAATGTGGTTTTTATCATTATTTTTGTCACTCTCATTACTATTTCTATCTTTATCATATTTGCCTTAGCATACTAACACAGTGCAAGAAACATTGTTGAAGAAGAAATAATTAGAGTAAATGGCTTCCAGATAGCCCAAAACAGTAATTCATCATCCAGTATTAACTTCAACAAGAGTCCTTTGCTGAGATATCATAGAAAAGTGGACTCTATTCTAGAGTAAGTATTTATGTGATGTGCTGGAAAGGTGTATCAAAAGATGTTTTATATTCATATTTTGAGTATACAGTATCTTTTCCTATGCCTAGCCCTTTTCACTGTGCCATTCAAGGCAAATTTCTGCCTCTGATTTAATTCTTGAACTCACATAACTTCATTATGTTTCTAGATTAAAAATAAATTTTCCAATAAAATAAAAGTTCCTGTGTTTAGGAAAATAATCCTAGTGGAAGACGATAAGCACGTGTGCACACACGCACACGTACACACACATACACACACACACACACACCCCATCATGAATAAAAGAGACACTTGGGAAACCTAATAGAAAATCTGAATCTTTTCTGTGATGAATATTTTTCAAAGTTTTTCACAGGTTGTCAACTGTCAAATCCTTGAATTATTCTTTCCTAAATGTCTTTCTGAGCTGATTTTTAATAAATTTCTGATTTGCTGTTGTAGTAGGTCATTTCTGATTATAGCCATCTTGTCCAGTAAGAGCAGTAATGTGTAAATTGCGTCTCTAAGGAGTGATAAAGTGATGCAAATGGTGCTTTTCACCTTGGGTGACCATAGCCACAGTCATTATTTGCAATAGCTGCTGTGCTGTGTTCTTCTCTGAAATCTCCTAACAAGATGCTTTACCTCATGTCACACCCAAGCTACTGATAAGAGTATATACATTGAAAAGTTTGAAGACAACATAACTTCACTGCCAAAATTGCCCTTCCAGGAAGTTATCAGCAGAGCTATTGGTAAGTTGGTTTTAATATGCTTGAAAATTCTTTACATAGGCTATTCACTGCCAGATTGAAGAGAATAAATTGCATTTCTGGGTAATAGGAGTGGGGCGAAGAATAACCCTCCAGCAACTGGAAAGTTTTCAAAGCATGATGCACAACAGCAATAATGTGCTCCGTGTCTCCCCAGGCACATGTCAGTCTCAGAAGACTAGTAGAGAAGTGCCAATGCTTCTGGGTCCCCGAGGAACTCTAGGGAATGGTTCCTGGAACAATTGTCAGAAATCAGGATTATTATTTATCTTCTACTTGGGCTGGAGAGCTAAGCACATAAATAAATGCTCAGTAGAAGTAACACAGAAGATTTTCTAAGTGCTTCCTTATAGCCAGAGTGTATTCCAATATTCCTATTGGTTTGGGTAGTGAGGTGCTAATGGGTAGAAACAATGAGTTAAACAATGCTCATCAATTTATTTATTGAAAGACTGCTTAGAGTCTTTAATATGATCCATTCCTTTGAGAAACTCAAGACGGAGACATAACATGGCTCACAGATTTTTGTTTTTACTCACAGCTTCTTGAGAAGACAGTTTGGGGTGTCATGCCCTAGTGGACAGTTAGGATGTTCCGTGACTTTCTTTTTGGAATTGTAAATGACTATCATCACTTTTGTGTTATTGTGTTTTTTGCTTTTTAAACAAGAGATCTAATAAAATGTGGGGCTGGTTACCACCTTTTGGTTTGCCTTATGGGGTAAACATAATCATATGTATATTTTTTTTAATTCTTGTAAATTTAGTAGCTTATTATTCTTGATTTTTTTAATGTCTCTCTGACAGTGTCTTTGACGACTTTATTGCCTTTGAGAAAGCTTTTGTTTTAGTATTACAAAAATGATGCACGCTCAAAAACAGAAAATCTAAAGGATAAAAACAAAAAGAAGAAAATAAAAATCACTCACAATCCTATCAAGTACATATAGGCACTATTGACAAGTAGATGTAGATATTTGCTTTTTTTGTATCTTATATATTTTCATTTATTTATTTTTTGTATTTATTTATTTATTTATTTATTATTTTTCCATAAGTTATTGGAGTACAGGTGGTATTTGGATACATGAGTAAGTTCTTTAGTGGTGATTTGTGAGATTTTGGTGCACCCATCACCCAAGCAATATACACTACACCATATTTGTAGTCTTTTATCCCTCGGCCCCCTCCCACTCTTCCCCCCAAGTCCCCAAAGTCCATTGTATCATTCTTATGCCTTTACATCCTTATAGCTTAGCTCCCACATATCAGTGAACACATACGATCTTTGGTTTTCCATTCCTGAGTTATTTCCCTTAGAATAATAGACTCCAATATCACAGTTTCTTTATCCATTCCTTGATTGATGGGCATTTGGGTTGGTTCCACGATCTTTGCAATTGTGAAATGTGCTGCTATAAACATGCATGTACAAATACCTTTTTCATACAATGACTTCTTTTCTTCTGGGTAGATACCCAGTAGTGGGATTGCTGGATCAAATGGTAGTTCTACTTTTAGTTCTTTAAGGAATCTCCACTCTGTTTTCCATAGTGGCTGTACTAGTTTACATTCCCACCAGCAGTGTAGAAGTGTTCCCTGATCACTCACGGCATCTGTGCCAACATCTACTGTTTTTTGATTATGGCCATTTTTGCAGGGGTAAGGTGGTACGACATTGTGGTTCTGATTTGCATTTCCCTGATCATTAGTGATGTTGAGCATTTTTTCATGTTTGTTGGCCATTTGGATACCTTCTTTTGAGAACTGTCTATGCATGTCCTTAGCCCACTTTTTGTGGGATTGTTTGATTTTTTCTTACTGATTTGTTTGAGTTTGTCGTAGATTCTGGATATTAGTCCTTTGTCAGATGTATAGATTGTGAAGATTTTCTCCCACCCTGTGGGTTGTCAGTTTACTCTGCTGACTGTTCTTTTTGCTGTGCAAAAGCTCTTTAGTTTAATTAGGTCCCAGTGATTTATCTTTGCTTTTATTTAATTTGCTTTTGGGTTCTTGGTCATGAAATCCTTGCCTAAGTCAATGTCTAGAAGAGTTTTTCCAATGTTATCTTCTAGAATTTTTATAGTTTCAGGTCTTAGGTTTAAGTCCTTAATTCATCTTGAGCTGATTTTTGTATAAGGTGAGAGATGAGTATCCAGTTTTGTTCTCCTACATGTGGTTTGCCAATTATCCCAGCACCATTTGTTGAAAAGGGAGTCCTTTCCTCACTTCATGTTTTTGTTTGCTTTGTTGAAGATCAGTTGGCTGTAAGTATTTGGGTGTATTTCTGGGTTCTCTATTCTGTTTATTGGTCTCTGTGCCTATTTTTATACTAGCACCATGCTGTTTTGGTAACTATGGCCTTATAGTATTGTTTGAAATCAGGTTGTGTGATGCCTCCAGATTTGTTCTTTTTGCTTAGTCTTGCTTTGGCTATGCGGGCTCGTCTTTTGTTGCATATGAATTTTAGAATTGTTTTTTTCTAATTCTGTGAAGAACGATGGTGGTATTTTGATGGGGATTGTGTTGAATTTGTAGATTGCTTTTGTCAGTATGGTCATTTTCACAATATTGATTCTACCCATCCATGATCATAGGATGTGTTTTCGTTTGTTTGTGTTGTCTGTGATTTCTTTCAGCAGGGTTTCATAGTTTTCCTTGTAGAGGTCTTTTGACTCCTTGGTTAGGTATATTCCTAAGTATTTTATTTTATTATTTTTGCAGCTATTGTAAAGGGGTTGAGTTCTTGATTTGATTCTCCACTTGGTTGCTGTTGGTGTATGGAAGAGCTACTGATTCATGTACATTAATCTTGTATCCAGAATCTTTGCTGAATTCTTTCATCAGTTCCAGGAGCTTTCTGGAGGAGTCTTTAGGGTTTTCAAGGTAAACAATATATTATCAGCAAATAATGAGTTTGACTTCCTCTTTACCAATTTGGATGTCCTTTGTTTCTTTCTCTTGTCTGGCTAGGACTTCCAGTACTATGTTGAAGAGGAGTGGTAAGAGTGGGCATCCTTGTCTTGTTCCAGTTCTCAGAGGGAATGCTTTCAACTTTTCCCCATTCAGTATTATGTTGGCGGTGGGTTTGTCATAGGTGGCTTTTATTACATTGAGGTATGTCCCTTATATGCCGATTTTGCTGAGAGTTTTAATCATAAAAAGATGCTGGATTTTGTCAAATGCTTTTTCTGCATCTATTGAGATCATCATGTGAATTTTGTTTTTAATTCTGTCCATGTGGTGTTACCACATTTATTGACTTGCATATGTTAAACCATTCCTGCATCCCTGGTATGAAACCTACTTGATCGTGGTGGATTACCTTTTTTGATATGTTGTTGGATTTGGTTAGCTTGTATTTTGTTAAGGATTTTAGAATCTATGTTCATCAAGGATATAGGTCTGTAGTTTTCTTTTTTGGGTTATGTCCTTTCCTGGTTTGGGTATTAGGGTGATGCTGGCTTCGTAGAATGAATTAGGGAGGGTTCCTTCTGTCTGTATCTTGTGCAATAGTGTCAAAAGGATTGGTGCCAATTCTACTTTGAATGTCTGGTAAAATTCTGCTGAGAATCTATTTGGTCCTGGACTTTTTTTTTATTGGTAATATTTAAATTACCATTTTAATTTCGCTGCTTGTTATTGGTCTGTTCAGGGTATCTAATTCTTCCTGATTTAAACTAGAAGGGTTGTATTTTTCCAGGAATTTATCCATCTCTTCTAGGTTTTCTAGTTTATGTGTGCAAAGGTGTTCATAGTAGCCTTGAATGATCTTTTGTATTTCGGTGGTGTCAGTTGTAATATCTCCTGTTTCATTTCTTAGTGAGGTTATTTGGATTTTCTCTCTTCTTTTCTTGGTTAATCTTGTTAATGGTCTATCAATTTTATATTTTGAAAGAACCATTTTTTTTTGTTTCACTTATTTTTTGTCTTTTCTTTGTTTGTTTCAATTTCACTTAGTTCTGCTCTGATCTTGGTTATTTCCTTTCTTCTGATGGGTTTGGGTTTGGTTTGTTCTTGTGTCTCTAGTTCCTTGAGGTGTGACCTCAGAATGTCAGTTTGTGCTCTTTCAGTCTTTTTGATGTGTAGACGTTTAGGGCTATGAACTTTCCTCTTAGCGCTGTTTTTGCTGTATTCCAGAGGTTTTGGTAGGTTGTATCATTATTGTCGTTCAGTTTAAAGAATTTTTAAATTTCTTTTTTGATTTCATTTTTGACCCAGTGCTCATTCAGAAGCAGGTTATTTAATTTCCATGTATTTGCATAGTTTTGAAGGTTCCTTTCGGAGTTAATTTCCAGTTTTATTCCCCTGTGGTCTGGGAGAGTGCTCGATATAATTTCAGCTGTCTTAAATTTATTGAGGCTCATTGTATGGTCTATCATATGATCTATATTGGAGAAAGTTCCCTGTGCCATTGAATAGAATGTGTATTCTGTGGTTGTTGGATGAAATGTTCTGTTTTTGTTCCAGGGTATAGTTTAAATCCATTGTTTCTTTTCGACTTTCTATCTTGATGACCTGTCTCGTGCTGTCAGTGGAGTATTGAAATCCCCCATGATTATTGTGTTGCTGTCTATCTCATTTCTTAGGTATACTAGTAATTGTTTTATAAATTTGGGATCTCCAGTGATAGGTGCATATATGTTTAGGATTATGATATTTTCCTGTTGGACAAGGCCTTTTACCATTATATATTATCTCTCTTTGTCTCTTTTAACTGCTGTTGCTTTAATGTTTGTTTTGTCTGATGTAAGAATAGCTAGTTCTGCTCATTTTTGGTGTCCATTTGCATGAAATGCCTTTTTCCACCACTTTACTTTAAGTTTCTGTGAGTCCGTATGTGTTAGGTGAGTCTCCTGAAGATACCAGATAGTTGGTTGGTGAGTTCTTATCCATTGTGTGGTTCTGTATCTTTTTTTTTTTTTTAATTAATTTATTATTATTGTACTTTAAGTTGTAGGGTACATGTGCACAACGTGCAGGTTTGTTACATATGTATACCTGTGCCATGTTGGTGTGCTACACCCATCAACTCATCATTTACATCAGGTATAACTCCCAATGCAATCCCTCCCCCCTCCCCCCTCCCCATGATAGGCCCCTGTGTGTGATGTTCCCCTTCCTGAGTCTAAGTGATCTCATTGTTCAGTTCCCACCTATGAGTGAGAACATGCGGTGTTTGGTTTTCTGTTCTTGTGATAGTTTGCTCAGAATGATGGTTTCCAGCTGCATCCATGTCCCTACAAAGGACACAAACTCATCCTTTTTTATGGCTGCATAGTATTCCATGGTGTATATGTGCCACATTTTCTTAATCCAATCTGTCACTGATGGACATTTGGGTTGATTCCAAGTCTTTGCTATTGTGAATAGTGCTGCAATAAACATACGTGTGCATGTGTCTTCATAGCAGCATGATTTATAATCCTTTGAGTATATACCCAGTAATGGGATGGCTGGGTCATATGGTACATCTAGTTCTAGATCCTTGAGGAATCGCCATACTGTTTTCCATAATGGTTGAACTAGTTTACAATCCCACCAACAGTGTAAAAGTGTTCATATTTCTCCACATCCTCTCCAGCACCTGTTGTTTCCTGACTTTTTAATGATCGCCATTCTAACTGGTGTGAGATGGTATCTCATTGTGGTTTTGATTTGCATTTCTCTGATGGCCAGTGATGATGAGCATTTTTTCATGTGTCTGTTGGCTGTATGAATGTCTTCTTTTGAGAAATGTCTGTTCATATCCTTTGCCCACTTTTTGATGGGGTTGTTTGTTTTTTTCTTGTAAATTTGTTTGAGTTCTTTGTAGGTTCTGGATATTAGCCCTTTGTCAGATGAGTAGATTGCAAAAATTTTCTCCCATTCTGTAGGTTGCCTGTTCACTCTGATGGTAGTTTCTTTTGCTGTGCAGAAGCTCTTGAGTTTAATGAGATCCCATTTGTCAATTTTGGCTTTTGCTGCCATTGCTTTTGGTGTTTTAGACATGAAGTCTTTGCCCATGCCTATGTCCTGAATGGTACTACCTAGGTTTTCCTCTAGGATTTTTATGGTATTAGGTCTAACATTTAAGTCTCTAATCCATCTTGAATTAATTTTCGTATAAGGAGTAAGGAAAGGATCCAGTTTCAGCTTTCTACTTATGGCTAGCCAATTTTCCCAGCACCATTTATTAAATAGGGAATCCTTTCCCCATTTCTTGTTTTTGTCAGGTTTGTCAAAGATCAGATGGCTGTAGATGTGTGGTATTATTTCTGAGGACTCTGTTCTGTTCCATTGGTCTATATCTCTGTTTTGGTACCAGTACCATGCTGTTTTGGTTACTGTAGCCTTGTAGTATCGTTTGAAGTCAGGTAGCGTGATGCCTCCAGCTTTGTTCTTTTGACTTAGGATTGTCTTGGAGATGCGGGCTCTTTTTTGGTTCCATATGAACTTTAAAGCAGTTTTTTCCAATTCTGTGAAGAAACTCATTGGTAGCTTGATGGGGATGGCATTGAATCTATAAATTACCTTGGGCAGTATGGCCATTTTCACAATATTGATTCTTCCTATCCATGAGCATGGTATGTTCTTCCATTTGTTTGTGTCCTCTTTTATTTCACTGAGCAGTGGTTTGTAGTTCTCCTTGAAGAGGTCCTTTACATCCCTTGTAAGATGGATTCCTAGGTATTTGATTCTCTTTGAAGCAATTGTGAATGGAAGTTCATTCCTGATTTGGCTCTCTGTTTGTCTGTTACTGGTGTATAAGAATGCTTGTGATTTTTGCACATTAATTTTGTATCCTGAGACTTTGCTGAAGTTGCTTATCAGCTTAAGGAGATTTTGGGCTGAGACAATGGGGTTTTCTAAATATACAATCATGTCATCTGCAAACAGGGACAGTTTGACTTCTTCTTTTCCTAACTGAATACCCTTGATTTCTTTCTCTTGCCTAATTGCCCTAGCCAGAACTTCCAACACTATGTTGAATAGGAGTGGTGAGAGAGGGCATCCCTGTCTTGTGCCAGTTTTCAAAGGGAATTTTTCCAGTTTTTGCCCATTCAGTATGATATTGGCTGTGGGTTTGTCATAAATAGCTCTTATTATTTTGAGGTACGTTCCATCAATACCGAATTTATTGAGCGTTTTTAGCATGAAGGGCTGTTGAATTTTGTCAAAAGCCTTTTCTGCATCTATTGAGATAATCATGTGGTTCTTGTCTTTGGTTCTGTTTATATGCTGGATTATGTTTATTGATTTGCGAATGTTGAACCAGCCTTGCATCCCAGGGATGAAGCCCACTTGATCATGGTGGATAAGCTTTTTGATGTGTTGCTGAATCCGGTTTGCCAGTATTTTATTGAGGATTTTTGCATCGATGTTCATCAGGGATATTGGTCTAAAATTCTCTTTTTTTGTTGTGTCTCTGCCAGGCTTTGGTATCAGGATGATGTTGGCCTCATAAAATGAGTTAGGGAGGATTCCCTCTTTTTCTATTGATTGGAATAGTTTCAGAAGGAATGGTACCAACTCCTCCTTGTACCTCTGGTAGAATTCAGCTGTGAATCCATCTGGTCCTGGACTTTTTTTGGTTGGTAGGCTATTAATTGTTGCCTCAATTTCAGAGCCTGCTATTGGTCTATTCAGGGATTCAACTTCTTCCTGGTTTAGTCTTGGAAGAGTGTAAGTGTCCAGGAAATTATCCATTTCTTCTAGATTTTCCAGTTTATTTGCGTAGAGGTGTTTATAGTATTCTCTGATGGTAGTTTGTATTTCTGTGGGGTCGGTGGTGATATCCCCTTTATCATTTTTAATTGCGTCGATTTGATTCTTCTCTCTTTTCTTCTTTATTAGTCTGGCTAGTGGTCTGTCAATTTTGTTGATCTTTTCAAAAAACCAACTCCTGGATTCATTGATTTTTTGGAGAGTTTTTTGTGTCTCTATCTCCTTCAGTTCTGCTCTGATCTTAGTTATTTCTAGCCTTCTGCTAGCTTTCGAATGTGTTTGCTCTTGCTTCTCCAGTTCTTTTAATTGTGATGTTAGAGTGTCAATTTTAGATCTTTCCTGCTTTCTCTTGTGGGCATTTAGTGCTATAAATTTCCCTCTACACACTGCTTTAAATGTGTCCCAGAGATTCTGGTATGTTGTATCTTTGTTCTCATTGGTTTCAAAGAACATCTTTATTTCTGTCTTCATTTCGTTATGTACCCAGTAGTCATTCAGGAGCAGGTTGTTCAGTTTCCATGTAGTTGAGCGGTTTTGATTGAGTTTCTTAGTCCTGAGTTCTAGTTTGATTGCACTGTGGTCTGAGAGACAGTTTGTTATAATTTCTGTTCTTGTACATTTGCTGAGGAGTGCTTTACTTCCAATTACGTGGTCGATTTTGGAGTAAGTACGATGTGGTGCTGAGAAGAATGTATATTCTGTTGATTTGGGGTGGAGAGTTCTATAGATGTCTATTAGGTCTGCTTGCTGCAGAGATGAGTTCAATTCCTGGATATCCTTGTTACCTTTCTGTCTCGTTGATCTGTCTAATGTTGATAGTGGAGTGTTGAAGTCTCCCATTATTATTGTATGGGAGTCTAAGTCTCTTTGTAAGTCTCTAAGGACTTGCTTGATGAATCTGGGTGCTCCTGTATTGGGTGCATATATATTTAGGATGGTTAGCTCTTCCTGTTGAATTGATACCTTTACCATTATGTAATGGCCTTCTTTGTCTCTTTTGATCTTTGATGGTTTAAAGTCTGTTTTATTAGAGACTAGTATTGCAACCCCCGCTTTTTTTTGTTCTCCATTTGCTTGGTAAATCTTAATCCATCCCTTTATTTTGAGCCTATGTATGTCTCTGTGTGTGAGATGGGTCTCCTGAATACAGCAGACTGATGGGTCTTGACTCTTTATCCAGTTTGCCAGTCTTTGTCTTTTAATTGGAGCATTTAGTCCATTTACATTTAAGGTTAAGAATGTTATGTGTGAACTTGATCCTGCCATTATGATATTAACTGGTTATTTTGCTCGTTAGTTGATGCAGTTTCTTCCTAGCCTCGATGGTCTTTACATTTTGGCATGTTTTTGCAATGGCTGGTACTGGTTGTTCCTTTCCATGTTTAGTGCTTCCTTCAGGGTCTCTTGTAAGGCAGGCCTCGTGGTGACAAAATCTCTAAGCATTTGCTTATCTGTAAAGGATTTTATTTCTCCTTCACTTATGAAACTTAGTTTGGCTGGATATGAAATTCTGGGTTTAAAATTCTTTTCTTTAAGAATGTTGAATATTGGCCCCCACTCTCTTCTGGCTTGGAGAGTTTCTGCCGAGAGATCTGCTGTTAGCCTGATGGGCTTCCCTTTGTGGGTAACCCGACCTTTCTCTCTGGCTGCCCTTAAGATTTTTTCTTTCATTTCAACTTTGGTGAATCTGGCAATTATGTGTCTTGGAGTTGCTCTTCTCGAGGAGTATCTTTGTGGCGTTCTCTGTATTTCCTGGATTTGAATGTTGGCCTGCCCTACTAGGTTGGGGAAGTTCTCCTGGATGATATCCTGAAGAGTGTTTTCCAACTTGGTTCCATTTTCCCCCTCACTTTCAGGCACCCCAATCAGACGTAGATTTGGTCTTTTTACATAATCCCATACTTCTTGCAGGCTTTGTTCATTTCTTTTTCTTCTTTTTTCTTTTGGTTTCTCTTCTCGCTTCATTTCATTCATTTGATCCTCAATCGCAGATACTCTTTCTTCCAGTTGATCGAGTCTGTTACTGAAACTTGTGCATTTGTCACGTATTTCTCGTGTCATTGTTTTCATCTCTTTCATTTCGTTTAGGACCTTCTCTGCATTAATTATTCTACCCATCAATTCTTCCACTTTTTTTTCAAGATTTTTAGTTTCTTTGCGCTGGGTACGTAATTCCTCCTTTAGCTCTGAGAAATTTGATGGACTGAAGCCTTCTTCTCTCATCTCGTCAAAGTCATTCTCTGTCCAGCTTTGATCCGTTGCTGGCGATGAGCTGCGCTCCTTTGCCGGGGGAGATGCGCTCTTATTTTTTGAATTTCCAGCTTTTCTGCCCTGCCTTTTCCCCATCTTTGTGGTTTTATCTGCCTCTGGTCTTTGATGATGGTGATGTACTGATGGGGTTTTGGTGTAGGTGTCCTTCCTGTTTGATAGTTTTCCTTCTAACAGTCAGGACCCTCAGCTGTAGGTCTGTTGGAGATTGCTTGAGGTCCACTCCAGACCCTGTTTGCCTGGGTATCAGCAGCAGAGGCTGCAGAAGATAGAATATTTCTGAACAGTGAGTGTACCTGTCTGATTCTTGCTTTGGAAGCTTCCTCTCAGGGGTGTACTCCACCCTGTGAGGTGTGGGGTGTCAGACTGCCCCTAGTGGGGGATGTCTCCCAGTTAGGCTACTCAGGGGTCAGGGACCCACTTGAGCAGGGAGTCTGTCCCTTCTCAGATCTCAACCTCCGTATTGGGAGATCCACTGCTCTCTTTAAAGCTGTCAGACAGAGTCGTTTGCGTCTGCAGAGGTTTCGGCTGTGTTTGTTATTGCCCTGTCCCCAGAGGTGGAGTCTACAGAGACAGGCAGGTTTCCTTGAGCTGCTGTGAGCTCCACCCAGTTCGAGCTTCCCAGCAGCTTTGTTTACCTACTTAAGCCTCAGCAATGGCGGGCGCCCCTCCCCCAGCCTCGCTGCTGCCTTGCCAGTAGATCACAGACTGCTGTGCTAGCAATGAGGGAGGCTCCGTGGGCATGGGACCCTCCCGGCCAGGTGTGGGATATGATCTCCTGGTGTGCCTGTTTGCTTAAAGCGCAGTATTGGGGTGGGAGTTACCCGATTTTCCAGGTGTTGTGTGTCTCAGTTCCCCTGGCTAGGAAAAGGGATTCCCTTCCCCCTTGCGCTTCCCAGGTGAGGCGATGCCTCGCCCTGCTTCAGCTCTCGCTGGTCGGGCTGCAGCAGCTGACCAGCACCGATCGTCCGGCACTCCCCAGTGAGATGAACCCAGTACCTCAGTTGAAAATGCAGAAATCACCGGTCTTCTGTGTCGCTCGCGCTGGGAGTTGGAGACTGGAGCTGTTCCTATTCGGCCATCTTGCTCTGCCCTCTCCGGTTCTGTATCTTTTAAGTGGAGGATTTAGGCCATTCACTTTCAATGTTAGTATTGAAATGTGAGGCACCATTGCATTTATTGTGCTCTTTGTTGCCTGTGTACTTTGCTTTTTGTTTTTGCTTTTCAAATTATATTTTTGTTTTATAGGTTCTGTGTGATTTATGGTTTAAAAAGGTTCTGTTTTGATGTGTTTACAGGATTGGTTTCAAGATATAGAACTTCTTTTAGCAGTTCTCATAGTGGTGGCTTGGTAGTGGTGAATTCTCTCAGCATTTGTTTGTCTGAAAAAGACTGTATCTTTCCTTCATATATGATGCTTAGTTTCACTGGATACAAAATCCTTGCGTGATGATTGTTTCGTTTAAGGAGGCTGAAGATAGGGTCCCAATCCCTTCTAGCTTGTAGGGTTTCTGCTGAGAAATCTGCTGTTATTCTGATAGGTTTTCCTTTATAGGTTACCTGGTGCTTCTCACATTTCTTAACATTCTTTCCTTTGTCTTAACTTTAGATAACCTGATGACAATGTGTCTAGGTGATGATCTTTCTGCAATGAATTTCCCAGGAGTTATTTGTGCTTCTTGTATTTGGGTGTCTAAGTCTCTAGCAAGGTGGGGAAGTTTTCCTCAATTATTCTCCCAAATACGTTTTCCAAGCTTTTAGAATTCTCTTCTTCCCCAGGAACACCGATTATTCTTAGGGTTGGTCATTTAACATAATCCCAGACTTCCTGGACACTTTGTTCATATTTTCTTATTCTTTTTTCTTTGACTTTGTTGGACTGGGTTAATTCAACGACCTTGTCTTCGAGCTCTGAATTTTTCTTCTACTTGTTCAGTTCTATTGGTTACACTTTCCAGAGCATTTTGCATTTCTATAATTGTGTCCAATGTTTCCTGAATTTTTTATTGTTTTCTCTTTAAGCTATATATTTCCTTGAATAATTCTCCCTTCACTTTTACTGTTTTTTGATTTCCTTGCATTGAGCTTTGCCTTTCTCTGGTGCCTCCCTAGTTAACCTCCTGAATTCTTTTTCAGGTAAATCACGGATTTCTTCTTCGTTTGGATCCATTGCTGGTGAACTAGTGTGATTTTGGTGGTGGTGGTGGTGGGGGGTGTTAAAGAGCCTTGTTTTGTCATATTACCAGGATTACTTTTCTGGTTCCTTCTCATTTGGGAAGGCTCTGTCAGAGGGAAGATCTAGGGCTGAAGACTGTTGTTCAGATTCTTTTGTCCCACAGGATGTTCCCTTGATGTAGTACTCCCCACTTTTCCTATGCATGTGGCTTTCTGTGAGCCAAAATGCAGTGGATGTTGTCTCTTTTCTGGGTCTAGCCACCCAGTAAATCTACCTGACTCCAGGCTGGAACTGGGTGTTGTCTGCACAGAGTCCTGTGATATGAATCGTCTATGGGTCTTCCAGACGTGGATACCAGCACCTGTTCTGGTGGAGGTGGTTGGGGGGTGCAATGGACTCTGTGATGGTTCTTAGCTTTGGTGGTTTAATGCTCTATTTTTGTAGCTGGTTGGACTCCTGCCAGGAGGTGGCGCTTTCCAGAGAGCACCAGCTGTGGTAGTATGGAGAGGAACTGGTGCTGGCCGGGACCTAGAACTCCCAAGATTATATGCTCTTCGTCTTCAGCTACCAGGGCGGGTAGGGAAGGAGCACCAGGTGGGGACAGGGCGAGGTGTGTCTGAACTCAGACTCTCCTTGGGCAGGTGTTACTGTGGCTGCTGTGGGGGATGGGGGTGAGATTCTCAGGTCATTGGAGTTGTGTATCTAGGAGGATTATCGCTATCTCTGCTGAGTCACGCAGGTTGTCAGGGAAGTGGGGCAAAGCCAGCAGTCAAAGGCTTCGCCCAGCTCCCGTGCAAACCAAAGGGCCAGTCACACTCCCACTGTGCCCCCCAACAGCCTCCAGTCTGTTTCCAGGCAGAGGGCAAGCCAGGCTTGAAAACCTGCCCCAGGCTACCTGCCTTCCAGCTGGGAAAGAACAGGGCTTGGTTCTTCTCCTGCCTGTGGAGTGTGCACACTGGATTTGCGCCTTCCCCTGAGTTCTGGCCAAGAGGCTTCTTGCCCCATTCAAATTGGTACACAGTTCAGCTAGAGATTTCTTTCTTTCTGTGGACTTTTACCCCCTGCTCCTCTGGCTGCCCTCTCGATGGATCCTCATGGTGCCCAGCAGGAATGGCCTGTTTGGGGACCCAGCGAGCTCCCAAGGCCTTTCTGCTCCTTCCTCTACACCTGTATTTCACCAGCCTCTCTAAATTGACTCTGATCCAGGTAAGGTCTGAAACAGACCTTTAGTTTGTCCAGTAGAGGTGTGTGTTTGGGAGAGGAGGGTCTCCCTTTCACACTACCACAGTTGGGGCACTCATAGTACTTGGGGTGTCTCCCGGGTCCTGCAGGAGCAGTCCGCTTCCTTCAGAGGGTCTGTGGGTCCTCTTGGGATTTCTGGTTTGTTCTTGCAGTCGATCTGGAGCTAAAATTCATAATGTGAGCCTCTGCATGCTGCTCTGTGTGGAGCTGCAGTCTAGTCCTGCCTCCTGTCCACCATGATGATCCTCACCTCCTCTTATATATTTTCATTTATTAATATGGGATCATGTAGTCTGCTGATTTTCATGTGCTTTTTCCCCACTTAGCAAGCATCATCAACCCTTTTGCATTTGACTATGTACTCTGGTGCCATTCATTTTCAATGACTGCCATATTCCAATCATGTAAGCATCTCTCCACTGTTATTAGATATTTAGTCTAATAGGCTTCCTATTCTTCCCACATTTACTCTGTTAGCATTCTCAGAGAATCCAGAGGTATGAATATTGGGACATATGACATTGTTCTTGGTTCTATAAAGCCTTGTCCTAGAAACTTCACATGACTCAGTTGTGGTGTCAGATAACAAAGGCACTAACAATGATTTGCTGTCTGGAGTACTCAAATCACACTCATCGTGCCACTGAAAGTCATCACTTCCCAACCTGGCTCTTCATTCTGCAACTACAACTTTTTCCCAGGCCACTAATATTTCAGAGGAATAATACAGGCAATTGAAATCTGCAATTTATGGGTCAAGAACACAGAACAGCACTAAGTCAACCCTGCTGATGTTAGGATGACAAGAGTGTGCAATCTGGGGTCTTTAGGGTGGCAGCATAAGACAGTACCATGTTTGGTTTGAAGTCTTACAGGTTATTTATTTCAAAGCTTGTCTTGGAATGACAAAGACACATCACTTCTATCCTAGGTAGTGTCTCTAGCACTATAGTGGCAGTTATTAAGAGGCTGAAATCAGTAATCCTGGCAGTCTGTTTGATTAGCCAATAGAATAATGATTTGACCTGACTGCCAAGCACTGAGGATTCCTATCTGGGGTTCACCACAGCGCTCCTTCTGGGCATCTGGTCAAGTGTGGCATGATGGAGTCTGGCAGGCTGGATTTCCCTGGTCTAAATGGAGCTCTATTCCAGGTATGTCATCTTGATTTCCTTTCATCTTACTTTCCCGAATTGTGAAGTATCTTGAAATAATCTTTCATATAAAGGCAGTCAAATTAGGCTAAAAATACATCAGCTTTCTCTAGGTGTCAAATATTTATGAAAATTTACAGCTACAAACTTTTATTTTTTACTTATCAGGATTTTTAATTTTGTCAGTAATTTTGAAGACCATTTGTTAAGGGACTTATTCCAGGAGGCAGTATTGTGAATTGCTAAAACTACAGACCATGTGGTCAGGCATCCTGGGATCAAATTCTGCCATTTACTAGCTGTATCACTGCTCTGCAATCATTTCTTCAGTTTCAACATGGGAAAAGTGTGCCTATTTCAGGTTCATGAAAATGAAAGACATAAATGTCAGAAAGGCACTTAATACCAGCCTTGGCACATAATAGTGTTTAATACATATTATTATTATTGATTCAGGGTCTGTTGTGCAGGCTGGAATACAGTGGCGTGATCACTACTCACTGCAACCTCCACCTCCTGGGCTCAAGTAATCCTTCCACCTCAGCCTTCCAAGCAGTTGGGACTACAGGTGTGTGCCACCACAACTGGCTAATTTTGTATTTTTTTGTAGAGACGGAGTTTTGTCATGTTGCCCAGGCTGGTCTCAAATTCTTGAGCTCAAGCGATCCTCCTTCCTCAGCCTCTCAAAGTGCTGGGATTACGGGTGTGAGCCACTGCGCCCAGCCAAATATTAATATTATTAATTTTAACATTTAAATAAAATTATACATACAGTTAAATATTTAATACAACTTATTAGCAATCTAGGTGCTGTTATTACTATTGTCTCTACTAAGTGCAGGTGCTCCTGTCCTCTAAGGAGTTGAAGTCTAAACAGTAGTCACTTATAATTTATTTCAGTATACATTCTACAGAAACTGATGAAATAATGACATAGAAGTAAGTATGAAACGTGAACATGCATTGCTCAGCTTGAACAGATGTGGGAAAGAATTGCCGGAGTTAAAAGGCAATTGCAGTGGAGTTTTACTTGGCCACGCAGCAGCATGGGTAACTGAAAGTTTGTAGTTGCTACTTCCCTCTAGGGTTTTAAATTCAGGCTCAAATCTAAAGAACTGGAGAGACCTCATGTGTTTCTAGTTTGCTTTGTTTTGACCATTGGCTTTTATTGTCTGGAAGATATGATAAAATATGATAAAATAGGTCCCTACCATAATAAGTGAAAAGTAACTTTTGTAATAATATGTGTCTTTATATAGCCCAGTTCAGGGAATACATTTTAATTCATTTGGTCTTTTTTCGGCTTCGTTAATATTTATGCCAAACCACATTCTAACAAAGTGCTTAAAAACCTGGATGAAGTCAAGTTAATAGGTACTGGTGTTGAAGCAAATAACAAGCAAAAAATTTTATTATTTTAAAGGAAGCACATTATTGTATGAAAAGTTACTTAAACACATTAGTCTTTCTATCATTATTTCCCGTGGTTAACCTTATTTTCCCCTTTCCCTGAAATAGTCACTTGGCAAATACAGAGTCTGAAAAGCTATATTCACTGTAACCATTCTGATTTCTAGTATCTTGGTCTGGGCATTTTACTTTCCTAATTAGGAGCATGGTTCAGTGGCTTCTGGCTAAAAAAAACCAGCCTGGAATGTCCTTCTTACTCTCTTAGGAGAAGGTGGAGGCTGGAAGGGGCCTTCTATCCTCATTAGGTGGTTGATATATTTCATTTGTATATTTCACAGATGCTGCTCAGGCAAGTGTGGCCATATCATTGCAGCCAGGTTTGCTAATTGGAGAATGTGAAAGAGTATACATATAATCTCAGTATCTCTGGGGAATTTGTGAAATAGGAGGTTTAATCCCATTGTCTTTATTGGCCCAAAGGCATAGAAAGGCACCAACCCAAATTTTGGGTCTCCATTTAGACCCTGAGGTGGTCACAATGATTAAATGTCAGATGTGAGGAACCAGAAAGTCGACCCCCCTGTTGTAAGGCTGAGCCTGTTGTGTTCACCTGTATTGAGCTCTAACACCGTGGAGCAGGAGGTGGCCCTTGAATGGCTTTTCAAAAAAGCTTTTCAACGAGGTTATGACTATCACATAGGCATGTCTATCAAGTTCTCATTCTCAGTGAAATTAATGACAAGGTGTAAGAGGCAGAGTTTCTTAGCTTGCATAAAAATGTCAGCCCTCTCCTTGGGCACAGTGCTTGCATCAGAGGATCTCAACATATTTATGAGTGTAATTAGTTTAGAAACTTTTTTTTTTTGAGATGGAGTTTTGCTTTGTTGCCTAGTCTAGAGTGCAGCGTTGCAATCTCAGATCATTGCAACCTCCACCACCTCGGTTCAAGCAATTCTTCTGCTTCAGCCTCCTGAGTAGCTGGGATTACAGGTGTGCGGCACTGCACCCTGCCAATTTTTGTATTTTTAGTGGAGATGGGGTTTCACCATATTGGCCAGGCTGGTCTCAAACTCCTGACCTCAGGTGATCCGCCTGCCTCGGCCTCCCAAAGTGCTGGATTACAGGCGTGAGCCACCGCGCCCGGCCTAGAAACTTTATTACTATATCTTATGGGGAGAACATTTGTAGAAAGTCTAACAATTTGTAACCAAAATAAAAGAACCTGCAGAATCTAACCTAGAACTGAAGTCACTATTAGGAGACTTGTCATCATCTGGAAAAGAGACCACAATGGCTTTCAAGGACGGACAAGCCAGGATAAGCCAATCTTTCTCCATCTTCTCATTTTATGACCTTACAAAGGATGCACAATAAGGGAACCATTATTCAGACACTGCTGGCTTTTTATAAGGAAAAACCTAGGTTCCATTTGGGTGCTATTTATTATTAACTTCAAGCTTAAATTTTCTACTGTAGGCACAGGTGTTTATACAGAAGACTGTTACATGTACCCAGTCTTCATGATACAAAGTGGAAGCTTCTTTTAATCTGAGTATAAAGACATGATGACCCACAGGAACACCACAGCTCTGATCTCATTCTGTTTGTTTTTGAGCTCTGCCCTTTGTTAAAGACAATTTTTGAAATACAGACCAGCACAGCCTATTTCGTACAGCAAAGTTCCTTTTTTAGATAATAATCTACTCTGCAATAGAGTTCTACTCCTCACTGATACAGAAATCCAACATTGAGCTTGTCGTTGTTTTAATCAAAAATTCTGATTTTGTCCTTACACCTCAAATTTCAGTGTTAGAAGTAGTCTTAGAGATAATTTAGGACAATTATCTACTCTGAGGGTAAAGAGCACCTTAGATACAGATGTATCTTAGGAATTACAGCAGGAGTTTCCAGTATTTCCTTTGGGAATTTGTACTCAGATCTGATCATATTTACTTAAATATGTCATTTTTCCATGGATAGAATAGCTATTTGCATAGTTTTAGCATGTATATTCCAGTTTTATTTTGGGACTTGGTCCAATCAATTATCTTTTTATAGTACTTATGTTTAGATAGATAGGTAACTTTCAGTTTTCCTTTCTCCAGGTTAAGACACACCCATTTCAATGGTGGGAGAAAAGAATTTACATCACGCATAGTTTTTCTGTTATTGCCCAGTGTCATTTTTCAATGAGCAAATCAGGAAATAGCTACCTTGGGGAGTGATTTTCATCTGATTCGTTATCACTGAAACATCTTTGGAATCTTTCCGAATCGTACGGAATTGAATTTCCCTGAGATACTCACTGTATGACCTGCAATAATCCCTAGTGCCTCTATTTTTGTTTTTGTTACATTAATTTCCTAGCCTGTGAGTTTCATATTCATAACCTCTGCAGGAGATACTGCCATCTGCCATATAGCTAAGCCTCCGAGCTGTGGGCTTGGAAGAATCTATATTTATTTCAAGGACAAAGAAGCCAAGGAGGGAAGCGGGACATGTTTATTTTCACTTTTCCCAGACCACAGTGGGAGTGAACCTAAACTCTGGCAGGGAGACTGCATCAGGTGCCAAACTGCCACGGTCATTTGCATAATGTGTAATCTAAGGTGTTGATCATCTCCGATAAACAGGCATGTTCAGTGAGGGGAGGAGAAATTTCGCATTGCCCGTCTGCCTGTCCCTTAAGAAACCAATCACACTGTTCTCCATCAACTCTGCAGAGCAGAAACCTTTTTGCTCCATTGAACTTGCTTCCCATTTCTACTTAGCAAACTGACTAATGGCCCTGGCTCCTTCCCTGCTGTCATCTCTAATGCTGCCGGGTGCAGCCGCTCCTCCCACAAAGGAAGGAACCTGTGTTCAGGTAATGGATTGGTTTGGGCTGCATTTTTACTTTACGTTGCTTTGTAAATTGAACTACTACACTGCACTACCCCTACTTGCCCCTATATAGAACTTTTGAAGATCGTGAAGGAACATGTTTGTTAGGAAAGCACTTTGCTGTTAAAAATCTAACCATTTGATGTCAATGCAATTGCATAGTAACTCATTTTTAATAGAGTATTTGTTGAGGGTGGGTGTTCAGCATAAAATTTTGGTTTTAGAAATTGGACATATATTTGTTTGCATAGTTATGTAAATGCCTTTGCTTTAACAAGTGAGTCCTCATATTTAATTGAAAGTCCTCATATTACCTGTTTAGTGAAATTTGTATTTTTAAGTATACGATGGTTAAAAGTGAGATTCTCATAACTTTGGATTTTGCTGCATTGACTTATCTTGTCCCCATTCCCATTGTACAGTAATGGTGTCATTTTGCTGGGGGATCGACAGTGGGAGGTCTCTACACCTCTTCTGGCATGTGTTTATATGGTAATTACAACTTTTGATAGCAATACTACTCTTGCTAATAATGTGTAGTACCTTGGTGTCAGAAACTATTTTCTGTAATTCTCAAGTTATCATCCTTAATTTTAGAAATAATGAAACTGAAGCCCAGAGTATTTAGAGACTTCTAATTCCATTTGGTGAAAGCACATGAAATTGTCATTAACATAGCTTAAAAATGGTTAAACATCAGCAGCTCTCTATGGCCTTCAGGAGAGCCAGGATTCAAACTAGTGTCAGCCACAATCTATAGTCAGCCTTCCTTCCACGGTGCCATGCTGCTGCCTTATTTATTTATATTTTGTCTTATTTCAAGAATCTCGCCTTGTATACATGACACACTCAATATAATATATAGCTACTGTCTGTCGACTGGCTTTTTAGAAGGGAGTTTGGAGAGTGCCACAGATTTGTGTTTTATAACCATTTAGTGAACTATTCGGTCTCAGGTTTTACCACTGTAAATCTAGGTGATTATAAAGGACTATTAGACACTGTCTTTTGAGTCATTATTTTCTCTCCTCTCTACATATGCTGCAGTTTTCCAAAGTCCAAATAGCTGTCACCAGTGATGGGCTCTTCCTGAGACAGGTAAAATCTTGCATCTCCGATCTCTCTTCCTCATTTATATTTCTCTGTGTTTTCTCCAACCAGTGAGGCTCAAAAATGTCACAGATTTCATGAGATGACTGAGAAAGCACTTAGTAATCCACTTTTAAAGCGTGTCTCCCATCTCTTTCTCCCTCTCTTCATATCTCCTTTCCACATTCTCATTTCTTCCCGCTGCACCACTTTCTCTCTTCTGGAGATAATACTCTAATTTTTTGGCCACAAGTGTTTACCTCAAATTCTTATTTCGGCCATTTTAAGAACATACCTGCCCATTCTGAAATAACCCAGGTGGTTTTAATATTGAGTATGTCCCAAAGATATGAATTTTGAGAGCAAACCAGTGACTACACAATTTAAAGTGTGATTACATAGTAATTACTCAATTTGCTTGTGAACACTGAATCCTCTCCACGGGTTCCAGACAGATGTCACAGCAGATGCACCATGTATAAAGGAGAATTTCCATTAACTGCAGTCGTAGTTGGGCTTATAACTAACTATGGGAGTGTTGAATTAAACTGTTAATAAAGGGCACTGTTGAGAACTATTAGAAAGTATGATTCAGACAGGAGAGGGACAGCAGTTGTTAAGTATGGGAAGGTTCCCATGAATAAGTGTGTCAAATATAATGCTGACATTTCAAAGAGTTGATGAATACTTGGCTTTGGGGCTATGTGACAGTTATTGATAGTAATAACTGGATTTTGTGGAGAACATGGTGGCATACAAATTTATTTCTACTTACACTATGATTATCACCAGAATCCAGGAGGTAGAGACAAATGTCCGGAGGCTCAGAGGCTCACCCATGTTCTTATAACTGGTATGCAGTTGAGTCCAAACCCATGGCAAGGCTGCCCTGCCATTCAAGCCACTTCTCTTAGCATCACATCACGCTGCTTCTTCCTGGGAACGGTCAGTTCAGTCAACCAATCAATTAGACTGTGCACGTGTTTTTAATGAAACTGACTTGTTGACTTGCTCATTTAAAATCAAAGTGATTGAATCAGCTGTTTGTGAAAACAGGTTAAGGAAGCGCTTGCTTATTTTTACATCAAACTTTTTGGTAGTATATATTTTCAAAACGGCTACAGTTTGAAATCAATTCTTTGGCAACAGAGGAAACAGCTGAACATGCAGCAGTCTTTTCAACTAAATTCATACACATCCAGGATGATCAACACTGGTAGCATCATCTTCAAATAGGCAGCACATGGGCCCGTATTGATATTGACAGTTCAAAATTGTGGACAAGTCTGAAGTAAATTAATGTACAAACTTTTCAGGTGAAAGCCTGAAAGCATTTCAATGAAGGCTGGGAAACATTTGCAGGTCTCCTTGATTTTCTAACCAAATTTTTTTTTTTTTTTTTTTTTTAAAGTATGAATGAATGCCTACCCTGCCCCTGTTCTCGCTTAGTATCTTTCCTCATCTAAATGACAAAGGTATGTTTGCCGCACAGCCTGCCCACTACTGACCCCTGTTCCCAGGTCTGTGAAAAGACCTGGTCTTAGTGAGGTTTGTCATTAGGAAGCTGCTCAAGTGTTGAGGACTGCAGAGAACTCACTTCTGCTCAGTCCTTGAAGACATTTCTCTGGGGCATGACTTCCAGACTCTGGTAGGGATTGGTGATCGGACAGAGAGAAATGATGCAGTGGTCAACAGGACTTTCACACGAATGTCAATGCTTGATGAGGAAAAAACTGCTTTTAATCTTCCTATGTGGTTCTTCTTCATAAAGAACATCCATGCCTTTTAGACATTTCTTTCGCCTTTTCCTCTCCTCCCAAAAGACTTTGTGGTTACTTGCAGCCAGCCCCTTCTCCTGGCCTTTCCATTTTCTCCTCAGAAGGACCACCACTCCATTTCATTTACCTATGTGGGCTTTGCACCCCTCCTTGGAGCACTTGCCCTCCTATGGCTTCTCTTTCTCTCATAACTTCCCACCCCATTCTCCCATGCATCTCAGAGGACTGTTCTCCTAGATCATCTCATCCTGCCCAGCAGGAAGCCATAGCTCACATCTCAGCTAAGGGGAGGGGTGGATATGATGCCAGTGGAGAAGGATATCAACAAAGGAGGAGAGAAGGAAAGGCATCAACTGAGACTTTTCAAGAGTGGGGAAGAGACATGAGAGGCCTCTGGAGCCTGAAAAATGAAACTCATAAGTGGGGCAAGACTTGGCCCCCTTTCTGTCCTGCTCCAACTTTATTTATCATACTTTAGATATCTATTATTTTTTCTTTCTTCTTTTTTTCCCCCCTTGAGACGGAATCTCGCATTGTCACCCGGGCTGGAGTGCAATGGCATGATCTTGGCTCCCTGTAACCTCTGCCTCCCAGATTCAAGCAATTCTCCTGCCTCAGCGTCCTGAGTAGCTGGGATTACAGGTGCCTGCCACCAGGCCCAGCTAATTTTTTGTATTTTTAGTAGAGATGGAGTTTCACTATGTTGGCTAGGCTGGTCTCGAACTCCTGACCTCATGATCCACCCACCTCGGCCTCCCAAAGTGCTGGAATTACAGGCGTGAGCCACTGCACCTGGCCTAGATATCTATTTTTATTAGAAATAATTTTTGAAAAATGTCTGATATAGTGAGTAGGATAATATAGACAATCAGTAAGAGATAGTTATTAATGTATTGCTTTGTAAAACCCAAGTAACTCAAATCAGTATAGGACAATTCGGTTGAAACCATGAAGCAAAAAGTTAGTTTTGATAAAAGCAAGACTACTTTTGGTAACAGTTTCTCTCTGTTATAGTACACAGATTGTGGCAGTCAGTTGTGAGGGATAGCATGACAACTTATGATGATAGTCACTAAGTACTGAAATTTGAGTTTGATAATTTCAGAGACAGGACAGTGTTAATGTCAAGACACATTTCAGTCCCATACACATATTACTCCTGGAAATGTTCTGTAACCTCTATAGGGTCCTGTTTCCCAATCTGCAAAATGAAGATCCTACAGAACAAACCACACAGGGTTGGTTGTTCCTGGCTTAAATGGGATCATACATGCAAAGCTCATGGCACAGTGCTTAGCATAGAGTAAGTACTCAGTAAAGGGTACTCAGTAAAGGCTGTCCATTATTAGGATTGGGATTTTTTAAAAAAGAGAGCACATTCAAGTTTGTCTTTGTGAAGATATCAGTTTTACGCATTTGCCTTCTGATTTACTTTCCTGAGAGACAAAGAAAGGGGCATGGTTTAAGTGTGCCTGTTGGGAATGTAGGAGCCATGAGAAATTCATCTCTTATGCAGAAAAAATGTCAGAAACCACACACTGGTAGGTTTCCCATCCACTCTATCACCTCTGCCAATCATATTTCTGACCATGTCACATTCCCACAGAACACTTTCCATGAAGTGATGTTTATTAATTCATTCGGCAGTTCATCACAGGTTAGACTTCTTTCACTCGAGCTTGAGAGCAATCTTGTGCTATTAGGAAAGATGTGAGAAGTCATTTATGGGACGGTAGGTAGACTCAATTGGCAGGGGATTTGTTGACCGTTTCACTTTATAGGGTGTTTTCCAAATTCTGGGACTAGATGGTGTATGCTAATTCATTTAACTAACAACTGCAGAGCATCCACTTCTTTAAGGCCCAAGAATAGGTGCCAGGGAATCAAAGGTGCATTACACAGCATCACAGTCTGGTAAGAAACGTGAGGCCTTACACACAGCTGAATCAATATTTGTTGAGGCAACTGGGAAATAAACCCTTACTTAATTCTGTGTGTTCTTAGAGAGCTTAGAGCAACCTACCCTAAGCGGGCAGAGGAGCGGGTGGAATGCTGTGGTTGTGACAGGTTTGTTGCCTGTCTCTGCTGTGCTTCGAGAGCCCTCTGTGCTGACCTTCTAGCAATCTCTCTAGGGCTCAGTGAAGCCCTCTCAGAAATAACTGTTACAAAGTCTCAGAAAAGCACACTGGGATGTGGCCAATCCCAAACCCAGCAAACCACTCTTGGTGCCTTTTTAAGTTTGTAAACCCAGGAATTGTGTCATGCTCTGGTTTCCATTCCAGTTTGTTCAGCGGCTGAAGCACAGCTTGCGAAGGACTGTGGATACAGAGCATCCAAGGCCATAAGCAAACACACCATCAGAAAGTGCATTCTGAGCAGCAGCCACGCACTGAGCGGGGACTGCCGGAGAGGAAGGGGGTGGGCTGGGCGCTCTCTGCAGAAAACAGGCCTGACTCCCTGCTCCTTAGCTCACTACTGCCCGTAGCGAGAGCTGCCTGGCTTCATCTTGCCCGTTCAGTCTCACCTAGGTGCCCGTCTAGACCAGTGCAGTTCCCTAGTTAGGGAGAATTTAGGGGGCCCAAGGGCAGTAACACAGTGGCAAGGATCTCATCATATTTCCAACTGAGCATGTGCTCAGCCTTCAGGAGCTGAGCCAACTACACTTTGTTTTGTTCTTTGTGACTAAATAGGCCACCTTGTACCCTGCTTACCGTGACTGGCATCTGTACCCCACCCTTTGGAGCCTTGTTTCTTTAACAGGCAGGTGAATCTTTAAGCACTGACTTGAAGAGCGGTTTTGGGCAGTGAATGAAATAGATTGTGAGGCATCTGGCACACAGAATATGTGCCATTTGTGCTGGTGTCTGAGTCTTGACCTTTGTACATTCTGTCCCACTGGTGTTCTTGGAGCCTGGAGTTCTGCCTCTGAACAGGAAGCATGATTGTTTTGGTGTCGAGGACATTTGGTAGAGTACAGTGGAAAAATATGTGATTTATTTACCAATACTGTCATCCTTGGTATCTGATGGGGATTGATTCCAAGACTCCACCGTACAAAATCAACAGATGCTTAAGTTCCTTATATAACACGGTGCAGGATTTGCATATAACCTACATGCATTCTCCTGTGTGCTTTAAACCATCTCTAGATTACTTATAATACCTAATACAATGTAAATGTTATGTAAATAGTTGTTATGCTGCATTTTAAAATTTATATTATCTTTTATTGTTGTATTGTTATGTTTTATTGTTTCTCTTTTGCAAACATTTTCAATCCACAGTTGGTTGAGGCCTCAGATGTGGAACCCGTGGATATAGTGGACTGATTCATATGTACCACAGACATCCCTGACTCTCACCCCATCCTTGACTTTCATTCCTTCTTTGAGCCTTATTCAATACTGGCCACCACCTGATCCCTTACGCTCACCCCATTCCTGACAGGTTGTCTTCTAATCAGTTCTTGAGTTTCTTCAAGAGTTTAGGCCTCAGAGACCTCCTCAGGGGCATAGGGAGCACTAGACTGCTATGCTGGTGTGTGGGGAATTGAGTCTAGCCCAGCATCTCCTGTTGCCTCCTCTTCCTCAGCTCTGGCTCAGCTGCTTGAGGAGCTGTTCCAAGAGAGATGAGGGACCAAATGCCACTGGTCCCTGTCCTTCCTGTCAACTCCTCTTCCTTAGGCTCTGGTGGCTTGAGGGGAAACCTGGCCAGGTTGAGGCTGGAGAGAATCAACCATGAGCCCTGGAGGGTGGAGTGGTAGAGAGGACCGAGCCCAAGACCGGGAGTCAAGTGACCTGACCCGTTCCCCGCTGTGTGACCTAGGCTCACCCCACATCACTTCAGGAAATGCAGGCAAGATGTAGAAACCAAATGCAGAGGTGGGCTCTGCTACTCTGCTCAGCTGAAGAATGTCAAGAAAAGCCCATCTTGTGGTGTCAAATTGTGTGGCACCAATCTCTACTCTGAATAAAAAGAAATGATGCTGAAATTAAGGCCTTAGCTTACCGGACTGAAAGAGAAGGAATCAGAGGGAAAACATTGGTAACATTTGCTCTGAATTTGTCATGGTCCAAGATCTTTATCAGTATTTAATTTAAAAGGAAAAATAAAACCACCTGGCAACCTCATAGTGGATACTGAATAACAAGCTGGATAAGCTGTTAAACACCTATGCAATGGCTACAGAGACAGGAGAGTGGAGCCAAGGGCTGTGGCACAGACTTCTTGCCTAAGCGCGAGACAAAGTCAGAGGGGGCAGATGCACAATCACTGTGTCTCTAATTTCTACAGGAGCTGGAGTCAAGAGCGATGTGCTTTCTGAACAACTGCCCTGGGTGGGTCAGAGAAAAGGGATCGATCCCTGTCTCAGAAGTAAAAATGATAAACGTGCTCTAAGAGGAAAAATTATTTATGGTGTACTCTCAGCCTGACAATGTGGAATTAGTAAGAGAATTGTCTTCTATTGGTAGCCTCTTTATATATGTGTATATAATTTATCTATCTATCTCTCTCTCTATCTTACACACACACACACACACACACACACACACACACACACACACACCCCTACAAATATCTTATTGGTTCTTTTTCTCTGGAGAGCCCTAACATTGTCTCCTTTGGGGGAAGTTCCTCAAGGCAAGGTCCTAGACCTTCTTTTCTTCTCACTCTAAGTTTTGCTTCTTTTCTTTTTTTTTTGAGACGGGGTCTTGCTCTGTCGTCCAGGCTGGAGTGCAGTGGCGCAATCTCTGCTCACTGCAAGCTCCGCCTCCCGGGTTCATGCCATTCTCCTAGTTCAGCCTCCCGAGTAGCTGGGACTACAGGCGCCTGCCACCACGTCTGCCTAATTTTTTGTATTTTTAGTAGAGATGGGGTTTCACCGTGTTAGCCAGGATGGTCTCGATCTCCTGATCTCGTGATCTGCCCGCCTTGGCCTCCCAAAGTGCTGGGATTACAGGTAGTTTTGTTTGTTTTCAAGGTCATTATTTTTTTCCCTGCCCGTGGCCTCTGTTGCCTTCTGCATGTGAATAACTCTTAAGTTTGTATTCTAGCTCAGAGATCTCTCTCTATGGATCTCCAGACCCATGCATCTAATTGTGTACTTGGATATCTGAAGGGCATCTGAACGCAACGTATGCAAAGATAAATCCATGATCCTGCAACCCTGATCTTCTTTCAGGGTTCCCCACCTCTGTGAAACATATCTCTCTGTATTGGAAAGACCTGGAGTCATTCCTAACAGCTCTCTCCCTCTTAACTCTGTACCTAATCCATCACCACATCCTGCCAATGTCACTTCAGAAATTTCTTTATATCTCTACTTCTCTCAAGCTCCACTACCACCACTCAAGCTATGGGTATCTCTTATCTTGACTCCTATATTAACTTTTTAAGTTGCAAGTTGCAAGTTGCAAATAGCTGCCTATTCTCAGTCTGTCCTCTAATGCTCTTTCTTTACACTCCAGCTACAGTGATCTTTCTAAAAACTAAATCTGATCATATCATTCTGTGCCATTACCTGTTGGAAATCATACCATGATTTTCTGTTGTGCTTAGCAAGAAAGCTAAGAAATTCTTAGCAAGGCTATGTGGTGGTTCCCGTGGCTCTGCATGGTGTTATCCTGCCGCAGTTTTCCCCTTGCTTTCTAGACTCCAGCTAAACTAGCTTTTTCTTTTAACTCCTGAAAATAAAGTCTCCATCATGGGTTCTTTGAATATACTGTTTTTACTCTAGTTTTAAAAATTTGGAATATTCTTCCCAACTTCTCAACTATCATATCAGGAGTCATTTACAGAGGAAACTGTTGTGTTCCACACACCCCTTCCTCAGCCTAGTCAGATTCCTTTATTATACAATCTCATAGTATTTCTCTAAATCAAAGCAAATAATAATAGCTGAGAAGTATCACATGCTTGCCAAGTTCAAGTGTCAAGCACACTGCTAAATATTTTATAATTGTTATATCTAAATATTATCTAATTAAAAATTAGAGAAATAGTATGATCATTCTTATTTTCCAAGAGAGGAACCAGAGAATCTGGGTGACATGCTGAGAGCATATTCAGCAGTGTGATGAGTTTAGTGGATATTTGGTTCCCCCACTGGCCTGTCTACTTGGAATGAGCTGGGGCCACTGTTAACGGATCAGCACTGTTAGAGGGCTGCCTGGCATGTAGAATGTGTTCCATATGTACTTGTTGATTGAAATAATGAATATTTGAATGAGAAATGAACCAGGGCACATTTTAACATGAAAACTAACTGGGTATTCCTTTTGTTCTCTATACCAAATTAGTCACCTATGAGATTGTTTACAAAATTCTAGACAGCTGCTTGCAAATGAGAAAATGGCATTCCCAATATTGGAGATGCTTTAGAGTATCCTCCACTCTTCATTTTAATGACCATCTGCTCCATTTCCAAATGAGGCACCAATTCAGTTTAATTTTACACACAGTTAAGAATGATTTTTTTTAGTCCTAGTCCTTTTGGGGCTTCTAAAATCACACACACTCAAGCACACACTTAGAAAGATGCATACTCTCTGTTAGGTGCACACCAGCAACTGTAACAAATAAGCCCTAAATTTCTAAGCCTTAACACAATAGGTGGTTATTTCTTATTTGTGTAACAGCCTAGCGTTGCTGCTTGGCCAGAAAGCTTTTCACCTGGTGATTTGGGAACCCAGGCTTTCTTCACCCCATGGGGCCCCTGCCTGGGGGTTTCAGAGTTCCTTTACTGATGGCAGCAAGGCAAAAAGCATAGAGGAGGCATACCTCCTTCCTCAAAACCCTGGCTTTCAAATGAAGCACGTCACTTCTACTCAATTCGCATTGCTAGAAATTTATTATGTGGTCATGCCCAACTCTAAGGAAGGCTAGGAAATGCTGTCTATCTACACGCCCAGGAAGAAAAAAGAGAAAACACATTTGATTGAATCATCAGCATTCTCTGTCCCACCCTTGTCCTCATAGTACAATGCAGAGAGATGCTGTAAGATTAGTAAAAAGTGCCCTCGGGTATGGGAAGAAGGAGCTTAATTTTCACTGTGGACATCTGAAAAGACATGTGGAGGAGTGTATTTTGAGTGGGGCTTGAAGAATAAACAAGTCCTTGATAGGAAGAGATGGTAACAGGCATAACTGAGATGAAACCAGTGCCAAGAGAGATGAGGTCTAAAGCCAGGTGGAAGTGAGAAGGCGAGAAGAAATGTATGCCTGTGCCTTGGTCTGTGTGTAGGCAACTCAGAGTCAAGTGTAAACATTATTTTAATAATCTCTTTGTCTTGGTTTTCCTGTGCTCCTTCTTCAAGTAATTAAACAACAAACAGAATTCCACCCTCCAGCATAAGTATCTTGGTCCCTAATGTGAAGATATGAAATAATTAGAGGGTGTGCTGTGTAAGAATTGTAATGTCATGGAAACTTCTATTTTCAAGACTGTGCTAATTACACAGGATGAGGCGGAACAAAGGGAAGATGCACAATTAGCAGAGCACAGCTTATTATAACCAGCTCTGTTTAGAGCCTCTTCTGAAGCTAGATATGTAATAAATCAATATGCAGTAGTGACCTGGCATTTATTTTTTAGAGAACTCTTAAATTTTGGAAATGCGGGATTTTTGGAATGCGAGATTTGGCCATTTTGGATTTGACTGTGGGGATGGTACAGGAGACTTTTACATTCTAGTCTACATAATAAAGAGGAAAAAGCAGGGTCTTTAGAGGGAGAAGACCTCTTCCTTGGTCTGCCACTCACTGGCTGGGTGATCATAACTTCTCTGAGCTGCTTCCTCCACTGTGTAGGTATAGGGGGTAGTAATGCAGACGAAAGCACCTAGTGCTAAGCCTAGACTATATTAAGGACACAATTTTAATTTTAGATCCATTTCCTTTCCCCTTCCCAACTTTCCTTTTCTTTAGTGAGATTTCATTCATCTCAAATAAAAATCCTTAAGACTTTAAGAACTGTACAAGAATGACTGTAATAACCAACAGATGTACTTCCTTTAAAGCTACCAAACTTCAATAAAGGCAGTTACAATATCAGTGGTTCTATCTGGGCAGTGTCAACGATAAAAAAAATACCTTCCTAGGCTGGGTGCAGTGGCTCACACCTGTAACCTCAGCACTTTGGGAGGATGAGGCAGGTGGATCACTTGAAGTCAAGAGTTCGAGAGCAGCCTGGCCAACATGGTGAAACCCTGTCTTTACTAAAAACACAAAAATTAGCCAGGTGTGGTGGCACATGCCTGTAAGTCCAGCTACTTGGGAGGCTGAGGCAGGAAAATCACTTGAACCCGGGAGGCGGAGGTTGCAGTGAGCAGAGATCACACCACTGCACTCTAGCCTGGGACTCGCGTGAAACTCTGTCTTAAAAAAAAACAAAAAACAAAAAACAAAAAGTACCTTCCTTGTCAAATCTCATGAGGGCTGACTCAGCTCTTCTTTTCTTCCAAAGAAGATAAATTGCATATCATGCAATTTGCTTTCTGCTAGGGGGTTTTGTTTTGTTTGCAAACAAGATCTTAAGTGCAAAAGACTTAAACATTCAAGGGCCTATGATAAGTCCCATAAAAGTTGGGCTTTTCACTAGCTTCTGTTGCCAGAATATTAGAAATTGATATGAAAAACTGAGAGCTTAAAAAATTGCACAGTATTACATATGATTCAATTGCAAAGTGCTGTGAACTGCCCATCCCAAGCCTCAGCTATGAATGGCCTATACACCAAAGTACATCTCAGTATTGACTGAAAAGATAGAGGCTCTTAGCTCTTGGGAAGGCATTAGGATTGCATTATCATATCAATAGCCCACATGCAAAGTTCTTGATAAAAACTATCATAATCCAGAGGCAGAGATAAAATATGAGAGTTTGATTTGTGTAAACAAATCAAAAGCATTTACAGTCAAGCTACTTAATCTGTCTTAAAGCATTGCCAGGAATATAAACATCAGAACAGCCTGAGGCAGGCAGCCGGTAGTAGACGGAGAACTCTAATTTGCTACTTTTTCTTGCTTTGCTATAATCCAGCCATATTGGCTATCTTTCAATTTTACAAACCAGCGAAGCTTAACACTTTTTGTCTTAAAACCCCTAATAATAATGGTCAGGATAGTTTCTTAGTGGCTTAAGACAATTAAAGCTTGTTGTTTGCTCAGGCTACAGGTCCACTGTTGGGGAGTTGGGGGAGGGGCTCTGTTCTTTGCAGTCACACAGGTTCCAGGCTGAAGGAGAAACCACATCTTGAGCCACCTCACCAGCAGAATGCCACAGGGAAAGGGAGCTAGGGAGTCTTGCAACAGCAATGAAATGCTCCAGCATGGAAGTGCCATAGATCCTTTACTACTCACAACTCACTGGTCATCTCACATCCCCGGCCCCAGTCTATCTGGTCCTCTCCTTTGCCCGGAAGGGAAGGGCCATGGGGAAAGCTCTCTTGACTCTCACACCTCCCCTAACCACCCTTTCTAAAGCAGGTTCCGCCTCTTCACTACCTGGGCACCCCGTTTGTTTTCTTCATAGTGCTTATCACAGTTTGTAATTGTATTATTTATTTACTTTCTGTTTTGTTTTTAGTCTGTTTCCTCCGTTGGACGCTAAGATCCGTAAGAGGAAGTATTATTTATACCAGCAGGCTGATTCCATAAAGCTGTTCTCAAAAGTACCCAATTGGCTTCAGGTATTTAAAATACTCAGTATATTTGTCTTGAACTTGGAGAATCCTTATGACTATAATCTCATGTCTCTTAGTCCATGTCCACCTGTTTAGGCTCTGTGCTGACCCTGCTCCACTGCTCCTCATCAGAGGGTCCTCTTGCTACTCACTGTCAGGGGCTGAAACAAACTGCGTGTTCCTTCCAATGCTGTCAGTAAGTGGTGGGAAAAAAACTATCAACTGAAACCTTACAGAAATCTCCAAAGACGGTGAAAACCAACATATCCAGTGCACATTACTAGAAATTTTGTAAATAAGGACCCGGAGAGAGGAATTTGGTGAATTGGAGTTTTGTTGAACTTGCTTTTGGGAAATTAGCTCACAGGGAATTGGCTCAGAGCTACCCGCCACCTTCCACTAACAACTGTATTTCAAGGTCCAATTCTGCTTGGCATTTTGAAGGCACACTGAAATAACTGTCAATTTCATGGACAAGGAAACTGTAGTTTAGAAAGGTTAAGTAAGTGGCTCAAAGTCACAGAGGCTATGATGGGAAAGATAGGAGTGTCATCCAGGTGACCTCTTGCCACTGTGGTGCTTCTTTCCCTGAATCACAGTCCCGATAGGTTGCAATCATTTTTACTTATTTAATGTGCCATTTAGTGTATAAAGGAATATTCTGAGTATTTCTCTTGCTTTTTATCACTTTAAATAAAAACATTTTAACAATTATTCACTATTTTAGAGACTTTTAATAACTGTACCATCATTTTCTATGTAAAATCCTATTATTTTCAACTGAAAGCACAATTGCCTGTGGGATGAGTTTATTTCAGCAAAGAAGATTCAAGAATCAATTAGTGATGGCCTTGGAGAAATGGGTTTTAAATAGGAATTGTCTTAGGTCACCTAAAGCATATCTTTAGTTCCCTAATAGTTCATCTTAAAAGAGGCCGCCACTAAAATCAGTCAAAGGTTTCATAGACACTTTTAATATGGATTTTTAAAAAAGACACTTTTTTTTTAAGCTATGAGTTTTTTCTCCTGTATCTTTCAGAATAAAGGCATTTTCCTGCATGTCCTACACATGTATTCCAGAACTTAAAATACAATTAAATAAAAAACTTAAAAGGGAAATAAGGCTTTTATGGCAAGGATATTTTGCATACTATAGCAGGTAAACATTAATAAAGAAAAAAACCTAGAATTTTCTCTCTGCTCATTAGTCCTTAGACGCTGATTTCTGATTTTGTAGAGTTGCTGTTATTTTTCCTCGATGCTGGGCTGCATAACTGAGAAATGTGTTTCTCTCCTACCTGTTGGCTCCAGCGTGCTGTGTTTTCTTTTTTTTTTTAAATTAATTTATTATTATTATACTTTAAGTTGTAGGGTACATGTGCATAACATGCAGGTTTGTTACATATGTATACTTGTGCCATGTTGGTGTGCTGCACCCATCAACTCGTCATTTTCATCAGGTATAACTCCCAATGCAATCCCTCCCCCCTCCCCCCTCCCCATGATAGGCCCCTGTGTGTGATGTTCCCCTTCCTGAGTCCAAGTGATCTCATTGTTCAGTTCCCACCTATGAGTGAGAACATGCGGTGTTTGGTTTTCTGTTCTTGTGATAGTTTGCTGAGAATGATGGTTTCCAGCTGCATCCATGTCCCTACAAAGGACACAAACTCATCCTTTTTTATGGCTGCATAGTATTCCATGGTGTATATGTGCCACATTTTCTTAATCCAATCTGTCACTGATGGACATTTGGGTTGATTCCAAGTCTTTGCTATTGTGAATAGTGCTGCAATAAACATACGTGTGCATGTGTCTTTATAGCAGCATAATTTATAATCCTTTGGGTATATACCCAGTAATGGGATGGCTGGGTCATATGGTACATCTAGTTCTAGATCCTTGAGGAATCGCCATACTGTTTTCCATAATGGTTGAACTAGTTTACAATCCCACCAACAGTGTAAAAGTGTTCCTATTTCTCCACATCCTCTCCAGCACCTGTTGTTTCCTGCCTTTTTAATGATCGCCATTCTAACTGGTGTGAGATGGTATCTCATTGTGGTTTTGATTTGCATTTCTCTGATGGCCAGTGATGATGAGCATTTTTTCATGTGTCTGTTGGCTGTATGAATGTCTTCTTTTGAGAAATGTCTGTTCATATCCTTTGCCCACTTTTTGATGGGGTTGATTAATTCAAGATGGATTAGAGACTTAAATGTTAGACCTAATACCATAAAAATCCTAGAGGAAAACCTAGGTAGTACCATTCAGGACATAGGCATGGGCAAAGACTTCATGTCTAAAACACCAAAAGCAACAGCAGCAAAAGCCAAAATTGACAAATGGGATCTCATTAAACTAAAGAGCTTCTGCACAGCAAAAGAAACTACCATCAGAGTGAACAGGCAACCTACAGAATGGGAGAAAATTTTTGCAATCTACTCATCTGACAAAGGGCTAATATCCAGAACCTACAAAGAACTCAAAGAAATTTACGTGCTGTGTTTTCCTTCCTCTTACTACAAGTTCGGGAAATCAAGCATGGTCTCAATCTGCCTGAGGAGGAGATTCAAGGTGCCCGTGCCAGGAGCAAGCTGCATAGCCCTAAGTGGACACCAAGAAGAGAGAAAAATTTAGAAATAATGGAAATGAACTGGGTTCAGAGAAATGAAAACAGAACTGCCACTTTAAAAAAATGTTTCTATTTAAGTACATTACAATACAAAGAATGGCAATGTGGGTAGGCATTGAATAGAGGTGGATTGAATGAAAAAGGAAGGAAGAAATTAACCTCATTTAGGGTTTCAACTGGTACTAGGATTACCAACTCAGATGCCTTCAAGCCCATGCAGGTGGTACCAATGAGCCAGCAGACTGGGTGTGAGATACTAAGGAATAGTGGGCACTGTGATGAGCTAGTGAGCCCATGCTCCATCTGAAGGGGCAGCTACTGCTCAGGTCTACTTGACGATTTTGACTGATGCCACAAAGATGAACAGGCCCAGTGAGGTCACAACGTCCAATTTGTAGGGAAAAACAGAAATACAGATTTTTAAATGTGAAATATCTTGAGTTTTGTATTTTAGGATCTAATTTTAAAAATAAAACAAAACTTTGCACAGGTCAGACAAGGCTAAAACCAAAGCCCATGTGAGGGGTCGGGATGGGCACATGGATGGCCAGCTTTTACCTAAGGTCTACTGCAACATCTTAACTTTCCAAGTGATAAAAAAGGTCCAGAGGGCTGAAGCTGCCTTGGGGCAAAGACATTTGGTTCATTCATGGCACAGCTGGGAGTTTAGGCATGCGCACCTTCCCTTTCACTTAAGACCTTTTAATGTCACTTATGACCACTCTGCCACTGGCTGAATCTGATCCAGACCTGTTTAAATAACAGGATGGAAGCCAACTAGACCTGCCTTCTATTGATCAGATTCTTGGGTCTCAAACTATATATATAGAAAGCTTCATAATAAAAGGCGGAATGTTCTATTCTAACTGTTCACGTATATCATAGAGTAAGTTCTGGGTAATGCTGAGTGACTGAAATGTGATGGGTCCTCATATGAAATAAAACTGTTATTAAAGGCATTTGTTTGAGATGGTATTTAAGCAATGTGGCCCCCCCATGAAGAATATGGACAGAGGCACAAATGGGTTCCAGTGGATCCACTTGCTGATTCCAGTTTCTGTTAAAACACTGTCTGTTTCATGATGATCAGTGTTGCGTGATGGGTCAGTGTCTGGGTTGGGTTTAGAGACTGACCCAGCCACTGATGATACTTAACCTCTCTAGGTCCCATGTGCAAAATCATGATAATGGTACCTGAGTCCTAGAGTTGTCATGAGGTTCAAATAAATGAATACATAGAAAGTGCTTAGGATGGTGCTTGCATAGGTAGACATCAATGTTAGCTAGTATTTGTAACAACTACCAACATTTACTGAATGCCTACACCAAGTTACTTACATGTATTATCTGTCATCATCTCCACAATCCTCTTAGTTTTGTATTATTAACTTCATTTTAATAATGAGAAAACATGACCGAGGGAGAGCAAGTCTATTGTTCAATGTCATCCTGGGATTAGTGGAGCTAGTGTTTGAACTTAGATCTATTCAGCCTAGACAGTTGCTTAACCTACCTCTCCAGTGCCTTGTGATTTGTTCAACTGAAGACAAATTTCAGAACTTTAAAGGAGAGCAAGTCTATTTGGTCAAACACCAATTGCTTATCAAGCCAAATACCAAAGCAAAAGAGGCCCAAAGCAAACAATCAAAAGTATTGCAACACTTGGGAATCTTTTGCCTTATGTAAAAAATGTCTTATTCGAATAATGGGAGTGTACCATGTAACTAAGCATAAGACGGGAGAGCATGTAGTCAGTTTTTGGTCTGCATGAACCGTCACTCTTCCCTTTAAAGTGCTGTATCTCTTACTAGATTATTTGCTTAGTATTGATAAAATAATGGAGGTAGCTTTTAAGAATGTAAACATGTACTGAATGTTGACATTGGAAAAATAGCACCTGGAAGATTTTACTCTAGGATATTTTTAAAAAATTTCCTTGCTTTTGTAGAATTTACTATGCAAAAAGTTGGATAAAAATAAACATTATTGTATGAAGCATTAATATGAAGCGTCTTCTATAAAACATTATTGAACGAAGACAAGGGAAGCAAAGAATGAAAGAAATGAGAAGTTACTGAATGCTACCATGAGACAGACCCTATCCTAAGTATTATTATATTCATCATAGCATTCACTGAGTGAAAAATAACCAAACTAGGGCCGGAAAAAGGTATGGAAAATGTGTATATAGCGAACTCAATTTTCCATGGGCAGAGGTAGATTTAAAACTTAAATCTTACTTAGATATAAATTTATCTTGAATAGCCATTCTGTTTTGTCTTGGGATTTTTTCTTTTCACCCATTAAAAAATAATTTTAGCAAAGCAGAGGCAGGAAAGGAGGGTGTCCTTTTAATCAAAATACTTAATTGCCATCAATGCAAGAAAATACTAACTAGAAAACATATACATGCAAATTTTCTCTGCTTTAGAATGAACTGAATATTATCCTAAGAGATAATGACATCTATTCAAAGCAATAATATAGAAAGTGGGAACGTATTGTACAAGAAAAGATGAAAAACATAAGCTACTTTCTTTAGTCTGATTTCTAAAGTAAAATTTTAGTACTTAAGTTAGAGGCACTGCAACTTTCCAGAATATAAAATGCATCTACATTCACATGTTGGTTTTAGAATACAAAATAATATTTCAAAGTCAAGTAGAAATGAATTTGTTCATTATCTACTCTTTTGGATAATTGCCATTATTGCTATTTCTCCTTGGGCAGATAATTGAAAATTGACTATATAAATTGTTGTGTTTTTCTGGGGAAATAGCTTAGACTCAAAATTTGTCACCCACATTTTAATCTAGTTTACAATTTTATCAGGTCTAAACATTATAGCTCTTCTAGCACATTATTCCATTACATTTCATTAATATCACCCCTTCTTTTTAGCTTCATGTGGCAAAAAGGAATTTTGTCAGTGCTGTTTATGGCTGAGAAATCCATTCTTTCTGTGTACCGACTTATGAGTGCTAGCTATGGGAGAATTTAGTGACATAATAGGATAAACAAGACAGTAATAATATTTGGACATGAGATTTAGTCTTCCCAGTTTTGCTACAGCCCTCTGTGGAAACAAAGGACTTTGTACTGTGGATCTCTAATGTCAGCATCTGGCTACATTTGATCCTGGTTTGTGTGTGGTCTGTTTGAGATAAAGGACTTAGATAAAGACCAACAGAACAAAACACAAAGCGCCACTGAGTTGCCCATTTATTAACTTATCAAGGTAAATTCTATGATTCATTAGGGAACCAGGTGGAAACCAGGTGGAGGCCATAGTTGATGTCATTAGTTAATGAATTTAGGAGAGAGAACAGAGGACTTTCGCTCTCTCTGTTTCAATGATCATGAACTTAACTTTCAATTTGTCTTCATTGTAGGTGGGGTCGCTTTGGGACTCTGAGATTCTCATGCAGGAAGTTTATTGGCGTATGTTCTTAGGGACAACACCTGTCCCTAATGGGAGAGGAGAAAGAAGAAGGCAAAGGGAGAGTCTGGACTTTGATGCAGTCACAGCACAGACCTGAGCTGACCTTGCAGGGAGCTCTGGAGTTGGGATGGTTCTGCAGAGTCCAGTGGCTGCCAGGCCAGCTTGCATGGGCTTGGGCAGAGCTGGTGGTGCACACTTCTTTCCAACTTCACATTCAATGACATCATGTTGATATCTTCAAACTGGTGGCATATACATTTATAACACACTAATAGGCAATGCTAGAAATCAGGGATTCTCCCACTTCCCTTGCCTAGAAAGCTGGTTTGCCAGAAAACTCACAGTGAAGAAAGATTACTTCCATATCTCTGTGCCCAAATTCATGCCATAAATTCTTTTTTGTTGTTTTTTTTCTTTGTTTCTTTCTTTTTTTTTTGAGATGGAGTCTCACTCTGTCACCCAGGCTGGAAGTGCAGTGGTGCGATCTGGGTTCTTAATTGTTAGCAGTGCTACAATAGAAGGAATTCTATACAATAATCCTAAGCCTTGTATTGTTATAGCTTCTTTAGGCCAAGTCTCCTTTGTTATACCAAGTATTATTCTAATCTCAGGATTTCTATCCCTGCCATGTTATCAGTGATCTTTCTTATTGCCTTTCTGAAAGAGGCAACTAAGCTCCCATGGAAATGGAACACTCTCTTTAAGATACAACTTAGTGATATGACCTCCAAAGCCCAAGTGACAGAGTTATCAAAGAAGTATTTAATAAGTACTAGTAATGACCAAACAAGATCCTGAATAAAGTACTCAGAAAGAAAAAACAAACCCAGCTGAAATGATTACTGAAATGATTTTGTTTAACTGTATTGCTATGCCTTTACTTGTAAACATGGTCATTCATACTAATGAAGTAGAATAACAATAATTATGGCATGTATTTGTTTAATGAAGTTATAAAATATTTTTGGAGCCAGTTTAGGGTGCAGAAGGTAGGAGAAGATTTTAGATACATTAGCCAAGAATTTAACCAAAGAATTTCAGTTAAAATCACTCCAGCTATTTTAAAAGTTGATTTTAAACTTAGTCCATCCTAAGAAGGATATTGCTCTATGCAATTCAATATCCAACTGCTGTATTTAAATACTATTATCTTTAGGAAACTCAGAGAGTTTGTATGGGAGAGTTCACCATTAGCTTGGGTAGCAGAAATATTTAAGGGTACTATTCTGAACAAAGCTGCACATGTATCAAAGTTCTTTCTTCTTCTGAGCTCTTTATAGGAAAAGGCAACTAAAGGAATATACAAGATTTGACAGACAGGCACAGATTATACAGAATTTCTTCTCAGCTTTGCACCTTACATCCTATACCCATATTAACTCCTGGCAATGTAGTAACTGCAAAAACATCAGTTAGGCAATCAATTTATTAAAAAAAAAAAAAAGGCACAAAATGGGGGGGAAGTTGTCCTGATTTTAAATAAGGCTAGAATGTGGAAACTCAATAAGACAAGCATGGATGATTCTGAAATTTAGCGATTAAAAAGTGACTGAATATTGACTATATCTGTTCTATCAGCTACCACATTTCTATAAGAAGCATCAAAGAAGACAGAAAGTGAGGATTCCAACAAATACTCTTCCATGACATAAAATCATTGGGAGCAAACTGTCTTATACATCACAAGCCAGCACAGACTCTATTTCAATACCTTCTTAAATGAATTGATGAGATATAGCTAGGGCCACATTTGGATTCTGTATTCAGTTTCTTCCTCTCCTGTTATATTTATTGCTTCATTCAAAAAAACTGTGTTATTTTCTGTACCGTTATATTCTGCCAGGGGCTGGGGATACAGAGAATCTTGTGTCTTTCTGGAGACAGATATCATCCAGATAATAAAGTATAGTAATGGAGATAATAAAAAAACAGGGACTCTGAACTGTGTGGTGTGGTGGTGGTGGTGGTGGTGGTCGTGTGTGTATGTGTATGTGTGTGTGTGTGTGTGTGTGTATGTCTTGGTGTGTGATTAAATGCATTTTTCTCTTGAATGAGGTATTCAGAATATTGGTAATTAAGAGCAAAGCTTCCCTTTTTTGGACTGTAAAATATAAATCCAGTTACTGTTTCTGCTGATCAAACAGGGGATATTGAGAGGATGAAGGAATGTAGCCCGGAGCCCTAAAAATAATCTGGCCTATTTTTCCTAATTTTAAACTGAAATACATCTGAGCTAGTTTTTCAACAATTCAGCAATATTTTTATTTTCCTTTTACCTGGAATTCATATGCTAGGTCCTGAGGACTGAAAGAGGAATGGAGAAAACCCAAGTTGTTCTCCCAATCTCCTACCTTCTGGGGGCTGCTGCAGGTTCCCTGTTATGCCTCTCTGGTCAATACAGCTGCCAACATCTGTACCAAATATTCCTGGTATAATGGAGAACCACTTAAGTCAGGAGGTGGATTGTTTTCCAAGCATATATCAGGTCAAGATGCCATCTCTTAAATTAAGAGATACTATTGCTGTTTCAACTGTCTATAGGGCATAATCATTAACCTCTTGGTTTTGTTTTGCTGTTTTTCAGTGGTGGTGATACATGTGTACAGATGTTGGACTATTATCTCGCCCATTTTCCGTATCAACAGATACAATATCCATTTCTAAAAAGACTGATCTAGAACAAAATGCCTGTAGAAAAATAAGCAAAAGCAAAACAACTGCCCACAGATGTTCAGTGTCATTTCTCACTGGAGCTAACTGGCTGCAGAGAGCCCGTGTTAAAATCAGAAGTCACGTTCAAATTCCATGAGCTTACAAGGCATGGTTTCTTGTAACAGTGTTTGCAAGATATGCTAAGCATGACCTGAGAAATCCAGCTGGGCAGAAGTAGACTCAGTCAATATATAAACTTTCCAAAATTCCTTGGCACATATGCCCTGGAATGGACTTAATTTTAATAACTAGTTTCTTCCATCTGAAAAGGCAGAGACCTAAAGCTATATCTAAAAAGTTTGACAGCCAGACATTAACAAGGATCTATCCCATTGTTCTGTGTTTGCTTGTTATAAAGGTAAGTGTATGTTCTACCAAAATTATTTATGAAACAACTCATTTATCTAGGCTAAAATTTTATAGGTAGATATAAATTAGAACATTTATATTCCTGAATGGCATTATAAAATTACATCAAAATTTTAAAAGGCTCTTGGTATACCAGATATACCTCCACTGCAATATATCACCTGGACAGCTTGCCACTCTTTGTTGCCTCGAACTTCTCTGATGTTTAGGCAGCCCATTCTGGTACTGAGAACACAGTGAATGAGCTACATCCTCCTGCTTTCTTCTTCTATTATTACTTTTACCTGATTTCTTCCCAGGAGGAAGCTGTACATTTTAACAGATAGGAGGAAAAGCAACTATTTTTCTGCCAAGATAACAATCGACAACTTGGGGCAGTATGTGCAGAGTTTTTCTGGAGTTCTATTAAAAATTATCTGATAAGCTGCCTTTGTGTTGTTTTCTTTGTGTGGGGCAAGCAGTGGGATCTATGAGGCTTAGCAAGCTTAGTTGGATGTTAAACTCTAGGTAGTAAACAATGACGTACTTTGTAATACACAGATGGCTGGAATGGTCAATGTTGGAGTTAAAATTTACATTAAGATTCCTGGTTCTGCCTATATTCATTAAAGTTGGCACAACAGTAACCCCAAAGATACGACACCTTAAGCAGTCAATCTGTTCCTTCTTCTTGGTCTGGCTCCTAAATACCAATCTGTTCACTTTCCTCTTTTAATGAAAAAATAAACTAAAAAAAAAAAGAAATTTTAAGGCTGGGCATGATGACTCATGCCTGTAATCCCAGTACTTTGGGAGGCCGAGGCAAGCAGATCACTTGAAGTCAGGAGTTTGAGACCAGCCTGGGGCAACGTGGTGAAACCCCATCTCTACTAAAAATATAAAAATTAGTTGGGCGTGGTGGTTCCCACCTGTAATCCCAGCTACTCGGGAGTCTGAGGCAGGAGAATGTCTTGAACCTGAGAGGTTGCAGTGTGCCGAGATCACGCCACTGTACTCCAGCCCGGGCAGCAGAGTGAGACTCCATCTCAAAACACATTTTGAGAAGAGTCATAAATCAGGGCAAATGTGTGTATACTTCGTGCAATACATATTCCCCTGGAAAAAAGGTGGTCATAAATACAAAAGCACCTGTGAAATATGCCTCCATTAAAGTAAAATATAACTCTTTCATGGGGCTGAATGCCTACCCTGGAACCGCTCACTACTCAATAGGATTGTGCCATGTGTGATAGAATGAGAGTGTGAACGGCTCAGTAAAAGTGTACTTTATATAAAGAAAGTATTCCTTAGGAGAGTTTTGGATAAATGGACTGAATGTTCTTTCATTTATGAGGCTTTTGCTCAGGAAGCCAATGATGCCAAGTACGCAGAGCAAAACCATCTGCTAAAGGTCAAAGGGATGGGTGAGCTGCTACACACAAGCCCCCGTTCTGATGGGGCTCTGCGGAGTCACAGCACCAGCACATTTCTCATCTTCCTTACCTGGAAGACTGCAGATACCTTAAATCATCCAGAATCCAACAACATGTTTCCCAAAAACAATAGACCTATGCCGACTGTGAAATCTCAGGGACGATAGAAAACTCCATATACGCCCACACTATACCACTGCCACAGCAAGTTTTTATTTTTGTAAAGTAGTGATCAATTTATGTATAAATGATTATAGTATTTGAGATCCAAGATCCGTGGAAAATCTGATGTTGCAATCAAAACATAATTGAGCTATTTTGGAATAGGAAGTCTATTTGTTCTTCAAACGCATAAGTATCTAAAAATTAAATGATGACCCATTTAGCCATCTTGTTCAGTGCACTATTGCTTCACCGCAATTTTTTTAAGGATTGGCTCTAAGTAGACTTTCCTGTTTGATGGAAAGTTTCTGTATTCTGAAACCATTCTCCAGCCCAAGAGGTGTGTGTGTGTGTGTGTGTGTGTGTGTGTGTGTGTGTGTGTGTGTGTGTTAGGGCCAAATGAACATTGTCAGCAGTGACGACTTAATTAGTTTCCTCTGTTACCTCACAATCCATTTGCACATCAATCATTTTTTGCAGCCTAAATAACATATGTGTAGGTACTATAATTTTTCCAATGTGAATATATACCTTTGCGATAAAAAATACTAATTTATTTAAAAGTGTTGTCAACTTCATTGTACATTTTTGTTATTGCTATTTTTCAATCCATCGATTAGAAAAACATAGCAACTATCTATGGGCAATCAGAACATTTTAAACGTTAAGAAAGAGTTGTCCTTTTTGGATTAGATGCATTGCTCTAACCTGGGGTAATGTATTTCAAGAGTTACTAATAAAATAATTATAACAAAGGCTTAATAGGGGCATGTAATACAATGGAGGTCTGATAGATATAATAGGATTTTCAATTATGAATGAGTTCCATTATAAGAATCATTTAGCCATTTGGTTACATTAAGATGAAATGTTTAGGCTTAGCCCCAAAATAAAACATGTGCAAAACAATAGGCATTACCTCTGGGTATAAAAGTGAAATTGTGCAAGGAGCTGGTGGTGCACAGGGATTTCTTTTCATTCTCTAGACCTCTGTATCGTTTGAGGGGTTTACAACAATCATGCATTCAAATATTACTCTTATAATTTAAAAAATAATGAAAAACAACCACACAAAATGAGATCAATGGCCTCTTCAGGGGCCAGTGAGGTGCTGGCTCCAGGTCTTGCCTCTCTCAGATCTGTTTTCTTCCACTAGGCTTAAGTTCAGATGCTGAGAATGTTTTCATTCCTTGTAACTTCAGAGGCTGCCCCCGAAACTGACAATCATGTCTACCACATGCTAAGTCGGTGTGCTGGACACTTCACAATGAAGTCTGTTTGAGCTCACAGGGAGGACTGCAGTACAAGTTGTCATCTCAATACGTCCACTTGTAGTGTGGCTACAGTTCTACAGTATATTCCCAACCAACTGTGCCCTGTGGCACAGCCGCCTATGTGTGCAGAGAGAAAGAATGATTCTTGCCTCTTGCCTCCAAACATGTGAAGGGATACCCCAGAAAGCTTGTATAAAATCCCAGTCTGTCAGACACCAGGAGATTGTAGTTGGCTGATCCATGGTGGCTTCTCTTCAGCGTAACTCTATGAGAGCTGGTATTTGGTATTAGGCATGCACTGAAATCATGTGACATTTAATGCCTTTAGACTTGAGAGGCTGCAGCAAATTCCAGGCAACGCTTGCTAATATGGTAAATCAATCTAAAATACTTGAAATCCTTTCCCCGTAAATGTTGCCATGCTGAATCACTCCGGGTTAAGTTTTGTCACGTTGTATTATGGCATGACATTCAGGTAACCCATCATAGCAAATAAAAACATTTATGTCCTTCAGGAAATTTAATGGAAAGCAGATGCACTATTATTTTTTTCTGAAGAATCCAGTCAGATTTTAATAATGCATTATTTGCTACTTGACAAAACACACTCTTGCCTAGATTGCATAGTCATAGTACAGTCTTGAATACTGTACTACAAACATCAGGGCCTGAGGCTTTGACAATATAGGTCCTTCAGGGCAATAGTAAAAATAAAGCCAGTTGAATGAGACCAGTCTTTGATGCAAAGTGAATAAAAACATCACAAATATAAGACTCAAGTTTCTCATTTTATGTTTAAACTAGATCTTTAAATTTTAAGTGTAGTCTGGAGGAAATGAATTATTTAAAACCAAGATTCACATTTTTTCTTCCATCTCCTATGTCTACGATGATTTCTCTTATTCATTCAGAAGGAAGACAAACAAAATGGGGTGAATTTTCCAGGGACGGGTTCTTTGATAGACGACAAATACACATCAACTGGTTTTGTTTTCACTATTGCTCTGAAGGATCTATGCTCAGAGCCTCAGGCCCAGATGTCTGCAGTACAGTATTTAAGACTATGTCTATAACTGTGCATTCTAGCCAAAAGCCTGTTTTGTCAAGTACTAAATAATGCATTGACTCATTATTTACATGTCTGATTGGCCCCTTCACCTTTCACCCTGATGAATTTCTGTCAAATAGAAACAACCCTCAATGGATATATTCACTGAGTGGTTCTTTTGAAATCATTTCTCATGTATGGTTTCCAAACATGGGTGTTTAGACGCTGTCTCCTTTCTACAAATGCTTTCTCTAGACTCTGCCTGTCAAAGCTAAATCACCTTGGGACCTCTAGGTGAAGACGTGAAAGCTGTCCATCTACGCTCTTTATGGTCTCTAAGGACTCAACAAGAACTGGTCTCATTCAGACAACAATTGCCCATCCCGTCACTGACAGAGACAAGGATCAACAGACTTTTTTTTTGGTTCCTCCCTGGAAACCTCTCTTTTGTGAAGCTGAAAAGATGAGTTTAAATAGTGTGAGGCCAAGTTTCCAAAGGCTGTCCAACAGTGAGGAATCATTTCAAAGTCTCAAGGATCTGTGGTTAGGTAGGGAAGCTGAGACACAGATAGTACTAGGCAGATAGTACTTTTAGTGTATTAAGTACTTTCTTTTAGGTTGGAACTTAATTGTACTTGTATGTCTTTATGCTTTATTTGATTTTGCTCTGTCGGGAAGAAAGTTTCAAGGGAAGGTTGTGAACAGGGTAGAGTGATAATGGGTGGGGGGAGGATAGTTCAGATGGGAGTTTTTCCTTCCTAAACATTTTACTTAATGGTAAGAAAGTGTTCCAGAGATTATGTGATCATGGGGATAAATAATCTTGGGGTTGCAAATTTTTGGAGGCATCATACAAGGATGCTGAGCACTGACTATTCTGGGAGCTACTTGTATATTCCATGTTTCTCCTCTGGGGCTTCCTGTCCCAATGATTTTATGTCCATGAAATAAAATGATGGGAACAGTTTAATTGGACTACATTAGAGCTAACAGTGAAATTCTATCTTTCACTCAGCATGAACTTTTTATATTCATTCAACAAATGTCTACTGAGAAAAGATTCAAGTCAGGTCCTATTTTAGGTACTTGGAATAAATTAGTGTACAAAACAGACAAAAATCGCTGCTCTGGTGAAGCATATGTTCTAACGAAGAGAAACTATATGTATACATATGTGTGTATATACGCATTGCATTAATAGAACTTTTTTATTGAAGTCAGACAGAAATTTTGTTAAAACTAAGAACTTTTGTCTGTGGGTCTTGAACACATTTCACATTTCACAAAGTAATTAGATTGTCCTTTAACATTTGCTTTAAACTTGCCCCTCATGTCTTAATGAGATTACAACCTCATCACAGCTTGACAGGAACAGGCACCAGGCACAAGAAATAAAACCACTAAGTCATTTAGAGTGCTCTAGAAAGCATGCCTTCTCAAAACTTAAAATCGAGTTTAATGATTTGGTTTGAAACAATTGTTCAAACTCTCTGTTTATATGTGCTGGATAATCACCACTATTTTTAGGAAAAGTTAGTATAGTAAAAACAATCCTTTGCAATATATTGTGTTAATTTTTCTTGGGTTCTGAAGATGACAGTCTGTCTTCAAGAGTTGATTTTGGTATATTTCATCGACAACGAGAGAAATGCTTGGATGCAGGCTTCTTTTAATCTGAAAATGTCCTACTGCATGTTCTCATGTATAAGAGGGAGCTAAGCCAAGGGTACACAAAGGTATACAGAGTAACATAATGGACCTTGGAGACTTGGAAGGGGGAGGTTGGAGGGGGTTAAGGATATAAAAATCACCTATTGGGTACAATGTACACCGTTCGGACGGCAGGAGCACTGGAATTGTATAGACTTCACCACTATACAATTCATCCATGTAATCAAAAACTACTTGTACTCCTAAAGGTATTGAAATACAAAAATCTGATAATGTCCTGCTCACAGGTGAAATGATTTCAAAACCAAGGGGCTGCATCAAGTACTATATTAAGGAAATGGTATCTATGGCAACATAAATAAGAGGGCATTCATTGAAATTACAGGATTGGAAAGCACCTTGAAACATTAAGACAGGAATGCCTCTGAATATATGAAAACTTACTTGACATTCAGAAATATTTCTTGAAGCCCTACTATGGGTCACATATCATGGTATCTACTGGGAATGACTAAATAACGGGTCATACCCTCAAGAAGACAACAGCTTTTAGAAAAGTCAGAAATATAGACAATCTGACTGTAATTTAGTGGTATAATGATGGCATATGTAAGGTGATGTGAAAAAATTGCCAAAACTATCCTCTACTTCATGGCCTCTTGAAAATGTTCCTGCAAACCAAAAAAGAGCTTCAATAGCCAAGACAATCCTAAGCAAAAAGAACAAAGTTGGAGGCATCATGCTACCTGATTTCAAACTATACTACAGGGCTAAAGTAACCAAAACAGCATGGTACTGGTATAAAAATAGACACATAGACCAATAGAACATAACAGAGAACTCAGAAATAAGACCCATACCACACCTACAACCATCTATCTTCAACTAACCCCAAAAAAACAAGCAATGGGGAAAGGATTCCCTATTTAATAAATGGTGCTGGGAGAACTAGCTAGTCATATGCAGAAAATTAAAATTGGACCCCTCCCTTACACCTTATACAAAAATTAACTCAAGATGGATTAAAGACTTAAAGGTAAAACCCAAGACCATAAAAACCCTAGAAGAAAACCTAGGCAATACCATTCAGGACATAGGCAAAGGCAAAGATTTCATGATGAAAACACCAAAAGCAATTGCAACAGAAGCTAAAATTGACAAATGGGATTTAATTAAACCAAAGAGCTTCTTCACGGCAAAAGAAACTATTATCAGAGCAAACAGACAACCTACAGAATGGAAAATTTTTGCAATCTATCCATCTGACAAAGGTCTAATATTTACACTGTTGGTCGGAGTGTAAATTAGTTCAACCACTGTGGAAGACAGTGTGGCAATTCCTCAAAGATCTAGAAGCAGAAATACCATTTGACCTAGCAATCCCATTACTGGGTATATACCCAAAGGAATATAAATCATCCTATTATAAAGATACATGCATTCGTATATTCATTCCAGCACTATTCACAATAGCAAAGACATGGAATCAACCCAAAATGTCCATCAATGACAGACTGGATAAAGAAAATGTGGTACATATACATCATGGAAAACTATGCAGCCATAAAAAGGAATGAGTTAATGTCCTTTGCAGAAACATGGATGGAGCTGGAAGTCGTTATCCTCAGCAAACTCAAGCAGGAACAGAACACCAAATAACACATGTTCTCACTTATAAGTGGGAGCTAATGATGAGAACACATGGAGACATGGATGGGGGAACAACACACACTGGAGCCTTTTGGGGGATAGGAGGAGGAAGAGCATTAGAAAGATTAGCTAATGGATGCTGGGCTTAATACCTAGTGATGGGTTGATCTGTACAGCAAGCCACCATGGCACACGTTTACCTATGTAACCAACCTGCACATCCTGCACATGTACCTCAAAACTTAAAATAAAAGCCGAAGAAAAAAATGCTCAATTTAAAAAGAAAAGAAAATGTTCCTGCAGTCTTCTGCATCAACCCAGCCTCACTGGAGAAAAATCTTTAATTTTACTAATTGCTTGCTAATGTCTACTATAATCTATCATATTCATTTCTGTTCTTCAATATTTTTAACATAAAAGATAAAATATTGGATTACATTTCTTTATAAAACCTTCATATGTTTTATTATTATTTTTTTGAGGCAGAGTCTCACTCGTCACCCAGGCTGGAGTGTAGTGGCGCAATCTCAGCTCACTGCAACCTCCGCTTCCCAGGTTCAAGCAATTTTTGTGCCTCAGCCTCCTGAGTAGCTGGGATCACAGGCAAGCACCACCACATCCGGCTAATTTTTTTGTATTTTTAGTAGAGATGGGGTTTTGCCACGTTGGCCAGGCTAGTCTCAAACTCCTGGTCTCAAGTGATCTGCCCACCTCAGCCTCCCAAAGTGCTGGGATTACAGATGTGAGCCACTGTATTTGGCCTATAAAACTTTCATATGTTTTAGAATGAGAAAATGTTATTATGCCAAGATAAGAAAAATTTAATTTTTGCATTTTCAGACACATCATCTCTTACCAAAAAATACTTCAAGGATATAAGGCAGAAGATATAATCATAAGGCACATAGAAAAGGGAAAAATCAGACCCGATTTATGAAACAATCAAATAAGTTAATCATAAAAATTATTATTGTCACTAATAGCCACAGGCCTTGTTTAGATTTGCATTGAGCTTCCTGGCAGCCAGTGCAAAGGTGAGAAATGTGACAAGTTAGTCGCATACTTTTAAAAAAAATCAGAAAGTAATACATGTATCAGTTTCTCACAGGAGACTAAGTTATTTTGGCATAAAATTGTAGAATAATTTGTGCATACAGAGGGACGACTAAATTATATAATGAGCACAAAAAGTTGAAGTGTATTTTACACAACCGGTTATTAAATCAACTGAAAGCCATGAATAAACATTAAAGCACAATTTAGTGAAGTCAATTTCAGGAGAAACCAGATCATTGAGACATGAATGCATTGCCCAGGATATGAATACATGAATGAGTCAATTACCCTCCATTTTCTCTTAAATCACTCTTTTATCTGGTGCTAGAAATATCTGCATTGCTGACCATTCAAAGTTCATTCTCTGGAGGAAACCTTGGAGAGCCAGTTTTCTATAATGCTGATTGGTGATGGATCTATAAGCTTTAGAATTTAAATCAACCAGTGGTAGGACTGTCAGTTTCCTGTGAAAAATGAGAAAACCAACCAGCATGGATTCCTGTTGGTAGAGGCTGTGGGGGCAACCTATCTTAACACAGAAATGAGTGAAGGCATCAGGATTCTCCTCAGAGTACAGCACTGGATTAATTCTAAGACTTGAGTAAATGTCCTGAATATTACCAAAGAACAGAGAAAAAAAAATGGTTTAGGGAGGGAGTTATTTTTAAGGCAGATATAAAATAACCAATTATTTTAGTGAATTCAGGCAAACACAAGGGCAATTCTGCCAAAAAAGCAATGACGACTTTCACCGGGGCAGAAAGGAGGCAGCCCACATGCAAAAGTGAGTTATTTGGGTGGTTTTTCCTAATTAAAATTTTCAAAAGGGACCATTGGTGTCATGTGGTCACAGAATACTCTTCCCCTTAGGTTTCTGTTTTGGAGAAAATAATATGAAATTATTTCTGTCTTGCCTTAGAGTTTTGGCTCTCTTTAATTCTCTTAACCACATATCTTCTACATAGGTTCATGGGAAAGTATAAATGATAGTTTTCCAATAGAACTTTAATTGAAATAATAAAAAAGCAAAGGGCAGCTGAGTTTGGTAGTAGAAACCTGTCCAAAGGGTACCGTGCTACCATGGTACTCACTAAGACTACCTAGTAACCGGGTTACCTCTCCTTCTACTCATCCATGTTATTTGTTCTTGTTCAGAATCAATGGTTGGCAATCAGAAAGAAAGGACTTGAGGCTATGAAATGCATTTTACATACATCCATATATAATTTCAAAGATGGGAAAAGGAAAGCTATTTCTTTGTTATCTTGATATTGGTAATTGGAGCTTTGTGTGACTGTTTACCTTCCCTCTTCCATGGAGGCAGCAAGATTAAAGCAAGGTGAGAAATCGCTTAGTCTTTGATCATTTTGACTTTGTGGAATTAAATGACCAGGATGAAAGTCAACAGCTTATCACATTAGTGCATTCCAACCTAAACTTTTTTGGAGGAGAAATAAAAAGGATTTGCTCAACAAATAGCATGTTAGAAAAACAATGACAATGCAATTGACCTTTCTATTACATCAAAGGGGCTTTATTAAATGTCTTATGTATAAATTTCAAGGTTGAGGAGAATAACGGGTATGCAGCAAAGCTTTCTGGTTTTCTGTTCTGTTAGGTTGGCTAGGGAGGAGTCAGAATTTGAAACTATCACTTCAATTGGGTTCCTGCTAAATGAGGGAATTTTCAACATATGGTTTGTTTATTAAATGCTCTGGTTATTGTTATACGAAGTACAACAAAGTAGCTGGCACTTCTCCTACAATTTTTTACGCAACAGTAAATCAACAGAAAGAATTTTATTCTTTTACTTCCTGAACTAAAGCAACATGTTCCAGACGGTGTATTTCTTTATTAAAAACATCAAATTCAAGCAGACTTATTTGAATAAAACATATATTCATTAGGCTCTCTGTAAGGTTTTAGTTTATTCAGTGATAATAAAGCTGAAAAATAATTGAATCAGACTAGTGTTAAACTCAGAAGAACACGTTTGTGTTTCAAGGGATACTAGAAATATTTCAAAGTAGTTAGAAGCAGAGTCCTAGAATGTGAGAACGGCTCAGAGGACTGAGAATTCCGAGGTGCATATGGGGTTTGAAGTAGCAAAAAGCACATCATATGTTTGCTGTGGCTCTTCCACTAAAATATCTGGTGGTGGAGAATCCTAAATTTCTCCTTTTTGGAAAATCTCATTTGAAACATGGACTGGTTTTGAAGTAAAAGGGAATCTGCTGAGTGGTAAAGTGTCAGGTCTGATTGCTTCATCTCTTCCCCATGCGGAGGGAGTGAAGGGAGAATCTTTGAAAGAGGAAATGTGTTCAGGGAATTTATAGAGAGACACAGTCTGTGGCCTGTAACATTTGCAGAAGGCAAATGAATGTCCATTATTCATATGTTTGCTAAGTATCTGGGACTAGACGCCATGCAAGTCAAACATCAGGTTAGGGGGCTGAATTTTTTGTTTCTAAAAATAAAAATGATCGAAGATGTCTGCTTTATCTCCTGAGTCTCCAAAACATTGATGATGTGGGTTATGCATATTGGGGAAATTTTACTTACCACTTTACTTTTAGAGTTTTCCTTCTCCTCCGTGCACCTTGCCTACACAATTGGAAATGTGGAAGAAAATCCGAAGTAATCATCTTCCCAGCAGTAGACCACGTTAATTCTAGTTCCTACCTGGCGTTATTCTTCTCTAACCCTTCCTTAGTAACAGCATTTTGTTCCTATCTGTACCCTCCCCGTGATCCAGGACGGGCCAAACCAGCCCCAGCAGTCACAGTGATCTAAGCCACTCCGGGGGCGTCTTTCCTTTGTCAGCGATTGGGAGAGGCAGGAGCATTTGACTCCATTCTGGCACTGTGACTTGAGATCTGCTGTGAGATTCTGGAAATGGCTTCCTTTACCTGAAAAAGCAGCACTAGGTGCACGATGCTCCCTTTATGCTGCCACGTGTTGATGCCTGGAACTGTGGGCACTATCCTAGGCCTGCCAGCAGCATGGAGAGTGAAAAGATGGAGGGAAAGGGAGCCTGGGCCCTGGTGGACTTGCTCAGTTGACTAATTCTGGGCTTACCTGACTTCCACACTTGTGGTTGAGAAAATAAATTCCTTTTCGGTTTATATTATTTTCGTTGAAATTTCTGTTATTTGCCGCTGACAGCACCTTAACTGATAAATTCTGTCCTAAGCTCGGAGCATAGCACTATTCTCCCAGAGCCACACAAGTGACTAGTCATCTTTCTTTATTTCCTCTTTCTTCATCTCCCCAATTCTATCCATTTTACCTCCTTAGTTTAAAAAAAAAAAATTCTGTTCCCCATCTTGCTTTTGTTCCTGAATGTCTTTCTTTTGAGCTTTTAGAATATTTTCTAACTGACCTCCCTGTCTGCAGGCTGGGGCTCTATGTCTATCCAGCCAATTGTAACCATAATATCCTTTCCAGAAGGGAAACTAAATCCCATTATTCTTCCACTCAAATTCTTTAACAGTGTCTTACTGTTAGAAATGGTCAACAAAGTCCAAACTATTTTCATGGTTTACAAGGTGTTCTACCATCTGGTTCCTGCCAAGTTTTGTATTCTAAAATGCTCTTTTAGGACATTGTTCAACTGGCTCCTACTTATCCCTCAAGACCTAACTAAAGGAAAGAAGTTCCCTGTACATTACTGCTGACCCATTCTGGTCAATGGATTACTCCCTCTTTGTACCACTTTAGTATCTTATAGGCAGCTTTACCAGTACTTATATCAAAATATCCTTGGTATTTGTTTGTAATTCTGTCTTTTTCAGTAAACTACAAACTCCTTGGAGCCAGGGGCCATGCCTTATTTATTTTGGAATCTCTAATGTGCAATCGACTAATCTGTTCACAGTAGGTGTTTAACAAGTACATTGTGATTGATTTTGGAGAGACGTCTACAGGGCAAAGGTGGGAAATTTTAGCTCAAGAGGGCTTAAGTCTCGATGTGAGAAATGTATATAGTATCTCTGCTTTCTTCACCTTTAGTTAATAATGCCTGTATCATGAGAGGGTACGATCAATACCACAATAACCAGGATCCCATCAGAGAGATTATATTGTTCTTTTTTTTCTTTTTGATTTGCACTTGTTTTGGAAAATCATTCAGGAGTTATTGATAAATGGCCTCTTAAAAGTCATAAATTGCACTAAATAATGATCAAAGTATGAATAGTTCAATAATCCAATCCATAAAGAAGTAGTTACTGCATGTCTATTACACGCCCGGTATTTTTGCTTTTTTATCTTTTCTTTTTTTCTAGGAGCAGGTTAAATGACTGTATAACTTTGTGAATTCTTTTGAGAAATATATAAATAAAATACAAGATCTAGTGATCTAAAGGTCAAAACAATGTAATTTTCATCCTTGTTTACAAGGAGAAAATACAATTTTGGTTAAGGGTAAACCACAATGCTCATAGGAATATAGCAGCCTTGATCTATGCTCACTTTATGTGGAAATAATTTATAGTTTTCTCTATATTTTACAAAAAGGATTCATTACAGGATCCTCTGGGCACATGTGCTCTGCATTAGTTAAAAGTCTGATCAAATGACTGTATTGATAGCAAAGTTGAATGAGGAAATAAAATTCTATAGCAAAATTTCCTTCATGTTTATCTTCAGAGACTACATTGAGTAGACGCAGGCAGGCAGAAGGCAGTCTACTGTAGCTAGATTGTGGATTTATACAAGTACTTTTCTGAGTTTGAGATTTGGCCAATTATGACTTGGAAAAACCATGTAGCCATTTTAGGGTCTAATTTCGTTCCAGATCTAAAAATAATGATAAAATTACCTACATCTGGATTTTTTTTTCAGTGTGATAAAAATGGGGAAACTAGTTTGGATGACAAAGCCAGGTAAGATAGTGTCTACCGATCAAAGCTGCCTGAATCCTACCACTCACTAGCTGGGTAACTTTAGTTGGGTTACTTAACCTCTCTGTGCTTTAGTTTCCCCCTGTGTAAGTGGAGGCGATGATAATGCCTATCTATAGAGTTTTCATGAGGATTAAATGTGCTAATGTTTTTTGTTGTTGTTGTTGTTTTTTGTTTTTGAGACAGAGTCTTGCTCTGTCGTCCAGGCTGGAGTGCAGTGGCGCGATCTCGGCTCACTGCAAGCTCCGCCTCCCGGGTTCACGCCATTCTCCTGCCTCAGCCTCCCGCGTAGCTGGGACTACAGGCGCCCGCCACTGCGCCTGGCTAATTTTTTCTATTTTTAGTAGAGACGGGGTTTCACCGTGGTCTCGATCTCCTGACCTTGTGATCCGCCCGCCTCGGCCTCCCAAAGTGCTGGGATTACAGGCGTGAGCCACCGCGCCCGGCCAAATGTGCTAATGTTTATAAAACACTTAGAGCACAGCCTGGCACATAGGAAGTGCTGTGTAAGTGTTTGGTGGATAAACAATAATTTGTATTCATCTCCTGACACGGTTCTAGCAAACAGAAATCTAGAGTAGAGCCTTGAATTTTGCCACGTCAACATAAAAGGGCAACTAGAAGAAAATAATGTAATAATATAACTAGGGAAAAAGGGAAGCACCTTGTTTAAGACTTAATTAGGTCAATACAAAATATAATTTCAAAGCTTTGGCTTGGTGTTTTTGTAGCTTAGGGAACAGCCATTAAAAGGTACAAAATTGATATTTTAAAAAAAGTCCTGTTAGAACAATAAATGGCAAATTAGACAGAAAAAGGAGGAAAAAGTTTTGATGGAAGGAGCTAACCAGGCTTTCCAACAATGAATGGCACAATTAGACAGAAAAAGGAGGAAAAGGTTTTGATGGAAGGAGCTAACCAGGCTTTACACAAGAATGTGGACACTAATTCCATTTTGAAGAAGAGGTGGGAGGGATGGGTCTTTCACCTTTCAGAGAAATGCCTTACTTCCTCCATGCTTTCCAAGCCTTGCCTCTAAGAATGTTAGTTTGTGCATGGAAAGCGTATGGTTTTGTGTTGAGGGTAGGATGGGGATGGTGGTAGAGATGGACAGTCCCAACAGTTATTTGTTAGAGTCAGGGAAGAATAGGAAAGTGTAGCCACAGCTTACCCAGGTGGAGACATCTCAGATGAAACCAGACTGGCAGTGCCCTTCCTGGCCTCTCTGTGCCAGCAGATGTAGATTACCAAAGCCCACCCTGAATTCCTATTTTGAGTCCCAGCGGAGAATAATTCTAGAGTATTCTAGAGTATTCTGGAGTAATTCTAGAGTTTCCCCAGGCTTGGGGAAACAGAGCTCAGAAAAAGGTAAGTCTGACTCACTGGGCAGAATTTATTTCTCAAAAGGGGGATTGAAATGATAGTAGATATGTAAAAGGAGAGACAGACAACCCGAGTGAAGAGAGCAAGACTAGGAATTGAGCGTGCCATCAAGGTGCAGCAGTGAAAGGATTTATCAGACTAGGGGATAATCTGATGAAATAAACAGTTAGGTTAAAACAAACAAACAAAACAAAACTCCTGTCTCCTGTAATTCTCTTTAGTTATTACTAATCCCCAGAGAAGTTTGAACCACTTGTCTGTCTTTGCATGGTGGTGGTTGTGTAGAAAATAAAAGAATAAGGACAAGAGGAGTGGGCCTACTGCATGGTCACCCTTCTTTCTGCAGATTTGAAGACACTGTTCCAAGGGGCCTGTGTCTAAAATTTCCAGACTGTAACCACTGGGCACAAGTGACTGCTGATCTATGGTGGAGCTGGGAGCTGTGGGGGAGGAAAGGAGGAAAGGGATGGAAAACTCTGGAGGGATCTACAATAACATTCCTCTTTCCCAGTATGTACTAAAGGAAAGTGCCTTTTTGGTATTGGGTACTGGCACTGGCATTTGGTATTGGTGTTATTATTACCCCAATAATGAATACAGCAGTTTGCTGTGGCAACATCCTTTCAATATTAATAGTTATTATTGTAACTATCCCCATCATCATTATTATATTGGAATCCACTCTTCTCTAGAATTTATGAACCATAGAGTGTGCCAAAGGCTTTATTTATACTCTATCATTTAATCCTTAAGACAATCCTATAAAGCAGATATTGCAGCCATGTTGGTGAGAAAGCCAAGCTTAGAGAGGTTAAGGAACTTACAAATATGGCATAGTTAGTGACAGAGCCAGGGTTAAAACTCACATCAGTCTGACTCTCAAACCTATGCTTCTAACTTTCTCTATATACTTGTATAAATGATGAGGTCAGGACTGTCATCGGGAGAAAAGGGCTATATGACAAAGCCACAAAGATATGGTGATATCTTTCTGCTTAGGCTGCAGAAAAAAACTAGAAGTGATGTAGTGACCTGTCTTCTGATGCCTCAAACTAAATAAGAATTAAATAAGTCATGTGACATGCGAGTTAATGGCTTGCACCAATTTAAAAAATGTCAGGGAAGTCTTTAGCTTGAAAGAAATCAAGGGAGCTGTTACAGGACTAGAATGATATGTGTCAGAAGAGTCCTGATGCCATTTCAAGTCATCTCTGGAAGTGCCAAGGGACAACTGACCCTCTTCCTGGGAGAAAATATACACGGGAATATGAAATGGACTGGGCTTGGCAGAAGACAGTCATGAAATATGATTACTTCTTCTGACACTATTTTACTTTGAATCTGTTCTATTGGTTCTCCCTTCCTCTCCCTTGGTCATTATCTTAGGTTCCTCTCATAAATTTTCTGGTCACTTTGGGACGTTACAAGGGTCTCATTTTCAAGTTATGGAAAAGCCAAGTATAATCTAAATTAGGGGTCCCCAACCCCTGGGTCATGGACTGGTACCGGTCTGTGGCCTGGCCACACAGCAGGAGGTGAGTGGTGGGCAATGAGTGAAGCTTCAGTGGTATTTACAGCTGCTCCTCATCGCTTGCATTACCACCTGAGCTCTTCCCCCCGTCAGATCAGCAATGACTTTAGATTCTCAAAGGAACATGAACCCGATTGTGAACTGTGCATGTAAGGGAACCAGGTTGCATGCTCCTTATGAGACTCTAATGTCTGACGATCTGTCACTGTCTCCCATCACCCCCAGATGGGACCGTCTAGTTGCAGAAAAACAAGCTCAGGGCTCCCACTGATGCTACATTATGGCAAGTTGTAGAATTATTCCCTTATATATTACAATGTAATAATAATATAAACAAGGTGCACAATAAGTATAATGAGCTTGAATCATCTCAAAAACACTTACCCCCCGCCCACCTCTGGGCTGTGGAAAAATTGTCTTCCATGAAATTGGTCCCTGGTGCCAAAAAGGTTGGGGACTACTGATCTAAATTAAATCTCCAATCTCTCATCTAATTGAACGAAACTCTATTTCCCAGCTCAGACCTGGTCAGGGGTCAGAAAGGGGTGGGGCATCTCCTTTTGCACCACTATTCCACTTTTCTCTTTTCCTCTCCGCTATGCTATACCTTACTCACTGTGCCACTTCTGGCTCCACCAGCGCCAGGAAGAAGTCTAGGCATTCAAGCAAGACACCAAAGTCCAACCTGAATGGGGGTACTGTAATCTGGTATCAACATTTTTGGAAGTGGCCCAAATGCTGGTTCTTTGGCTCTTGGGGCAAGTTCAAGGTCTCCTCTCTGCCTATCACCACCCACTCAATGCTGCATCCCCAGGATCACCTGAACAGCACTCATCTCTGACAGGTGACAGACTCTCCAGCTGACCTCCTCTCTGCTCCTAACCTTTGGGTTAACGCTGCTCCACCCTCAAGGGAGTCATCTTGGGAAAGATCCTTTAAAGATGGCTCTGGTTCAGCAGCATTTGGCAGCATGCCCTGTCCTGGAATGGTGCTGGGATAGGGGTCACAGAACCAAGTTTGCTCTACCATGGCATGTCCAGAAAGGATGGGGAAGCACCTCTCTTGAAAATGTGATGGCGAGTCTTAATATGTCAGCTTTGAGGCTTCGGCAGAGACTTCAGACAAAAAGAGAAGTACCATTTATGCTCTCGTTATTTCAAGACAAATAGAATCAAATACATAGAACCAGAAAGTTTTTATTTGATTTGGCTGGTACATCCTACTCCCTTGCATTAGCATCGAGGTCATTTTACTCTGACCTTCTTATTCAGTTTGTTTTCTGATGAGGAAATAGGGACCTGGTTTGTTGCACTACTTACCTAGGGAGCTATCATTTTTTAGTACCTGCTAGTACATATACTTCCTGATATAAACCTCACAGCAGCCCTACAAGATAGGTACGCTTATCTCCATGTGACAGATAAGACACACTGAGGTCAGGTCACTTGTCCATAGCAACACTGTTAGGATGGAGCAAATCCAGATTTCACCCATGCTGCCTCCAAAGGCTGTGTTTTTCCTGATATTTCACACTTGCCTGTCCACAGCTGAATTTAGGCATCCTGGCTACTGATGGCCTTCCAGCTGGTCAAAATACAGATTGACCAGGCCATAATCAGATCCCAAGGATTTCCTACTTCTAGTTAATCAAAATGCAAAGTAGTGGGCCTCAGTCTTAACTGTATATTTGAATCACACGAAGAGGTTAAAAAACAAAACAAAACAAACAAACAACAAAAAAACACACCACTTCTGAAACCTCCCCAAGCCAATTAAATCAGAATCTCTGGGTCTGGGAACGGACTCACGCATGGAGTGTGCCAAGCTTGTCAGATATTTCTAATTGCAGCCAGGGGTAAGAACCATTCCTGCTTACTTCAGTACTTTCTGGGTTGCAGGTGAGAATTAACGTTGCTAAGAAAGTAGGTTTTGAAAAGAAATACTAGTAGATACTTCTATGCAACCAAAAGGGAAGTTACCAAACAGTATATCCTTGATATTTCAGTTACAAATATTCCATGTGCCTAAATGTCACTCTGCTAACATACGAGACAAAGGAATGAAGATACAGTAGGTTATATTTATTACTGTCTGTCTCTTAACTATGTCAAGTTACCATTTAACTTACTAAAATCATTATTATAACACAGAAAGAAACTCAAAGGAGAAGTAGAATTTTCGCCAGTAACCTGAGGTCATATTATTAAGTAAGCTCTGAATAAGGGTAGTACGATTGTAGCCAACATAGAAAATGAACACAGTAGCTACCAAAGCACCATTCTCTGAAACAGAATCAAATGATGCTATATAGTTTAATTACCACTTCCCCATATTTATTTCATTTGACTTTCATCACAATTCTGTAAGACAAGTGATGCTATTATTCCTGTGTAACAGGCGAGGTTTCTGAGATTCCCTATTGTGAAAAACTTACCCAAGGTTGGAACTAAAGCCCAGATTTTCTAAAAAATTGTCTTTTTTATACTACTTCACACTAACAGGAATGATCTAGGGTCAACAGCTCTTTTGTAATTTCAAAGCCGATCCAAATTCAGGGTAGGAGGCAGTCCTGCCATTTGCATCTGTGTTGATTTAATAGCTATAGTGACTCAGAAAAGCTGACTAGTGGGAACAATTGGAAATGAGCAGGGGAAATTGCTTTCAACGTAGCACCCATGAATCAATGGTTATTGTTGATTTGAACAGTTGTTAAGAGTTTACTGCTATGAAATCGGAAAAGCAGTCATAGAAAAACCCCAAGGGTGAACAGAGCTTTGTCAACCTCCAACAGAGGGCTTTGACTTCTCTTCTCTCGTAGGACTTCACCAACAGAGAGCAGAGTGAAAAAGGATGCCACTTCCCAGAGGAGAAGCCACAAAGAGGGAGTCTGGAGTCTGACTAACCACTGCATTCATAAGGAGATCCCTGCATGAATAATTCTAGATCCAAGCACTCCTGCTAAATGCTCAGTGAAGCATGACATTTGAAGGTTTTATGCATTTTGTTCCAATTAGCTATGTGATTTATTCCAGGAGTAGGAAATAAAATATTTCTAATAATATGACATAGACCATATACCGTGGTGTCCATCATTGAAAATAATACTGTTCATCTGAATCTCAGAATTCACATGGCCTCTTACCTGCAACACAACCTGATTAGAATGGTATGTGGATCCTTTCTAGAAAACTTAAGATGGGTCCTTCCCAAGGGGTAGCTGTGGCACTATTCTCTGAAATCTGAAAACAAATACTAAGGAGAATGAAGCTGCCCTTGGGATAGCCCGGTGCATAAAGCCCTGGATGAGGTCTGCTTCTCGGTCGATTCTCTATTCCAGTCTTTGGATCTGGCTGTTCCCTCCCTGATCTATACCTCTATGATCCCAACCATCTTCCCACAGATCCCTCACCTGTCCTGTGCTTCTAACTCAGATCCAGTCTTCCGACTCTGAGTCTCCCTTTGCTTATTTGTCTATAAAATTCTTGGCCTTGATTTATATCTTGATTCAAATGGTGAATATTATTACCGAAGGCAACGTTAGGTCTTACTTTTAGGTAATGTCAGTTATATATCGTTTTAACCTACTGACTTCTCCAGGGTCACCAATTCATGTTGATCCTGTGGTATAGATCAAACGTACATGGCAGATGAGTGGGTAGACTATATGGACAGTTTCAATGCTTTCTATGCCAAAGTAATGATACTATCTTGAAATATTGCATTTTAAAATAGCTATACATTTTATGTGAAAAAAAAGACCACCTTAAATTACCTTAAAAATTCAAAGTCCTCATTCACTCCGAGAACTAATTGTATGAGACTGTGGTCTTTTCTATTCTTATCATTGCTAGGTTATGATATTCATATCATAATAACATTTTATATTATACTTGGAATATTGTGTGGTCTCCTTTTTAATACAGCATTGTTTTACATAGGCTTTCTAAGTATTTACATAGTCCAGATATTCATCATTTTCATTGCCACAGACTTTATTACCATATTAAAGTTCTAAAGTTTGCTTAATCACCCCCTAATTGTTGAGTATTTGGGTTGTTTCCAGTTATGTGCTATTACAAATAGAGTGGCTATAAACATCCTTGTACAAGTAGGCTTAAATGCTATTTTCTTTAGACTATTCCCCAAGGTGGGAATACTTAGCTTAAGGGGCATGATCATTTTATTTAGCTCTTGCAGTGCCAGTATACTCTTGAAAAATAACAATAATTAGCAGGGCTGCCGTTAATAAATGGGAGCACCTGGGGATCTCTATTCTTTGTCTACCTCGATGAATGTTTACATGGTCATGAAAAAAATGACATCGCTGCAAATCTCTACAAAAACAATGGTCTGTGGACAGCATCTTCAGCAGCCATGCATGGCCACAGGACTCTGCAGGGGTGTACATCTCCTGGTAATCGGAAGCCAGCAATCTGTAGATGCAGTGTTGGGGGTGGCTGTGTATTCTGATGATTCAGCTTCAGGCCCTCTGTGTGTTTTGGCTGACCTGCTAGAAATCAGTACTCTGGGGACAGCGAAGGGGAGGGGACAGAGCCAGGGGGCAATGATTTGGAGTTTGAAAAAAAAAAAAAAGTCTAGATAAGGTGGCTTGGAATTCTTCTGGCTTTCCCAGATTCAAATTCCTCAAAGCCATCTATTTCATACCCTTTTACAACCACCACAGCTGGCTCCCCCTCTTCCACCTTGCCACTGTGGTCACTGCAGATGATCATGCTTATTTCTGTTTTACACTGTCATCAGCCCCGGATTCCTCCAGAGGTTACTGGCCTGGAAAAATGGCTTTCAAATCTAATGAGATGGGTGTTCTCCTCAAGACAGAGTAAGTTAATGACCACAGCAACTCTGCTGAATTCCATTTCACCTGACTGTAGGACCTGGCATTTGAAACCGAGATTAGCTAGAGAGGCACACTGTCTCTTTGACCTCTATTTCCCCCTGCCCCCTGCCGAGTCACTGGGGAGCCATATGGACAGAATCACAGAGTTTCCTCCTCCTTTTCCAGCCTGTGCTGAATAGTCATCTTACCCTTCTTTCCTCTTTGCTCTTAAAGCTGTCAGCTCTGTTGTGGATAAGAAAATAAGTTCCTAACTTGCTTCAGGGTAAAAAAATGTGTGGAAAATGTCTATTCCTTTTTTTCTTCAGATTCCAGAAAAATAACTCCCACTCTACTGGTGGGAGCATCACATAGTGACTCAGAGTCAGGCGTTAGGTGGAGATGGGAAGGGAACATAGTGGATTTTGCACCTCACTCGGCTCAAGGGAATAATAATTGCATGGACTCTCAGCTTCTACCATCTCCTCACTCACCACCACCAGTTATAGTTGACACGAAGATAAACAGAAAAATGTCCCCTCAAACATTTGACATTATTACCATATTATTTACTTTATGGTAAATGGGCCTCTAACATTTGACATTTTTTCCCTCCATGTACTCTCGTTGAGTTCAATGATTAGCCTTATTGAAAGAGACATTACTTTTTTTTTTTTAAAATACCTCTTTATTCTTTCTAATCACTTTTGTTTTTCTTTCAAACTTCACTTGTTTGGTATGAGATTGGGGGCATCACAGGAGGCAGAAGTGGTGAGTTTAAAATTATCCACCTTATTCCCCCATGAATTCAGAATTCACAGTAGATAGCCTATTTTCTTGTTCTCTGCCAATTCACCATAAATTAAACATCTCACCAGATTCTAGGCCCATACATTCGTGAGAGCTCCCTAGTGATCCAATAAATCATGCAGTCAGATGCTGTGTCTAGTATTGTATCTACAAGTTTTATTTCTTTTTATATTCTTATTATTCTCATTTTACTCTTCATACTAAAATAATTTCATGACCTTATAAACATGGCTCTCAAGGGGACTTTGGTAGAGAATATAACTGTACATATTTAGGAAGGTTTTTAAACAATTTAAAGTTTTTAGAAATCATGTTTAGAAAAATGCTTGCATAGTTTTCTACTAAGAATCATAACATGCACACCCTGTTAAAATAACTTTCCCCCCAGGAGCTGGGAAGGGTATATAATTAACTATTTTATTTATGGAATAGCTGAGATAAATATGCAACATTCACTTGGATGAGCAAATCCTTCTGTGATATTGTTGCATTTAAAAGTCTAAAGGTGATTTTGTTTGAAAAGAATATTTTAAGGTGAGATTTCTATTGTGAAAATGTGAAATATTTACTCAGAGTATCAAGAGTTGTGCCCCATCTTATCAGACAGATGCTGACATTTCTTGAGGTATACTTAGATGATGCCAGGTGTTGACTCCTGGCCCCTTTTCTGGGTCTTAGATTTCCCCACATCTGTACCACTGGGGTTCTTTTTGACAACCCTCACCCCTGCATACCCACCCAGACCCATGCAGGGATGTTCAATAAAGTCACCAGGGGCATCACCGTTCCTCTTCAGGATTCCCAGGCCACTTTCATTCACCTGCTCTGTGGGTGCTGCTCACCTTCTCAGCTTCTTCCTTAAGCATGGAATCTCAGCTTACTCCAGCCAGGTCCCTGCATCCTGGCTGTAGTGTTAGACTTGCTATTCTAGTTTTAGCTGTCAGCTCTCTGTCAGAATTACAATTTCTGGTCTCTTATCTCTGGCTTCCCCCATCACAACCATAAATAAGAGGCAGCTGGCTGGGCGCAGTGGCTCACACCTGTAATCCTAGCACTTTGGGAGGCCAAGGCAGGTGGATCACTTGAGCTCAGGAGTTCAAGACCAGCCTGACCAACATGGTGAAACCCGGTTTCTATTAAAAAGTACAAAAATTCACTGGGCGTGGAGGCATGCACCTGTAGTCCCAGCTACTCAGGAGGCTGAGGTGGGAGGATTGCTTGAATTCAGGAGGCAGAGGTTGTGGTGAGCCGAGATTCCACCACTGCATTCCAGCCTGGGCGACAAGGTGAGACCCTGTTTCAAAAACAAAAAAAGAGGCAGCCAACCCGCCCCCTCCCCCTGCCACCCACCACAAGCCCAGGGGCCCAGACTGGAAGAAACTGACCATGGTCCATTTGCTGTCTGACAGGGAAAGAAGGTCAGCCACTCAGAAAGAATCTGGAAATACCATGAGGAAATAACACCAAACTCTGAGCCAAAATCGTTTTGATTTTTCATATGCTTTGTGTCTTCATCTTCCTCTTTGGTTCCTGAAGCTTTACATACAGATATAACTTTCAGAGGAATCGCAATGTGCCTTAGTAAATGTAGTATTGCACCCATCCAGCAATACTGTTTAACTTTTAATAGAAACAGGAGATGAACCCCTGGCTTTGAGAAAGTTCCTGTGAAAAAACCAATTAGATTTTGCCAGGGAAGAGAGGATGTCGCCATATTTTCTAGGAGGAGTCACTGCCCAAAATATTTTAAAAACATTCTTTGCTGTGCTGGATCCAAAAATGGTCAATCATTCTCTTTTTCACCCTTCCATTTAATAGTATTAAAGAAGTCTGAGTATTAACAAAATACTAAAAATTCTTAGTAGGGCTTATTTGGTGTCATTCATTCATTACAGATGACCAATAAACTTTCCTATGCTTATGTATCAATTAACAGAAATGTTGCATATAACTTTAGTAATCCTGAGGGGTGTTCTTCCTCAACTATGTGCTGGACTAGGTGGGCTCCAAGCCCTCTCTAATATTACATTTCTCTGATTTCAAATGTTTTAAACATTTTTTTAATTGTAGTGAAATTCACATGACATAAAATTAAGTCCTTCAAGGGGAACAATTCAGTGGCACTTAGCACTTAGTACATTCACAGTGTTGTGAGCTACCACCTCTACTGACTTCCAAAATATTTTCACCACTACAGAAGGAACCCCTCTTGGTGTATTCTGTCAATGACCATAGAGTGACACTTCACACATTCATTCAGGCTGCCTGTCAGATACAATAACACCTGCAGAGCTGAAATCAAGTTTCATTAAGTGAAATACCTGAATCAATAAAGTCCATACCTGAAACTTCAGCATGGATCACATCTTTGGTTCCACAAAAGTAGCATTTTGGTGGTGTCAGGAAATAATTCCAGAGGACAATGGTGCATCCAAAATATAGCAATCTGGTCAATAAGTCGGGCTTCCCCAACAAAGTGTGCATCTCTAAGAGTTTGTCAAGATGCGCTAACAGAAAGGTATGACTGTTCCTAGAAGCTTTATGGGCAGAGCAGTGTTGTTGGAACTGACTACCTATTTGAAGGTGCTTGCCTATGAACAGGTGTGTATAGATGCCATCATAATAGCTGCCTTCTCTTTGTTGGTGAGTTCTTAAAATTTCAGTGATCCTTGATTACTAAAGCTGATAAAAGCACACTCTCAACCTTTTCCTTGCCAATACACACACAAGAAATGAGAGTTCAATATCTCAGCATACCAGCTTGGAAGCTCCAATCTAAAATATTGTGTGCAATGCAATACCTTCCATAAGTATTTGTAATTCAAGATTCTCTAAGGTGCATAAAGTTTGTGTTTGCAAAAACTTATTTGAACTATTGATTCACTGTCTTGAGGCACTCTCTAGAACATGGTGGAAGTTACACAGCAAAGATAAAAAATAAACACTTGTATTATATTTTCTTGAATCTCTTTCAAACCTGCTTGAGATTTGTGATACGGGCAGTAAAATAGACCTCGGCAGTTAACAAATAGCTTTGGCAAGTAATCTTTCTAACATTCACATTGACATTTTGATATACATTTTTAAATGTTGGATGTTTTTAGGATATGTTATATCAAATGGAAGAGACTGCATATGTGGTAACTCTTTTAATAGTTTTCCGCAATTCTCTGAACAGATGGATAGAACTCTTATCATTCAGTGATTACTCTGAAATTAATAACAGGAGTTTTGAGTGGCACTGTGAGAACAATGCAATATGTAACGCTCCAGTTCTTACTGTTCTTTTTGATGGTTGTTTTCATAAACAGACTTTCAAATTTGGCCCTGCTGTTAGGCACTGAACTGCAGAGCGTCTGGACAAATAAAATGACCAGTGCCTACAAATTAGTGCAAGACACTAATAGTCCCTCGGAGCATGCATCTTGGTTTGCATTTCAACAGTCATTCTCAGTGAAGTAGCAATGATCAATAAATACTAAACAATGACCCCAAAAAGCTTATTTATTGATCAGGGCTAACTACATCAGAAAAATAGGAAATGACTTGTGGATACATTTTATGCAACTCAGGGCCATTTTACAGTGGAAAGAAAATGCACCTGTCATAGCAGGTAACTTAAAGAAATCTGTTGGCCTTAAAATATTTACCAGCCTGAAACATTTCCACTAGCTTCCTGGTGAGTCTGTCATTCCCTTCTAATCATGCAGATCATTAAATTCAGATTATATCTACATATGGCAAGCAATTCCAAGTGGCTCCAAATGTCTTTCTTCTGCTACGTGGCTTATTTAAATAGCCTCCAAAAATGTGTAGAAAGAGAGAAAAAGGGAGAAAAAAACCCAAGACATGTTATCCAAATACTTCGCTTACATCTGGCATATATGTAGTAACATTCTATGAATGGGTGAAGAAAAGTGAGTGAATGAAAGAAAGATGTATTTCTATTTTGTGGATTCTTCTTAATGCATTCCTGGGCTTTCCAGTAGAGTGCGTCTGCATAGATCTAGCCTTCTTCCAATTCTGTGGTCAAAATATTTGCATTCAATGTCATTGTTAATGGGTAGGAATTGACAGGTGTCACAGAAAAATCTTGTTACATCCTCATTGGGAGGTAAAAAGAAGTTGGCTGTGAGAATGATCCTATGCATCTTAACCTTTCCAATGAGGTCTGAGAGTTGCTCTGTGTGGTCCCCTCCCCTCAGTCCAGCAGAATGGGATGAGTTAGAGAAAATGCGTTGCTTTAATATTTTATCAATTCCCAGAGAATTTCATGCCAAAGGATTTGCCACCCACACACATTTGTGCAGACTCCTTATAAGTTGTTTTTTTCTTGTGAATATGTGGTCAAAAAGAAAACAAGATTCTGTTTGTTAAAAGGATATAAGTTACTTACAAATCCAAAGCTTTTTCAAAATACTAACAAAAGAAGAGAATAGCCAAAATATTGTAATAGCTATTGGATCTCTATTCTGAGTGCTGATGAAAGAAGTCTGCAGTCTCTTCTTCCTGTGAGAAGAGGGAGTTGCAATTGTAGTTGTATCTCTACAAATACAACTTGGTTTTGCATTTCTACATAGTTTACGCATTGATCGGAAAGAATGTTTAAATATTTGGATCTTAGAGGATTAAAATAAACCCTTTAAAATTAAGAAATTAAAAATTAAGAAAAGATAAAAGAATAGAAGACAAAAGGTATAGGGTGGGTGGTAGAGAAAGAAAAGGAAATTGAAATGAGGGAGTTGGTGGAAGGGAGAAATAGGGGGAGGAAAAGGAGCAAATAAATACAGGAGACAGTAGAACACAAGGAAGATAAAGTGGAGACAGTGATAAACCAATTCAGAGTTAAGGAGAAAACCTTCTTACTATCTTCTTCTCTAACTGCAAATGTTAATCTGCCAAATGTCTAAACTATTTGTGGCACTTTGCATTGCTGTTCACTCCGTATGGACTGAATAAATGGATACATTACAGATTATCCTGAAATTCATTCTTGTGCTAGGCCAGTGTTTTTCAAGCTTAGAACTATTGACAACTTGGGCTAGATAATTCTTTGATCATACTGGCTGTCCTGTGCATTGTAGGATGTTGAGCAGCATCTCTGGCCTCTACTTACTAGATACCACAGCACCATGCTTCCTGTTAGACGTGACAACCAGAACTGTCTCCAGACATTGCCATATGTCCCCTGAGGGCAAAAAATTTCTGGTTGAGAATCACTGTCCTAGTCCTATGTCACACTGTACTATATCTACTCAGCGCTATGAGATGCACTTGGTAATTAGTGACAATGAGATATTTAGACATCAGGATAAAAATATGTCACACTGTAGTTGAGAAACTAGGATAGTTAATTGGTCTCAGGGGATTGACAATGTACTCCTTTGCAAGAATGCTATAACATTATAATAGGTTTTGGCCAGGTGTGGTGGCTCATGCCTGTAATCCTAGCACTTTGGGAGGCCGAGGCGGGTGGATCACCTGAGGTCAGGAGTTTGAGACCAGCCTGGCTAAAATGGCAAAAACACATCTCTACTAAAAATACAAAAAATTAGCCAGGCATGGTGGTGGGTGCCTGTAATTCCAGCTACTTGGGAGGATGAGGCAGGAGAATTGCTTGAACCCAGGAAGCAGAGGTTGCAGTGAGCCAAGATCGTGCCATTGTACTCCAGCCTGGGCAACAGAGCAAGACTCTGTCTCAAAAAACAAAAAAACAACAATATAATAAGTTTTTTAAAAAGAAAATTGTTTATTGGTAGACTATGATGCTTTGTAATGATCATTCATAATTGACATATTGAGAAGTGTTATTGGGTGTCATTTTCATATTAAATATATGGTTATTTGCTCATTTTATGATTGTGTTATTATAAAACTCTATTATAAACTCCATTTTTTTCAAAACTCTAATAAACAGTGTGGCTGTATATTTTTAGTTGCAAGAAAGTCAAGTATATGCCTGATACTTAGAAAAATTAGAGACTTTGTCTCTTCTTCTTCTTCTTTTTCTCTCCAACAGTCACTGAGAAGTTACTGTGATATATTTTGTTCCATATTAATAGATCATTACTTGACCCTAAAAACCAAAACAAACACAAAGCAGAACAACAACAACAAAAAAACCCTTAGTCTGTGTACACACAAAGAAACAACACACATAAGTGGAGACGAAAACCAGTGAGAAGTTAGAAAAAGTAAGTTATTTTTTCAAAGACAAAACGAAGCTAGATACCACCAAACTCAAGGTGTACAACTGTAGAAGTTATTTAGAAAGTTTTTCTAAATGTTATTCTCAAGTCTCTGATGATCTAATTCAGATTTGCCACTGTAGTCCCTCAAATGTTTAAAAAGCATACACTGAAGTTATGTAAGTTCCCATTTCATAGACCTGCACGACCTCAAGGCAGGGGCCCATGAAAATAAATTCTTACGACATGTTTGCCAAACAGTGTGTCAGATACAGAGAAGCAACCAAAGTGGAGTTCTTGGCCTGTCCACTCCTGGTTAGTCCACATCTAGGCTCTGCACCTAATTTCAAGTAAACATATTGAGTGCCTGCCATGGGTCAGCACTCTGCCCAGCTCAGTCACTCATGTTCTCTGCTTTACTGCTCAGAAAACCCCATGTCATCAGTTCTGTCTTTCATACTTCAGAGAAAAGGTTTAGTAAGGTAAAGTAATTTAAGAAACCCAGCCAGTGGCAGAACTCGGAGTGGGTGGGAGTCTTTGAATTCTAAGGTCATGGTTTTTCCTCTACACCATGTCCATTTCTGTGGAAGCACAGTTAAGGAAAAATAGTGTGGAATTTTCCTCACTAAACACTCCCTCACATAGTTTTTACATCTCTGGAGTCCCCTGTCATTCAATATCAAAGTATCTTCAAGTTATGTTAATTGCATAAATGCTCAAAGATTGGAGAGACCATATCCAGGTCTGGAGGCACTGGGTGTGAATACACAGGTCAGAACAGTCTCTGTGAAAATGGGAGAACATTCCAAATACCTATAATTGTGTGTGTGTGTGTGTGTGTGTGTGTGTGTGTGCACAGTTGCATAATTATCTATTTATATAGTTACCTAATACATGTTCTGTGTTTGGTTGTTTTGTTGTTTGTTTTTTTGGGTACTGTGGTATATTTCATTTAGTTACAGGTCCCTGAAGATTAAGGACTTTGTTAACTGTCTCTGTTGTGTCTTTTGACAGTTCCTGGAGTAGAGCTCTGTATTTGACAGTTTCTGAGTAGAGTCCTGTATGTAGTGAAAGCACATTTCCTATTATTGTCTGATTTATATAAAGATGTTGCTGGTCATGCAATCAGTTGTACAGAAATTGGTAATACATGCCATACTGTTTCTTCGTGTATTTGAGTATGGAAGCACCTGTTTAAGTGTGTGTGTGTGTGTGTGTGTGTGTGTGTATACTTTCAAAAATAGATTGGAGTTATACTTTTCATAGTCTATATTTTATAAAACGTTATATCGTCATAACCATTTCATTACATTTATTTTATTTATTTGTTTTTTTTTGGAGAGACAGCGTCTCACTCTGTTGCCCCGGCTAGAGTGCAGGGGCGCAGTCTCGGCCCACTGCAGCCACTGTGCCTGGCCCATTTCATTATGTTTTAAACACACCTTTTATTGCATGAAATATATGCCACCATTTGGATGTACCATAATTTATTTATTTATTTTCATGTTGTGAATATTTAGCTAGCTTAAAATTTTTGTGTGACATAACAGTATAAAGAATTTTCTTATTAACAAATCTTTGTCTGAAAATACATATTTATCTTCCTTCTTATAGAGTTCTAGAAATCAGATGATTGGATCAAAAGGCAAAAACATTTTGATGACTTTCCAAGGGGTTAAATGTACTACTACAAGTTACACATGGGAGGGATTATCTAAAGGTAATCTCATCAGCATTAAATATTACCATTTAAAAATAAGTGCTTCTGCTCTGAAAGGCAAATGATAATATCCTATTGCTACTTTAAATTGCATTCCTTTGATTGTTAGTTTGATTTTTAGTAAGTTTATTAATGTAATTAAGAAAACTTGGTTCACTAGCTTAAGTTCAAGTTTTAAGAATAAACGTAGAGGCCGGGCACGGTGGCTCACGCCTGTAATCTCAGCACTTTGGGAGGCTGAGGTGGGTAGATCATGAGGTCAGGAGTTCGAGACCAGCCTGACCAACACGATAAAACCCCGTCTCTACTAAAAATACAAAAATTAGCCGGGCATGGTGGCACATGCCTGTAATCCCAGCTACTCAGGAGGCTGAGGCAGGAGAATCACTTGAACTTGGGAGGCGGAGGTTGCAGTGAGCCGAGATCGCGCCATTGTACTCTAGCCTGGGTGACAGAGAAAGACTCTGTCTCAAAAAAAAAAAAAAAGAAAAAAAAAAGAAAAGCATAAACATAGAAAAACTACAGAAGCAGATTGGAATGACAATGCCAAAGAAAATGATTCTTCAGTCTTACATGTTTTCAGTAATGCTCTCATTTTGATATGAATTATTGGTGTTTTCTGGGGTAAACAAACACAGAGGACTTTGACTCCTAAATACATATTTATTTTAACATTAACAGTAAATATTCAGAGAATGACTATTATAGAATTTGAACATACTGGGTCACATGGTTGATTTATTGTAACATGGGATTCTTACACCAAATGGAAATTACTTTCTGGGTGATTGCATTATATCCACATAATGGTTCAATAAATAAACAAGTGAACATCAGGTTATGAAAAAATGTGCTCTACATTTAGGCATAATAAATTGTCTTTCAAATACTGTAAAAAATGGAACACCACTTCAGTTGGAATATCTGAAGCACGGCTCTCTAAATTGAGCATTTAGAATAACCAGCTATCAGTTTAACCTTTCAATTAGCTCATTAAAAACATGTCCAGGCTTGGGCTGGCCCTCCTCTACGTCAGAAGACAAAGTCTTGTCCAGATGAGTAGACTGGCAAGAATGAATGATCACTTGGACTTGGTTATGGTCGCTTCCACTTTGTTCTACTTTGAAGCCAACTAACAGGCATGTAAAAGAGAGATGAGAGAGCCGATTACATGTGGTTGCATGTGGCTGCCACTGCCTTTGGGAGAAACACAGAAAGTATAGTAGTTGAGCAGTCTCCACACAGGGAGCACTTTGCCAGGTCAATGGAGCCCAGAATTACGGGATCTCTGACTTTTGTAACTGTATCTGGGGAGGGTCTTGTAGAATTGAAGGGTCTGCCACTACAGTATAGTGCGTGTCTTGCTCTTGTGCAGTTAATTTCTTCCTTCTTATATTTTTAACTTATCTTTAGTCTATACAAGGTCCCAAACCTAACATGTGACTGCTGCTTATTATTTTATGAATCTTTTATGCAGCTCTTTTATAAAAGTGATCTAGTTTGTAGTAAACCATTTAAAAGTGTTAGTCATGAGGACATATACGTGAACTATAAATGTAATATCATGAAAATGCATAGTAAATTAGGGTAAATTAAACATGATACTGTTTTTCTTAAAAATATGTATATACATACATATATACACAATACATATTTGCGTGTTTATATTCAAATACAACATATAATATCAAAAATTGCTTCTAAATTATCTGGTTCTAAAATTCATTCTAAATGGGTTAGACTATTATTTGATATGCTAAAATTTATAAGTAGATTAATAAACCCTTAATTCATCCATCCTAAAAACACTTAATTGAATTAAAAATTTCCAACAGACTCATTCGTTCATTCATTTACCAAAACAACAAACATTTATTATTTCTCTCCTGAAATGTAATGCAATGTGCCACAATAAATAGGATATTTTCCTTTCCTTATGAAGCCCATAAAAATTTTTGATGCAAGTGTTATTAGAGGCTTCAGATCCCTTTGGCCTAAGGGGTAAAGGAAATGTTTACTTTTGGCTGCAGAAATTCTGCACTTAGTAAATTAGGAAACATTTAGGCAGCTCTGTTAAATGATAATTACCTTTTGACAGGTGTCAGTAATGTTTAATCAGCATCACTGGATATGTTTATATGAGCTTGGGAAGAGTAACATAGTGTGTTATACATTCAAAAGTGCTAAAATGTTTAGAAGATTAATAAAGAAACATAAAACTAGACTGACCTTTAATCTGGTAATTGCAAATTGAAATATATATGCACCTAATCAAAAGGTCTTGTGCTGCATATCTAAAAGTGAGGAACACTACTGATTCACCAAGGTTCTGAAATGAAGGCTGCATGTTTTAGAGCATGTCTACAAGCTATAAACCATGCGGGGTAAGGTGATAAAGGATAGCAGCTATGAACAGTGGCTTTCCAGTTACACTGCCTTGAGTTCAAATTCTGAGTTAGTTATTTTTCAGTAGTGCAACTTTGAGGCAGATATTTTACCCAAGCCTGCAGTCTCTCTGTTCATAAAATAAGGAGACTAAGTGCACTCACTTCACAGGGTTGTTATGAGAACTAAATTAGATAATACACAAAAGCCCTCAATGATACTGGCATTGAGCATGCCCTTAATAAATACCACTATTACTAGGAAAAATATCGTTGACTTCCTTTTCAGGTCATTTTTCAAAATAATCGATTTTAAGAGTACCTCAAGACATTAAATCGGACTGTGCTTCTGTGCTAACTAATTTTGGTGTTTACTTGCACCTTATCCATTGGGCACCTGATAGTTTAGTTTACCGACCTAATGTGTGGGACTAGGAACCACGGCAGCCTTTTGGATTCCCCTTGTCAGTCATTAGTGAGCCCATCTAACTAGAAAAATCCTCTTAGTTCAGTAAAAGTTTCTGGTATTTTAAAATAAAATGTAGCATAACTTACAGTGGTAATGATCTGCTAAGCAAACATGAGCAGAACCATTCTCCCCCAGTTTGTATTTCAGTATTGGTTAGCATATCCACTTCCAGGCCCCGACTGAGCCAAATGCCAATATGCATGAGAACGGACTCTCCCATGGATGCTGCACTTCAGGATTTCCCCTCTGCCTCCTCCCCATCCCAACCTGGCCCCTTTTCATTGCCTCTACTTTTGCACAGTAGAAGGGTAGTCTTTTTTTTTTTTGAGACGGAGTCTCGCTCTGTTGCCCAGGCTGGAGTGTAGTGGCCGGATCTCAGTAGAAGGGTAGTCTTAAGAAGAGAACCTGTTGAAATGGCTGTGTCTGAGTCTTCTTACATTAAAAATGCATGCATACATGAAACAATACATACAAAGGGCAAATATGGAATATATTCATTCATGATATGATAGTTTTCAGTTATTCTAAACCAGAGCTACTTGACTGTTTTTTGTTTGTTTGTTTTTGTTTTTTTGAGAAGAAGTCTCGCTCTGTCGCCCAGGCTGGAGCATGGTGCTATCTCGGCTCACTGCAAACTCAGTCTCCTGGGTTCAAGCGATGCTCCTGTCTCAGCCACCCGAGTAGCCGGGATTACTTTTTTTTTTTTTTTTTTTTTAAATAGAGATGGGGTTTCACCATGTTGGCCAAGCTGGTCTCAAACTCTTGACCTCAAGTGAGCTGCCCGCCTCGGTCTCCCAAAGTGCTGGGATTACAGGCGTGAGCCACCGCGCACGGCCTACTTGACTGTTTAAACACACACATATTTAGGATTTGGATGGAAGAGAAAAAAGGGAGAAAATAACTCTTCACAGGATGCCAATATATGTCAGACACTATGAAGACACTTTCACATATTACCACATTTAATCCTCACTAAAATCACAAAATACATTATTAGTCCATAGTTTAAAGTCAAGAAACCCAGCCCAAAGAACTGAAGTATGAAGCTCCTGCCCAAGGACATACAGCCAGCAGGACACGGAGCTGTAATTTGAATATAGAGCTGACTAAAAGCCTATTCTTTCTGTACTACACAATGCTAAATAATAAGTTAGCTTCTCCAAGAGGATTTATTAATTCTTAATAAGTGTTTACTGAACACCTAGCTGCTATCAAAAATGGAGATAGAGGAAGGCACAGCGATATCACTGGGAGATGTAACCTTTGCCTTCATTGAAATAAAAATCTAATTGGGCATTAAAAAATTTCCCTGACATCTTAAATTTTCTATGTCCATTTATAATACTCTGAATTCACAAAGTACTTCCTGGCCTCATTAAAATAGGACACGGATATGAAAAACTATAAACCTTTTAGAGGAAAATATAAGAAGAAATCTTTGTGACCTTGGGTAAGGCAAAGATTTCTCAGGTTTAGTGGAAATAGTATGATCTATAAAAAAAATTGATAAATTAGACTTTATCAATGTTAAGAATTTTTGCTTTGAGAAACACACCACTAAGAGACTGAAAAGACCAGCCATACACTGAAAGAAAATAATCTCCAAATCATACGTCTGAGAAACGACTTATATGCAGAATATCTAAAGAACCCTCAAATCTGAACAATAAACAACCTAATTAAAACATGGACAAAAGAGGTGAATAGATATTTTAACAAAAAGAATATACAAATGGAAAATATATGCAAGACTGCCCCATTTCATTAGTCTTAAAGGAATTGCAAATTAAAACCACAATGATATATCACAATACACCTATTAGAATGGCTAAAATAAAAATGAAGGGAAACAGCCAAGTGTGGTGGCGCATGACTGCAGTTCCAGCTACTTGGGAGGCTGACATAGGAGGATCACTTGAGCCCAGGAGTTCAAGGCTCTAGTGAGCTATGATCACACCACTGCATTCTAGCCTGGGTGACAGCAGGAGACGCAGTCTTAAAAAAACAAAACAAAACAAAAACCTAAATAAACATACAAACACAGCAAGCAATAATCAGACAATACCAAGTACCGAGAAGGATGTAGACCCCTTGGAAATTTCATACATTGCTGGTGAGAATGCCAAATGGTATAGCCACCTAGAAATCAGTTTGATAGCTTCCTACAAAGTTAAATACACTTACTATATGACCCATAAATTTACTCCTACATATTTCAAATGAAATTAAAATTCATGTTTGCACAAAATCTTGACTATATCATTCCTATATGTCTGACTCTGGCAAAAACACAATGTCCCTCAGCTGAGGAATAGATAAATAAACTGTGGCACATCCGTATAATGGAATACTACTCAGAAATAAAAAGGAACTAATGATTGATAAAAGCAAGAATATGGGTTAATCTCAAATACCTTATGCTAGGCAAAAGAAGCCAGACTCAAAAGACTATATATTGTATGATGCTATTTATATGATATTTTGGAAATGATAAAACTATAACAACAGAGACTAGTTCTGCTCGGTGTTAATGATGGGTGAAGGGTTTGACTAGAAAGGGCTTGCCTGATGGATTTTGGGGGTCTCAGAATGACAGAACTCTTCCGTATTTTAATAGTGATTGTGGTTATGAATTCCATGCATTTGTCAAAATTCATAACAGTATACACCAGAAAGTGAATTTTACTGTACATATACTTTAAAAAGATGAAAATGAAAATTCAAAGTACCAAAAAAAGAAGACACCGAGATTGATGTAACTCAGCATAAGACTTCCTTGGTTAGCTTTGGTGAAGCATGGAAGGTGTTTGGAGGGGGCTAGGATTTGGCTTTAGTCATACTTCTTGCAGCACACTAACTACATCTTGTGCCCACTGGGATTTGTGCAGGCTGAAATAACAGCTGTGAGGTCTCAGAGCTCAGAGGCTTCTCTGCCACAGCTGAGGCTGGCCCAGTACCCCAGAGAGATTGCTTGGCCCTGGGCACCATGTACCCAAGGGAGAATGCAACTATTTGAGTACAGTTTCAAATACTTTTTTTTTTCTGCTTCTGCCTAGCCATTTAGATAGATTCAATAGAAAAAGTTCTTATGCTAGTCCTTTAAAGGTGAGAACATTAAGTAATCCTGGAAGTATATTACTTTTTAAAAATGACTAGGATCCTCTTAAGAAATACTTTCCTAAATGGAATAGCAAAGGTAACAAGATTCTAATTTATGGACAAGGCATTAGGAAAAGCAAATAGGATTCAAAGGCACCTTGGCTATTGTTAGAATCTTCACATAATCACTATCAAGAACAGTCAGACCTTGTGATTTCCAAATGTCTCTCATATACTTTAGGCAACCTTAAGTGCATTTAAAAAGTAGGGAAATTTCAGGTGTCTGGGTGAGTTTTAGGTGACGATGCCAAGAAAAGGATGCATTCTACGAACTTGTCAGAGGCAAATCTCTACTTTACACACTGGGAATAACCTTTGTTTTTCTAGATGTCAGTTTGAGTATCTAACATTTTAATTTATGTTCTGATATCTTTGAGAATAAATGTGTTCCCGTCATCCTCCTATTATCAGTGGAATTTGTAACTGCATCATCATCCCATAGCCTCTGCACTAGAGTGGATATGCCATGCAAGTTAACAGGCTTCCATCAGAATGGTAGCATCATAAATACTGAGTAAGGAGGTTTTTTGCCTACCATTTTTCAGACCATGATGACAATTTTCTTTAAGGAAAAAAGAAAGGAAGGAAGAAAGAATTCCAGCCAGATGCATAATAAATCTATTCCTACTATTCAGGGTAGAGAAAAATTTTGGTTGTTGGGAAGCATGGAGTAAATATGTTGCTACAGTGTGAAGAAATTTCTCTACATATTTTACAAATACCTGTTGTAATGGTGAATTTTAGGTGTCAACATGACTGGGCCAAGGGATGCCAGGTAGCTGGTTAATCATTATTTTTGGGTATGTCTGTAAGGATGTTCTGGTAGAGAGCTCAGCATGGGAATTGGTGGACTGGGTAAAACAGATGACCCTCCTCAAAATGGGTGGGCCCCAACTTGAGGGCCTGAATAGAACAAAAAGGTAGAGGAAGGTTGATTTCTTTGTCTGCCTGACTGCTTGAGCTGGGACATCAATCTCCTGGTTTTCAGGCTTTTAGACTGAGACTAGAATCTACACTACCATCTTGTCAGCTCCCAGGTCTCTGAACTACACCACAGGCTTTCCTGGGTCTCCAGCTTGCAAACAGCAGATCACGGGACTTCTCAGCCTCCATGATTTTGTGAGTCAAAACTTTATAATAAATTTCTTTATATACATTGTATTGGTTCTGTTTCTCTATAAAACTTTCCTAGTTAGAACTATAAAGTGTTATAACCATTTTTCATATAATTCTCCCTTTGAGAAGATACTTTATAATAAAATTTACTTAATTAAGGTTAAATTCAAAGAAACTGCTAGATTTCTCCCGTACCTGACACATTAACAAATATGTGGTGTCTCCACATTGCCCGTGGAAATGTGTATTATGAAAAACTATACATGAATTTCAAATTTCTTTTGCACAAATACAAACTTGCACTAACTTGCTCTAACATGTCTGAGTAGGATCTAGTCTGAGGCATGAAGAAGGATAAGATAGCAGTTTGAAAAGAGCCCCGATCAGAGAAACATGAATTCTGCTAAAATTGAAGCAGAAACAGCATCAAATATGTGGTGAAGATTGGGTGAAAGAAAAAAACCACTGATACTTTACAAAAAGTTTATGGGGACAATGCCGCAAAGAAATGAGCAGTTTACAAATGGATAACTCATTTTAAGAAAGGATGAGTTGATACTGAAGAAGAAGCCCTCAGCAGCAGAACATCCACTTCAAATTTGTTGATGCTCCAATTGAAGAGGACCAACAACAGCAGAAACAATAGCCAACACCTCAATTGGTTCAGCTTACACAATTCTGGCAGAAAAATTAAGACTGAACAAACTTTCCACTTGATGGGTGTCAAAACTGTTGTACCCAGATCAACTACAGACAAAAGCAGAACTTTCCAGGGAAATTTTTAATAAATGGGATCGAGATCCTGAAGCACTGCTTTGAAGAATTTTAGTAGGAGATGAAACATGGCTTTCCCAGTACAATCCTGAAGACAAAGCACAATCACAGCAATGGCTACCAAGAGGTGGAAGTGATCCAGGTAAAGCAAAGGTGGACTGGTCAAGGGTAAAAAGGTCACGACAACAGTTTTTGGGGGGATGCTTAAGGCACTTTTCTGTTGACTTTCTGGAAGGCCAAGAATGATCACGCTGGCCAAGAATGATCACGCCTGCTTATTATGAGAGTGTTTTGGGAAGTTAGCCAAAGCTTTATCAGAAAAACTCCTGGGAAACTGCACCAGAGAGCCCTTCTCCACCACATAAATGTACCTGCTCATTCCTCCATCAAACAAGGGCAATTTTGTGAGAGTTTTGATGGGAAATCATTAGGCATTCCACTTTATAGTCATGATTTGGCTCCTTCTGAATGCTTTTTGTTTCCCAATCTTAAAAAGTCTATAAAGAATATTTGTTTTTTCTTCAATTAATAATGTACAAACGATTGCACTGGCATGGTTAAATTCCCAGGACCCTCAGTTCTTTAGGGCTGGAATAAATGGCTGATATCATTGCATACAAAAGTGTCTTGAACATCATGGAGCTTACGTTGAGAAATGAAGTTTACATTTTTAATTCTCATCTCTCAATTCCATTTTCCATGAACTTTTTGAAGTCCCCTAGTATGTGTGATTTTCCTATGTGGCTATGATTTCTACAGAAAGGTTTTTCTTTGAGTTTTGTCACAATTTCTAGTAGTGACAAGTAGAAGTAATGCTAGAAGCCTTTTGCCATTAGTGCATTCAGATCACTGAATTTTTCATGATCCTCCATCCTTTATTTTACACTGGTTCCAACTTTGATTTTCCATTGGTAGTTTCGTCAGACCAAGCCATGTGAATCTTTCTTCCTTGGATGCAAAACCAAGTAGTTGGAAAGATCTTTGGGGCATCTGTAATCTATGGGAATCAAATCACTTTGCATCCAACCGTAAATTTATGTATGTGTTTGGAGAATTCAAACACCCCAGAGTGTTTAGAAAAATTCTGTTTAATAAGCCCTCCTTCCTCTCATTGTTGGGCAGAAGGGGTTAGAAAACTAGCTGGCAGCTCAGTAAATGAAGTATGCTTTCACTTGGTCACAAAGGTCTGTTCATCTCTCAAATAGTGTACTAATAGATGGCAACAGAGTTTAAATGCTTTTGGAAAGCCTCAAGAAAGTGAAAGTTTATTATGGTGTTATAAGGTTTATTGGTAAATAATACACTTTAGAGAGTCAATGTTCATGATTTATCTTCATCTGATGAAGAAAAGACATTTCCTAACATGCATTATCAGAGTTAAAAATTGGAGTACAAAGAATTTTTATGTCTATGTATTATATAGTCAAATTTGGCATCCTTTTGTCATGAAAATTTATTTGCTCCTTGCATTAATGCTGTTTTTTAATTCATTCATTAATTACAGCCAAGTAAGAAAAGAATAATGTTCATTTGGCCAATAGGCAAATTCTAGTTATAAACCCAATTGTTTAGAAATAAAACCTGTTATGAATTGCTCTGGATCAAGAACAAGAGATTTATTGACTATTTCTATTTTCCCACTAGCAATGTGTCATTTGCTCCAACCAACCTTGACAGAACTTACACCTGAGGGGCTCCCACTTCCTCCTGGACTCACAAATTTGCCATAGTTCTGAGTGGAACAAGAGGATTCTTGTTATACTCTCTACCTGGGCTTCAGTTTCCTTTCAAATTATTATGTGGCTGATTTTGCGCATCGTTGTTTGTATGTATGTATGGAAGCAACTGTTGAGCTTCCATCCATCCATATAAACAGTGCACACAATCAGTCAAATAACAATTCCACAGTGATCACCAGTCAGAAGGCAGTCCGGTCTCAGGCTGCTGGGTCTCCAGGCTGCGTTTATACTTAAGCCACTTTACACAATCATAATGGTCAAAGGGTGATAGTAAGCCAAGACTAGTGACCTTAGAACTGGATGGAGTCCCTACTCCTTCCAAAATGCCAGTGTGGACGGTTTTCTGATATGGGTAGGTAAAGGTTCCTATCTCCATATGATCTGGAGATGAGTCACTTAAGGGCAGGGAGTGCCAGCAATACCTAAAGAAAGAGCTCATCCTACCCTATCCCAAACTTCCTTTTCTTTGGCCTTTGTAAAGCAAGAACTACCAAGGCTTCCCTTGTTTACACCCAAGCAGTCAGTCTACTAGCAGGGATCAAGATCTAGTGTGGAAAGCCATTAGTTATTTTCATATTCTTACATTCTAATAATTCTGTGGCTGAAGGAAAGCAATCTGTGGAGTCCTTCCTTATTTGAATTCATTATTTGCTCTGTTATATTTTAGGCCCTTTTGCTAATGTGAAATAAATCAGAAAATAATTATTTTTCTTGTCCTTCTCAAAAAGTGCATTTATCTAGAAATATAATTATAAAACTCATTAAACTCTCAAAATGTGTTCATTTTACATATGTATAAAAGTGTATTCAAGATGCATAAATAAAAATGAATGTTTTGTTGTACTGATGCCAATCTAATTTAGAACTTTATTAAACAATAGAAAGGTAGGCCTATTTCTGGGAATAAACCATTTATGTCTTTGGGATTCAGTATGCATCTGTATACCTACGCTGAATATGCAACTTTTCCCCAGCTGTGCAGAAAATTGCCACCCAAGACCCTTATATTATTAATAACTTTAATGAAAAGTGTGAACTATGTCATATAATTGAAAGGGAAAAAATGAGAAGCTTATTTTGAAGGACTGTAAACCATTTAGGATTCATTTCGGAATATGACAGTGGGGACTAATGTTGGTAACCCAATGTGCATTATTTGGAATTCAGTGACTTGAATAGACCAGAAAACATTTGTGAAGGGGACGGGGCACTTAATGTTTAATGTAGGTTACAGTGCTATTTGGAGCTCTTAAACCTAAAAAAAATGGAAACTTTTCTATTGCAACAAATCTGTTGAAAATTGAGATACAAGTAATGTTATGTCTGAATGCACTCTACCACTTCCTATAGCACTTAAAAATTCGAGACCTATATATTGCATACATTTAAGCATGGAGTGATTTCATTTCCAAAAGCATCAACTATACTTCCAGTTAAATGCCTCTAGGTCATGTTTCACCTCACACTTTTGGTCCTATCTGAATACTTATCAGGATGAGGGTCCTTTGTCTTCCAGGAGATGCTTGCAGGCCATGTTTTCTTTTGATGCTCTTAGACTATGCAGTACTTTTACTTGTGGGGCTAGAGATGATTCCCGTGATCAGAAATCTTTTATTTTATTTTGAACACAAACAGATTAGCTTCTATTTTCATACCTGAATAGTTTACTAGGTTTATTATTTATTTATCTATTTATTTTTTGAGACAGAGTCTTGCTCTGACACTCAGATTAGAGTGCAGTGGCACAAACTTGGCTCACTTCAACCTCTGCCTCCTGGACTCAAGTGATTCTCATGCCTCAGTCTCCCGAGTAGCTGGATTACAGGTGCACGCCTCCACACCTGGCTAAATTTACTACAGATCTTAAAATGAGTCTGTCGGACATAGAGGTGGCTATAGTGCAGGAAGAATGGACCACAATTTTCTCCTCTTTTGTCTCAACAGATGCTGTCCAGTCTATGTTTAGTTTAAAACATGCAGCTCTTATCTACTTTCCAAAGTGTTTACTTTTTTATTGATAAACTGATTAAACAAAGTTGTTCCTTTATGCCCTTTCAACTGCTAATTAGAGAAAAGGACAACTAAAGGTTGAAAGAAAATATTAGTTTCTCTGATCTTTACTTTCATGAATATTTTTAGCATTTATTTCATAATTCAAGACAGAATCTGCATAGTTATTCACTTGTGGCATTTTCAGATACCTAGTATAACCCTGTACACATTCTGGGCACTTCATAAATGTTCATTGTTTAAAATTGTTTTAACAATAAATAAATAAAAACATGCAATAATTTTGAAACCTAGAGATCACTTATGGAATATTTATTAAGACTCGCTATGAAGAAAAAATGCATTGTATTACAAATAGATGTAATTTTCCTACATGGCTGATGAGTTTCGGGTCTATTCACCCTCTGGGCAAGAATAATGGTAACTGTTTCAGAATCACAACGCTAACAGCATTCTTTTTGTGCTCTAAAGCAAGCATTTTTGGCAAAAGATTGGTTTTTACAGAAGAAAGAATGCTGCCTTTGGGATCTTACTCATTTTCTCACTATTTCAACCTTAAGTTAGCTAAATTGAGCCACTTCTGAAATCCTTCATACAAAATGTTCAATTCAAATTCCTCTCCAGCCTCTCAGGAAATTTGGTGGAGTTTTTTCTCCAGAAAGAAGCCCAGTCATACCCCAAACTCTAAGTGTAAAGAGGCTTCAGTCCCATCGGCACCCAAATAAATCATTAAACAAGAATTAGCTGTCTTTTTCAATTTTATCTTTTCAGTTCATTAATTTTTTTTATTTTTTATTTTTGGTCCAGACTTCCTTTGTATTCACAAAGCAATTTCTTTGACCTTCTTGAAAGGTATCTTAAGACTCCTAAGGTATCTGTTTGACCTGAGTGCAGAGGTAGTGGCCTGCTCCGGAGGAAGAGGACCTGTTTTTACTCTTTCAGATGTTTCTGAAATGTTAATCCCAGCATTTTCATAGGGATAGTAAATTTTTTCTCAAAATGTAACTGTAATTACAAAGGAATCAGAGTAGAAGAAGAAATAGTTCTCATTCAAAATGCCATATTCTTGGTCTAGTAATCCGAATTTCTTGTATGTATTGATATTGTTTTAAATCTTATTTTCATCTCAATTAAACATCAAGTGACATGTCATTGTGCTAAGAACAGTAGGGAATAAAACTAAACCACTTTGAAGCCAAAACAAAGAGGTTGAAAACTCCTAGGTGTTCACTTTTTAATTACTTGCTAAATGGCATATTTTTATATTTTATGTACCTTTCCCTATGTACATATATTTTTTTAATTAGAAAAAGAAAAAAGAGAAGTTATACCCTCTGATAATTTCCAAGTCAAATCTGGGATTCCTTACTCTCTCAGAATTCCGACTTAGTTTGACTAATACTTATTTGCGTGCCTGCTATGAGCCAGGCATTGTGGTGGGAAGTCAACAGTGAAAAAGAGGTGAGTTATTTAGAACTTGGAAATTTAACAGACATGAAAGACAGTGAGAGCAGATCTTGTCCTTAAATGTGTGTAGATTAAATGTCTTGGTTGAATGTGTTTGTAGGACTTAGAGACTTTTTATCTTGTGGAGTTGTTGGAAGTGGAAGATAATCAATTTCTTATCTCTATTTCTAGATGGTGAACTTCACAGCTTCGGAAAGACTTTGACCTCTGAACAAAAAGCCAGAAGGCTGCTTAAAGAAATAGTAGGGGTTTCACTTGCCCTGGATAGTCACAAATCTAGGAGTACTGGTTCACTGCCTTGGGTTACCAGGTATCAGCTCTTTCACACAATCTCTCCTCTTCCCATGCTTCCCCTTAAATGACCAGTTGACAAATGAAAAAAAAAAAACAAAAACAAAAACAAAGGCCTTGATTTATAGTATTGCCAAACAACATTATAAGAATGGGTAAAATTACATACACACATACATAGAGAAGGAGACAATGCTGTGAATCTGCTGAGTTAGAATGCATGCTACCTAGGAACATGCGCCCAAACTGCAATTTTATTTCTAACTTTTATAAATATACTCCTTTTTCATGTATGACATTTCTCCAATGAGGGAGGATCTGATAATGGCAACTGCAGCAATGTTCTGAGGGGAATGATGCTTTGTATCAATCCAGCATCATAATTTGAAAATATATCTTCAGCTGCAGAAAAAAGACCTGCTACTGAAATTCAAACTTGGACTTGTTTTTATTATTACAAAAAGGGTGCTGATAACAGGGTAAACGATCACTATGTGATTGCTGGTAAAGTATTTTCTATTACTTTTTCACTACGAAAAATGATCTAGAACCTTGAGACCATGCTGCCAATGAATGCCCCACAAGAGTCTCTTTTAGGGAACTTAAGGTCAAACAGGCACAAGTAATATTGAATTAAAAAGCACCCTGCTGCACTCCAGGCTCACATATGCCGTGTTCCAAATCCTGCCTCTGATGTATGCAATGGTGCATACGGTAAAAATGTTATAAACTCTTTGATGAATGCCAAAGATATGGGTGACATCTGTATCCTTTTTTTCTTCCTATTCTAGAATTTTTAGTGCCACATGACATGTATTAAGCATTTTAATGCACATATAAGAGTTCTACTTATTAGGTAGCTTGAGAAACTAATGAAGAAGCCAAAGTCATGCAAGGGTTAACTACTATTCTTTAGATCAGTCCGTGTCTTAAGAAACGTGTCAGGTAAGATTGAGCTGATACCAAAAGATAATTTTCTTATGTTTAGAAGGAAGATGATAAGAACTGTAAAAAGTTCAGCATTTCATCTTATTTCGGACTAAGAGGGTGACTGTGATGTCGCAGGCCTGATTTTTAGCAGATCCTTCTTGTGATTTCAATGCATTGCACTGTTCCTGATTACCTACTTGCTCAGTATGTTGCAGGTAGGGGCTTGGCCTGATTATTACAGAGGACAATTGCTGCTGTGACATCCGGCGTCTTCATTCATCAAAACAATGCATTTTCCCATACCCAGTGTATGGAGATCCTTATATTCAATGATTCACAAAAATTCACTGCCATCATAATTCTGGTCAGGTTAATGTTATAAGTTGTGACCTCTGAAAAATGAGTTCTCATTTATTATGAAAATTTCCGGGGGCTGATTACTTTAGTCAGAAGCTTAAACAAGTATAGTTTTCCTATGTGTTCTAAAACAATTGCATAGCAAAAAAATGAATCTTTCTGGCCAATAGCTTTGTGTTTAATGTTTTTACATGGAGTAAACTAAGTATGGCAGTATCCCTAACTGAACTCTCAGGTTCTTCTCTAATGACCTTTTTGACTGTTAATTAGATGTTCAAACTAGTACCTTGGGTTGAGACTCCCTCAATGATAGAAAAACTTGAGCTAAATAAATCCAAGACCATAGTCATGTATTTTTCATGCTATGCTTTCCCTAGGAGGAGTTAAACTTAAGTAAATAAACCCTCAAAATGGTGGCTCAGCTATAATAACACCCCAGAAAGCCTAGATGAACACAAAATCAATGCAAATCTATAGAAATTCTGAGCTCTCCTATTATAACAAGATATACATTTTGTAAGATAACAGAGTAGCTTACTACAGACATGGCTGCAGTTGTCTCCTAGCACAGTGGCATGTTTCAGTTTCTCCCTGCAGAGTTGCCTCTGGCTCCCTATCAGGATGGGGAGAGAAGCTGCAACAGCTCAGGACAGCACAGTGGAAAAAAATCAACACTCTGCCCATTAGTTTCATCATCAACTCCGCCAATTACTGGCTTGCTCCTAAAAACTAGCTCTCAGTAGAGGCTTCTCTGGCCCTCATTTTCTCTTTTTTAACTTCCATGGCACTTTATGGCTACTTTCATTGTAACTTTTAGGTTGCATTGGAAAATCTATTGCTATCCTTCAGTAAGATCTCTCTGTGCTCCAGGCACCGTGCTAAGTGACTTATGTGCAAACATCATGCAAGTTAGGAATTATTGCCCCCATAGTCTAGTTCTCCACATAGCATCAGATTATGTAGCGGTTCAACCCATTTCCTCGGTATCTTTCCTTTCTTATTTATTCCCAGTGCAAAGCCCTACTTTAGAGACAAGGAAACTGAAGTCTAGGGAAGTTAAGATCAAGTAGAAAACTGATAGTTTGAAGGGTGTTCAGTGGCCCACACTCTTAGCCACGGTCATATGCTGCTGGTCTTAGGGGCTCCTACTGTCTTCTGCTGCTGGTCTGTGGACACCTCGAGAATGGGGTCAGTGTTTTGTCAGTCATTTTCTTCTCTATGTCTTGCACAGCGTTGCCATTTGGAAATGTATTCTGGTTTGTGCTTGTCTTTAAAAGAGGTCTATCATTTGCCATGCCTAAAGCAAAGGGCCAGCCCCCAATACCAGTTGGCCATCCAGGAAACATTATTGGAGAGCTTATCTTCTTGGCAATGAAAGCTTCTTTCCATACAGAGTACCCAGAAACACACTGGGCCTGGTGGACACGTTTTGTCCCAAGTAACAGTTACCATGGACCACAGCTGACTGGGTCAGGGGTCTGAGCCTGACCACCTGCAGACCAGCCAGCAGCCCAGGGAGATGACTTAATATAAAAACCCTTTATAATAATTTAACACATCGATCTGTTCCCTGAGAGTTTGAATATGAGGCACACAGAGAAGTCACTGATGCCAAGAGATTCATAGGGAAAAAAAAATGCACGAAACAGGCCACGAGACAATGGACAGGCATGAGGAAAGAGGAGTGTTAGGCAGAAAGCAGAGCAGTGGTGGGGAGCAGCATCGGAGGCAGCAACGTCTTAAGAGGAGGCTGGAGTCACTGATTGGCGCCCAGAGGTGCTGATGTGCCCTTAGTGAGGATCCAGTGCTCCATGACGCATTAGGATGCAAATTGCCGAGCCCATTCCTGGGCTTCCTTCCTTTCTTTGTATCTCCAGCACTACCTCCTATCACTGAGATTATCTCAGAATGTCTCTCAGCCAGGGACTGGGGCAGGGAGGAGTTGGGGCTGGGAGTAAAAAAATGATGCCAACATACCATCTCTGTCTATAGGAGCTGTGATCTAATGAGGCAGATGCAGATATTCACAGGTGATTACAACCAAAGACTATGCTTGGGCTGGGCTGGCCTATCTATCAGAGGGCTCTCTAAAAGAGACTTCTGGGATATTGCTATATGTTCTTATTACAGTCCTATTCGACAGAGCTGATAAAGGAGGAAAAGGAGAGGAAAGAAAAAGGGTGGAATCCGGGAAGCCTAAAAAACCCGAAAACCTATTATAATTCTACTCCCATTTGAATTCATATATTTCAGTAATTGCCTGCAGTGCTAAAAGAGAAGCTAACCTTTTTCTTAATATCATGTTTAATAAAAACTATCTCTTAGTATATTTTGAGTGAATTCAGTGCTCATTAGAGTGAGGGACAAATAGCAAATGAGTTACAACACTGCATAGTGAAGAGAGAACCTGCACGGCTTCCTCAGTCCTGAGCTGCGGAATTTGCTCCTTTCCTTCATCTGGGGGAACTGGAATCATACCCTGAATTATGGGCTGGCTTTATAAGGTGCACCCCAGATGCCCTCATTCTGGACATGGCCCCCAGTTACAAGGCAAATAGGAAATCAAATCAAATCAGTCATAGGCTGACCTTTGTATAGATATATGACCTACATAAGAGGGGAGTCCTCTCCTTTTCAGATTGTGATTGGTCCTGTCCTAAGATTACAATGAAGATGGCCATATCCTTCCAGAAACTTAACTGGTCAAAAAAAGTCTAGCCTGAGACTAAGGTACCTATGCCTTTTTCCCCCCTTTAAAAAAATTTTAGATTTAGGGGGATACTTGTGCTTGTTACATGGGTATTACAGTGTAATGGTGGGGGTTGGACTTCTAGTGTGTACCCATCTAGAAGTTGCTCACCTAACCCAAATATTGAACCCTGAAAGGTACCTGTACCTTCAGAAACTTGAGGTCACTGAAAGGCAGCTTTGAGAAACAGTGGATTTTGTCCCCCTGGACACCCACAGTCGTGGGGGTGGCACAGTTGGCATATATAGTAATGATTATGTCTGGATGGGTGGACTAGGATGCTATTATACAGAGCCCATTATTACACTGAACTGAATGGGGCACGGCAGCAAATTATTTCCTTCAACCTAATAACTGCTTACACCTGGTGAATGCTGATAGAGTGTCAGGCTTCTTCAGGCATATCTTCTTCTGTACCACTTCCTCTGAGGTACTGGATGATAATAACTATTATTAGTCCCATATGATAGATGAGGAGAAGGATGCTTGAGAGAATAAGTAACTTGTCCCAAACAAAATGGTTGAGAAGTGGAGAAGAGGTAGGATTTGAATCCACTCATTTGGACTTGACAACTTGAGAACCCCCTCTATTTATTGCTCCATCCCACTGCCCCCCAACACTAAAAAGAGGTATTTCATCCTCTTACAAAGAGTGGAATGAAACCAGATGAGTGTTCAGCTTCTGCAGTAAATGGCAGTAAATGAGCCAATCCTTCTGGATGACTTCTACTCAAGCCCCAAGATTCTCTTGGACATCCACATAGTTTCTCTCTCTTTTTGCCTCTGAAATTCTTCTCCTGCAGCGATTATGTTTTTCCCTCTCTGCAGAGGTTCTCTGGTTGAAACACATCAACAGAAAGCGGTGATGTGAGATGATTTCTCCACCCCCAGAAGCTTAGCCATTCACTAGTTTAGTCCACAAGTAAAGCAATGCATATTTCAAATTCCATTCCCTGGGTAGCTACAGTCTGTAGCTGTTCTAGCCTGCTGAGCCAAAATTAATTAGAGATGAATATCGTAATAGAACAGTATTGATCGTAGCATATCACTGAGAAGTGTTGGTCTGCGTTAATTAACATGATTTGCCATCAACACTCAGTGTATTTACATGCAATCAACAAGAGTATTTGTCTACCCAGACCAACATGTTTTTCAGTAGTGGTAAAGCTCACCTACAAATGCTCCGTATGTTCAAATGCTTGTCCCTTTGGCTCTACCCAACCCCTGCTTGCCACACACCTATGGGTGGTCTCATTGCCTTCATATTGGCTGCCTCAAAACCTAACACATAACCTTTGGAATATCTAAGCAGTTGGAAGTAGGTAATTAGAAGTTGTTGGTATAAATGTGAGAAGCATCCTGGGGGGTGGGGATGGGCAGGCTAGGGGAGGATTCTTAAGTAAGTGTAGACTATCTACTATGTCCCTTTCCTCAAAAGAATCTGAATATTTCCCTTTTATGTTCATATAGTTCTAATATTATGCTACGCTACCTCCCATTTCAACAATTAGAGATTCATTTTATAAAACTAAGCAGTCTCTTTTATTTATTATTATTTTTAGAGACGAGGTCTCACTCTGTTGCCCAGGCTGGAGTGCAGTGGCTCCATCACGGCTCCTTGTGGTCTCAAGCTCCTGATCTCAAACGATATTCGTGCCTCAGCCTCCTCGGTAGCTGGGACCACAAAATTGTGCCACCATGCCTGGCTAATTTATTTATTTTTATTTTTTGTAGAGATGAGGTCTCACTGTGTTGCCCAGCCTGGTCTCAAACTCCTGGCCTCAACTGATCCTCCTGCCTTAGCCTCCTGAGTCACTAAGAGTACAGGAGTGAGCCTCTGCACCTAGCCAATGGTCTCTTTTGAAAGGCAAATAGCTCCTGGAAGGTTAGGGGACTCTCAGCCATTTAGTTACTTAATCAAAATTGCCCACATTTCTCTTCATAACATTTAGTTCAGACCAACTGCAGTTAGGTGAGTGAGGTTTGCCTCCCTTGGCATAGAATTCTCGGGAAGAAATGGAAGGGCAAGTTTGGAGGGAGGAGAGTGTAGGAGGCCCAGGGATGCCATACTAGGAGGGTAAACAATGCAACATCAACCAATCAGCTTCTGGTCAACATTCTGCCCAGGGTCCTCCTTGAATCCAGGAAAGAAAACATTCTTCCTCTCCTTCAGTGCTTCATAAGGGCATCATACTTCCAGCACTCATCTGGGTATTTTAATCCATATCCTACTTTAGCTATGTTATGGATTAAAGAGCCTTCTGTGGGCTGGCCTCAGTAGTTAACACTGCATGTAAAATGGTTTCCAGAGGACACTATGCTTCGAATTTTGAATTGTAAACCTGTGGGACGGAATCTGTTTGAAATTGGGGGCTACCTGTGCATGGCTCTAGACTGCATCATCATCCCACCCCCTACAACATATCATTAGACACTGACTGCTCAAGAATGAAAACACATATCAAAAAAGAAGGCTTGAATGCATGGCTTGGCTCTGCACACAAAGCCGAAACATCTGGATGAACTGTAGACTAAGTATGCTAGTCAGATGTTTTAAAATAATTGGTAGGGCAGACAACACATTTGTGTGATTGACATTTTTATTTTTTATTTTAATTTTGTTGGTGTTGAGTAGCCTTGTAACTGCAGGGTTGCTTACTAAAACCTGTCTTTTATTTCTGAGAAGCAGAGAGTGTTGAACTCAGTGGGTGCTTATAGACTTAGAGATTAGTGCTGGGTTCTCTTGTAAGAAGTGGACTTGATGTGGATCAAGAGAAAGGGAGCAAGGTGAGTGGCCTGGCTATATATATTCTTTATCTTTTTCCTCTCTTTTGGTACTCTAAACCAGAGGCTTGATCTCAGTTGATTTTAGCTATTTTTAAGCCTCTTAACTTTCCTTCCTCTTTCTGTGAAATGTGATTCGAAAGTAGGATGCACTCTATTGCAGGTTGTCTCCAACTATAATCAAGGGTGACCAGCATAGAAATACATAGAGTATTGGAAACGCAAATTGCTAGGCCCTCCTATAACTACTGAAACAAAACCTCTAGAGGATATGGTAGTGGGAAAGTGTCTTTTAAATACACTCCCCAGGTGAGTCTAAATGCAGACTTAAGAGAACTGCTGCATTATAGCCTCATTCTGAGTCATGAAACTTTCACTTTTCAATTTTATTAACCTGTAGAATCTAGAAATCAAGTAACATAGGAAAATTTGTAAGTCGAAGTACCAGGATGCTTCTGAAAATGTAATGTAAGCAAATTGAGAACTTGATAACAATTCATCACAGATACTTGCCCTGGAATCTACTCTTAAGCCTGTCAGGCATTTTTCTGTCTGAAATCTGATTTTCATAGAAGATCAATAAGGGAATATTTACATTGCCAATACGGTAACCATTTATTATTTGATTTTTACAAAATCCTTGCCTCTAAGCAACTGGCATTCGAAACAAATCAGACCTTCATCAGCCATAATAATAGTTTATTCTCTTTGTTCTGAGGTATGCATTTTATTTCCATTATCCCTATTGAATAATGCAGGCATAAAACGAGCAAAGCCCAGTTTATCATGGTGCAAATTGAGTGGAGAGGCTAAGTGAATGTAATCTGGTGGGTTTTCCCTCAGATTAGCAACCAGCGGAGTTCAGCTTCTCTAAGAGTCACCACACTGGGCTGTGGTGGAGCAGTGTGAGTGGAAGGTCTGCAATGTAGAATAGCAACATGCAAAATCACTGGCAAGCAAATTTAGTGCGATTGAAACAATGACAAAGTGGGTTGTCTGGAATCAAGACAAACCATTTGGTGAGTCCATGAATTTTTCCACATGTTCACGGGCAGGGCGGAGGAGGAATGTGGTGGCTGTGAGGACAGAATCTCCCCAGGATGCCTTCTCAGTGGAGACACAAGAGCTCCCAGAAATGGAAAAAGCTCCACAAGGGCTTTTTAGATGTCTGAATTCTCTCTGTATGGAAAGTGGGAGGATCACCAAATGACTTAAGGACCAGGAAGCTCAGAGCCTGACCGCGGTTTCACTCCTCAGCAGGTTGTGTGCTTGGGTTTCACCTGCTGGTCAGGGCTCTCCCAACCTGGCATGGCTTTAGTCCCATGGCTAGCGCATATTGTCGGGCCTGTCTCTTGCTCACAGTTTGTGCTAAGGGGCATGGCTCTGGGTATTGCTCTAATCTGGACAAGTGAGAGAGGGCTTTGCTGTTTACCTTAGTTTTAATTTTCCTATGTTTTTCTTTATTTAAAATGAGTACCGCTCATAATCCTAAGTTTCAAACTCAGGTGTATGATTGCGTTTGGGCCCTCAGTTTCTGTGGCAATGGCCCCTCTCTCCAGTGCAACGCTCTGAATGCAGTAGGACCTTCATTAACACTGGTGGTAGGCCCCATTCCCGGTTATTTCCCAGAATCACCGTAGACCTGTAGGCAGATGTTCTACCATGTCTCCTCTCCACATTCCACTGTTCACACGCAGACTTAGCCTTGTTCCTGAGGGGACCAAGCACAGTGAGTGCTGCATGCACTCAGCTGGTGCATCTCTCCTGGCTCACTCAGGAGACAGTTCAGTCAAGTTTATCTCAAATTCACTTCCTCTGCCTCCGTTGGTTCAACCGCAGCTCCCCAGATACCATTCCCAAAGAGCCATGTGACTAAAGGTGACAGTCCTGCAGTTTTCAACCATTGTGAGTTGCTGAGTTGAGGTTTTGTTTTTGTTTTTTCCTTTTCAGAGCTTTGTTCACCTAGGAGATGTTAACTTCCAAGAATCAGAGTGCACGTTTCCTCTCAGACAAATCTTATCTAGAGAAGCCACTAACTGTGACATCAAAGTTGGGGAGGGGTGCAGGGGGGAGGATGCTATTATTCTGCACTGATGGGAAGGTCTGCAGTTTATTTAAAAAAACAAACAGAGTACCTCTTTTTGGAAAGTTTACAATAAATCTACATAAATGGTATTGCAGCGTCACGTAGGTCTCATGGCTATAAAAGCAATATGCTTTACATTTACACTGCCTTTATAAAGTTACTATCAAGTATTCTCCTTTACTTTCATTCGTAAGTACACTGCAATTCCTGAATTCTTGTTACAAATCGTAAAAATGTTTTGTGAGTGTTTAAATATACACCTAAGGTTAAAAGTATTGTTCTTTTTGTTTTTTAAAAATAGTCTACATCACTGTAACTCATCTTAACCTGAAGTGTCTACTGTGCGTAATACCTATTGTGTTGCTCTTTGTTTCCACTTTCCATCTTGAAAATGCTGCAATTTCCAAGTTAAATTCTCACTGCATCTCAGAAAATCTTTTTATAATGTAAAAGTTCTTTATGTGTCAAAAAAAAAAAAGGTAGACAATACAACTGTCAGTAGCTAAGACTCTTCTGGAACGATGCAGTGTTAGGCATAGTGTCTGATTTTCCTGTGGAGGTATAAATGAGACTTTATAAAGAAAGAGTTCATTTCTGGCTCTCGTGGCGTTTGCCATATACGAGCAAAATGCCTACAGGAGTAATGTGTCAGCCCCTGCTGGGTTCCTAGGTCTTGAAGATCCCCTTTCCTAGACTGCAGCAGTATCTGCTGACATCTACTCATGGTTTGATCAGAAACTCAGGCACACACTTCAGAGGTGCCTTAATTAAATCTTGCAGTACCCCAGGAATTGTCTGAGAAGAACTTGGGTGACTAAATGAGCTGTGTAATAACACAAGTTTCATTTTTCTGCATGTCTCACCCACCACTCCCTCACCTCCACTGACCCAGCACACATACCTTCTATCAGTCCAAAGTGGTGCCTACTGGGCAGCCCAATATCTCTGCTTCGACTGACTGTTTTCTGAAGTGACTACGAGGCTAGGGTCCAATTATCCTCATAACTCCTAATTCCTTAAGGTCCTGGATGGAGTCTTATTTAGAATGGACACATTGGCAAAAATATTCTCTGCTCTGAAATTCTCCCACAGCCAGACCATTTCCTCCACTTCATTCCACATTATTAATACCTGGGAAAACATACCAGGGCATGATTGTCTGGTGCCTCTGTCCAATCTCATCTGGTTTTCTTCTGCCTTTTACCCAAGTACTTATTGCCTAGGGCCTCCTAAGCCTTGAGCAAGGGTTGGCTGGTATTATGACACATTTTAAATAACTTTTCAGTATCCAAAGGAGCCACAACACTTTCTCTGTATTAAGTGTCAGGAAAATTTATATTGTCACTACTTATTTAGTAATGTGCCAAAATATAATCCACAGAGGAGTGATATCTTATACCAGGGGTCAGCAAACCATGGGGCACAAGCCAAATCTATCCTGCTCCCTATTTTTGTAAATAAAGTTTTATTTGACCTCAGCCAAGCTCATTCATTTATATGTTGTTTATGTCTGTTTTCTTGCAGCAACAGCAGAGTCGAGTAGCTGTGACAGAGACTGTATGGCTCACAAAGGCAAAAATATTTACCATCTGGCCCTTTATAGAAAAAGGTTGCCTACCTCCATATTACACTCACCCATTACTTAACCTCACTGTTTGGATCCTAAATAGATTCCTGCCTGTGGCATAGGATTCTGGGACTTTGAGTGAGAGGAACAGATGGGCAGGAAGACTGGATATGTAGGTACCAGAGAAGGGATATGATACTTCAAAGATCCCTGACTGTTACCTGCAAAGAGCTTACTTATTTATTTGCTCAACAGTGCTTTAAGGTATGTGTCCTTAAGGTTAACTTGTTACACAGTATCTGTCTATGAAAAGGTTGTGAACCCAAGGACTTTCATGATTAATCATACATTAGGTACACCTGAGGGGTCAGTACCAGGTACCCAGGGACCAACTTGGTTGAACTCCAAATTATTTTCACCAAAAGGAATGAAACCCATTTTCAAATTTGTGATATCTGACTCAAGACATTAGTGTATGTGAAAGAAATAAACACAAAACTTGGCGCTTCTAGGCTCAAAGACTTCTATAAGAAATGACTTAAAAAATGCCACCAAGGGAGGAGCAAGCTTGAGATAAATTGTTAATAATTATTGTTGTCCGGTGGGGATTCAGAAATACCAATCCCACTCCTTCGTGAGTGTTTTCCTTACAGTCTATTTGCTCTGGCCACACCCTGCTGCTAGACAAATTTCGCTTTATTGGATTGGAAATACAATTAGCATAGATTTTTTTTCCATTAAGTAAAATATTATAAAGCCATGCTTATAAATGTCTACATCACTCAGGCTTGCAAATAGACAAGATAAAAAATTTTCTTAGCCTCATTTGCTAAATTGAACCTGATAGCACAATTTCTAATGTAAATCAAATGATGGATGTGCTGACAGTTGATGTCACAAAGTAGTCATTCTACAAGAATATATATATAACTACTAAAATTTAAAATGGCTAAAGGAAGGGGTTTTACACACTCTCATGCCAAATTTTCTTATTTTTTTCTTTGCACTGATTAAAATAAAGGAGTCATCATTGCCAAAGGGCAGAGCTGTTACATTGCTTTTATCAAATGCAAATAGGTGTAAATACAAACTGTAAAACAGAAGAGAAAGATCATGACTCACCGTCTGACAGCAAAGCTTATTAAACACAATCAAGGACTCAGAATGAACTCATGTTGCCTTTCAACACATTGCTAAATAATTCTTTTTGCTGTAAAACTAGCATTAAATGTCACAATCTTGAAACCGCTGTTGGAGAAACTTAGTTTAAGGCATTTAAAACAACTTCAAGACTTCAAGTGGAGAGGATTTACTTACCATAGGATAAATCATACTGCATTTAATCTGGACATAGCACCCCTCAAACTGTAGTCAATAATTGATTAAAAGTTGATCCCTCAGGGCATTAGCATCTGAAATTTTAGGACACTTATTGGTGGTTAAAATATATAGTCTATTGGATGAACAAAGCCTCACATATGTTAACAACAAAATCAATGTTTGTTGTCTCTTATGAAACACAAGGACAATGATTTATTTCTCACGAAGTCAGTTGGACCATGAGGTAAGGTACATGGGTCTATATTGAGAGGTGAAAATCCTGCCCATGGCGTAGGATTCTGGGACTTTGAGTGAAAGAAACAGATGGGCAGGAAGATCGGACACGTAGGTACCAGAGAAGGGATATGACACTCCAAAAGTTCCCTGAGTGTTACCTGGAAAGAGCTTAGTTATTTTTTTTTTTTGCTCAGTAGTCCTTTAAGGCATGTGTCCTTAAGGTTAACTTGTTACACAATATGTGTCTATGAAAAGGTTGTGAACCAAAGGACTTTCATGATCAATCATATGACATGTGTAGGATGCTTAGTCATGACTATTTAAAAGTTAAAGCTAGTTCTAAGGCCAACCCTTAGCCAGCCTCACAAAAATACACATATTTTTAGCTATGCCTGGCTTGTCTGTTTTTTATTTATAGGTGTCTTTGGACTCTACATTTTGGAGTACCAACTGCTTCTACTTGAATCTCTGTGCAGACTCAGCATAGAGCCTGGAACACAGTAGTTGCTTAATAAACGTGTGTGGCATGAATGACAGAAAGAATGATTCTCATCAATTATTATTGAGCAATGTGAGAACGCAAGGACAGAGATGCTGATTTGTCCACGGAAGACTGGCTTGTCTGGCAATATCCACTCAGTCCATGGCCTTTTGCCCACAGACTCCTTAAAAGCAAATCTCAAACACTAAAATTCATTGTTCAATGTGACTAACAGAATTCTTGAGTTAGGCATTATACTTTGAGTTCAATACCTGCCTCTGGCTTCTTCTAATTTGTGGTCCATTAAGTTTTGCCTGACATTCCAAGTCATGCAATTCCACATAGTTGTCCACTTTGAACCTTCCTTTTGCCTTGGTGCCTTCTGATACCTCAGCTCAAAAGTCCCTACTCCAATCTCCAGGACTGTGGCATCTCTCAACCCCCAACCCTACTTTACCATGACAAGGAGAGATCCTGTCCTGAAAAGAATAATCTCAGGAAAAGCTTCAAGAGATATTTTAATTTCCATTGTCTTCCTTGATGACTTAATGAATCTTTGGAAATTTCTAGTGAAATTGGGAACAGAAATTATTTTCGTCAATGATAAATCCCCAGGATTTGGAGGTTATCGCTCTTCTCAGTGGATAACTGATGGCTTGCCTTAGGTGATCTGCATGAAAGTAATTGTCACCCCCAACTGCCAATCTTTCCAGCAATGGCTGAATAGGTTATTTATAATGATGGCATTGAGCATTGTTTAACACTCCCCACATACCACATTGTGCTTCATCTGTGCTTCCCAAAGAGCTCATATCATAGTCTAACTTGCATTATAGTTATTGTTTTATTTTCTTCTTGCAGCTTTGTAGTAGCTACTTGGAAACAGCTTTTTTTTTTTTGTATTTCTTATTCATTGTATTCCCCAGAATGCTAGAAGTAAACTTTGTACAAATATGGGTAGTAGAAATGCTTACTAAATGTAGGAAGAGAAAAAGGGAACATATGCAGATATATCTAATTCAAATTTGGTGAAATACATACTTAACCACTGGCCTGAATGAGACTTTTGACCAGTTCTGCTCAGTTTTAATAGTAATGAGCACAATAACACATTTGCTTTGAAATTTTGCAAATGCAACAAACAACCTCTAGCCCATTCTGACGCCTTCATACTTTTGATCATCTACGAATTAATTTCTGTAGGTACTTCCCATTCTCCATGACTATTGTGTATATAGTGATCCCAGATGAAATTCCACAGGAAACTATGTTCCCGGGGCTAGACTCACAGGGTATTCGTGTGGATGTCTGCTTTCTTCACTTAAACATAAAATCACACTCTTAGGACCAAGGTTGGGCAAAACTGTGAATTAGATGAGTTTCTCTTGAGCCTCTTTAACCTCTAGTTGTTTTTCTTCTGCCTCTTCTCTGTCTGCAATGGCCTTTTACCACTCTCTGGATGTTTAGTGACCTCATCTAGTTCTGAATCTCTTTCAAGCTGGATTTCTCTAGTTTTTCTTAAAAATTGCTCTTAGCCTAATTCTGCTGGAAGGAGTCCAATACATGAATTAGTTGTATGATGTTAATGAATGATAGCAGTTTAGGCATTGGCATTTTCTAGCCTTAAGGGATTTGCATTTTGATAAGGGGCAGTGCCCTAATCCAAAGGAATAAATTGCGAATGGTAGAATTTTAAGTCTTCAAGGGTGGCATCAAGGGTCAGACAGCCTTCCAACCCTAACATCTTGGCTGCCTGCTCTAAGAGTACTGGGGACTCTCCTTCCCACAATGCTGTCCCCGTTTATCACCATGAATAATCAAGTCATTTTACGTATCAGCCCCAAATACTGATGGTGGCAAAAGCCGAACTCGCTATAAAAGGGAAAAATGTTGACACAATGCTGTAAATCATCTGAATTTAGTGGGTTGGAGGTACAATATGGGGAAGGGGAAGAAAGAAAAGCAGAAAGGGAGGGAAAAAGGGCAGCAATATAGGACACAAAAGAATTATCTCTTTAATCTGAATGTTACCACAATATATTATTAGATACACAGAATGCATGCATTTTCAACACCTCCGTGAGATCAAATTATATGTACTAACCCAATCTTTCTATAAAATGAAAAAAGAGATTGATTCACAATCTGTAGGAAAGGCAGACTGCAAAGATGTAGCAAACTTAAGGGCTATCACACATAATAGGTTGAGTTTTAAAAACACATTTCATAATGGTAGCTCTGTATCTTTAATTAGTGTATAACATGGAATACTAATTTTAACAAACAAGTGCCTCAGGGCTATTTACCAGATATTATTAACTGAAGTGTATGACCAATTTGTCATTGCTAAGAAGAGTGGGACAGCGGCTCCATTGTCACATATTTCTGAAGCAAGTCAATAAAATAAATGTGTTCAATAGCAGGATAATTCAGCTGTATTTGTTGAACTCATGACTTTTTTGGAAAACAACAAATCACACGCTCACGCAACATGATGCTGGTCTTTGCTTAGGTCATGCATGCCTATCACAGATGTGAGAAAAAAGGCTTCAGAGGGCTTGGAAGATGATTCCATGTCAAATAAATCAATGCAGTAAGCCTGCAAATGCATGTTACTGCATTAACTTTCAAATCTCTTAACTAAAGTTTGAAACTTATTAAGATCTCATTTTGTCTTTTAAAAAGAAAAATTAATGGCCTCATATAATACTTGGAAAGGCAGTTAAATTTCTTTTAAGTGAACAAATCAGTTGTACAGCATGAATTTTATAGATATTTCACAACAAACAGAACAATAACAGTTTTAATGTAAGTTATCTAATAGAGGAATTAATTTGTCTCCTTTACCTTTGAAATGACTCTACCACTTTCTAAATCATCCCTTACTTCTCCTTTTCTAACCACAACCATTCATCTGACTCAGGAGATGAGACAAAGGTGAAGACTTAGATCTGATACCATTATGTAGACATAAGAAAATGAGAATTATTAGAGAGAGTTAAGCGATATGAAGAATAATATGAGGATATTAATCATAAATATACAATTCAAGTCCCAGTAAGAGAGACGAGAGGTAACAGAGGAGATATGATATTTAAATTCAATATTTAATTGAAAAATGTCCAGAACTGATGAAAAACATGCATCCACGGATAGATAATGGAACCACCCTATATGTCAGTAGAATAAATTTTCAGAAATCTACAGCTACACATATCCAGTAAAACTGCAGAACACCAAGATAAGTAGATGGTCTTCAACATAACAGAGAGAAAAAAACAGAACAGCTACAAAGGATGAAAATGTGATAGTAAGATTCTCAACAACAAGGGAATCATAAGCCAATAGAATAGCTTCAAATTGCTGAGAAAAAAATAGTTTTAGACATAAATATCAAAGCCATCTTTTAAGAATGAGGATAAAATAGAGGCATTTACATTAAAAAGAAACAACAAAATGGAGTTTCTAATAGGCAATCACTATGGAAATACTGAAGTTACATACTTCATAGAAGGAAAATGATCTCAAAAGAATAATATGAAAAGCAAGAAGCAACAGTGAGAAGAAACTGTTTAATAAACAAATACATCAAAATAAACACTGTCTACATAGATAACCATAATCAGGTCTAGTTTAGGGAATTAAAACAAATAGAGTATAATGTAAATGTTAGGAGGGGGGTGAGCATTATAATAATCTACATTATATGTTTCAAGGTTTTGTATGGTTTCAGGGTAGAATTAATATATTGAGGAATATCAGACTTTATTAAATATGCGTATTAAAACTTCTAGGACAACCACCAAATTCATAAAAATAACTTCCACACCAGTTGATAGAAAACAACGGAATAAGACAAAAAATAGTTTTCATTAATTCATAATGTAAAGGGACAAAAAGAGAAAAAAAAAGAGGCAGAGAAATGATAAAGCAAAATAACACAAGTAAGTCCAAGTATATTAGCAATTAAAATAAATGTAAATGATCTTAAATTGCCATTAAAAAAATCAGAGATTATTTGATTGAATATAAAAACAAAAGCAGACATTTACTGTGTATAAGAGGTATGTCTGGCCGGGCGCAGTGGTTCACGCCTTTAATCCCAGCACTTTGGGAGGCCAAGGCAGGCGGATCATGAGGTCAGGAGTTCAAGACCAGCCTGACCAACAGGGAGAAACCCTGTCGCTGCCAAAAATACAAAATTAGCTGGGTGTGGTGATGGGTGCCTGTAATCCCAGCTACTTGGGAGGCTGAGGCAGGAGAATCGCTTGAACCCGGGAGGTGGAGGTTGCAGTGAGCCGTGATCATGCCACTGCACTCCAGCCTGGGCAACAAGAGCGTAACTCTGTCTCAGAAAAAAAAAAAAAAAGAGATATGCCTATAAGAAAACAGAAAATTAAGAAGAAAAGGATAGAAAAGGTTTAACTGGTAAATATTAATCAAGGAAAAGCTGAGGAATTAAAAAGTATTCTTAAAGACAAAAAGCCTTCGAGAATAGGAATGGACACTACAAACTAATAAAAAGGTTTGATTCACGAGAGATCTATAATAATAGTTGCAAACTTACATTAATCTAATAAAATAACATGAAAATATATTTTAAAATTGCTAGCACTACAAATATAAATCTCTTATTATAATGAAAGATTCCAAATACAACCCTTTCAATTATTAATAGATGAAGCAGATAAAAGTGATGAATATATGAAAAATTTGATCAATATAATTAACCAGCTTGATTTATTGACTCCTGCACACAACTAGAGATATTGCATTCTTATCAAGAAACATGAGGCATTTAAAAAATTATTCACATAGTAAGTCATCAGTACTCATAGACCATTTTCTCTGATTGCAATTCAAATAAATTAGAAGTTAATAATTAAAGGATTAATTTAAAAATCCCCCCATAATTGGAAATTAGGCACACAGATAGTGGTGTATAACTCATAAATCAAAACCTTTTTAGTGGAAATTAAAAATATTTCAGCTGAACAATAATATTATATTGAAATAATACTCAACAAAATTTTGCAGCCTCATATGTTTGTAGCTAAGCCATCAAATTAAGAAGTTAGAAAAACAGAAGCAGTCCCAATAAAGCAGAATAACAGAGGTAATAAAGATGAGTTTTTTTAAAAAAAAAACCACTGGAATAAGAAACAGATTAAAACAGATGGTTAACACAAAGTTGTTTCTTTGTAAAAACTGTTTCAATACACAAAATGGTGCCCAGATTGATTAACAGAAAAAGAGAGAAGACACAAATAGAAAATACTTGGGATGTAAATGAGAACATAACTACCAATATATCAGAGATTTAGACAAAATAAAGAGAAACATATTATTACCAAAACTGATTTAAAATACAGAAAAGTGAAATAGTTCTATAACTAAAAAATATTTCAATGGAAAAATGGGCAAAAGATAAAAACAGACATATCTTACAAGAAAAGAAATAATAGCACATAAGTATATTTTTAAAAAGTCATTAGTAATTGGAGATATAGAAATTATACTACAATGATAAATATTCTATTGTTTTCTTATTTAGCAAAAAGACAAGAAGTCTGACGACACAAAATACTGCTGTTCTTGAGGCTCAATGCTCATGATGGTTTAATTTGGTTTAACTTCTTTAGAAAAAAATTGGTTACTATTTTGTAAAATAGAACCTTTATAAACTGAACTCCCAGCAACTCTCCTAGGTACATACTCGAGAAACTTTTGTTCATGCATGCCAGGATATATTGCTTGTTATAACAAAAAAGGAAAAATCTATTAGTAGGAGTTTGGATAAATAAATGTGATATATTCACACTGGCATGTTAGACATTGAAAAAATGAGTGAACTACAGCTACAATAACAATTATATATGGATGGTCCTTAAAAATAATATTCATAGAAAAAGCACATCATGAAGACTATATGCAGCATGATATGGTTTTTATAAAGTGTAAAACCAAGGAAAACCAAGCAATATGCATATTGTTTATGATATATATGTGATACATCTTTTTTCTTTATAAATAGCAAATCAATGACAAAACAAAATTCCTTCTAGTAGATAACTTTGAGCAAGAAGTAAAAAGCAGATAAGAGGAGAAGCAGAAGAAAGGCACAATGGTATTAGAATTATTTTAGTTCTTTAAATTGGGCAACAATTTCATGGATATTAATCATATTATTCATGACATATTTGAAATAGATTTCTGAATGTTCAAATACTATATAATAAAAAATTGAAAAACAGAATTACATTATTTCTGTGCTCATACTTAAAAAAAATGGGTTCTTATTTTTCAACAAATAAGGTCCTAAGTGGTTAGCATGAAGTTCTACATGCAACTTCTTTCTGCTATGTTGTCCTCTTTCTGCTATGATAGAACAGATTTCTTTACCTCACCATATGCCGCTACACACCCATATTTTAGCCTTGCTGCTTTTTTACTGTCTTTACTGAATATATGTTTTTTATGCTCTTGTGTTTTTTCTTAAACTATTTCCTAAGCTTTCAATGCCTTCCCTTTCTTAAAGATTTTCTACACAAATATTTCTCGTCTCTCAGGAACCAGATCCGCTCTTTTGCCCAGTGAGGACTGACTTCACCAGCTTCAGAACTCCCATTACACATTACCTGTCCCTACACTGCAGTGTACTGTGCATCCATCAGGTAGGAAACAGCCAAGCAAACAATAATGGTGAAGCAACTGTCTCTCATACTACAATGGATAAAGACTACACTTAAAAGCAATCTTAAAGCAAATATTTCACCAAAAACTGAGAGTGAAAAACACTGATATAGTAAAGTGACCTTCCGGTAAGGACTCCTCAATTACACCTGGAAAGGTAGACGCACAGAAGAGCATCAATAAATTAAATTACTTTAGTAGAAACTTCTAGAGTGATTTGGAGTCGTTGAGTCTGTTACCCACACCTGACTGAGAGGTGTCATCAGCTTCTCAGTAAGGGCAAATTGAAAGTTCATATCAACTCCCACTTCATAGTATTAATACATTGCGGTATATTATATTCCTTATCCTCTTATGTATCTTCATAGAGTCTCAGTAAGTTACGAAGTTGCCTTCATATAGCGTTGAATTATATACTCTCTGTTGCCAACATTATAAAATCTAGATAGCTCAGTTCCATTATTGTAGTCAAGATTTTGGTTCCCAGTATGGTCAAAGAACAGCATACTTTAGGAAGTTTATTTCTTAAAGGTGAGCTTCAAGGTCAAAGATATTTAGTGTGATTTATAGATAGTTATTTAACAATGGTGAATACAACCGTTGTCGTTACAAGAGCTGTGGGCCTGAAGGCAGTGGCATGGTCCACCCTGGCAGGGAGGAGTATTTTTATCACTGGCATTGTTTAGAATTTGCATGCATGGTGATAATAAAAAGTATGCAAATTTCAAATCTCTATTATTATTATATTCTAAATAATTTGGAAACAATGCACCTCCTTATCTCCTATGTCTGTGATGGACCACTCTGGCTATATCCACACCACCTTCGTAGTTTCTTGTTGGCTTTTCCTACTAGACTGTAACTTCTTTGAGGGTATGGAAGATGTTTTAACTATCTTTGTATCCCAGAGTCTAGCACTTAGTAGATATTTGTTGAAGAAAGGAATTTCATTTGTTAAAATGTGGTTGGTGGTAAGTAACCAAACACCCAATTTACATTGATATTTAGAATAAAGTGGATATACTGACTCTTGAGAGAGGCTTGGTTCAATGACTAACAATGTCATCAAATGCCCACTGTTTTTTTTGGCCTCACCATCCTACATTCTGGGGTGTCAGCTTGCCTATGTAGATAAAAACCGGCTGCCAACACCACCAGAAGCTACAGAAGTCCTTGTCCATGACAGAGAGAGAGAGACAAAGAAAAGTGATTCCAGAAGCATTCTCGGAAGAGCAAGGAAGCTGCTTTTCCAATTTCTGTTCTCTGTTCTCATTGTTTTGGCTTAAGTCCTGTGCTTACCCCTGAATCAATGACACCTAGTGCCAGGGAAGGAGGGAGCTCCTCCCAGAGACGGAAAGGAACTGGCTTATTTACCAGGTGAAGTGGGACCAGAAGTTGAGTAGTTACCACAGTGTGTATAGTGGGGTCTGAAGGCAAGTTTTGACTTAGGATAGAGCTCATGATGATATATTGAACAAAATCTAAATATGACCCAGTGTAGATGAACTATCCCTAGAAATTTTTTATTATGTATTTAAATTGGTAATATTTTACTTTTCAGAGTATTTGCACAAAGATGAGTTTCAGCTGCTTCTTACTATCATTTAGAGGGGTGGCCAGGAAATATATTTCTATTTTATACTCTTTTTATTTTAATTTACTATGTGGGCCTTTCCTATAATGCATTTGCCAAGTATCCACAAAATAATATAGTTATTTATTGCCATTCTATAATAATATTGTTTTATTTGCCACATTTATTTGATTAAAATAAAGTCCACAAAAGACTTTTTTCAGTATCAATTTGGATCCAAGTCAGGAAGGCCAGCTGGGCCCAAGACATCTCATTACAAGGTGGTTTCACTGGTGTTCAGGAACAGCACATACCAACATTCCTGGAGAGAAATAGGCCAAAGAACTCTGAAAATTCTGCATTTACATATTAAAATATATGCCTCGTTTTCTGGCATGAAATTAGAGATGCACGTACCATCTACCTTCACCGTTGTAAAAAAGTAGACCCCTCAGAGAACCTATTAAATGTGCTCCATTTATCCTAACCTGAGCAGCACCAAACATTTTGCTTTATAAGTTTCCCCAGTAGAATTTCTTTTCTATTTATTTATTTATTTAGAGACAGAGTCTCATCTGTTGCCCAGGCTGGAGTGTGGCAGTGCGATCATGGCTCACTGTAGCCCTGAACTCCCGGGTTCAAGGAATCATCCCACCTCAGCCTCCCAAGTAGCTGAGTCTACAGGCATGCACCACCATGCCCTGATTTTTTAAATTTTTTTGTAGAGATAGCTTCTTATTGTGTTGCGCAGGCTGGTCTCAAACTCCTGGGCTCAAGCAATCCTTCTGCATTGGTCTCCCAAAGTGCTGGGATTACAGGTGGGAGTCCCTGGGCCTGGCCTAGAATTGCTTTTAAAGAAATGTGGATTATATTTTAAAAGGTTGTCTCACTATTCATTCGTTCATTCCTTAATTTCACAAATATTTATTGAACTTCTCTGGGTTAATCTTTGGAATGATGGGGAACTTACAGTCCAGTGATATGAAAGCTGATAAACACATAAATACATACTATGTTAGGTAGAGAAAAGCATTATGGAGAAAATAAAATAGGCTAGCATCAGAAAGAAGAGAAAAATGATAACACTAAATACCCCAAAATATGTGATTGAAGGTAGCACAAGTCACTTTCTCATGCTTTTCTAAGTATGAGAAATAAAGCCATTGGGACCATGGTCCTTCTGACAGCAGCCTTCAGGAAGAATCTTTGGCCTTGGCACTACGAACAAATATTTCCTAATGCCCATTTCCATCCATCTTTCCCTCTGCTTTCTTTCTTTGGACCAACGAAACTGTTACATCTTATGAATAAGTTTCTGGGCTTTCATCTGAGGGATTATTCAAACTTTTCATCACTTCACCAAGCTATCCTGAAAGTTACAGCAGAGCTACTTGTGAGTCATAAATTCAGAAATTACAGGTGTTTGGAAAAAAGTTAGGAACAACAATTTAATTTAAAAATCTCCCCATTCAACAGGGTGCAGTTTAGAATGATAGCCAATTTATTTTTCATTACACAATTCCCATTCTTACAGCAAAGGAAGCTGAAAGAATATCAATCCAATCTAGAGCAGAGGGGCAGAGGGAATGGAATATGGACTGGAATTGACTGCCATAAAACTGAAATGTAGGGTAGGTGTAGCATAGGGAGAGAGAATATTTCATGTCCAACCATAAAGGAATGACTGTTTATAATACTGTCTTAATAGTTGCACATTTCAATCTAAGTGCTGTCTAGGGAAACCTGGAAAGATAACGTATGTCAGAAAATGGAATACATCCAGGATACATGAAGTTCAATGTGCAACTATTTTTTGGTCTCAAATGTGGTAGGAGTGGGTCCCACAATAGAAAGCATACAAATAACAAGAACATCAGAAGGGAGAGTTTGACTTTTTCTGAAACTTCTAGTTATTCTAAAAGGCTAAGAATCTTGGGGCATTACTTGAAATCTGAAATCTCTCTTTTCAGCTTTGAATTGTAATCCTGTCTCTCTGAGAGGTATTTTTTTGTTTGTTTGTGTATCCATGTTCATGTCTCACACAGAAGATACTAGTAGTATTTGAGATTGAAAGAGGAAGAAATATAAGAACTCCATTGTGGTGACTTGTAACAACTGTTTGTGCTTGTCTTTAAAAAATATCACTAGATATAAACTAAAGATGAAACTGATTCCACCATCACAGTATTTTCTGAGTGGGTCCTGTCATTGCCATTCTGTTCAATATTGACTGATTTTACTACACTTTAAAAACGATTTTGAAGGCCGGGTGCAGTGGCTTATGCCAGTAATCCCAGCACTTTGGGAGGCCGAGGCAGGCGGATCACGAGGTCAGGAGATGGGACCATCTTGGCTAACATGGTGAAAGCCCATCTCTACTAAAAACACAAAAAATTAGCCAGGTGTGGTGGCGGGCGCCTGTAGTCCCAGCTACTCGGGAGGCTGAGGCAGGAGAATGGCGTGAACCCGGGAGGCAGAGCTTGCAGGGAGCCGAGATCGTGCCACTGCACTCCAGCCTGGGTGACATGGCGAGACTCAGTCTCCAAAAAAAAAAAAAAAAAAATTTTGATCTTTCATTTAATTTGAATTCTCCACTCCTTGGCCCACTCCATATATAGATGCACAATGACATTTAACAAAGAAAGATTCCCTATGAATGGGGACTGTTGCCTCTCTAACTTGTTAATATTACTTTTATTCCCTATAATTTCAATAGTGTTTTGTGCTTCTCGAAACATTTTCTTAGGAGTTATCTCATCAGTTCTCGCATGGATTTTCTTGCAACCTTGTCTGTCGTTTTAGAACTCAAGTGTAAGGTCTGAGAGCTTGTACTACTGTCATTGTAAGTTCTTCTCTCTAGTCTTCCCTTTCAATGAGAGGCTTCTCTGGAAGAACAAAAGAAACGCAAATCTCAGGCTCTGAGGAACTTCAGCAGATAGTCTTGGGGGTTTGTCATCACAGAGCATTTATTTGTCAGTTCATGGCTCTCAGGTCCAGGAAAGGCATCTAGTTTAATCAATCATTCTATATTTAAATTTCCTTCCCAAAATTCCCACCAAGTGTTTTTCTGGCCTATGCTAGAAACTCTACTGCTGCGTTAAGTCTGAGGTACAACTGCCATCATCAGCTTACTCTAGTAGAAAATTCTTTCTCATGCTCAGCTAAATTGTAGCTTCCACTGACTCTACTCCTTGGATTCATGAGGAAATACATCAGAGAATCACAGACGGCCAAAGAACCCTGTAGATGGTCTCTTACAGGCCCCTCCATTGACAGGCTCATTTCACCTCCTTCAGGGCAGTTCTCCAAATGTCTGAAGACACGACCATATTGATTTTTCTCTTCTTCAAGCAAAATGTTGCTGGCCCCTAAGACTCTTCAACTGAAGGGGTTGTGGGCCCTCCACCCTTTAAGTTGCTCTTTTCTGAGCACGCTTCAATTTATCTGGATTACTTTTAAACAGCAAGATCCAGAACTGAAAACAATACACAGCCCTTTCATGCTGAAAATGATGTGTTAATCCACAGCTTTTGAATATAATTATTTGATCAGCTATGAATTCAATAAATGCTGATTAAGAACTCAGGCTTTGTAGTCAGAAACACCTGGATTTGAAGTCAAGCTCTTTTTAGTTATGTGATAAAGGAAAATCAACTAATGCCATTAAACCACAGTTTCCTCATCCACTTAACAGAGATTAAAAAGTACCCACTTCACATAACATAACTGCAAGCAAAGTACTTAGCATGATGCTGGGCACACAGTGAATACTCAATGAATGTAAGCTCCCGTAAGTCCATACTCTTTTCACCTCCTCAAAATTAATATTGTGAAAGACAAGGAGATCTAAACAATTAAAGGGAAAGGTAATTATTGGAAAAAATAGATTTTAAAATCTGCATTGCTTGAAAGCCTACTTTTAACAAAGGAAATACGGACATCATTAATTGCTTTAACGCTGTAAAAGGGATTTTTTAGAATGAGTTCTTTTTTTTTTTTTTTTTTTGGGACAGAGTCTCACTCCATTTTTTGGGACCGAGTTATCACTCCCTGGCTGGAGTGCAGTGGCAAATTGGGCTCACTGCAACCTCCGCCTCCCAGGTTCAAGTGATTCTCATGCCTCAGCCTCCCAAATAGCTGGAATTACAGGCATGTACCACCACACCTGGCTAATTTTTCATGTGTATACACACACACACACACACACACACACACACACATATATATGTGTATATATATATATTCTTTTTTTAGTAGTAATAGAGATGGGGTTTCGCCACATTGGCCAGGTTGGTCTTGAACTCCTGACCTCAAGTGATCCACCTGCCTTGGCCTCCCAAATGCTGGGAGGACAGGCATGAGCCACTGCACCCAGCCTCATTGGTTTAATTCTACTGGGAGTCCTAACATCTGAAATTTATTCTAGCTGAATTCTTGCAACCTTTTGAATGTATTAGTACAGTTCAATAGCAATCTAATTCTGCATGAGGGATAGAGTTACTGGATATGCTGAGCTTGCCATTTTAAGAGCCTTTTTAAGACTGCTCTCTTCTCCCCCACCTACCACTGCCTTGAACCCTTAAGGCATTCTGAAGGAGTCCTACATGTACTATAGTGATGAAAAGATGTTGATGAACACTTCCCAGACATGCTGAATTATCTTTTGACATAGCCTTTTCAGTATCTGGGCTACACTGAAATGCTATTTTTGAATGAAATACAATTTATATTATAATATCATTACAGACATGCCATTTTTCTTAAATGTGGCACTAAAATATAATTTTGATGTTGGATTTCCATTTTAAATATCTCAAGAGACATGGTTATATAGTGAAAAAACATGGATTTGGGATTGACGCTATGGAATTTGAAGTGGTTCACTGTGGTTCAGATCCTGAAATTGCTACCCACTAGCTCTGTGACTTGGATGAATTATTTTACCTATGCTATGCTTTGGTCTTTCATCAATAAAATAGAGGTATCAATATTGTTTGCTTCAGAGAATTTCTGTAAATGTGATAATTTATATGAAATGCTAGTATAGGTCTGGCTTGATAAACATTCTTCCTCCTCCTCATCTTTCTCTTCTCTTCCTCTTCCTTCTCCTTCTTCATCTCTTCCTCTTCCTTCTCCTTCTTCTTCATGCATTGATAGATAACTCTGCCACTTACTAGGTGACCACTGGCAAGTTACTGAATCACCTTGCTCCTCTATTTTTCTATCTTTTAAAAATGTTTATTTTAATGTATTCTTCACTGGATAATTGTGAGATTAAATGAGATAATGTATCTAGGGCACTTGGGACAGAGTAGAGGTTCAATGAATCATTATGCATTATTTCGTTTCCTTCCTGTCCTGCACCCCTCTTGTATTCTTTACTGATACAAATCTATATCCATATACATCTGTTTCTGTAGGAATATATGCAGAAGAGATACATTTGTTTCCCTATTTTTAGGCAACTAGCTTTGAGCCAGTGAAGATGTTTCTCAAATACTATTCTACACATTATCAAACATCAGCAGTTCCTGCTAAGAGAGCAAAGCACAGGGAGAAATCGATTGGAATTCTCACACTCATTGCTCTTCCTCTGTGGTTGGCCCATTGAGATGTTTAGCTGCTGTAGAAGCAGAAGGTCTCTAAACAGTCTAGTGAAATTTCATCTGCCAAATGCTGGAGTTAGTAGAGATCTAGGAAATATATTTTAAAAAGCATGGTCCCCAGAATTTATTGGCGAGTCCAAAGTAATAAAAAAGCAGAATTTGATATAACCAGGGGCTCTCTGCACTATCATTTTTCACCTTTGCCACATTCTCTGTAGCTGACCTAAGCTATTTCTCTGTGTGGTTTTGGAAATTGGAAGGGGGGATTTAATGCTTCGCTTAAGCCTGCTTTCACTTGGCTCCAGCTGATTTATATTTACGATTGTATTCCTTCCCCTAGAGACAGCTGGAATATTGTTGGAGTGATTGTTTAAAATATAAAACCATGTGCAAATCCAGTTACTTGAACAGAGAGTGAGAAAATGATGGCAGCATAAGCAGAAAGGGAAGAGAAATAAAAGACTGAACATATTTAAAATGAGAAGGGGGCAGAGAAATGGCAATTATGAATAAGGTATTTGAAAATAGTTGGAAATCAAGCAAAGAAAGATGGGTGGAAAAAGATATAAAAGAGAAAAAATGGAAGATAAAAGATGCAGAGACAATATAATGAAAAGAAGTCAACAGACTTGGAACATGTCTCTCAGTCTCCCCTTTACATTATCAACTTAATTTAATAGAAAAGCAGTCCAGGAATGATACTTGGGGAATCAGATTGTTAGAGAGGAGGAAATTTTACAAGAGAAACGTTCATAATTTATTCTCTGTCCTCTGAAATCCATATTTGAGAACTTTAAAAAAGTGACTGCCAAGGCTGTTGGGACTACCTGCCCATCTTTTGGTGTCCTCAGGTGCAAATGGATCATGGCATTGATTTAACGGCCAAGAACTCACACGGTGCACGGGGTCTCACTCTTGTCATTCAGTTTTTGCTCTCTGAGTAATCTCTGTGTTCCCACACATTCAGACCATGTCCACAGAAACTGAAAAGTTGCCATTGCCTTACAGCAAAAGTGGCCTGGAAATTGATTTAACTTGATGTTACAGTGGCAGCCATAAGCAAACAAACTTGTAAACTGGTGGGAAATGAGATCAAAGACCACTTCTACTTTTTTTCTTTTTTTTCCTGTACATCCTGGCTTGGGTGAATAGTGACCAGACCAACATACATTTACTTCCTCACTGATTCACTCTGAAAGTATCATAGGGAGTTTCTTCTGCAGAACATTCCCTGGACTCATGTTGCTGAATTTTTATAGCACCCAATATTTTTTTATAGGCCTGTAACTATGACTCTCGGATGTCAATAAACCCGTTAGTTCCATGTCCTGCCTGTGCATAGGGGAAGTGGCATGTTGCTTTGGAACTGAGCAGCCTGGGATCTTCTCTCTGACCTGCTCTATGACCTTGAACTTACACTGTCTGCTTCTTACCTTCCTGGCCTTGAAAGTTGAATAACCTCAGTTAGATTAAACCAGAAAATGGCAACATGCTTGGTATTTTCAAGTGAATTTGGTCATAACATCACCATGTTATTGGAGGAGGATGGTGTGTCATGGATCCTGTCAATTGCCACACAACATCTCCTTAAGACCATCAGAGACACGGTAAAGCACTCCTATCAGCCTCATCTGTGGAAACCTGAGCCAAAGGCAAATGGCTTTGAAGAATGTTAAGTTCCATGGGTCGTTCAATAGTAGAACACTGTTACTGAGTTCTCATACTGCCTTCACTAGCAACTAGCCTTCCACTCTGGGCAAGTCATTTGGAGCCTCTCTGTGCCTCTGCTGCTAGTCTGTAAAATAGAGCTGTGTGTCTTACAGGATTGTTGAGGCAATCAGATTGTAGGCAATTGAACTTGTTTTAGAAAGTGAGAAACCATTCAGGGCTGTCCAATCTTTTGGCTTCCCTGGACCACCCTGGAAGAAGAACTGTCTTGGGCCACACATAAAATACACTAACGATAGCTGATGAGCTAAAAACAAACAAACAACAAACAAACAAGCAAAACAAAACTCAATAAAACTCGTAATGTTTTAAGTAAGATTAAGAATTTGTGTTGGGCCGCATTCAAAGCTGTCCTGGGCTGCATGAGGCCTGCAGGCCATGGGTTGGACAAGCTTGATTTAAACAAATAAGGCATCAAGAGGTAGGTATCATAATGGTTAAGAGTGCACTGGAGCTAAACAGCCTGATGAGAAGTATCCAGGGTGCCATCCATGTCAGAGAATGTTAAGGTATCCAGAAGTTCCCCTCATGTCCCTGCCTCTAGACATCCAGCTAGTAAGCAAGTCAGGTTCTCCTCCTGCTCCCAACCAACAACGCTCCTAAAACTGCCCTCACAGGGGTCACAGATAAACCCCCAAAAGGTTAGATTTAGTAGATTCTTTTCAGTCCAGCTCCCACTTACCAGCTGTGTAACCTTTTGCCTTTTTTCTTCCAGTGTAAAATGGAAATAAAAACAGTATCTCTCTCACAGGATATTGTGAAGATTAACAAGGCAACATATCTAAAGAGTTTGCACCATCCCTGACATACTGTAAACACTCAAAATGCTGGCTGTTAACAAAGCATAATCTTCCTAAGTCACCAAAAGAATATTCTTTGCTCTTCTTTTTCCTTCCATAGAGTCCTGATAGATTATTGTTATGTTACGAGAATACCAATACTACATGTATAACAGAAATACCTTTCATTAAAGAACATTTTGCTTTGCTTACACAAATAATCAATTCAGAGGAAACATTTACTTCCCTTTTCTACTCCCTTCCCCTACCTTATTCAATTATTGGTTTCCCTGGCAATCAGCCGTTGTTTTGGTTCTGTGCTGAGATTGTGGGAACTCACAATGGAAGAGGTGGTTCTCCCCAAGTCACAGCCACACCAGTATCAGATTCAGCAGTTTCCATCCCACTAGCTTATTTCCAGGTGAAGTTAAATCTGTGCCAGTGGCATATCCACTGCATGTCAGCTCCAGTGCTGTGTAAAAGGCTCACCAGGACTTAATTCTGGCCATCTGCTGAAGGTTTAAAAATGTAATTGTCTGGAGTGACCACTGTGAATCTAAACCGGTTCAACTTCTAATTACGTCAGTACTACTCACAACTCTTACTGTTTTTTAATGTGGTGCCAAAATTGAGGAGACTTGATAGAAAGTCTTAACATAATATTTTACGATATCAATAAAGCTTATCCACATGTCCAATTTACAATTTTATGCCTCTTAATGTATTCTAATTTTGGCTACATTGGCTGTGTGGACTGAGTTTACAGAAATATTCAGATCATAAAACGTCTGTTCCAATTAAAGGTATTGTATATTTGTTTTATCACAATGGCATCAGGTTTGACATTGAGCTTAGAGTATTTGTTCTTGGCCATATTCACATAGAAATGTATTATATAGGTTGTAATACTGTGTATAAAAAACTGCCCTTCCAAGTGAGTACAGCCTGGCTTAACAAAAGACAATTAATAGTTGGGGAAAGAGGGGTCTGGAAACAAATCTCCTTAAGTGTAGACGGCCATCAAGCACCACTGCTCTGATTTTGAGACGACAGTCCATGATCCAACCTACCAGTAGAAAAGATAGTGGAGCAGGAAAAAGAGGATGCCTTGCAATGGAAGCCTTTAATTTTAAATTATGCCATGTAAATGGGAGATGCCTGCAGTCAAACCTGGTTTCCGTCGTTCACAGAGAGGGTGTGCTCAAATAGCCCTAGAAAATAATCAAATGAATTCCAGCATTTTGAAGAAAAACATACTGGGAAAAGATAGACTGGTAGTACTGTCACAAAACAAAAGATGCAGCAGTTGCAAACTCATTTGAAACAACAGCAGCTCACACCAGGCTCAAAGTGAGTAGTCCTGACTCCATATGGTGTTCAAACACAGGAAAGAAGGAAAAGTACCTGGTTAGCCTTGGGCGCTGATGATCTTGGGGGTACACAGAATATGAAACCTTTTAAAACTAAGTGTGCAGAGAAATATCGTCAGGCACACATAGCAAGGAAGGGCTCAATACCTAGTTGAGAAATAAAGAAAGAAAGGAAGAATGTGTAGCATGAGTAGAATACAAGCTAACATTTACTGACGACTAGGTGCCAAATTTTGTTCACTTATTTAATCATTTCACAGATGAAAAATTGATCTCCAGAGAGATTAAATATTTGCCCAAATTAATGCAGCTAGTCAGAGTGCAGCTGAAATTTTAACTTAAGGCTGGTTACAGAACAAGAACTCTAACTCCCTATGGTTTAGTGGTTAAGAGTGTGCTCCCTGGAGTCATGTTTCCTGGGTTCAAGTCCCTCCTGTACCACTTACTAGACTGAGGGGCTTACATGATATCTTACAACTCAGTTTCCTCATCTACAAACTGAGGAGGATACTAGTACTTTCTTCATAGGTTTATTTTTTGGATTAACTGAGATAGTATTTGGAAAGAAATTCGTATGGAGCATGGCACATTGTAAGTACTCAATAAATGACAATTATTAATATCTTTAAAAGTACCTGCCACTGATTTTGTGTGTCTTGTTTTCATGTTGGCAGAGACATAAAAAAATATTTCTGACCAAAATCTATGGTTACAGCATCTTTCTAGACATTTATTTAAATTATTGAATTCTATTCAGTTTCCTGCTAAATAATATTTGCCATTGGTAACTGCTTGTGTGGAAATACATAGATAGGAATTAGTCAAGAAGGATGCCAGCTCTGAGTGGTATAAAGAACATGGGGCCTGGAGCCGGAAAACCAGTTTCAGTCTGAACTTTGTTAGTAGCTGTGTAGCTTTTGACAAACCAATTAATATCTTTGAGCCTGTCTCTGCCTTGGTAAAGAGAGTTCCTGATAATACAATAATACTACCTCTCAGGAGATAATGGGTTTGAAAGTATTTTGTAAACTGTAAAGCACTAGACAAATATTAGTTATTATGTTAGCACAGTGAGAAGGTTTGAAAAAAGCAAGAAAACAACACTTTGCTAGTGAAGTTTGAAGAGCTTTCCAATTTGGGAGTTGTTGCAGACACCATTAAGAATTGAGACACACTATGCTAAATTTAGTTTAAAACAAACAAAAAAATGAAATGCAATTCAACCTTGAAAAAAAATGTAGCTTGCTGTATGTGTGGAAAGGACTCAAACAGATTCAGAGAAACCTAGAGAGCAACATTGTGGATGAGTGCCCCGGTGGTTATAGTAAGCCAGAAAATAGATTGGACCATTTACAATGTTGTGCAGTATTTAAAAGGGCAGTTCTATTTTTGGCTGTCATAAAGAGACAATGGACTCCTTTCTTTCTTTTGGAGCTGGAACAATGCTTGTGGTGCACCCTTGTGGGCACTGCAGGTCACCTATAGGCCAGGATGGATCACATACTACACACACAAACTCACACCCCCTGGAATTCCCCCTATGAAGGAGAAATGGGTCTAATTGGAGGAGGAAGACCTGGGGTGGGCTTGGCCACCACCTGCAGCTTGGCAGGTCAACAGGATGCCCCTTAGCTCTTTTCATGCTTTTATCAAAGGGATTTTGGCCACTTCACTTCTTCACACGACTTTTGGTTCTGCTTGAATCTATTTTGAGTCTAAGCATACAGACAGTGGGTCAGAAACAGGAGACTGTTGGGAATGCATTAGAAAGGACGGACGGATGTGATGATTGATAGAAATGAATCATTAAAATTCGGTAGGGAAACACGCTGAAGAATGAAACCAGACTTTATTAAAGATTTAAATAAAAGTCTTACATAATAGAGAGAGGAATAAATACACAGAATTGACAAGTTTTACTCACAGCAGACGTTCCCACTGCAGGCCCTGGTGAAGTGTGACATTATACACAATTCCAGGCTATTATCGCCTTTCCAGAATTATGAACACTCAATCTCTGAGCCCGTGTTTCAGGGACCTATGTGCTCCTCCATTTCATCACAGCTCTTCCCTAATTCCTTGACATCGTCCCAGTGTTCACTATTTGTACTTGCCCTTTGGCAGGGGAAGCATAATAATGAGTGTGCCATTCAGGTGAATCCCTAGGGTAAATTAAGAAGCAGACAATGTTTGTCTTCCACCATCCTCCATCACTCTTGTTAGCACCTGTCCTCACCTGCTCATTCAGCAAGTTACCCCTTAATGATTTTTAGGTGTCCCTCTGAGTGAGCAAGACTGCCTTTCCCTGACACTCACTCATGGTCCAGGACTTTCCCCTTCATCCCCACTCCCTCTCTCACAGTTCACCAGGGCTAAGCCTTCTTCCTCAAGTCTTTCTTTCCAGTGTACTGAAACACATATAACAAACAAGTATATATGTAAGGTGATCATGACTTAATGGGATAGACAGCCAATTTATTCAACCAGTATATTAAAATAAGGGCTAAGAAGAAAACATGTCAGAATCTGAGATAAAAAAGCATTTCTATTTGTGAATTAATCCAGGGTATCTTCTTAATTCACAGTAAGATACTTCCTGGAATAAACGTTAAAACATCTGAACTCCATTTCAGTACAAAGGTGTATACTGCAAGCCCCAATTAGAGAAATACTGAAAAAAACCTAAATGTTCAATAAAAAGTGGTTGTCTGTATACAATTAAACAATATGCAGTCATTAAAAATGACTCTATGAAAGGATATTTCATGATGTGGAAATACCACATCATCTTAAGTCTATAATACATATGGTTTGCTTTTTAACATTCATGAAACTGGGAAATATTTCACAACCAACCCCCAAACAAGTCAACAGTTACTAAGAAGATCAGTAAGTCGTGACACAAAAGACTGCCTGCATGAGCAAATGTAGCTATAAGAGAAAGGTTTCTGTTTATTTGTGTGTCACCTCAGTTGAGTTATTTGTAATGGTATAGCCATATATGTTTAATTTTCACTTGTTCGTACCTCTAATTGTCATTTTATTTGTCAATCTGTCTTAAAATACACTTTGGTGCAGCTGTTTTTTCTTTTTCTTTTTTAAATGTTTTTTTTTTCTTTTTATGGAGTCTCACTCTGTCACCCAGGCTGGAGTGCAGTGGTGCAATCTCGGCTCACTGCAACCTCTGCCTCCCAGGTTCAAATGATTCTCCTGCCTCAGCCTCCCGAGTAGCTGAGATTACAGGCGGTGCCACCACGCCTGGCTAATTTTTGTATTCTTTAGTAGAGATGGGGTTTTGCCATGTTGGCCAGGCTGGCCTCAAACTCCTGACCTCAGGTGATCCGCCCGCCTTGGCCTCCCAAAGTGCTGAGACTACAGGCATGAGCCACCATACCCAGCCTGGTGCAGCTTTAACAGGAAAAATATTGTGTATATAGAAGATTGTGTCTGTCACATGGCAGACACTGTGACTAAAGGCACTAGAAATAGCCAAATCTCCAGGACTAGATTGCAGAAGTTCAAAACCAGAAGCAGCTAGTGTGACTGATTCAGACATCATGAAAGACACCAATGTATCAAAAGCTTCTAGCTGACTTTCTTTTTTTTTTTTTTTTGAGACGGAGTCTCGCTCTGTCGCCCAGGCTGGAGTGCAGTGGCCGGATCTCAGCTCACTGCAAGCTCCGCCTCCCGGGTTCACGCCATTCTCCTGCCTCAGCCTCCCGAGTAGCTGGGACTACAGGCGCCCGCCACCTCGCCCGGCTAGTTTTTTGTATTTTTTAGTAGAGATGAGGTTTCACCGTGTTAGCCAGGATGGTCTCGATCTCCTGACCTCGTGATCCACCCGTCTCGGCCTCCCAAAGTGCTGGGATTACAGGCTTGAGCCACCACGCCCGGCCCAAAAGCTTCTAGCTGACTTTCAAGAGAAGCTGTTTAACTTTCATCCATTTGTAATATAATTAAGTAGAAAACAAAACGGAATCTAGCCAAATAAAAAATCCCTATGAGGTCTTTAAAGCTCTTTGATTTGCCTCACAATTTTAATATAAACCCTGAATGTAAGAAAGATGTCTTGATAAAGAGCCTGCTGTGAGAAGCAACGAGGAGAGGAATTCTGCCCTAGGATGGGATGTGCCCAGACTCTCAAACATACCTTATTTTCAATGATTTCGATGATAATTCTAAATCATCTTGGACTTCTTAGGTGCTAATATTTAGATGAGACTAGGATGAATTTTTAATTGATGCAGTAATGGGTTGAGATTTTGGGGTATGCTGGAATGTGGTGAATGGGTTTTGCATGTGGAATGAACATAAATCTTTGGGAACCAGAAGATGGGCTGTGGTAGGCTAAACAGTGCTCCTCCTATTTTCTTTCTAATCCTAGGAGCCAATGCATATTACTTTATATGTGATTAAATTCAGGTCTTTAGAAGAAGCGATTACCTGACTAGTTGGCTGGCCAAGTTAGTTATTAATGCAGAGTGAGTTAGTTCTCTGAGCCTTGGAACTTTGAAATTAGAAGGACTGAAGATTAAATAACACTAAAAAATGAGTGCTAAGAGCGTGAACAAAAGCTGATAGAGATAATCACATCTAGCTTCCAAAAGACAGTGGATAAATTCATCATTTGCAAAACTATCCTTCATTTTGTCTATGGGGCTCTGTGACATTAATGGTATCTCTAAGCTCAAAAAAAAAAAAAAAAAAAAAAAAAGCCTTGTGCTGGTCAATGATCTTCTGGCCTGAAGCAAACTACTCTGATTTAATTGCCTGTTACCTGGGACAAAGAAAGGGGTTAAAGGTTTTTGATGACATAGCTTTACACCTGTACTCAATCAGTCAGTTTGCAAAGAACATATATCTTCCCTACCCTTGGTCAAGGGTGAATGAACATGTGACATAAAAATGATAAAGTACCTAAATCAAAGAGATATTAAAGGCCAAATGCCAAATGTGGCTTACATGTAAACAACAACGAATCTAAGGATGCTTGAGGTTATTTCAGATTCTATTCTGCAAGGCAGAAAACACTGGGTATACAGCCAGTTAGACTGAAGTGTGAAACTGTCTCTGCTACATATCAGTGGTGTTAAATTAGACATGTTATTAATTTCTCTGGGCCTTGGTTCTCTCAACTGTAAATTGGGGATAATGATTTTTGTCTCATAGAGATGTTATGGATGTCCACGAGACAAAGTATATAAAATATTGAATCCAGTGTTCTGTGCAAATCCAGTCACATTGTTCTTTGTTGCTACATTCCCAAATAGGAGGTCTGTCACATTCCAAGTCTAAAGTGGAGGAATACTTTGGGGGCAGGAAAGGTTTTCTGATCATCCTTAAATCATGCTTACTGGTTGCTTTTAAGGTTAGGCTTGGTTACTCGTAAAGTCAGTCTCTGTCTTGGGCAGGGCAATATGCCTGGACCCGGGGCAGGTGGGCAGATTCCTGGCAAAGATGGGGCTAGCATAAAGAAGGCAATGAATAGGTAGAGGGTAGGACTGGAAATATTAACCTGCAGTGTAAGATCTCTAGGCATGAAAACATAGGTACTGTTTCAAAAACTAGTCATAGCAAGACTCACAAAGAAGCTTGGTGTGCTAGAAATACTTGGAAGCAGGGCAGACCTAAGCTGGCAAAGCAGGTTAAAAACATGAGTCCCTTAGATAAGTTCCATAGATAGCTCCAAGGGAAGCCACTTCCTCCCTGTAAAGGAGACAACTCAGCCTTATCAAACTGATTTTATGGAGAAACCAACATATCTCTGTCTTAAAGGACCAAGGTCTGTTAAAGCATATTTGTTGATCCCCAACACCAGAGAAAATTTTAATCTCATAAATATTTTAAAATATAGGTCAGCAATAGCATAGTATCTGCACAGAAGTCTTCTGAATTGGTTCTTCTATGTAGAGAAAGAAGTCAACTGTCACCTTAATTGGTTTGACTTAGGGATACCTTTCCTTCTTAGAGATCCTGAACTAATACACGGTTCTGTCAGGAAGGTCTTCATCTCCCTGAACACTACTATGATGCTGGAGTTTGGGGTTCGTGGGGTCAACTGTGGAACGTTTCAACTAGGTGAGGTCATGAGTGTGGAAGAGGGCTTTTGGGTATATTTTTCCAGGGCCATATTTATTTCAGTCCATTAGATAGTCTAACCACACTGGTATTAAGGGTCCAAAAAGAAGTGGACGTAAATTCTGCCCTACTTTCCGTGTACCCTTGGGAAAGTCATTTAGTCCTCCTTAGCTTCTGTTTTCTAAAAACTGAAGGGACTGAACTAAATACTTTAGGAACAGACAAGAAATGTTATGATAAAAGATAAGAAATTTGGAGTATTTGGCTTAAAATTATTAGTTCAGTGGTTCCAGAGATGCAACATTTATTCCTGAGAAAAATGAACTGTTAAAGTCTAAATAATCATGACTCAACCAAGCACTTCCAGGACCACACACAAAATATACATCAAGGTATCACTGGTTTTGGTTGCAAAGTACCATGGTGTCTTAGAACTGGGACAAGAGTATAGAAGCCAGTCAGTGCTCCTAGGGCAAGAATTGGTAGAAATATAGGCTTCATATATGGCTTTGAACTGACAGTTGTCCTACAAGTTTTGAGGCTTCTAGATGACAGACACTAGGGTTTTGTAAGTCCAAAATGCTGAAGGGCAGTACATCAGAATACAGGAGAGAGCTGTGGGCTAAAATGCCCCTGCTGGAACCTACAGGTTTTGTATTATAGGAACCTCTCTGACAACGCAGTGTTTGACTTAATAGTTTTTACATTCTTCTGGACAAATGAGTCTCATTGTCATTTCTGAATAATAAAACAAGGGTTCTCCAGTGGTCATGTTCTCCAAGCACTGAATTGTAAAAGGTATTATCTTTTCTGGAGCTGTGATTCTCAAAGTGTGGTCCTTGGACCCCTGTAGGTCTCTGATACTATTTGAGGAGGTCCTTTTTCAACTGCATATCCCCATGAAGCCTGAGTTTTTTTCTTATACTCCAACCAAAATAACAGATCATGGCACATTGATTGCAAAAGCAGATATGAGAAACCAGCTGTTTTCCTTTGGGCCAGGCACTGTCATCTTCTTGCTGATTTGTAAAGTATAATTCTCTTTTTTCTTAAAAAGATATTATTTATTTCTAATATATAATGAGTGTATTGCTTCTTTAAAATTCAAGAAAAGGTGTTAACATTATCAGCTTTAATTTATAACATGGTAAATATTGATAAATAATAAATATTGATAAAATAACATGGTAAATATTGATAAATATAACCCATATAGTAAAAAACTCCATGGGGTCTTTTCTAAGAGAGTAAAGGGTCAGAGATCAAAACACTCGACAAAACTACTGCAGAGGCATAAGAATTCAAGTTCTTCTGAATAAGTAGCCAGTCCTTTAATAATAGCTTAAAGGTGAACAAATACCTTTGGTTTCCGAGTTTGTAGACGTTAAGTTGTCTGGGAAATACTAGTGCTGCCCTCGGGGTGTTTAGATTACTTACTTGTTTTGATGTGGGGCTGGCTCATCGGGCATGTGAGGTTTCCCCTGTAGGGCTCTGAGTCCCTCCACTGTGGACTGGATTTAAGCTTTGGAAAAAGCCTTGTAGATAATATTGATGGGCATTACAATATTCACTTACATGTCAGCCTCTGGAGTAAACCAATAATCAAAGAGAGTGTTGCACAACCAGGCATGGTTGAATTGACTGAAGACAAATTTAACATAAACGCAAGGAGAATGTCTCTACTGATGTTGGTGCCAAATATTCCATTTTGAAATGTTATCTCTAGATAACTGGTTGAACTTTCATCACTTAAATGTATCAAATGTAAAAACTATCACTCAATATTTCACTAGAATGTAATTTATAGGAAACAGTAAACAATACTGTTAAGCTTTATATTCAGAGCAAAAAGATTTATGACTATATGCCAACCTCAGCAAACTAGGCTAATGAGATGAAGTCCAAACTAAATATATGAAAATAAATTGACAATGGGGTCAGGCATAGTGGCTCAAGCCTGTAATCCCAGCAAATTGGGAGGCAGAGGTGAGTGGATCATGTGAGGTCAGGAGTTCGAGACCAGCCTGACTAGTATGGTGAAACCCCATCTCTACTAAAAATACAAAAATTAGCTGGGCGTGATTGTGTGCACCTGTAGTCCCAGCTACTCGAGGGGCTGAGACAGGAGAATTGCTTGAACACAAGAGGAGAGGTTGCAGTGAGCTGAGATCATACCACTGCACTTTAGCCTGGGGACAAAGAGTGAGACTTTGTTTCAAAAAAAAAAAAAAAAAAAGAAAGAAAATAAATTGAGAATGGTAATATGTTCAAATAAAATATTTCAATGAATTAAATCTTAGTATTTAGAAGTATATGTCAAATTTCTGGTTAATAAATAATAACATTTTAAAATACATCTATTGTTGGACTTACTTTAATGAGAGCAAAACTTCTGCTTTGAAATTTTCATGAAGTCCTGTAGTTTCACTCCTCTTTTGTTTTTACATCTACTAAATGAGAAGACTGCATCAATATCACCAGCTCCAACATTCATTCCAATGTAAGCCATGAACAGAGTAGGTTTCTTACGTCGAGTCTGTTCTCACAGGTAGTTAAAACATGTCACCTGCTGTGCTTTCTTTCTTTTTGTTTGCCCTGAAAACTATATTGGCTATGAAGTTCTACAGTAAAATTCATCACAACCATAGATAAGATCAACCCAAAACAGTGACTGCTGATGTCAGTTAAGTGATATTAAGTGATATTTTACAGAAAACTTAGAGACTATCTTCACAGAAAATTATAGTATTTCAGGAAAGAGTCGAATTTTCACCTCTAGGGAATTTAGACCTTTCAATAAAATAATTTTGGACTCACCTATCATTGATCCCTTTTCCTTTACACTTTTTTTCTGGGTTACCTTAGAGGTGGTGACAGTGGAGTGGAGACAGAAGGCAAAGGAAGAAATAATTTTGGGGCCAATTCAGTTTTATGTCCCTGGTTCACTAAAATTCATGTCACTTGATTTAGGAATTTTAGAGCTTTTACTACTTCTGATTTTTGTCCAATTCTAAACAAATCTTTCCTAAAGCATATGATTCCCAGGGCAGTGGAATAAAGCTCTTATCAAAGACCATGCTAATTCAAAGCCATCAGCTTATGGTTTGTCTACCATGCTATTGCATTTTAAGTAACCAATTATTATGTACAATTCTGGCTTCAGTGGTATTAAGGATACGCAGGAGTCATGAACTCTGCATGATTATAAGAAACTTGAATCTTCATTAAAGGACATAGAAAGTTAATTAAAAGCTAATTAAAAGGAATGAAGATTTCTGAATATCTGATATTCTCTACTTATTCAGTACATTTGGAAAGTTGAAAACTGTGGTCAATGTCAGGTCAAAGACACTAAAGTCTTTCTCTTGGGGTAATTGCAGCCTCTTGACTTTGCTTGAGAAGAGCAGTCAATTGTTTATATAATTTGTAATCACTGTTATGTCAAAAGGAGAAAAAAGTATTCAGTCGGTAAAGTATTACATAGATTCATTATCTTCGGACTCTCTGTGCAGAGAATTCTCAACTAAAAATGGAATTTATACTTACATTACAGTGCATTTATACTATAGCCTACCTCAAAGCCTATGATCATTATACAAAGATTCCAAGTAAACGAGTCCTGGTACTACAATTAACATTTGAGAAAACTAATTAGTTGACTCCTTTATCCTCTTTACACAAAATAAATTTCTTCAACAAAAGCAATTTAGACAGAATACTATAGCCAAGGGTGATAATTCTGAAGAAACAATCAGAATGAATGAAAAACATTGGATTCATCATTAGAGAATATTTATCATTAGAGACAAATAATTGAACCCCCCAAGAGTTCAGAAAAATGAAAAGAAAACAGTGCCAGTAAAGTGGCAAATGCCAGCCCCTGACTGCTCTCAACCTCTACTTTACTACACGGCTAGAATTAAACTGCCTACAGGACCAGCCCTCCCCAGATTCAGAGCCATTGCTGCCGGATGGCCAGGGTATGTTCAGAGTCCTAGGTAGCTCTCCTTGGGATGTGTCAGCCACAGTCAGGTCCCCAGGATTCTACACTGATTTCTTCTTCTTTTCTGAGTTGGATCTTTCTTGTTTGCAAACATCGGCTTTGTGCCCTGGCGCTTTGCACAGCTTTCCCCAATTTTCTCCTCCTTTCTCTATTTTGAGGTCTGGTTCTTGTTCTATCAATTGCTAGCTGCTGCCTGTGTTCTTGTTCCCATCGGCAGTGCATCCAGAAAGAAAACACAACACTGTTATACCTCTCTTAAGATACATCTGGCATTTTCTGATGGGGGAAAAAATCTAACTTATATGGCTATTTTCTTTTTCTGCCTCTGTCCACAAAGAGGAATTTTTACAACAGGGAATGATCAAAGGCAATACAGACAGTGAAATCTACCAACTCTCCCTTTTCTGCACTGCTTCAATTGCTCACAAATGGTTTCCCTTTCCTCAGCTTTAACTGCATATAAACCTGCTAAATTCTTTCATGTTGTCCAAAGAGAAGCTCTGATCAGATACCAAAATTTCCTGGTTGCATTAAATAAATTGTCTGTAACTGTGTATTTGCTCTAGCACATAAACTAAATTATCTGTAACGGAGTGTATTTTCAATGATGAATAACACCTGCACAGCGTTTTCTGGCTGAGATGAGAGAGAGGAGAGAAAGAGAGAGAAAGAGAGAGGAGAGAGAGGGAAAAGAGAGAAAGAAAGAGCTATATAGAGAGAGACGGGGGGAGAGAGAGAGAGAATGGAGGGAGATGAAAAAGGATGCTGAACAAAAATAACAATAACAACATACAATAGAAAGTTGATTTTATAGGATGGCTCATGTGAGGTTCCCAATGCATCCTCCAAGTGGGTGTTGCATCTTTTGTACCTCTTCTCTTGGGGAAACTTGAGAATATTATACTCTCAGTGTTCAAAAGGCAGAAACATACCAGTCAGAAAGCCTCATGTAATATCCTCAGTAAACAATTAACCAAACCAAAATTTCAAAAATGGTTATAAAGAGCATCAATGTGTAGCAGAGGTATTTTCTCTTGGAGGAAATTTAAACAACACCACACTCCAATGCACCACTTCCAAAACCAAAGTCTTCTTTCAACAGCATTGCATATATGTATTGAATGACATTGAGTAGATGAATGAATGAATAAATGAGGCTGTCAAATGTCCTGTTTTTCTTTGGGATTCTTCTTTGCTGACTATGAAACTGTGTAAAAACCTTCTTTTTGTTGAACTCCCCAACTGAGATCCTCTTCATGGATCTCGCAAGTTGCATGACCATGTTACTTTAATGCAGGTGGTGTTTATTGACAGTGACTGAGTTTGGTACCATTTGTAATCATCTGAATACAAAAATTGGGAAGAATTTCCAGTGTCCAGATGTTTGCCATGCTGTAGGTGAAGCAGACAGATAATGGAATGTTTTCACTTCCCCCCAGATGTTTTAGCTAGGGGATATTAGTGTCATCATAATATCCCCTCTACCAGCAAGGACCAAATAAGTGATTAAATTATTAGACAGCATTAAACCACAAAACTAAATAAGCAAAAATCAATTTCACCATATAAAAGCCAATTCCTAAGTAGAAAATGTTGATATAAAACAAGTACTGTTTTTATCAAAATGTTCAATCCTGCTTTATCTCTAGAGTTGCATTACTGGGAAAGCCCATTATGTAAAAAAAAAATATAAGATTTTAATCACAACATATTAAAGGACACCATACTATAGTTTGCTAGAGTTTTAGACATGGTACAACTCAGTTTGCTCAAGTGTAGTGGCTGTATTCCCCCATTCACCAAGGGAGCTGTTCCTGGGTCAGCCTTCCTGTACTTTCTTTTCTTTCTTTTTTTTTTTTTTTTTGAGACAGGGTCTCGCTCTGTCACCCAGGCTGGGGTGCGATTGGCGTGATCTCAGCTCACTGCAACTTCCGCCTCCCAGGTTCAAGTGATTCTCCTGCCTCAGCCTCCTGAGTAGCTGGGATTACAGGCACGTGCCACCACACCCGGCTCATTTTTATATTCTTTAGTAGAGACGGGGTTTCACCATGTTGGTCATGCTGGTCTTGAACTCCTGACCTCGTGATCTGCCTGCGTTGGCCTCCCAAAGTGCTGGATTACAGGTGTGAGCCACCGTGCCTGGCCCCCTGCACTTTCTCATCTATCTCCTTTGTTACCTACTGCTCCGATAACCAAAGAATCAAGCCTCTCAAACAAAGCAGTTGCATCTAGTGACCACCAAGTTTTTCCTCTGCAGGTATAAAGTTGGGACTAGGATTGTGTTATAGCAGATGGCAATTACGGACATGAAATCTTATTTTCTATAAATTTGATAAGCTTGTGTTAAATTATATCATGTAAACTTTAGTGCAAGGAAAGCACTTGGCAATCATTTAGTATTTATTATTATTCTTGTAGCATATCAAGCACACATTCACGGAATCTGCCTGTACATCAAGCATTATATTATTTGCAAAATTCATAACTAAAAACTTATTTACACATCATTTAAAAACATCTCAAAAACCAGTGCACATACATGAACACACATCTGACACAAAAACATAGAAAATGAGTAAACTCAAAGAAAATTATAGTCATGGAGCTTGGGATAATTTCAAACTCTTTAAATAGAAATGCTAGTGTGCTTTGGTAGTCAAGCAGAATATGCCACTAATTTACTTGACCTTGATTGCTAAAATAACTAATGCTATTTTTTAGATTAATTTGTGTATTGATAGTAAATCTATTACTGAGATGATGTTGCATTAATTAAACATCTTTCCTACTGAAGCATATGTTGTTAAATTGTATACTAGAATTCTTATCTACCTATTGACAGCATTCCAGATACGCGACCCCAAAATATGGCACCTTGGCATTTGAGAAAACAGCAGAAACAGGAAGTTCTCTGCTGTCCTCCCCTGAAGCAGGCCATAAAACTTAGGTCATTTTCTGACCTTCTCCCTCCTTTCTCCCCTGAAGACCCTTATGTGACAGGTGTCCTACCCTCTTCCAGAAAAGAAGGAATGTCACACAAAGATGAATCTAAACAAACAGGCCTTGCTAAATCTCCCCTGACACAGTCGATGACCATCAGATCATGCTCTTTTGTCCTCCCATCACACTTCTGCGCAACTCTTTATAAAAACACACAGTTTTCCAGTTTCTTTGAATCTCCAATTTTGAAGGCCCTGTGTCACATAAAACATAATAAATAAATTTGTATGAAATAATTTAAAATTCATTAAATAGAATTTGTATCCTGTTAATCTACCTTTTGTTATAGGAGTCTCAGCCATGAACCTAGTAACGGGTGAGGAAAAATATTGCTTTTCTCCCCTCCACTATTCTACACTTAAAACTCAGTGATTGTAAAAACTAATATTGACACTCAAAAGCAATCTTTATTAAGAATACATTCGGCATATGCAGAATGACACTAACATATTTATATCATGTCTTTGCCCTGTAGAACAAAGACGATATTTGATTGTTTCATGAATCATAAGGAACAGAGGTTTGAAATTGGGGATTTTTTTGTTTTGTTTATGAACCAATTTGGATAAATCCTGTTTAATAACTGTTAATCCATATTTACCACAACTCCTGCAAGAAAAGAATCTTAATTCTTGCTGAGAAAGTTGCTCTTCCTTTCCTGACCTTCTGTAATTTGGCCACAGTTTGATTCACGCTTGTTTTCTGTTCTCCCCTCTTGTGTACTCTATAATCCAAACAACAAAAAAAATACTCTCCATTTCTGCCTTCATCAACCTGAGTTTTCTGATGAAAAGACTTTCCCTTAACTGGACAAACTCATTTGAAAAACTGTAATAGATCATACAAAAGGATGAAATATAATTATTCCTTAACATGTTAAAATGATTTCACTAGTAAACAAATAAAAATGAAAGCATGAAGAAAATTGCATTTTTTAACCTATTAAATTGCAGAGAGACAGATGGATGGACACTCCTTTGTTGACAATATTGAGGTGAATCTGGAACGCTCATGTATGGCTGGAAAAAGAATTAATTATCTTGCCTTTGCAAAATAAATTGGTGTCATATATTAACAGTCATAAAAATGTTCAGAAGCACAGGTCTCACAATCCCACATTTATAAATTTATTCTAAATAAAGAAACCAAAGGAGGAGGAATAAATCTTACCTGTAAAGATATGTTTTTCTAACATCATAACTTAATGTCAAATAATAGTGAAAAACTAATCAAATTATGTTAAGTAGAATATTGTGTTGCAATAAAAAAAAAGACAATTATGAGGACAGGTGTAGCGACAAAGGAAAGTACTTTCAATAAGTAAGTAGAAAAGTTCAAAAAAACTATATATAACAATGGGACTATCACTTATAAAACATGTATAGTGATGTAGAAACATGTTTGAAGGATATATAGTACAGATAAGTTTGTTAGGATGGTGCAATTACGTGTGTTTTCCCATGTAATTTCCATTTTATAGAATTTTCACTTCATTTTGTGATAATAATTAATTAAAACAATTAAAATTCATGTTTTGTCTCTCAGTTCAAATAGATCTCCCTTGCAAGAAAACCTTCATAATGCCTTATTTACATTTTATTCTTGGAATTTATATATGTTCTTGCAGTAGATTTATCAGTGAACTTGTAGTAAGTTAATAAGTTGTGTAATTACTTGCTTCTAGATTTTGGAAATGGGCACAAGAGTTTGTAAATAGATCCTATGTTTCATTAGTAGTAAGAATTGTGACTAAAATTTTGAGATGCACTCAGTTGTCTGTTCTGCTCAGAAGGGATAATAATTGCCATGTGTGCACCTGCAAAATTCATGGGCCTCTTTCTCCAAAGACTCATTGTTATCTAATAATCCCATACAGACATTATTCAAAATGATCACTGATTTCACCTCTTGACATGGTATTTTCCCCCCTATTGACAGTAGAGAAACTAATCATTGCAGCTATTTAAACAAATTTAACGTTGAGCATATTATTTTTCCAAATCTCTGCTATTAGAGAAGGGGTCACTTCCAACAGGAAGCAAGGCTTTTTCCTAGTGTTTGAAATGGAGATAGCCCTAACAGATGCCCCAGGTAATTCCAATGGCTCAAAGAATTCCAAGTGCAATAGAATCACAATAGGATCTGGAAGAAGAACAAAAGAAAATGGGTCATGTTTTAAGTCCAAGTTCTCCCAAGTAAGCACAGAGTAATCCAATTTGCTAGAGATTCAGTCCAACAGGGTTAGTGAGCAAGCCACCTTCAGATTTAGAAAGCAAAAACAAACCCCGCAAGACTTAAACACTAAAAAATCATTACTTAAAGCATTTCAAGCCTGGGCCAAGCTGAGGATCAGGCTCCAGGAGGAAACGCTGGGTTTTGCTTTCCCCCAGGCTGCTGTCTGGCTGTGCTCTATGGCGTGCTGGATGCTGTGAGTGTGAGTTGCTATCTGCAGGCATGTGGACTCACTGGATTCCACATTATTTTTATTCCCACTTCTTCATCCAACACTAATCACATGTGTTTGTTTGTACTCTGGAAACCATCTGACAGGTATGGCTACGTACCATGGCTATGTCATGCTGCAGCATATTTAGAGGCCCTCTTAAAAATACAAATACAGTAGTAGGTTAAACTGAAGAGGTAAATCCACGTTCTGGATCATATTTCCTTGATCACTGTCTTTTTTCCCACTGCTCCATTATTAAAAGTTTGGATTAAATTTTGGGAATCAACCCACATAACCATTCAGAAAGAGATGCTTCCAAAAGGCTTAAAAGAAGTAAGGAATGAAAGCCCGAAACACAGAAATAAACTGAATATTGGGGAAAAAAATCTATACACTAAAACTAGTAAGTTTTGCATTGTATTTCCAAGGAAATGGTGGTAATTTTTTATTTTTGAGACAAAGTTGCGCTCTGTCACCCAGGCTACAGTATAGTGGCATGATCTCAGCTTACGGCAACCTCCACCTCCCGGGCTGAAGCGATCCTCCCACCTCAGCCTCCCAAGTAGCTGAGACCACAGGTGTGAGCCACCATGCCCAGCTAATTTTTTTTGTATTTTTAGGAGAGATGGAGTTTTGCCATGTTGCCCAGGCTGGTCTCAAATTCCTGAGCTCAAGCTACTCGCCCACCTTGGCCTCCCACAGTGCTGGGATTACGTGCATGAGCCACCACTCCCAGTTGGAATTTTTAAATTATTATTTTTATTTATGAGACTTAAGCTACTTATGTAGAACTGGTAGTGATGAAAGTTCCTACCACTTGGAAATTACCAGATTAAGATTCAGAAAAAAAATACTAAATGATTTCATTTTAGACCTTAAGTCAGAATAGCATTTAGTACTTTAAGTTTCTTTCTTATGTACTCTTGTTAGTCAGTGAGTTCCTTCAGTGACTCAGAGGACCTTCAGGTACTACCTTTTCTACCTGCAGTGCCATTCATTCATCTATTTGTTCATTCTAAAAACATTCATTGAATATCTGCTATTGTCAGACATTAATGCAGGTGCTGGGTTACAATGAAAACCAAACAAGTAAATAAAGCATGAAGATATTAGATGCTACAATAAATATAAAACAGAGGAGTGATGTGATGGAGTGAGACTAGAGGTCTTGTTTAGATTGGATCAGGGAAGCCATCCTTGAGGAGGTGACATGTAAGTGGAGATGGGATTGATTAGATATTGGAAGCTTGGGTGGAAGAGCATTCCAAGTAGACGCAATACAGTGTTAGGGCCCTAAGATGTTCAAGGAAGAGATAAAGGCAACAGTAGCTGGAGCATAGGCCCAAGTGGAAGATGGGTAAAAGATGAGTTTGAGTGGGGAGAGAGGGATCATCTTACATAGGGCCTTGCAGGCAGAGTGAGGCATTTGGATATCATTCTAAATGCAGTGGAAAACCCTGGAAGGCTTTACACAGGGCCACTAATCTGATCCACTTGAAAGATGCTGCCATTAGGGAGACAAGATAAAAGCAAAGAGACCAGCTATGAGGCTATTTATTAACTTAGCCCAGGTGAGAGACGATGGCCTCCTAGACCAGGATGCTACGTCTTAAAGGCAGATTTAGCAGATCTTGCCTATTGATTTGAAGGGGCCAGGAGCAAAAGGAGAAGAATCAAGGATGATCATGTTAAATAGACTTAAAAACTCAGCAAAAATATTCCCGACTTTGCAAAATGAATGGGAAACAAGGACCTCACTTGATAAAATGCCCATGAAGCAATATCTGGATTGCAGTAGATACATGCATTTCCTTTTAGACATTAATGCACTAGGAGGTTGCTCTATCGTACATCAAGGAGGACCTGCAGACAGTGCTTTGAGAAGCCCAGTCAATTCTAAATGAAAGGCAGGACAAACTCCTAACAGAAACTTCCCCAGCAGTTTTACCACCCACGGGTAGCTCTGGAGTACAGTCAGGATTTTCACTGCTAAAGAGCCACAGTTTCCTCATCTGTAAAATGAGAAGTTTTAAATTAGATGTTCTCTAAGGTTGCTTCTAATTTAAAAATTCTGTGGTTTAACACCCTACTGGGTCTATTCTAGGGATCTTGAGTACACAAGTCATATACAATAAGTTACAGTAATAAAGATACTTCAGGGTTTAAAAAAATAGTTTCATTCCTACACTTAATTCTGTATTTAAAATAAGTTTTTCTTGGTTGGGAGTATTTATAGTCTTTCTGAAGTGACAACAAGTGAAGATATTTTTGCTTGAACATTAAGTCTACCCTTTGCACCTGGGATAAAATTCTTCTCTTTAGGGGTAAATAAACCATAGTTAGAATGTTTCCCTTTATTCAAATTTTTTTTTTTCTTCTGGGTACCTGGTGTGCCGGGTCACTTCCCTGAGTGGAAAAAACATATTATCTGTATTTACACAAATATATACATAAATGTATATTTGCTATTATTGAGTGTGTGCTATGTGTCACACTTTGTGTTGTGATAGTGATTTTCACATATTATTTGATCCTCACAAGAAGTTGTAGGAATATTTATCTCATTTCACAAATGGGTGAACTGAATCTTAGCATCCTACAGAGCTAGAATTTCTACCCAGTTCTGCAGACTTCTTAGTCAGGCTCTCATCTTTGGAAATGAGAGACATATATCTACCACTTCTCGTGGCAAGGATTAAATAAATTGATATGCGAAAATCACTTATCACAACACAATGTGTGAACCCAGCTGTTCCATGTAGCATTCTGAGGTACAACCATCACTATGTCTTTTGTGCTATTTGAGGCTGTAGCCTTTCTAAATTTCTCTCATTACTCATAACTCTGCTCCACTCACATTTCCTATCAAGGCTTAGTACATCTTCCCAAACAAACATTAACACAATTTTAGCATACTCAAAAACCCAGTGACTTCTTGAGCCCTGGGGCACCAGTTAGAATAGGGTTTTTGCTACACCTGTGGATTTTATTAAAGGTTTGTTTCTTTCCCTAGTCACCTTCCTTCCCTCTCTTTCTCACCTCATCCAAAATTCAGCAGAAGTCCACAGGGCACAGAGCTCAGAAGGTATTATCTGGTTATTAGTTTTTAATTTTCCGTGGAAACTCTAAAGCACTGCTGCAGACTCTGGATTCCATCTGGGTTTGTTATCCTTCCTCCCTCTGGCACCACACTGCTCTGGTCCTAGGCCAGCTGGTGGCAAAAACATCTCCTTTTGTTTCTCAAGCACACATCACCAGGTACTTGCCCTGTTGATGAGCAGCCTCTCAGTCGGTTTGCTTTGTCTGCTTTTTTGTCTCTTGGTCACAGCAGGGCGTGAAATGGGCAGAAGCAAAAATACCCAACAAAACATTTATCCTAAGGTCCCCAGACTCCTGAATTCACAGCATTCCCCAAATATCAAAGTTACATAAATATTTTCCTTATGATCCTATAACCAAGTGGAGGAGAAAAAAATATTTTAAAGCAAAATAGACAGTAATTTTTTCTGCGTTCTTAGTGGGGGAGATGGAGGTGGTGGCATTATTTATATTATTCTAGAAATAAATCTCTCTCTCCATTCCTCTTGCAGACACTGGTGAGGGAAGGAGAAATGAGAAACTGGGCACATCAATAAGGTTGGTGTATACAATGGGAGGGCTAGAGCTGAGCTTGGGGCTGGAGCTAGATGGAGCTGCCTGGTTCATTCTGCATGAAGGGATAGGATGATATCATTTTCTTTTCTTTTTTTTTTTTTTGAGATGGAGTCTCACTCTTGTTACCCAGGCTGGAGTGCAATGGCATGATCTCAGCTCACCGCGACCTCTGCTTCCCGGGTTCAAGTGATTCTCTTGCCTCAGCCTCCTGAGTAGCTAGGATTACAGGCATGTGCCACCGTGCCTGGCTAATTTTTTGTATTTTTAGTAGAGACGAGGTTTCTCCATGTTGGTCAGGATGGTCTCGAACTCCCGACTTCAGGTGATCCACCCACCATGGACTCCCAAAGTGCTGGGATTACAGGCATGAGCCACTGCACCTGGCCGGATTCCATTTTCTTATGTTTTGCTCTAGAAGAAACCACTGAGTCATGCAGGGAGGCTGGCTGAGCAGAGATAGCAGAACTGGTATCCAATCAGAATGTCTAAAGTGTAACTTTAAGTTGTTCTTCTTATGCACACCTTCTGTCTCCTCACACTTCAGGTAAAATTTGTCTGTTGGCTTTATTATTTCCTATATTTGATTTGCTATTTTGTGGCAAACAAGGAAGGCAGAGAAATTGTATCTCAGTGAGATGTAGTACAGAGCAGAGACACCATGTGTGGGATGGTGAAAAAATCCATAAACTTAACAAATTTAGGAGGCATGGGAGTGTAAAAATAGAGGTGACTGGGAACAATGTAAGTCATCCTCTCCCCCACCGGAATTCCTGAAATGATTGAAAGAATGTTGAAACCCACACTATGCATGATGTCTGAACCAATTTTATTTATGTCTCAATGGATGTGGTACCCTGGCTAATATCTAGAGGCCATTACCAATGTAACTGCTATTTAATAACTATAATGCTGGTTTCATTGGTTCTTACCCTTACGTGTTGTGATAGCAGAATAACGGCCCTCCAAAGAGGCCCACATGCTAATCCCTGGAATCTGTGGACGTGTTAGGTTATGTGGAAAGGGGATTTAAGGTTGCTGCTGGACTTAGGGTTGCCTATCAGCTGGCCTTAAAGGGGAGATGATCCTGGATTATCTGGGTGGGCCCAATGAAATCACAAGGATCCTTCAAAGTGGAAGTGAGAGGCAGAAGCAATGTCTTGTGAGAGAAGGACTCCACCATTTCTGGTTTTCAAGATGGAGAAAGGAGAGCAGGGGCCAAGGAATTTGGGCTGCCTCTAGAGGCCGGAAAAAGAAAAATAAGAAAAATAAATTATTCTGCAGAGTATACAGGAAAGAACTCAAACCTGCCAACATCTTGACCTTAGCTCATCGAGACTCTACCCTACAGAATGGAAAGAGTAAAACTGTGTTGTTTTAAGGCACCAAGAATATTATGGCAGAAACACATATCTGTCAATAGTTAACTATTACTACATAATAAACCACCCCAAAATTTAGTGGCCTAAGCAAAATGAATCATTTATTTTGCCTGGAAACCTATAATTTGAAGAGGGCTCAATAGAGGTGTTTGTCTCAGTGCTACACACCAACATCTTGGGTGCTTCTTTTGGGGCATGGAGAGTCCACTCTCAAGGTGGCTCACTTCCATGGCTGAAAGGTGTGCACTAGCTGTCAACCAGGAGGTGGGCTGGGAAGCTCAGCTGGGGCTATTGGCTTGGGAACTCATTCCCTTTCCGTGTTTCTCTCCACAGGCTGTTTGGACTTCCTCACAGCATGCTGCATGATGACTGCAAAATCAAGCATTCTAAGAGAACAAAGGAGAGGATTTAGGCCAAAATGCATGACATTGTTATGACCTAGCTTGAGAAGTAATATACTTTCACTTGTGTCAGATTCGATTGGTCTGCTCAGGTTCAAGAGGAGTGGACAGAGATTTATATCTTGGTAAGGAATGGCAAGTTTTTAGTAAAGCATGTGAGATGGCAGACAGTTGTGAAGTCATCTTTGGAAGTTACAATCTGCAATACTCACTTATGTGAAACCTCAGCTGCTTGTGCACTGTATCCCAAAATTATTTCTGGGGGACCACTGGAGATGTTCCATGTGTACTTCAAAGTAAGCTTTGCACTTACCACCTACATGCACTTTTAGTTTTCATCTCCTGCTTCCAACACTTGTTTGACTAGAGCTGTGTCTTCTGGATAATGAAAAAAATCTGTTGTTATTCCCATCTCACTATCACCATTGAGGAGTGTGTATGTTAGGCCCTAACAAAAGAGGAATGGCAGCTCTTGGTCTCTCTGCTTTTGGTTTTCCTCTGGTAAGGAATACTCAAATAGGACACTTCCTTTGAAGGTCCTCAATGCCTTACGCAAATAGAGGCTAGCAAGTCAAGACCTAATTGAACTCTGGAGTATATACATTAGGTTCAGACTCACGATTACAGAACTATGATTTATTTATTTATTTATTTATTTATTTAAATTTTTTTTTTTTTGAGACAGAGTCTCGCTCTGCCGCCCAGGCTGGAGTGCAGTGGCCGGATCTCAGCTCACTGCAAGCTCCGCCTCCCGGGTTCACGCCATTCTCCTGCCTCAGCCTCCCGAGTAGTTGGGACTACAGGCGCCCGCCACCGCGCCCGGCTAGTTTTTTTTTTTTGTATTTTTTAGTAGAGACGGGGTTTCACCGTGTTAGCCAGGATGGTCTCGATCTCCTGACCTCGTGATCCGCCCGTCTCGGCCTCCCAAAGTGCTGGGATTACAGGCTTGAGCCACCGCGCCGGCCAGAACTATGATTTAAATAACCTTTGGAAATTTGAATTACTCAAGGTACATCGTCCCACATAGTCTCGGCCAATTTGCAATTAGAAGGATTAGTATCCTCTGCCTTCTTTGCCACAGTTTGTTTATATCTGTGTTTCCTAGCTGGAAGACTAAGCTTGGTTGAATGATAAATAAGTAGATAAAATGAGGGAAGTTAAATTTTCTGTATCTTGTGCTCTTTTATATCAGCTAAAGTAGCTTCTGTATAGAGAGCTCAGTTACTGATTGTTTTTTCCTTTTCAGCCTCCCCTGACCCCCTTAAAAAGGGTTTATAATCCCAAACCTAGATTGCTTCAGGCTCTTGATTTTAGAACTAATGTATAGGTCCTCTTGCCTCTAGTCAATGCTATCCAACAGAAATTTCTGCAATGATCAAAGTGTTTTATATTTGTGCTGTCCAATACGGTGTCCAATAGCCACATGTGGCTACTAAGCATTTGAAATGTGGCTAGTGTGAATGAGAAAGTGAATATTTGACTTAAAAGTAAAAAGTCACCTGTGGTTAGTAGCTACCATACTGCAGATGTGACTCTGGATGTTGGAATACGAGTGTGACTTTTACGTCCTCAGTTTCCAAAAACTGCCTAGAGTCAAAGAAGAAGGTTTGAGGCAATTAGAGTCCCAATTGGATTTAGGAGAGTGTGGGTCTCTTATATATTGTTATAGCTCTAGCTGTATCACAGAATTAAAGGCATGAAGAGTTTAACTGGACTCTGGCTTTACAGTCTGATCAGTGTTATTTTATGAGGTTAGCCTCATTTACCAAAGACACAGCTATGCCAATTATCTTATTTTCATGGACTTCAAGGCACTTTACTAGAAGGGGGGGGAAATAAAAGCATCCGGATTCTTCTTAGATGGTTCCTTAAGCCTTGCCTTAACATCGATTAAGTCTGCCCCGGGCGTGTATTGCCTTTCTCCCAATTTTTCTAATAAGATGAATAGCTTTGCATACTGCAAAAGTAGAATTCTTCAGGGATTAAAGCTGAGACAAGTGTTTCTTTTGGGTCTGCTATAATAGCTATCATAAGTCAGCCAATGCAACATTATGCTGTGTAACAAATCACCCCACAAGTCAGTGGCTCACAACTCAAACAAGTATAGGTTGACTGGGTTCAGCTCATCTAGGCTGAGTACAATGAAGTTTGGCTCTAGGCTGCAGGTTGCTCAGGTCTGCTTATGTCTGTGTATCTCAGGGCATGTTCTCATAGAGATGTCAAATATGCAAGCAGGTCACATAGCCAAGCCAAGAGACAAGAGTGGGATAGCACAGTTTTCCCACTAGGAGGGATGGATGATGAGTTAAGAGTGAAGATTTATGACCAGTAACTCAATTTATCACACCTATCCCAAACTTTCTCTCTTTCTCTCTCTCTTTATTTTATCAGAGTGATGATAAAATCAACACTTTTCAAAAAGCTTCTATCCTTGGAAAAATGATGCTTTGATTTCTCTCTTATAGTAAATAAATCAGTGACTTTGGGTATCTGGAAATCAGATTATCAATTGTGACCTTTAATAACCTATTTTATATTCCAATGAATGGATGGGATAATTCATCTTAATGCATCAATTTGATGACGTTTTCACTTTTTCTTAAACTTTCATGTTCATTTACTTAAAAACAGACCAACTAACATAGCACTGTTCTCTCTGGAACTGCCCAGTTGGAGCTCTACAGCATCTGTCTACAGTAATTCCAGCTCAGTCTAATCCTTTCAAAATCTTTAGAGGCCACATCTTTAAAATAAATGAGACATTCCTATTTTTTTTTTTAAAGTAGGCTAGAGAATAACATGTGGGTATATGTGTGCGTGTGTGCATGGTATGATACTATTATACAAATAAATCTATGTGTATATCTGCTTAGAAGGATTATGAAGGTTAGATGATCTCTAGGGAATGGTAGTGGTGTCTCATTTTCACTTTTTCCTTTACATACTATCATATTGTTTGAATATTATTCGGTAAGCAGGCATTATTTTTATGACAAAGAGTTGTTAAAAATAAAAACTACATCATTATACTTCTAATATTTTGACAGGCTGTCACAGTTGGCAGGGTAGAAACTTCATAGTTCCATGACTTACTAGTTTCTGATTCCGAGTTACCTTTTCAGGGGAGAAGAGAAAGACATATGGGTGCTTTTGAGGGGTCAGTCAGCAGGAGCCTTTTAGGGTTCAGTAGGAGATTTTATTTTGTATTGCTGTAGTTTCAATTGAGGTTTCCTTGAGCCCTCTGTTTTTACATATCTTACTCTGAAGTGATCTGCCCTTGCAACCATTTATCAGCATTCCAGATTTAGCACAGCTTCCAATAAAGGGAAGTCACTTAGCGGAAAAGTGACCAAGCATTTCTGCTTTCTTACAAAAGCTCTGTGGCCTCGATAGCATCATTTTGTGTCATCTTAAAATGACTTGTAGCCAGGCAGCAGATGTCATCTATTCTAACAGCAAAAGCTTTTTGCAATGCTCAACCATTCCTGTTTTTCACCTTAAGATAATTTTAATCCTTCAGTACCAACTGTTAAAGAGAGAAAAAAAAAAATACAAAACGTAAGTTTCCCAGGACTAGGCTTTTCCTGAGTCACTTCAACATGGGTCAGGGGTCACCAAACTCAGGACCATTCATGGAAGTCAGTGCCCCTACTCCAGCCACTTGCATACCTTCTAGGCATCTAATGTAGAGAGAGTAGTCCAGCAGTCAGGGCAGCCCTGTTGATTCCTGAGTTTGAAACCTGGCTCTTCATGTATGACAACCAGTAAGTTACTAAAACCTTACTGAGCCTCATTTTTTTCCTCCTGCAAAGCGTGGATGAAAATGACACCTACTTCTTTAGGTCCTGTGAGAACAAAATGAGAGGGCATTTAAAAGTATTTAGGAGAGCATCTGTCTGGTAAGAGCACCCAGTGAACCTAATTGATTGTCCCCCTGATGCCCTAAGGGGTTGATACAAATCCACCAGGTGAGCATTCACTCTCTAGAAATAGGATCAAGTATGGTATTTTACTTTGTGAGAAAACCCATGAGTGGCTGGGATCTAAACTAGATGCACTTACATAATTTACATGAATATTTCATAGCCACAAGATGCTTAAAGCTGAAGTTTAAACTGGAACAAACTTGGGAGCACATCTGCTTTGTAATGTTTCTTTTGTAGCTTTTCTTGTCATTATAAACTATGCACAAGATTGAGGATAAGGGGAGAAAGAATCCCTTATTTTTGATGTGAAAATAGCTTTAAAAGCCTGAGTTAGAGGACTATAAATCAAGTAACATTGTTTCCGTTTTATTATAATGTACTTCAGGGAATAAATTTGATTTTCTGAAATATTTCATAGGAATGGTTATATTATTCACTTTACAGGGTTCTAGCTATATTGAATTACACATCATGTAATCATTGCATAATGTTACTGAATTTTATTTTCATATTATATATTGTCCCTCTGAAATCAGTATCTGGAACATTTAATTCCCGTAAATGGGAATTTACTCATTAAAAATGCATAGAATGTAAAACAAACCAATGACTATTTCATCTATATTGTGCAATACCATCCTCTGCCCTTCAACATATATGTACATTATTTTAATCATCCTCATCCAGAAATTGAAGATGGAAGAATATTGCTTCATCGAGAACATTTCTCAGAGAAATAATGTAATGCAGGAATAATATACAATATTTGGCAGGTATAGGAATGACTCTGACTTAGGTTTGACTATTTGAAATCCTTTTTCTTCTTCCCTGGTTGCTTTTCCACAGAGTCGCTGCTGAAGATTTTGGAGATTTTGATCAAGGAAGATTTTGGGCTTTTGGCAAGTTGGGATTCTGAGTCAGGTAAGAGTTCCTCAGGGAGCCATGAAGGGAGGACTTCTGGTGGAGGACTGTATCACACAGAGATACTTACAAGTCATTGCTCTGGGGTTTAGTTAAAAGAAATACAGATCCTAATGTTATGAATGTATAATGTTTGTTCTGCAAAGGATTCTAGAAAGTCTCAACTCCTTTAAAACTCAAACATAACTCAGGGTGGTAGCTGACATGCCAAATTTTAGTGGGCATAATTTGAAATGGATGAGAAATTATCACAGGTGTTAACAGGTCCAAATGCAGTGCAGTAGTAAAGCACCAAAGAGCTCACAAAGGACTTGAAAGATGCTTGATGTAGCATGTTGATGGCTGCCAAATAGCATCTGTCCTCAAAACTGCCTGACCAGGAAACGTTATGCCAAATTTGAAAGCTTATCTGAATGTTAGTCAAAGAAAAAGCCTTGCATACTGCATTTTATTTGCAATTATGCAGAACCACAGATTTATATTATAACTAATTAATTTTTGATCAAGGACATCTGCCTCAGTAAAAACAAAGGAGCATAAAGAAGTCATAGATCTTAAAACTTTTTTCAATTTAACAATCCTTGGGGGCAAAAATCAGGTTCAAGACATAACTTATTTTTATTGTTATGAAACCCAGCCTTCATTACTCTGCTGATGCACTTACAGAGGAAACTTTATGACCATCACAGGTATCTTTATAGGAAGCAGATCATTTTCTTAAAGAAAAATGTTGATGACTTTGGCTGCTCTAAGCTTCAGTGGTCTCTGTCCACAGGCTGCAGCACTGGAAATCTTCAGTTAGTCACCCTGCCACACCTAGCACCAAGACTCTTCCCCAGGAACTCACTCCCCCTCACTATATCTGGTGGTCACACCCCTCCTCCTCCCACAAGAAAGGCCAGGAATTAGTGTTTTAGCATTTGCTATCTCCATTCTCCTACAGCTTCCAGACACTTCTGAATTTCTGTCTTCTCTTAGTCTTGGTAGAACTCATTGCACTAGTGAGGTCTTGCCAAGCTGCTGAGTGGGGTGGTTTCATCTTTTTTGTTAATTTGTTTTTTGTCTTCTGTAAAATAAAGACAACAAATAGTGCTTTTCTTATAAGGTTGTCGTGAATATTAAATTTATATTGTGCTAGGCACAATCCATGGTACATGGTAAACATTCAAGAAGTTATTATTATTATGAGGGCAGGTGCTAGGATCTTGGTTCTGAGAAAAGTACAATCTGCTGAATCATGATCCTATGTGATTACAAATGTCACACTTTCTTGGGGATATCTTCTTCTTGATCACTCTCCACCTCACCCCTACCCCTAGGTGAACCCCAGAGATATGAGTGTCAACCTGGGTCCAGGCTTGCTATCTGATTGAGCCCGTGGTTCACACTATTCCTCACAGTAGCTCCACACCGCGGTTAGCTCTTCAATCTCAACCCTACCCCTACTGCAACATTATTTTCATTTTACTCCTCTTTTTTTTGACTGTATTGATAATCCAGTATGCTTTTCTGAAACTATGTGAGATATAGCAGCAAAGGAGTGTTCCATTAATTTATTCCCTCTGTTTCTCTTGGAAGACATACATTTCTGTCATACTAATAAACTTTAGAGACTAGTCCATTGAGAAGTAGACTTGAAATCTCAGAAAACGCACATTTTCGAGGCAGATCAGTTCCCAAAATTGATGTTGCAAAAATTTTTATCTCTTTTACAGGTGACCATATCCTTTTGTTTTTTAATAAAGAGGAGTCATTTCTCTAGATTGTTTTTATAGTGGTAATAAAATAGGAAAATAACAAAAACTCTAACAGATCAAGAAAAGGTAACCTTTCCCATATTGCTTGCTATACTACTAATATTTGACTTAAAATGTCATATGGCAATAACTATATATTTTATTTATGTATTTTGTGAGACATGGTCTCACTCTGTCACACAGACTCAAGTGCAATGAATCAATCACAGCTCACTGCAGCCTCTTAGGCTCAAAGGATCCTACTGCCTCAGCCTCCCAAGTAGCTGGGACAACAAGTGTGCACCACTGCGCCTGGATAATTTTTTAAATTTTTTTGTAAAGATGGGGTTTTACCATGTTGCTAAGGGTAGCAATAACTATATTGAACTTGAACTAAAAATTTCTCTAGGCTGCGCGCAGTGGCTCACACCTGTAATCCCAGCACTTTGGAAGGTCGAGGTGGGTAAATCACCTAAGGTCAGGAGTTCAAGACCAGCCTGACCAACACTGTAATCCCAACTACTCAGGAGGCTGAGCCAGGAGAATCGTCACTTGAACCTGGGAGGTGGAGGCTGTAGTGAGCCAAGATCGGGTCACTGTAGTCCAGCCTGGGCAACAAGAATGAAATTCTGTCTCAAAAAAAAAAAAATTGTTTCAAATATATTGGTTCATATTCTTGCCTATGTAAGATAAGTAGACTCTATGTTCCCTACCATTTTACTGATGATTGAGATGCTATAATAAATAAAAGTAATTTTTGTGAAATTCAATTCATATTTTTAAACATTTAGACATAGAAATTGTAGAAGATTAAATGCATACTTGTGATATTATATGTGAGAAATTTACCGCAATTATTTCAAAAATTTTCTATTCACCAAAAATGCCATTTACCCTTTCAACTAAAGCAGAGTGTATAATGTTGAGGTTAATTGGGGTTTTAGTTAATATGTTTTCTTCTAAAAAAAAATAGAAATAAGAGTAAAAAAACCCCAAAAAACCCAAACATGTATTGTGCCTTTCCTGCAACAACTTCTTTAAGGCGATGTTATATAAATGTGGTTTACAAACCTATCTTCATAAAGATATGCCTCTGCTAAACAGTCATTATTGTTTTTATTGTGAGAAAAAAACCGAAATCAATTATTATTTTAATACTATTATATAACTACTTAGTACTGATACCTCAGAGTCGAGAAAACCCTCCGGATCTTTGCAAATTCACAATAAGTCTGTGGTATCTTTCCCATAACCAAAAAAAGTCAGAAATTCCCTTTTGGCTCCTAATGGGTTCTTTAGAAATTGAATAAAATATGTTGAAACTTATTTTAATACTAAGACAAACTATTTCCTTCTAAGATCTCTTTATTCTCTCGTCATTCTCATTCTGAACATTAAAGGTGGCTTCCCTTTGGGGATGGAAATTCCACAAACAGTATCCTCTGAAGATTTATTATGTATTCAATGATAAGGAGAGAAAAATTCAGCCGTTCTGAAAAGTTCAAAATTCCTGCCTAAGAGCATGTGATGGGCCATCAGGGTCAAAAACGCAAATGTCAAACCTCCAAAGGCCAAAGACTTACTGAACGGCAGTGTTTTGTTTGTTAGTTATTTTATTGTGCATAATCATCCTCTAACATTTCTATTTCAACACGATTTTTTGGAATAGCTCACCCTTGAATAAACTTGTCAAAGGCTTGCACTTCATGTAACTTTCAGAAGCTCTAAAATAAAAGCCAGTAAGTCTATCTCATTTTCTTTGCCCCTTAATCAGAAATGACAATATGGTGTGGAGAAGAGCGCAGGGGACCGGTAGTTGGCTGACCTCTCCAGCTCAGTTCCTGCCTTTGCCTGGCTTGGGTAGATACCTTAACTTTGAATTGCCATGATCATTCATTTGTAAAGTGAGGGACTTTGAGGGAGATAATTTCTAATCCCCACTTTTTATATCGTTTTGCATTTAAATCCATTAACACACTAATGGATTGCAAAATAGGAAGCAGATGACCTTAAAATAACTGTTTTAAAAATAATTTTCTATTTTTTCTCACTAAGTCTATTTCTCAGAGCATTTTTGAATCTGAAAGGATTGCTTAATGAGCCATAAATAAAATTCCAACCACAACCTTGAGTTGCTTATAAACAAAATATCCACAATGACCAAGATGTTTCAAAATACTTTCGTTGTTTCCATAGAACTACTAATTTGCAAAACCACGCGGTTAAGTGATGTAACTAACTCCCTACAGAACCATCAAGCTTCCTAAGACCAGCCCAGAAACCATAGCGCTGGCATAAATAAACATGGTCTTTTTAAAATTCACAGTTATGAAGTGCAATCATGATAATACTCAGAAAATAAATACATTTTCAATGCTACATAATTTAAATTTTTAAAAGCTTTTCTTTAGGAGATAAAACACAACTGAAATTGCACAACTTAAGTGTTTCTGAGGCAAATGTTTTGATGGGTAAAATATCAACTCAAATGGTAAAACTGTGTGCTTTCCTCATGGCCGCCTAGCTCACTTCCACTTCGTTTGTTTGCTTGTTTGTTTTCAAGGATCAGCCTAATCAATGCTTTCACTTATCTGCTTCTTGAGCTATGCTCTCCTGGGAAAAATGTGGGGCATCTCACATCTGACTTTTTTCTTTCAAACAATCAGTACCTACTTCCATTAGAACACTTAGGTATCATAATACTTGATTTTCTGGTTAATTCTCACTATGTTAGCTCCTTGAGGGCAGAAATTAAGTATTAACTTTAATTGTAAATGAAGGTTTTGTTATTGAGACAGGCACATCAACTAGGACTCACTGACAAACTCCTTGTAAGTGACAGCAAGCTGTTATGTTGTGTGGAAGGATCCATCAGTGTAGGAGGCTGAGCATATTTCTCAAATGGGAAACCAGACAGTTGAGTTACCCTGTTGAACAGGACCACAAATTGCCCAATGCAGCCATCTTATCGGAATGCAAACAACCATCACAGCCCAGGTGTCGAGCTCTGGTGCTAGGATGAAAGGAACTGGTCCTTCACAATTGCATGGGCATTCATGGCATGGTTTGCTTTTCCAAGCTACTTCACTCCTTGTTTATTCATCTCAACCAATCCTCTAATTGTGAGCAATGTCAATGATTGTATTTAAACTTGCAAGTGGGCATATAATTGTTACAACCACTTATTTTCACAGCATAGATATTTCTATATGATATATTCAATTTTATTTAATCCAGGGCAATTCTGAGCCTTTTTTGAGGTCTACCACATCTGAATCAGTCAGTCAAGGCAATATCTGTCTTGAGAGCAATGCATGAATAACAGAAACAGGAACAACTGCTCAAGATTATTAAATTCTTACTGTGTTCAAGACACCATGCAAAGTAATTTATGTGCCTTATCTCATTTAATCCTCACAATAACCCAATGTGTTAGGAATCACTATACCTGCTTTTGTAGTTTTTGTAGATTATAAAACAGAGGCCCAGGGACTAAGTAAGTCCGCAAACTCAGATTAAGTCAATCAACAGCTGTTGCTGCCAAGACTTATCTCTTGATAGAAGAGATGGACGAGTCTTGTTGAAAGTGTCAATATCTATAGAAATCTATACAATACTGCTCTTATTTATGTTTCCATTTACATCATGATGCCTTCTTGTCTCTTAATTCCTAGTTTGAGGTTGTTCTACATTAACTTCAATTCAGATATAATTTGACCAAATATTTTATTATATGTGAGGGTGGCAAAGTGGGAAAAGTCCATAGAACTGAGATGATATTGTGTCTGTTCTTAATTGGAGAGAGAGTAACACTACATAGGAAACTAGGGCAGAGTTGTTTGATGGCATGGAACTGATTGCTAAATGTGTAAAACTGGAATATAAGGACAAGGCATTCCTTGATGGTTAAGACAGTCAGCAAAGCTTTAATGAAGAAAGTAGTACAACATAATCACCACAGTTACCATCATTAATTGAGTACCTACTACACGCCAGATACAGTGCTTGCTATTTTATATGTCTTATTCCTCTTGATAGCTTCGACAGGTAGGTACTTTTTTTTTTTTTTTTTTTTGCCTCTTACCAATGAGACTAAGATGTTAAATAATTTGCCTAAGGTCTCACAACTAATAAGAGGCAGAACTGGTATTTTTATGTTATTCTGTCCAACTCCAGAATAGAAGTTAGGTTTTGACATCTATATATAATAAATATATTTTTAACAGTGTGACAGGGACAACTTTTTATTCCAATGTCCATTCTTTCATTCTTGAACAGAATCCTCAAAATGTGGTAGGGCACATGGATGCCAGTTAAAGGCCATTTTTCCTTGTTGCAAGGTGCAACCATGTTGCTTGCATTCTAGCCAGTGAAATATGACCTAAGGGATGTGTATAACTTCTTAAAAGAGAAGATATACAACAGAGAGTATACAACTGTGACTTCCCCTGCCTCCTTTCCCTGTGGTTGGAATGCAGACATGATGGTGGGAGCAACGGTAGCCATTTTAGGTCATGAGATGAAAGCTGCTTGTTGAGAACAGGAAGATGTGAAGTTTCCAACACCATGGGCTTGTAGTATCAGCTCTAGAATCATTGTTTTGGTTATTATTTAAGAAGGAAATAGCTTCCCAACTTAAGTCACTCTCCTTTCAGACTTTAATATGGATTCTGACCTGTATCCGAAAGAATTCATCAAATGGGACCACAAAGGTTAAAAGGGAGAAGCAGTAATAAAAATAATTGTGTTGAGAAAGAAAATGAAAGCCAAGGGTGCATTTGATAAACAGCAGGGTTACTCTTAGACATATAGGGAAGTCAGGTTGTGAAGAGATTTCCCTGGTTAGGCTGAGGAGTACAGATTTACATTTTAGTAAACAAGAGCAACTGAAGAGTTTTAAGCAAGAGTTTGTAAATTTATTAATTCATTAACTTGCTTGTTCATCAAATATACGTTCATTACCTACTCTGAGTGGTATGGTAAAAACTCTTTTCTTAAAGATTAATCATTGACTAAAGATAACCAATATTTAATCACTTGGGGAATGATTAGTAAGAAATAGCCAGGAAATAGGAACAAAAGGTTGAAGATTATCCAATAATCTAGATCAGGAGTGCTGATATACAAATTAGAACCTGTCACCCCAGATGAACTGCATTTGAGAATAAGAGAGAAAATGGAATGCTATTGGAGTCCACAGAGTAAAACTTACTTCTGATTTGGATGATCATTCCAAAAGAAGTGATGCTTAATTTGAGACCTATAGGAAGATTAGAAATGAATCAGATGAGAAGACAGGAGTGATAAGGTAGAGAAGGTTTTGGGCAGAGCTCAATTGAGAAAGCATGGTTCATTCTGGGAACAAGAGCAATCTAGAATGGTCAGACTGCAGGAGGTGTTGGGGGATACTCAAAAGAGTTTTCAGATAAAGTTATCTAAGCAAAGAAATTTAAAAAGAGAGAAGTAGACAGTTAAGATCCAACTCTTCAGCAATAGAAATACATATTGATTGGAAAGACAAAAAGAGTAGATGAAAGTGCTTTATAAAAAGACTGCACATTTTTTGTCATTGTTACCATTAAGAGGTAGGTCTTGGATCTTGAATCTCGGCTGCCCCTTGAATCTGGCCACCTGCTTTCACCAATAGAATGTGGTGGAAATAACACTGAAGAACTTTATATCTAGACCTTGGAAAGTCATGCAGCTGCCATTTTCGTTATCTTTGTTGCTTGTGCCATTTCCTTGATGAACCGAAAAGGCCTAGCCAACTTTTTTTCTTCCTTTTTCTTTAAAATTTATTATTTCACAGATTATTGAATAACTACTCTTTGCTAGAATGAGATAAATTTCAGCATCAATTCTACTCTGACTTTTAGTTCTTTAGATAGAAAACATTGAGAGCCTTGTTTACATAGTTAAGTAAACAAAATGAAGGAAGTTTTATTGCAGCTATTTCACTTATTTGACCTCTCTTGAGGTATAAGCCAAAAATAAATATCTAACAACAAAATTATTTTAAATGATCTATTAATTGAAACTGAAATTATCATTCAACTCCACAGAAAGTAAAAAGCTGACAAAATAATCCATTACCTACTTATTCAGTCTTTGGCTATACAATTTCTGAGAATTATGCCTGCAATAGACCAAGTGTTTATATCCCCACAGAATTTAGACATTGAAACCCTAACCCCTAATGTGATGGTATTAGGAGGGGGGCCTCTGGGAGGTAATTACATCATGAGGGTAAAGCCCTCATGAATGGGATTGGTGCCAAAAAGAACCTAGCCAACCTTAACCTGCTCCAGTCACTACAGCTTTTCCAAACATGTGAGTGAGGCCATCTTGGATGGTCCAGTCCCAGCTGAGCTCTCAGTGATATAGCTGCATAAGGAATCCCAGACAATAGCACATGGAAAAGAAGAACTGCCCAGCTCAGACCAGCTAACTAGTAGAACTGGGGGAAGTAATAAACTGTGTTAAGCCTCTGTGTTATGGGGTGGTTTATTATACAGTAATAGCTAACTGATATGGTAGAAGAAACAGAAATCTGAGAGAGTTGGAGATGGTTCAGAATCATGGAGTGTTATAGAAGAATAGGGAAGAGACCATTTCAAGTAGGGGATAATCTATAGTATCAAATGCTGTAAAGAGAACAGACAGCATGTCAAATTTAGAAAGTGTAGACATCCATAGTGTCAATGAGCAAAGTGAAATATCTGAACTTGTCATTAGTGTATTGAGTTTGTAAAAGGAGCATTTTCTTTCTTTTTTCCTATTTAAGAGGCATCTCTCTGAGAATTTCTTTCCCCCAAATAATGGTTTCTGCAAAAGATTGTAGATTGAGCATCCTACAGCAGGCAGTGTTTGCCACTCTCATGAGGTTGGATGAAACCTACAGTTCTATTGATTCCTTTGTCTATTCAAGCTTGTTGAAGCTCACTGAGTCTTTTCCTATGGGGCTTTAAAATGGGAAAAGCACAAGGGTCTCTGCCTTTTAATGTCAAGTTCCTGCTACCTAGGCTATTTTGAGAGACTGCCACACTCACTGGCATCTGGTGCAACATCTACTGACATCTCTTTTTTTGTTTCTATCTCCCACTGCTTTTCAAGTTGGTATTCAATTTCAAGTCTGGCTCTTCAAAAAGAGTCTCTTGAAATACTGAAATTAGATAACCATTTCTCCATACTCTGTAAAGGGTATTGCACCAGGATGTTGGGCACTCTTGTGTTGTGAATTCTCATTTGGCTTACCAACATCTCAGTGCTCCCACTGAGAGCCCCAGAAGATTCAATCACAAGTTCAGCAACCCCTTATGTTGCTCTTGCTTCCTCAAGGGCTATGATTTTACTTATAATGCTGTCACCTTGAGTTCTTGCAGTCTTCCTTCATTTTCTTGGCTCATCAAACTTGTGGGAAATTGGCCTGAATTGCATATCTGGGGAACTTGAAAGAAGAGCCCATCTCATCAGTTTTCTCTCAGATTATCCACAAGCCACGAAGAATTCACTGAGTTAAAATAGCAGAGTCCCAATGATTAAAAAAATTAAGCTAATTTAAAAAAATCATTTATTTGTAGTTATGTTATTGAGTAGATGACACTTGGCATTTGATTTTTATGATTTGGAGTAATTTTAAAACTCTTGAAAAGTTATATTATTAAGTTATTATTAATCAGAAATATATCCAAGCCCATTAAAGTGAAAATATCTGTTTAAGTGCAAAGAAAGACATAAAATTTAAACTACAGGGCACTTACAAAGCTTGCACCAAGTGCATGTTAGTTCTCAAACCAATTCAGTGGAAATAAGGGGGAATTGTGCTGAGCTCTAAAATTTTTAAAAAATGAGCATGCATGCTCTTTTTATTACAAAGTGATACATATTTACATATATACTAATATCATGGTAATTACATCATATGAGACATGATGCAAGGTAGACTCTAAGTACATGATTAAGCAAATTACCCCAAAGGCCAAGGCCATGGAATAGAAAGGCTCATAGACCAAATTAAGATGCCTGACTCACTTGGTTCATTGAATCAATTTAAACGCATAGAAGAAAGAGGCAAGAGATGGGCAGGAAAAGTGCAAGCAGAGCAGGAGTCTGCTGCCTCCATTTTGGATTATACAATGTTATATATCCACTCTCTCTCTTCCTGCTAATTGTGTGGTCCGGAGGATCAAGGATGAGGTGTGAGCAAAGGGGACCTGGCAGTTGGAAGGTGCCTAGACCAACATACACATCTTACAACAGAGGCAAATACACCTGGCCATAGCTAGAGGTTACCAATTAGCTTAATGAGCAGCAGTGGGTTTTATTTGCTAAAATGCGTGCCACTCAAGGGAGGCTAACTAATACATACGTGAATATTGAGCACATGTTCCACATGGGCCTCACATATATTTAGCATGTGATGCATATTAGGTACTCACATACTCTACTTGCTTTACGCACGACTAATATGCCTCATAGGTTACTTATTTACTTATATATGCACATCTTATAGGTCCTGCCTGTGCTTCATAAGCTGCCTACTTGTTATCTTTATCTAACACAGCTTATACATTTTATCTATGCCTTATAAGCTACTAAATTAATTATTTATGTTTAACACATTCATCTCGTGCTTTAGTCTTCCATAGAAGAATCGAATATTCTCAAATACAGCAAATACACATTACACAACATTTATTGAGCAAATCTGCTACACACCAACAAAATGCAAATGCTGGTGATAGAGCAGAGAACAAAGCAGACAAAAACTGCCCTCCTGAAGCTTTTAGTGAATTTTGAGTGGTCAAAACTGTTCATTCATGGTGACACAATATCATTTTGTAAAAGTTTTTTTGTGATGATCTTGGTTTGTTGGTATTAATTTTTACTAAATGTGAAAAGATACAGGTAAACCTGTAATTATATATGTTTTCATGATGAAAACAAAGTGATTGCACCGTTAAAATCAAATGTCACTTTTCAATGTTACTTGTGAGCAATACAGGTAAAAAACACTTTAAGGCATTTATTTATGATTAGAAAAAGAGGCCCATTTCACATGCGAAGGATTAAATGGGCCATTTGAAGCTAGTTTAAATTAAATACACTTTGAAACAAAGGTCATATGCCTACAGAAATGAAAGTTCTGACCAGCTCTGAAGAAGAAAACAAATGAAACAGGAAAGTGATCTAGACCTACTTATAAGGATTTTAGTTTTTGAAAATTTTAGCTGTAATTGCTTACAAATATACTAGAATGGAAAATTACTTATCATTGAATTTAAACATCCATTTTTTAATATTCAGGTGTTCTGGTATTTTGTACTATTTTAAATAATTGAAATACTGATATTTTTGTTTGCATTCTTATTGTTATTTCCCATTTAAAAATATGAAATTAAGACTCATTTCCATGTTGCAATTCAGCCAGAGAGTTAAAAACTGATGAAAATTTTATATAAACAAAGGCGCACCTGCTTAGAAAGCATTCTTCTGCAGGCAAATAATTTCCAAATGGAAGAGAACAATGAAAATCGGCAAAGCAAAGCTTCTATTGAACAAATAATTTTTACTTCAGATCAAAGACTTTCTGAAAAGTAGTCCCTCCATTGAATAGAGATGACACTAAGGGATGATAGATTGGTAATACATTCTTTGAAACACAATTGCAGCTTTCACTCAATAAAACTATTTCAGCCCTTGCAAAGAACAAAAAGTTGTTAAAAATGATTTCCAATGTTATAAAATAAGACACAGAATTGTTTGAAAATGGAGTAACAGGAAAATATTTGGAATTGGTTTATAACTGTGTTTTCCCTCTTCCCTAAGCCCTTTTATATTCAGAAAGATTTTTTTATAAGAGTGAGAAAATCTGCACCAAAAATAAACTCCAAACTCAACAATGACAATTCTGTTTTTTAAGAATTCCACTTTTGAAAAATAAATATTACTTCACTTTCTTTCTAAAAATTATTAGTTAAATGTTATTTATTTTTACTTTATAAATAATTTGTTATTTTTGAACTATTTTGTAATTACTTTTACTGAGTAATTATTTTCATTGGAATGTTAAGTTATGCTTATTTATATTTTATAGTTAACTTTTACTTGATGTTTTACAATGTTTAGAAATGGTCATGTTTTATGGTATTAATATTTATTTTGAATTTTTTAATCAAATTTTCAAAATTTTAAAATGATTGTTTTTGTCATTTTTCTCTTGTAATAAATCATTGTTTATATATAGCTCAAATCACAGTTAATGGTTTGGAATATTTCCAAATCTCCAAATTTCAGGATGTCGCTAATATTCAAACAGATAAATGTGGCTTTCTGCATGTTTGTATGAGAACATAATTAAGAAATTAAATTTTATCAAATTTATCTTCTCAATGACTTCTTACAAAGCTCATTGCCTTCTTCCCATTTCTGCTCTACCAGAAGCCTTTTCAATATCAAGTAATGCTAACCTTAAGCTTCCAGTTGTTGAAACAGAACTCCTGGCATAGTCCCTGACAAAACCTCTCTTTCCATCTTCCTCTATAATCAGTGCAACAGCAGATCCTGTTGATTCTACCATCAAAATATATCCAGAAATAGACCATGTCTTATCCCCTTCTCTGCAGACATCCTGGTCTGGGTCCTTGTCATCCCATTCAGGGTGATCATATGCTTGTCTCTCTGCTTTGACTCTGGTTTCCCCACAGCAACCAGGAAGATACCCTTAAAGGCCAGATCAGATCACACCAGTCCTCTGGTTCTGACCTTAAAATGGCTCCCCCTATCTTCTGGAATCCAGAAGTGTTTATAAGGTGATCAGTCTTCACCCCTTTCCTGAAGACTCAAGAGGAAAAGAAAAGTCTATTGTATTTAGCTGCATCTTTGCTTACCATGTTCTTTCTTCCTGCTGGATGTTCCACTACTCCTCCTTGTATTCTTTTCATTCTATTTAGACAACTGCTGTAATTATTCTTTTCAGGTATGTCTGTTGGTGACAAGTTTACTTTCTTTTTCTTGATCTGAGAATGTCTTGATTTCCTCTTAATTCCTGAAGGATATTTTTGCTGGATATAGGATTCCAGATTGTGAGTTATTTTCTTCTTTCAGCACTCTCTCAATGTGTTCTGGCCTCCACGGTTTCTGATGAGAGATCCACTGTCATTCAAACTGTTTTGCTCTATAAGTAATGCATTTCCCTGTTGCTGCTTTCAAGGTTTTTTTTTTTGGTCTTTTTTTGGGAGGAGGTTTGACTATGGTGCTTCTATTTGATGATTTTGTTATTATTTGCAATTGAAAATAACAATATTTTAGTAAGATTTAATTCCTCCTCAAAGCCAGTCAAGTTTTCTAAAAAGTATGTAAGTAATGTTGAGTGTGCAAAGTCACTGTGTTGGTTCTATTCTAGGTTCATGCCAACATGTCTCTGTGCACATGTACACACATGCACACAGAGTACATACGTAAGCCTCCCAGAAAAGAGGTGACCAAGTATAAACTTGTAGATACTGACTACAGTGTTACGAATTTCTTTAGGCCTATCCTATTTGGGGTTTTGCTCCGTTTCATAAATCTATAGGTGTGTGGGGTTTTGGGTCAAATGTGGGAAAATTTCAGTCATTATTTCTTTGAATGCTTTTTCAGTTTTGTCCTCTTTTTTCTCTAGTTCTAAGACTCTGACGATAAAGATGTTAGATTTTTTCTGTAGTAATCTCAAGGGCCCGAAGGCTCTGATCATTTTTTTTTTTAGTTGATTTTCTCTCTATTGTTCAGATTGAGTAACTTCCATTGCTCCACCTTTAATGATTTTTCCCTTCTGTCTCCTCCATTCTATTGCTGAGCCACCTATTGAGTTTTAAAAATTTCATTATTGTATTTTTCAGTTCTAAAATTTCCATTCAGTCCTTCTTCATATTTTATATTTTTTGATGAGACTTTTAATTTTTTGCCAAGACTCTATTTTGTCATTTGTTTTAAGTGTGTTCATAATTGCTTGTTGAAGCATTTTTATGACAGCTGCTTTAAAATCTTTGGCAGAAAATTCTCACATTGTGTCAGATCTGTTTTGGTATCTATTGATTGCCTTTTCTATTCTGTTTAATATATTTTGGTCTGACAATGGTCCTTTGCTAAGGTGTTTTATTATGTCCGCTTTTTCATATAAGGGAAACGAGGCTCAGATGGGCCCCAAAACACACCTTCAGAAATAGAACTGAGAGCTGAGTCTAGAATCCAAGTGTATTTGATATCAAAGTCAGGTTTTTAAGCTATCAAACTGTTGACAGACATGTATAGTGTGATTACATTTTATAAGAAAAAAATTCACAGCTAGATATGAATTTCTAGCATAGAAAAAAGTTGAGAACAGACCTCAAAAATATAGCTGGGATTTTTAATGAATATAAAATTCAGATTATTTCTATTTTTGACTCTCCGTACCTTAAACTATCTGCAATAATTTCAATTTAATCGCCTATCTGTCTTATGATTTTGAATAAGGCTTTGACTAGTTTGTACATTTGTTTAAAGTTATTTTAAGTTGTGCTTTTGGGGTTTTGTTTCTCATATGAATAGTCAAAAATTGTGTGTTCTAAAAGCAATTCATTTAAATGGTAAAAAACATGAAATTATTCTCCATTTCTAGATTCTTTTTTTGAAGGAAACAGATTTAACGCATTTATGTAAGGAAGCATATTTGTTTTTTATTTTTCTTCCATGTTCTTTATTTTTAATATCAATTTTGTTTTTAGTCAAATGTATTTAGAATTTAGACCATGTTATTTTCAAACCAGTATTTTCCTAATAAAAAACATTAAATATAATCCTTGCCCCTCTATTCTCTTATCTTCTTCTTTTCTTTCCTCCTCCACAGTCAGTATTTAAAGTAGCAACAAAAACCTTTGGCATAATAATTTATTTTTTTCTAATAGACTTGAATGACATGGTATATTTTCACATCATGTTGCCATGACTACCAAACCCTTTAGCTTATCTTCACTTAAATATGTTCGCTGTTAAATTAGAGCTTTGGTTTCAGCAATTTGGGATACTCTACAGTTTTTGTTTAAAATGTTAGTTCTCTGATAAGTCTCAAGTTCTCTCTTTCAATGAGAATAATGCAAGAGAGTTTCTGGCTATGAAACATCTATTTTCCATAATACTTCCAAAGCCAGCTAAAAAGTCCAACTATTGTCTAAGAGAGCTTTTCAGGTTCTGTGTAGGAATTTGTCACTCAGGGTCAGAGCACAATTTGCGTGTGCTGTGAAATAAATCAGAGAGCTTCTCCTAAATTCCAAGATGTCTGGGTTGACATTGAGACCTCTGAAACACACCCACAGCAGAATAGTGAAAAGTATTATATGACAATACAGATCTCTTCCTGGCAGATTTAGAAATGTCTCTCTAGATGTGGGTCCCCTTCGTCCTCTGGCTGTGTGAAGGTGTGACTGTCCGTGTTGCAGGAATCAGCAGAGGGCCTGACGTGCTGCTCAGGGATGAGCACGGCAGAGAGAGAAAGCAGTGGCTCTACGTGAAAAACAGTCAGTACCCACAAGTTTATGCTTGGTCTCCTCTTCTCTGGAGCCTTACATATTAAAAACCAAACAAATGTATTTACTCTGTGTGTATGTGTGTAAGTATGCACATGGACATGTTGGCATGAGCATGAAATAGAACCAATACAGTGACTGTGAGCTTTAAATACCTTTTAGAAAACTTGACTGGCTTTCAGGAGGAGTTAAAACTTACTAAAATATTGTTCTTTTCAATTGAAAATAAAAACAAAATCATCAAATAAGTAACCGTATAGCAAGGAGAAGGAATTGGTTTGATCTTGATCTTGAGAACTTACATTAGATGTTTAAAATGGCACTTCCTTTAAATTTTATGAAATTTGGAAGCACACAAAAAAATCTAGATTCCTCTAATGGCTAATCATATAAAAATATACATGAATGAATAAGCATTGCTTATTAATAATTAAATATTAAATAATTAAATATTAATAATTAAATGCTTAATTAATAAGCATTGCTTAGCATTGCTAAGATTATGTTTCATTCTCTAGTAAAATCTTAAATAGGTGAGGTTTTTGTAGGTTCTAAATATGTTATAAAGCTGTAAGGCCCAGTATCTAACTGTGGGTAAATGTGTGGGAATGTTGAGATGAATGAAGCACATGTTTTTATTAGTAAACCTAACTTTGCATAAAGTATTAAAAGATTTTATTAAAACCAGCTCTTCATAAATCCTCATGTACTGTCTAATCTTTCCATCTTTAATTTTTCTCAAAATGGAATACTAAAAATAATGAACAAGTCAAAACAGGGTTAAAGAGTTCTAACAGTCTTTCTCTTTGAATTCCAAGCTCACAGACCGACAGTCACTGCTTATTGCAAATAACTCTTGATCTTATTTTAGTTTTCAGTAAAGCAAACCAATAATAAATAAATTAAAAGTGACCTTTTTTTATTTAAGTAAAGCAGGTGAAGTAAAATATTTAACAGATTTAAGAAAGCAAACAAAACAGTGCATGTCCTTAGTTGATTTAAATTGGCCTGAAAGACTGCCTTTCTGCTCGTTCCTCTAAGGAAAAAAGTAGCTAAAAGAGCAGGTTTGGAGGGCCACTTGGCATGTGGCTGCACTGCTTTAGAATTCTCTGATACTATTCCACTGCAGAGAATAAAATCCAAACTCTCAAACTCTTCACCTTGGTCCACAAAGCCTTATAAGATCTGGCCCCTGCTCTCTCTCTGACTCATATTTTACCTCTTGGGCATCACTCTCTATTCTCTACCTTCAGCCTGTTTCCATCCTTTAAATATGCCAGACTCCTTCCTGCCTCAAGGCCTCTGCATCTGCTTGGGATTCTCTTCCTTAGATTCAGAGCTCTCAACTCAAATCGCAGGCCTTTCCTGAGCTTCTTTGCTAAAGGCCTTCTCAAAAGCTCTGAAAACAATTTTAATACTTTGTTTGTCTTCCTATGTGCTTGTTTTCTATTTACTCTAACTAGCATAATGGATAGCTAGGCACTGTGGCATGCACCAATAATCCCAGCTCCTCAGGAGGCTGAGGTTGGGGGATCACTGAGGTCAGGAGTTCAAAACCAGCCTGGGCAACATAGCAAGACCCCGTCTCTTTAAAAAAAGAATAATGGATAACATTCTTTTAGAACCATGCCAAGTGCTGTGTTTGACACATATGTGCTTAATAAATATTTACAGACTGACAGACTATTAGGTTATTTTAAAGGGAGTCTCCATGGCAGTCTGAATTTGTCTAAGAACTAACATTTGCAGCATTATTTTACAACTTACCAAGATTTCCATGTACAATATCTTGTTACATCCTTAGACTCTTATACAATCTGAGAGGCAATGAAAGTAAGGTGACATTATCCTGATTTCCACAGTTTAGAGTAGGAAGTAGTTATGTTGGGACTCATTTTCAGATTTAAGTGGTTGTGGTTGATGTTGTTTATGCCCATAACTGTCATGTGTCTGGTTTTCATGAGCCCCAGGTGGCTACAATTAACTGATGGGACAGGAGTGTGGACTCTGTTAGCCGATCCTTCAACATGTGGCATCACTGCTGCCTGATCTGACTGCCAAGCTATTGCCATCACCACTGGGTATGAATTACCTTTTCTTTCTTTAATATTAGAATTAAAGAATTCTAATAATGAGAATTATTAAAATAATAATTCTGCTTAGAATAAAGAGGAAAAATGCCATGTGGCTAAAGTCATTGGAGTTTTATTAGTGTTACAAAAGATCATCATAAAAACTTCTATCACATCCTAGGAGAACAAATGAGGCTTATGTTTATCATAGGAGCAGGTATTTTTCCTGAAATATGAAGACTTTCTTTTTGGACTCATGTAATCTCTTGACTGGAAATCAGCTCTCTGGGGTAACAAAAATAGGACCAGAAAGGCATAATGGTCTGAAAAAAGGTGAGATGGTTAATTAGTGATAGAGCCAGCACTGAATGCAGATTGTTGCCGTCTGGCTTTCCAGACTATACAATTTATTCCTCTATTGAAATTAAATCAGACACTGGGTAATATTTCAGGCTTGGAGGGAAGAAAACAAGAACATGGGAAAAATTTAGGTAATTTGTAGGCTGTGACTATATTCAGTGATTTTATTGAATAAACACACACAAATCATTGATTCACCTAGCAAATGTTTATTCCTTGCCTACTTTATTGGAGGCTCTTTTCTAGATACTGGGGGTACAATGGAGACTGCAATAGCATTTCTCCCTCCAAGAACTCATAGTTAAATGGAGAGACTAACCAGTTAATGTGAAATTTTGATGCCTTGCATTAGGTGCTGTGATAGAGACAAGCACTGGAAGACACAGAGGGTGTCAATTAACCCAGGCAGTACAAGACAGAAAGGTTTGCTGGAGAATATGGCTTCTAAGCTAAGATGTGAAGGATGAGTAAGAAAGAGATTGGTGAAGAAGGAAAGTGTTCCAGATAGAGAGAAAAACATGGATGTCCGTGTTCTTAGTGTATCAGTATATTAGATGCATTAGTGTATCTTCCCATCCACCAGGGCCAAAACACACAAAAATAAAATAACAGTTATGCTTATTCTCCTAAGTTCTTTTGAACCACAGTTCCTCATGAGGAATCACAAAAGGTACTTCAGAAGCTGGATTGTCTTTCGTGGGTGTGTGTGTTTTATTTGAATAATTTTAGTTTTTGATACAGACTCTCACTTTGTCACCCAAGTTGGAGGGCAGTGGCACAATCATGGCTCACCACAGCCTCGACCTTTCGGGCCCAGGTGTTCTTCCCATCTCAGCCTCCTAAGTAGCTAGGTCTACAGGCACCCACCACCATGCCCGGCTAATTTTTATATTTTTTGTAGAGATGGAGTTTGGTCATGTTACCCCAGCTGGTCTTGAACTCCTGGTCTCAAGCCGTCTGCCCACCTAGGCCTCCCAAAGTGCTAGGATTACAGGCATGAGCCATCGTGCCTGGCCCCTCAGATGTATTTTTATCTGGGCTATGACTTTATACCAAATCCAATACCCTGGCAAAGTGGGCTATAGAGAGCTTCCACTGGCTGGCACTGCATAGGGGCAGGGCTTTATGAACTTTGAAGAAGACTAGGTTCGTAGTTATTTTGATCGCTTGCACCTTCCTTGTAAGGTCTTTGGTGTCTACTGCCACCCTGTAATGTAAAGAAGTACAGATATCAAGGAAGTACTGTACCTAATAATATTAACACACTGTCACAAATGATCAACGACATTCTATTCTTGCTCCAACTGCTTAAAGTAGTTAGGGAATCTGTGCCTTGGTCAATGAACAACCCTGAGAATTAAAAGCAAGTCCATTGTTTTTCTAAAAATCTACATGTTTATAAGTCATCTTCATCATAAATCATAATAGTAATAAATTAGAATTTCCTCCTCTAAGGGTAACCAGAAATAGATATTAATCAGAGCCAAAGCTGAATGCTCTGTATGATTTCTTTCAGTCTTGAACAATTGATGCATTCATTTCAGAAAGTTGTCAAAAACTCACAAATTTCTAATTTTATCAAACCAGACAATTACTTTGAGTATACATATTATTTCCTTCTTTCATTTAAAAGTAATTATGAAGAGCCATACATTCCCTAAGTGCTCTACCAGGTTCTGGGGACATAGATTCCCATCTGCAAGGAATTTACAGCAAGAGGATAGAGGGAGAGACTAGGTGGGGAGGGTGGAGGTGGAGAAGCTGCCAGGAAAGAAGGACACTAGGACAGAGGGCACCCTGGCCATGCCGGGCTGGATCCCCACCTCTACTCATCAGAATCAGAATCTCGGGAGGGCCTGGCTTTGAGAATTTGCATTTTTAAAAAGCTCTTCAGGTTATTCTCACACATATTCAAGTTTGAGAATCTGCTGTGGTAATAGGTCATTGAAGCGTTTTAAGCAAGAGAGAGGGATAATGGGTTAAGCCTTTTAGGAGGAGTGCCCTGTTAGCTGTGCGGAGGAGGGCAGAGTATTTTAATTTTGCAATGCAAATGGGACCATTTTGATAACATGGCAGCAGCAATTACGAGATAAGAGATGCAAATATATCAAATAATATTTGGAATTTGGATGAAGAATTATTTTCATAACTATTTGATAATTTTAATTAGTTGAAAGGTCATTCATTATCTTATTTATTTTCTCTTTTGTAAAAGCTCATTCCATTGGACCAAAATGCCACAGGTAAAATACCAAACAAAAAAAGACGGTAAATTGGAACTAGCCAGGAATAAAGACAGGGAGGATGTAACAGTCTAAGCAAGAGAGAAGAGGGTAGACACCAAGGCAATAGGAACAGGATGGGGAGAAGTGAGTCACAGAACAAGGGGAAAATTAAAGGATATGATCTCCAATTAGATGGGAAAGGCAAGGAGCAAAAGTAGCTGTGGCATTTCTTTTTAAAAAACAAAAATTTATTATTTTAGAATTATTGGAATATGGAACTGATTTAATATGATTTGCCTTAATGACATCACTTCACAGAAGTGGTACGATGGAAAGCAAGCCCAAAAAAGGACAGCTCAGCATAATTCTTCATTGTTCTGAAAACAACCTGCACTACTGACAAAGGCTTTGTGCATCCTCTTTGGATTTAGGGACTGCACGGTGCCATGAGCGTCTTGGCTGTAGGATCCACATTCGTCTTATGTTGCTACAGTGACTTGCATATAGCAGGCCCTACATATACGGGTTTAGAATATACGAACTCATTAATTAATTGTGGTGCTGATTGGAAGTAGCATTTTCCGGCTTAAAATAACTTCAAGAGAAACTTAGTGCATGCCTCTGCTTTCAAACAAGGTGATATGTAAATCGACCACTGAAATCAGTTGTCTTCTTGCTATATTTTTACATTGGAAAATCGAAATGAAAGGTGCTTCAGTCAGTGACACAGTTATTTAGGATGCTGTATATCATAGCAAGGACTAGTTTGAGTCTGAGATTTCCCGCATGAACTGTAGCAGATGGCTTCCAGATGTTTTTCCTGGTTAACAGCAACCATCAGTCTGACTTTGGAGAAATGACCTATAAGATTCACTGGGGTTGAAAGGATGGGGAGGTATTTCACAATGGAGATGATTTCACAGACAATTTGGGTCATTAAAACAGAGATAGGACAAAAATAATTTGACTCAAACTCTCTGCTTTATCCAGCAGAAAATGTTGATTTACAACAGATTTTTGGGATGGATAAAAAGTATATCTATCTGACGGCTGCAGCTTCACTCCTTGAAAGCAAAATGCTATGATGGGAGTTAATATTTCTATATCATGTGGCCGTCTCCCAAGCTGTGTGCTTGCTGCAGCGCAGTTGACATGAACTCCTCTCCTCATTTCTATTCCATCCCCTTCCTAACCTCATTTCTGGTTATACAGAGCTCCTTGTCACAGCCTTTGTTGTCATGTTTTATGCTTTCTGGTTAAACAACAACAGTAATTATAGCAACCTTGCAATTATAAATTTTAAAAGAATTAATCAGCTTTAGAATTTTTTAAATGACTGGAACACAGTCACAGAAAAAATTCAAAAGTGCTTTATTCTATTTCTGATATCAGATCAGATTTTTGCAAATTGGAGCAACTTACTCCGCATTATATATCATTTTATTTTATGTATTTCATTTTACCCAAAGTATAATAAAAATTTCTTAATGGTTTCAGTTCTTTGAAAGAAGTAAATTCTGCACGAATAATCGGAGAGAATATGAGGAATGTCTCCAAATCCTCATTCTAGTGCTACATTTTGAACAGCCTTGGCTTAGATAAATCCCTTAACCTCCCGAGATATCCATTTCACTTACTGAAAACTACATGAATCACAAATAGCTAGCTCTTTCAGAATCTGTGAATTTAGAGAATGTTAGGAAAACAGTTTGACTACTTAAAAACAGGATAAAAATAGAGAGAATAGGTTTTTGGCTCCCCCCCACCCCCCCCAAAAAAAATTCTTATCCAGTGTCAAATGCTTTGGAGGCTTGGTTATTTAGTGATTTGGTCGTTAGAAAGGTTGCCTTCCCACTCCATGTCATGCAAACCACCAGGAGATTTTGATGTGTACTTGTGAGTGCATACAAAGTTCTCTTTCTCTCTCTCTGTTTCTCTATTTGAAATCTTTATTTCTGGATTTCAACACAAAACATTTTAACAGATTGACTTTTTGTTAATGAGTTTTTACATATCAGCTTAATGAAATGTAGAAACAGAAATCCTCCTGTCCTGGGCTTTTAGCAACATGGTGACTCTAAATCACTGATGCATATTCATAAATCTGTTCCCCGCATCTGAAACAAAGGTTTAACTTTTTACGTGATATTTTCCATTTACAAAATATTTATGTAGAACTAATTCTACATCAGAAGTGTGTGTTTGGAATGAATTACCAGAGTGAGAAAAGAAAGCAATTAGCATTTAGAAAATGCCAGGCTGTAAGGTTTCACCAAAGAGTAGTGGGAGAAAAAGTAATTTAGACATTGATATGGTTTATTAAGTAGAAAAAACCCATGTTTATGAATTAGAAAGACCAATATCAGATAACCCATTCTATCAATAAAGGAAAACTATGAAATAAATATATGCTACTTGCAAGGTAAGTGAAAGGGATACTCACTTTCTTATCTAACAGAAAGTTGAGACATTTATTTTTAAAAAGCAGCCCCTGCCCGTAAGATAAATATGAAATTTAAAAGCAACTAACGTCTGTTGAGTATAAACTATAAGCCAGGCATTGAGTTAAGTGTTTTGAAGACACTGAGGTAGGGACTATTAAAATTCGCTTTTACAAGTGAGAAAATGAATACTCAGAGATGATGGGTGACTTTGCTCACTGTCATTCAGCTAGTAAAAGACAGACCTAGAGGCTAATGGATTCTGAGACTCACAATTTTAACTACTGGGAGCTTTGATTTCTCAAGACCTGGAAAATTCTCAGAGGCCACTACAATGTTCCAAATTAAGAACAATGTTGAAACTGGGTGCGGTGGCTCACGCCTGTAATCCCAGTACTTTGGGAGGCTGAGGTGGGCGGATCACCTCAGGTTAGGAGTTCGAGGCCAGCGTGACCAACACGGAGAAACCCCATCTCTACTAAAAATTCAAAAATTATCCGGGTGTGGTGGCAGCTGCCTGTAATCCCAGGTACTCAGGAGGCTGAGGCAGCAGACTGCTTGAACCAACCCGGGAGGCGGAGGTTGTGGTGAGCCGAGATTTTGCACCATTGCACTCCAGCCTGGGCAACAAGAACAAAACTCTGTCTCAAAAAAAAAAAAAAAAAAAAAAATTGGGGAAAAAGAAATGTAGTTACTGTGAACAGAAGAGGTATAAAAGAATAGGTATAAAAAGATTGGAAAGGTTCAAAGTATACACAGTTAATTTTTAAAACTTCCAAGTTTTTGGAAAAATAGAAATAGAAATGCATACATTACTCATTTTAAAATATTTTACAGCAAAAAGCCCTTTGAATACCACAACACAAAAATATACATTACATGAACCAAACTGTCTACCACATAAGCATGTTTAATATATTTATGTAAAGTTTATCCAGAAAACAATGATAAATCTATTAATTGAATTTACTTCAAAATATTTTAAATTTTGATTACCAGTTGAGCTGCAAGCTGCTATACTGTGATCTAGCTTTCTTAGTTTTATCAGTTTATAAGAAGGTAGGGAAAACTGGAAAATGGAAATTAATAGAAAAGCCAATAAACATTTAATAAATTTTTGAGTTAAAGTTTCTCAGTGGGCTGAGCCCATGAAGAAATTACTCATTTGAATTTTTCAACAGCATTTCTGAGTGGTAGATATTGTAAGATGCATAAGATGGGACTGGTGCTTATGGAGGTCACAGTGTAGAAGGCAGTAGGTGCTAAAATAAAAAATACAGTACAGTCATCTCATCAGGCAGACTACTTAAGCTCAGATTGTGGTGCTCCCACTTCCTAGTCATTGAATAACCCTGGGGAAATTGTTTAGCTTTTTTGGGCCTCAGTTTCCTGATCTGTAAAATGGGGACACTATCAGTACCTATCTCACAGGATTATTATGAGGAAGAATTGTTAACACAGGAAAGGGGATGGAACAGTCCCTGGTATAGTGGAAACTATCTATCAACAGCAGTTGCTATTATGAAAGCTGTGATGGCTGTCAGAACAGAGTGGAATGGGGGCACAAAGATAGAGAGCCTAATTATCTAGGCCTATGAAGGAAAACATCCTAGAGAGCAGATAGAAGGTGGGTAGGCATTTACCTGGGTGATTGGATAAGGGGGGGTGATATGGTTTGACTGTGTCCCCACCCAAAATCTCACATTGAATTGTAATTTGAGTTATAATTCCCATGGGTTGGGGGAAGGACCTCCTGGGTGGTGATTAGATTATGGGGGCAGTTCCCCCATGCTGTTTTCATGATAGTGGATGAGCCCTCACAAGATCTGATGGTTTCATATGGGGCTTTTCTCACCTTTACTCTGTACTTCTTTCTCCTGCCACCATTTGAATAAGGACCCATTTACTTCCCCTTCTGCCATGATTGTAAGTTTCCTGAGGCCTCCCAAGCTATGCAGAACTGTGAATCAATTAAACCTCTTTCCTTTATAAATTACCCAGTCTTGGGTAGGTCCTTATAGCAGCATGAGAATGGACTATTACATGGGGTCCAGGGTAGAGGGAGCAGTGAAAACAAAAATACAAAGGCAGGAGACATTCTGAGGCACTTGGTGAACTGCACCTAGCAGGGTAAGGTGGGATGCTACAGTGTGAGGGTGTCTATAGTGATTGAGGAGTTCTGGGATCAGAGCCTGGAGGCCTTATAGGGCCATGCTAAAAATCTTTCATGTATCTTGGGGTCAGTGGTTTCCTGAGAAAGAGGGTTCTGTGGAATTGCTTTAGCCACTGTGAAGAGGAGGTTTGAGTGGGATGGTGCTTATCCCAGTTCTAACCGGAGCAAAACTGCTTTTATCTCTTTTATATAGTGCGTTTTCACGTAAGATTTTTATGTGAAGAAAATAATCTGTTCCTTAAAAATATTTTAAATAAGTCTTATTGCGCATATTTAAGGTATACAATGTGGCATTATGAGACGCATACATGGTGTTATGAGATATATACCCATCATCTCAGTTACCCATCTCCCCTGTAAGAACAGCTATAATCTACTCATTTAGCAAAAATTCTGAATACACTGCTGTTAACAATAGTTCTCATGTTGTACATGAGATATTTAGACCTGTTTATTCCACATATCTGATACTTCATATTAATTGACCTACATCCCCTTTTTCCCACCCCTCACCCAGCTCCTGATAACCACTATTTTATTCTCTATCTATGTATACATATTTGACTTTCTTAAAAAACGTTTGAATTTAAAATAAAAATCCACTGAAGTTTTTGATCAAGGAAGAAATAGGACCAAATTTGAATTTTAAAATAACTTTGAGAGTACTTATTTAGTTACTTAGCAAAGACTACAGAACTTACAACGTGCCAGACACTGTTGTAAACATTATAAATATTAATTATCGGGGCCAGGTGCGGTGGCTCATGCCTGTAGTCCCAGCACTTTCAGAGGCCTAGGCGAGTGGATCACTTGAGGCCAGGAGTTCGAGACCAGCCTGGCCAACATGGAGAAACCCCGTCTCTTCTGGTGGCGGGTGCCTGTAATCCCTTCTACTTGGGAGGCTGGGACAGGAGAATCGCTTGAATCCAGGAGGCAGAGGTTGCAGTGAGCTGAGATCGCAACACTGCATCCCAGCCTGGGCAAGAAAGCAAAGCTCTGTCTCAAAAGAAATACATACACATATATGTGTGTGCGTGTGTATATATAAAAACATATGTGTGTGTGTGTATATGTGTGTGTGTGTATATATATATATGATATTAGATGGGAAGAGTTGATAAAAATTCAAAAGGTTCGCTCAATAACTCATGTGATGCATCTTTAGCTCTGAAAGCCTTTACATATTCACTTAAAAAATAACCTTCACTATCAGTACTTTCCGCTTCTCTGAAACCTTACATTTTTTTCTTCATATTTTTGTACAAATGTTAAAAAAGCAAAGCAAAACAAAACAAAAAAACCTTTGGGATAAAAAAGTTATTTACGAGTTTGCATGTTGCACTTGGTAAGAATTACTTGTAAAAAGAGAGGGGAGTGTTGAGAACAGTGTGTGGGAGAGGAAGCGTGGCATGCTGCAGCCTCTGGGACAGCCAGTAGCAGCACCGCATCTGGAACCATGAGATTCGCTCCATCCTGCATCGGGGGGGTGGGGGGGCATGGTCCAGGCCCTTCAGGGGCCAACGCAGGGTGCAAGTAGTGGGTGATCCTGTGCCATGCGGAGAACCAGGTGTGGCTCTCAACATCCTTGGTACCATTTCTGGGAGCTGCTTTGGAAATTTTGGAGATGGTTTCGGTAGTCACCAAAATGAAGAGGGTGCCGCTGGCATTCAGTGGGTGGGGGCTAGGGATACTAGATACCCTGTAATATACAGAATATTCCTCGATCCTGCATGGGTTTCCATATGCATTCAGGTGAAATATCTGGCTGTAATTACAGAAGGCTGTAAACCTAATGTTTTCACATGAAAACACAAAGTATTTTTAAAAGCATGATTGTAATGTATATTGAATTTCTCAGTAGTGGAGCTACTGTGTAAAGAAAGGAAAGGCTGTATTTTGGTCAGAGTTTTTGGGATTTGTTTTTGCTAGGAGTTGTTCACTTTCAGAAAATAACATCACAGGACAGTAACACTGTTCATAGCATTTGAATTCCCAGTCCAATCACCTATATCAGTCTGCCTGTGTAGCTGCCACATTCACCATGAGCCTACAGCCAGTCTACCTCTGAACGGATCCAAGTGTCTGATTACTTCATTATGTCACCACTGTCCTGCTCCAAGGCATTTATATATTTTTCCTTTAGATTGCATGTAGGACATTCTATTTATTTCTTTGAAATAGTCTATGCAGGTAGTTTATCTGAATTTCTTTGAGGAGAATACAGGTGTGTCATAAAATATTCGCTATAAAAATGGGGCTTGGAGTATGACAGCATTGAGAGCCAATGTGACAAAGTAACATAAAACTGTTTTCAGACCACTCAGTTTCTCTTACGCTATGGTGAATTGGGAATCCAGTTCACTTCTTGATTTGATTTTAACGTTTCCAAATAGATACCATTTTAATTCACATACTGTGGAAAACTGAGGGTGATAAAGCACACCAGAAGCAAGAAGACTCTTGTGTGTGCTACAGAAGAGCTCAGCCCCCAAGGTGCTCAGGGGCTCATCTGGCAAGTCCAGACCACAGTCCTGGGCAAGATGCTTAAGGCTGTTACGTGTCTGTAATTTTGGAAAATACACTTCCAGTGTCAGGTCCCATGCTGGCTACTTGTCTTGAAACCCAGTCAAAAATAATTTCAGAAGGTGATATATTACAGTTTTGCCTTTTTCTATTGAAGAAAAAATGTTTTAAAAATAATTTGATACTATATTTTATACACATTATCACAAATATGCAACTATTCATCACATTTAATGTCAGATTTCCCAGTATTAAAAAACAGTCAGAATCCAAATTCTTAAAAAAAATTGTATTTCTTAAAAAACAGACAAAGCTTGATTTTTCTTCCCTGGTCCTTCATGTCTTTGGCTTAATATTTTCATCAAGTACTGTTCAGTTTATCAATGCATTTGCCAGAATATCATTTACATATGTCCCAAACAGGATGTAGTTAGCTCCTTTGAGATACCTGAGTCTATACAACTCCAAACAAAGTGAACTCTGGATGGACTATTTGGTTAAGTCATATGCTTGTTATTCTTTGAGAAAATCTTCCCTGGAGGTTGCATCAAAATGTTTTTCAGTCCAGACATGGCCCCTTGCCTCTTAACTAGCCATTTTATGTTATAAGCATACCTCTATTTAACCTTTTCCTTACATGAAACAAATTGGAACATTTATTAAACCTTTTTTTTAAAGTACATGAAAACATTTAGTATCTATAATGGGATAGGATGCAGGGAGAGGTAGAGACAGAGACCATGCTTTTCACTCACTAGCTTTCCATCAATAAGCTAAAATAAATTTTTACTTTATAACTCTAATGGGTATTTCTGAACAGATTGTTGGCAGGCACCATCTTAATAACAAGTAAAAATATTTGATTCACAGTTGCAAAGTCCCCAAATACGAATTTTCTTCCTCTTTTAATACCAATATTAGTTGTATTTAATATATACTAAATTCTGGTAACTACTAGTTCATGTAGATCCTGAGACCACTTATTGTGATTTACTACGGTTGTGTATTTAATTAAAATAACAATTTGCATGAATAAATAGAATAGCAATGCTTAACTGAGAACCAGTTAATATATAACTTCCAACTGATCTAACTATATGATTAATCATGCATAGCTAATGTTACAATAATTAGTGATTACTTTATATCTTTGTTCAGCAATGTAATGAAGGGGACACATTTTCTGTTTAGTCAGAGGTCCTTGAAAATATTTTACCCCAAAAGGCTTTGCTAGATAGCTAACTGTATAAATCTAACTGTATTCCAAATATATTCTAAATATCTAACTAAATAATTCTGAAGTAGATAATTTTTGTAACTGTTATGATTACTAATTGGATAATTTGGTATATTAATACTATCTTGAAAAGTATTTGTTTAAGACCCTTTTGGGCGCTCAATATAAGGATTTTTCTGTTAATTTTATAAATACATATTTATAAAATATTTGTTTACTATGGGCAAGGTAGTATGCAAACACTAATCTTATTCAAGTATATCCCTAAGTGCTTGGATCATTGGAAGTAAATGGGTAGAACTAAGAGATTTAATCTAATTAACAGCAACTTCTTTTTCCAAAGCTACAGAATCTAATAAGTATCACCTTGATCTCTCATAAGAGTTGGTACTATTTTCGCCGGGCGCGGTGGCTCAAGCCTGTAATCCCAGCACTTTGGGAGGCCGAGACGGGCGGATCACGAGGTCGGGAGATCGAGACCATCCTGGCTAACACGGTGAAACCCCGTCTGTACTAAAAAAATAAAAAAAACTAGCCGGGCGAGGTGGTGGGCACCTGTAGTCCCAGCTACTCAGGAGGCTGAGGCAGGAGAATGGCGTGAACCCGGGAGGCGGAGCTTGCAGTGAGCTGAGATCCGGCCACTGTACTCCAGCCTGGGCGACAGAGCGAGACTCCGTCTCAAAAAAAAAAAAAAAAGAGTTGGTACTATTTTCTGTTATTTCAAAACCTAATTATTTTCTGCCTGGGATAATGCATTTTCTATCTTTCAATTTTTTATACTGCAAATTAACAAGTACAGTGCTTTGGTTTATTGTTTGTGACTCGTAACAAGGTGATCAGAAACCTACTTTTTAATTAATTTTCCTCTTTCCCTCTCATACTTCATGTCATCACCTTCTGCACAAAGCCATCTTTGAGATTTTCTGGTAGAAAGGGATCTTTCCCACCTTGATACTCTGTAACATTTTCCCATGCCTTACCATAGGAATCACCACGTTTTATCTACTATCCCAACTCCTATTTCTCAACTCCTAATTCAGTCTACTTTTTGAGGGCTATTTTTTTTCATATTGCACCTTTATTAGATACCCCGTCCCCACCCTCCTCCCCCGCCACACACACAGTCTCTCTCTCTCTCTTATACTCCTAGTCAATTTTCAGTAGAATCTACTGGTGTTTTACAGGCCTTCCATGAGGTCTGAAGAATAATTGTAGTGAAATTAATAGGTTTGCCATAAAATACAGTTATAATTATTCAAATTAGACAATCCGAATCCTTTATCCATATTTATAACTTAGGGTTTGTACCTTGTGACCATTTCTGAGTTTATAAAATTAATTTACGTACAAATCTTTATACAGCACTTACTATGTACCACACAGTCTTCTGAGTGTTTTACAAGTATTCAATTATTTAATCCTCATTACAACCCTAAAGGTAAGTACTTTTGATTATCTCTGCTTTATAAGTGAAGAGATTTGGGCATAGGGGGATTAGGATTTTGTCTAAAGTTGCACAAGTACATGGCAAAGCTGGCTTCACCCCAGAGTATCTGGCTCTTAATCACTGTTTCAGGTTCTTTCTAAAAATCAGTGCAGTTATTTCCTCAGATCTTTGAGTCTCATGTTGAGTCATGTAGAAGAAGGAATGAAGATGAATACCTTCACTTAGGGCTGTGCATTTTTAGGGCTAGACCAGAGGATATAAACCCAAGCTTTTTCTTATTCCTAATTTCAGTGTAGTATTAGCTTTTCTTGGTATGTGAAATTTTTTTAGCAAATTGAGAAAATAGTATTTTAATTTTAGGTTGTGTTGGTATGCAGCTGGTACCATGGTTCATAGGGCTAACATGACAATGTCTGAAAGGTAGCTGGGGATCGTAAGGAAGATGCCCATGAAATGAGGTAATGGCAGGTTTCTCCAAAAGGGAAGGCAGAAACTTTCCGAAAAGTTTCAGGCTAAAATTTTTCAAATGCTTTATTTAGTTTGGAATATTTTTATAAAATAACAGGAAAATTTGCTTGACAAATTCAGCAACAATGCCAATACTGTGTTTCCAGGACTTTATCCATTTCTTCTAGTTTATACAATCTATTGGTGTATGATGGTTCACAGTAGTCTTTTATGATCCTTTGTATTTCTATGGTATCAATTGTGATGTCTCTCCTTTAATTCATGGTTTTATTTATTTGAGTCTTCTCTTTTTTTCTAAAAAATAGTCTAGCTAAATGTCAATCTTTTCAAAAAACCAACTTTTCGTTTTGTCAATCACTTTTATTTTTATTAGTCTCTAATTTATTTTTGCTTTAATCTTTATTATTTCCTTCCTTCTGTAATTACTTCGTGCTTAGTCTATTCTTTTTTCCCTAGTTCTTCGAGGCTTAAAGTTGTTTATTTGAGATCTTTCTTTTTTCTTTATGTAGGTGTTTATCACTGTGAACTTTCCTCTTAGAAATGCTTTTGCTGCATCCTATAGTCTTTCCACTTTTGTTTGTCTCAGGATATTTTTAAATGTCATTTTTGACTTCTTCTTTGACATATTGTTTAGGTATATGTTGTTTAATTTCCACATAGTTGTAAAATTTCCAGTTTTTCTTTTATTGATTTGTCTTTTTATACCATTGTGGCTAGAAATGATACTTGATATGATTTCAATCTTCTTAAATTTGTTAAGACTTATTTTGTGGCTCAACATACGATCTAAGCAGGAGAATGTTCCCTGTGCCCTTGAAAATAATTTGTATTCTTTTGCAGCTGGATAGCATGTTCTGTCTTTGTCTGTTAGGTTCATGTGGCCCATAGTGTTATTCCTCCCACTGTTTCCTTATTTATTTTTTTTGTCTGGATGATCTATACCTTTTTCAATGGGGATTATTAAAGTCCCCTAATACTATTGTATTGCTGTCTATTTCTGTCTTCCATTCCATTAATATTTGCTTTGTATATTTAGGTGTCCCAACATTGGGTGCATATATAATTGTTACATCCTTTGTCATTATATAATGATCTTCTTGGTCTTGTCACAGTTTTTTACTTAAAGTCTATTTTGTCTGATATAAGTGTAGCCATCTCTGCTCCTTTTTGGGTGTGATTTGCATGGAATATCTTTTTCCATCCATTCACTTTCAGCCTATATACATTCTTTCTCTCTCTCTCGTCCTCTGGAACTCCCATAATTTGTATATTCGTTTGCTTCATGGTGTCCTAAAATCCTAGACGCTTTATTCACTCTTCTTCATTCTTTTTCTTCTCCTCTGATTGAATAGTGACTTGTCTTTGAGTTCACAAATTCTTTCTTTTGTTTAATTTAGCCTGCTATTAAAGCTCTCTATTGTATTTCTTATTTCATTTACTGTATTTTTCAGCTTCAGAATTTGTTTGGTTCTTTTTCATGATTTCTATCTTGTTGTTAGACTTATCATTTTATTTATATACTGTTTTCCTTATTTCATTGAGTTATCTGTGCTTGCTTATAGCTTGCTAAACTTCCTTAAAACAATTATTTTGAATTACTTGCCAGGCAGTTCATAGAGCTCCATTTCTTTAGGGTTGTCACTGGAAAATTATTTTATTACTTTGGTGGTATCATGTTTCCTTGATTTTTCTTGTATGTACGTTCTTTGAAATCTTGCATTGTTGTTTTTGCATTTAAAGAAGCAGTCACCTCTTCCAGTCTTTATTGACTGGTTTTGGAAGAGAAAGACTTCTACCATTAGCTTGGCCAAAGACTTGGAGGTCTCAGACTTTTTCTATGGGTACACCTGCTCTACTACCCTTTTTCCTTTTTGGAAGAGAATTCTTAGGATTGCATGTTTTCTCTAAATCCTGAAAAGCTAGGGTGGGGCTGAGAGCCTCCTGTTTATTTTTCCTAGGGTAGTGCTCTGAAGTGTTCCCGGTTAGGCACCTTCTTCCAACCTAGCAGAGTCAAGCCTGTCTGTATGAACTCATGCACAATCTTCAGAGGCTCACAGGCACCATCAGTTAGTGCACACACAGGATGCCAGCTATATGGGACATGCAGAGTACTGGAAGCACAGATTGGCTAGCTTGGAGGGGGTCTGCAGGTGACATATCCTCTGAGATTTTTGAATGAGCCTCTTCATGAAGTCTCTCACGTAGTTAGAATCTGTAGCCTATTGTTGAGTTCTGCACCTTGGTTGCTGTGAGCCCATGCCTCTTTTCACTGCTCCTAGCTGCCTACAGACTATTTAGCTGTGTTTATGCCCTCAGTGTTCTGGGTGGGGTGAGAAATAGGCAGGCTTCTTGGGCAGTGTCCCACATGGCTGGGGAAGCCAGGCACTGTCTCATTTTCCCTGATAAGATAAACTGTAGGCCAAGGGGGTCTCTCTTATATATATCATCTATAGATGAAATAAATTGGTTATCTTCTCAGAATGTTTTTCAAAGAATAAAATATTTGAAATAATAAATTTTACATACATTTCTAAAGTGTAAATTTACAAAATACATGATAAATTCTAGTTCATTTTCTTTTTCCTCAATTTGATTAAAGCCAAAAGTTAATAATCTAATGATTGATATTTTCCTATAAAGTACATATATATACTTCAAAAATCATGATTTAAAACCATTCAATAAATTCCATATTTCATATTTCACACTAGGAAATTCCTTGAGGTGTCCATTATTCCTCTCCATATCTGATTTCTTTGTTTCTTGGGGAAACAGAGAAAAAAACCAGACCATATTCAATATAATTTGAAACTCAGTCCTCAAGATATCTTGAAACTTCATGAACTTATTTGAATTTTACACTTTGAAAATAAATTTGGATTATAATATCCATTACTTATTTTCATGAGTTTCAAATGATGCCACTAGACTATGAAACTTATCATAGAACTTATCATAGAACCATTCAATAAGTATACATCAATAGCCCTTATGAAGCTTTTGTGATATAATAGGAGGAAAAAACAGTAAAAAGTATGTCTTCATTCAATTTTGTTCTCAGGAGGAGTGAAGGATACATACCAAAACAAGGAATTAATATATTAGAAGATACATGTTTTGAGGAAAAAAATAAGAGAAAGATAAAGAGAAAGGCAGTAGAACAGGGAGGGAGTGTGATAGCAACTTTATATAAGGAAGTCAGAGCAGGCCTCGGAAAGTGACATTAACGCAGACTTGGAGAAGACTAGGCAGTCATATGCTTATATATCTTTGGAAGAGCATTACAGGGAAAAGAAACAGCAGATGCAAAACTCCTGAGACAAAAATTGTATGTTCTAAGAACACCAAAGGGGTCAATGCAGCTGGAGAGAGGCGAGCAAAGGGGAGAGTGATATGAGATGAAACCAGAGAGGTGGGGCCCTGCAGATCATTGTGTGGTCTTTAGTTTTTCCTCTACGTCATATGGGGAGCCATTGAAGGCTGCAAGCAGAGGAGTTACATGATGCTGTGATGTTAACAGGATCTTTTTGTCTGCTATAATGTGGAGAAAAGACCTTAGGGACAATGTGGAAGCAGGGAGGTAGTACACAGGCTATTATAACAGTCTTTGGGAGACATGATGCCATTCCATACTGGTGCCAAGTGGGCACTGATTGTTGGAGGAGATGACAAACTTAGTTTTTCACACCACAGCATTAGGGAGAGTGGGATGTTGATGTGGGAGGATATGCAAGTGTGGGGACAGAGGGCATATGAAATATCTCTATACCTTCCCCTCAATTTTGCTGTGAAACTAAAGTTGCTGTAAAAAGAAATCTTAAATAAAATGAGAAACCACAGTCAATCCTGGCTTAACTATTGAGGTACTAAAGAACAGGCTATTTATATACAAAAAAAGTGTACTTGTGGACAAGCATCTGGGTGACAAATATTTTCATGTGATGGACAAACCACTAATGGAGAAACAATAATGTTATTATAATAATATTTTTATTGAATTACACCACAGAATTTGTTGTTTCTCTTTGTTTAAATTCTCTGTCTTGTTGTAAAACTTGCTGCTTTTTTTTTTTTTTTAACATCTCTGAAAACATATACAGGATCAAGACAGAGTCAAAAATAAAGAAAGCAGATTTTGTATTCTTTTGAAAGTTTCTTCACATTTCTAAAGGTTTTATTTCTCTTTACAGAAAATGTCCTAGAATGAGATAGGTATATGCTATCCTACTTGACTTCAAACTCACCCCTGACACTTAGTTATCTCATAGTGTAGCTTCATGTTGTGATATTGAGTCCAGAACCTGAAAGCATCTGTTTTACTGCTTTTATGGCTTTTCTATAACCCCTGACTAATTTATCCTTTGGTTTCATATTTGATCATTATAATCACATGGATGAGAATTAATTCTCAAAACATCTGATCCTTATTCTCTCAGGGTGTATTTAACTTGGAAAAGAGCACTTCAGAACAATGATTCTCAACCAGAGGTACAATTTTGTGCCCCGGGGGACATTAGACAATGTCTAGAGATATTTTTGGTTGTCACTTTGGTGGAGATGGGTGCCTCTGGTACCTAGTGGCTAACAATGCTGCTAAACACCCACAGTGCACAGGACAGCTCCCATCTACATAGATTATCTAGTTCCAAATGTCAGTAAGTTAAGTTTGAGAAACTTCTCTAGAACAACAGTTTAGAATGGAGTGGCTAGCATTCTCAGCAGGCAGAACTTTCATAAGTTTGAAGAAATCAACCTGTAAAGAATGGTCTTCTTGGGGCTAGAGACAGTTAAAGCTGCTCCATAATGGGCTTTTCCAAAGAGTAACTCAAGCAGCAGTTCAGCACCTACCGTAGTATATTATAGAAATTGCTTTGGGGCTTAATGAATCACAAAGAGCTATAAAAGCATCTTCAATAAAATACTACCAAGACTTCACACATTGTAATTGAGGGATAAGAGGGTAACAACATTGCCTCCAAGATTTAAAGGAATATTTTTCTACCTAGTTAATTAATTTCTTTTGTAGGATGAATGATGGTGGTGAATGTCCATCCCATATTAAGGATTTAAGCTCCATTGCACAATGAAGAAATTCCAGAGATTACAGTGTACCCTTCTTTCTTTTCATTCCAGTTGATCAAACACACATCTGAAGACTACATACAAATTGCATTAACAATGCCAAATTATCAGCAACAATTCTTCAAAGGCTATTTATCAAATCTGTAAATGTGTTAGGGTAGTCCAGGAAATTCTCTCTCATTACTTTATTCCATTGATTTTCAGCTGCACATATTTTCACTTTTTAACCTCTCTGAAACAAGGTTTACCTTGCAATGCAATGCAATCGTACAATCACTGTCAACCTATAGTTATGTGAAAATCATTTGATAAGCTAAAGAAAATGTCAGCATCAGTGCATCCTACATTCAATAAAATAAGGGGGATTACCTAAATATCTGCTTACAGGGGTGTGGCTAACACCTTCTAGTGACAGTAAGACTCACATGCATACTGAAAGGAAGGTCCAGACCCTTATGATTTGTATTTGAAAGATTCCTCATAGATACTAATTCACACAGTCCATTCATGAATTATTCTAGAAATAGCATGCAAGTAATTAGGATATGGAAAATACTCAGGCCCCTGAGACCTTAAAAGCCAAATTACAATAATAGAATCTTCCATCACGATACCTTTGCAATCGTAGAGAACATTAAGCTTGTTCCTTCTACTGAATCCCCTTTGAACTTATCTTAACTGCATTAAAGTTAATCCCTGACATACTGAACTGTTTCTGGACCCTTAAAGCACAGGCTAAATACACACCACAGTAGCTATCACTATTCCCATTTCCATAAAGTGGGGAGCCACACAAGCAAGAGAGAGGGCAAAACAGCAATTAGAGGCAACTTCCTATAATAACTTCCAGAGTTTGCATTTTTTAGTTAGAAATAGCTATGAAAAGATATAGCTCTCAATGCTCAAGTGATAAAATCCACTTCCTGAACATGCTGCATAAACTTCAAATTTTCCTGCCAAAACATCCTGCTCTGTTTATGCAATGTCACCTAGTTTACAAATTGGCACACCTTCTATCAGGAGTTGGGGCAGTGATAGAGTTTTATGGGGTCCTTTCTAGGAAAGAATCTTCTTGGGGTAGACCAGATGCAGACCACGACATTAGACCTGAAACTGGGATAAAAATTGGAATTGGATACTAATCAGTTCTGGAATTGGGGGAAATCATCACTACAACACAGTGATAGGCAGCTGGTGCTCTGGTTCTAGGATAGGAGTAAAATTATTTTCTCCACTCAGGGAAGAAGAGAGGAGATTCTCTATCTTTGAAACGCCCTAAGACTCAACTATTGGTGATCTGGCAGGGATATCAACTACATTAGTGTCTCCCTGCAAAGGAGCCCTCTCAGAAGCAAGTCACAAGAGATTAAAGAAATATTTTACAACTGGAGTGGCTAAAATGATCTCTTTACAAATGTTTCTCTGGCTTTATCATGAAGCATGAAGACAGAGCCCAGCACAGGTGAACTTTTCAGTATTTGCATCTACTGTCCACAAGCCACATGAAACACTATTGTGTATTACATTTTTGCCTCCTGCCTCCGTGCAATGTATGTGACTGAGGAATAAAGATCATCTAGATAGTGTTGGTGAAATAATAAATATTCCACAAATTTTATTTTGATAAAACTTCAATGTTTTCATCTAGTAAGAGTTCAGTATTGAAGTTTTCATCTATCTGGTCACTTGTCAAAAGTCTTCTAATAATAAATATTCAACTGCCCTGTAGTACTTGCGCTGCAATGTGGAGCCAAAGGAACATAACAGAAAAACTACGGACAAAGGCTAATCATTTAAAAAATTAATTACAAACCAAAAAAACAAAAAAACAAAAAAAACACATGGAACTAGCCCAAGATGTTTTTCTAATTAAAGCTTTTATACCAGTTTCATAATGTCGACTGTTCAGGTATATATATATCTTGTTTATATCTCTGAGTTGGTTTTTTGGTTTTTCCAAATTGCAGTCAAGTTCTAAATCGTAGAAGTACAGACTTTTCAAACTGAAACTTAGTGTGCAATTGAATAGGAGTGATAACTAAAATAAGAAAAGTGGCAAATGATTCTTATATTCATATTTACAAAACTCGAAACAAAAAGTAGAATTTGTTGTTTCTTAGCAATCACGTTTATGATAAAAATCGTATCATCTTAGAGTTTGGTAGGTCTGTTGGTATCATCTAGTTCAAAGTTTTACCAGATACACAAATCTACATGGTCTTGATTAACAGCAACTATCCAGATTTTATTTAAATGCCTCGAATCTCCTATATGTCACTCCTATATGTCATATTATACACTATAATCAGTTTTCCTTTTGCTAATTACCTTGCATTATACTTCATAGAAATAAGTAAATATGAAGCAGTAAATGACCCATCTTCCTGTGATGAACTATGTCAACCTATTCGTACAGTTTCCATTAATGTGTTGGTAAATGTATAACAGTAGTACAAAAAAATTAAAAGCCCTTATTTCTATCATTTGCCAATTTCAATGGTATAAATACTAATTTCAGGAGACCAACATGAAGCCTCTGAAAGTAGAGTTAGGAAGAGATGCACATAATCTGTTCTCAGGAGCAAATAGTTCCCCTCTTTTGTTACTATGATGAGGTTGTTCTATAAAGGCCAATTCTTCATCCTGGGATTTGGATCCAATCTCTCTTAATTTTTTAAAAACTTCATTCCTAATTAAACGTCCTCTCTCACTAAATCATCAATTTCTCCATTTTTGTTTTTTTTTTTTTCTACCAGCATATAACAAGCCATGTATAATCACAGCATTCTTTTTCAGTTCTCTCAATAGCATTTACTACTTGATGATTTTTTCTCACGTTTAGATTTTTAATTGTGTTTATATTCTGTGTCCCTCAATTAGAATGGAAGCCTCGCAAGTGCAGGAGCACTGTCTATCTTGTTCATACCTTTTCTCCAGAACTTATAATAGTTGTAGGCACATAGCACATACTTACCAAATAGTTGCTGGTTTATGAAAACAATAGGGAACTTAGCCTTTTATCTTTGACAACACTTACTGTTAGAAATTTATCTTTTATATTGGTTGGAATGAATCTCTTCCTAATTCTACCCACTGGTCTCAAATATTCCCTGGGTCTTAAGACAAATGAACAGATTTTGATTCTTCTAGAGAGTATGAAAAATAATACTGCATGCTTGGGTCATCAAAATACTTGAGGGGCTCATATCAATTTGAAACTAATAAAATAATGCTTAATGATTTTTATATTATACATTCTTATAAAATATACCACATTAATTTAAATTGATGTTTACTGGTAAATGTCCTGACAATGTTTAGGAAGGGTTCAAAAAAACCTTACACACCACAGTACCTATCGTTATTGATAGGTACTGATCACTATCAGTCCACTAGCCTGATACCTAAACAGAACACTACTTGTTCCTTGGTTATAAAGTCTTGGTAACTGAATAATTAGATATTTGTCCCGATTTGATAAATCTTATGTTTCACACTAGAAACCAAATTTATCTGATAAAATTTTCTATGAATTCCAAGCAGATGTAATAGATGACTACCTAAATCAGCAGGGTGATCCCTGCCCCCTCTGGACTGTGGGGACATGCCGGCAGTGTCTTTCACCACTGATAATGCCCCTTTTAGGCTGTCCTGCAGGCTTCCCTTCCCCAGCACACCCATTGAATGGTAGTGACCCTTAAGGTTTCTTTCATGGACCCTCTATTTTTCTCTCTCTGTATACTCTCCCCTGTTGAACTCAGCCAGTCCTGAGGATTCAATGATCAAAAGCTGATAATTCCCTAGATCTTATTCTTCAGCTCAAGTATCTCTTTAGCTTTAAAATTTGCAAAATCAATTGTCCACCAGACATCTCCATTTGAACATCCCCTGGGTATCTCAAAGGAACTGCTCTCAAACTGCATACATCTTCCTGCACTCCCCAGTAAGCACACTTCCATTTCCCAATGTTGCCTATCTCAGAGAATGGTACCACGCTCGACCCGTTGAAAAATCATTTTTTTCCCTATCATAGCCCTTTATTATACTCTTTCGAAGATGCCTCTTTCCTGATTTCTCTCCTCACTAGAGGTGAGCTCTGTCTTCTTCACTATGGCATCTATAGCTGCCAGCGCTGTGCATAACAAATATAGGTTCTCAGTATTTGTTGAATACCATTATTTCTCTAGTTAGACAAAAAATCTATTCAAAAAATCTAGACAAAAAATCACTGGGGGAGAGGGGTTCCACCTCTCCCCCAAATCCAGACACTAAATCTACTAGGAAAGTGCCAAAATCAAGTATTTATTAAGTGAATATGGTCCAATTTGGTATAGATTACACACTGTAATTGGTTTTCCTTTGCTTTACCAACAATAAGGTGTAGGACAGCTAATCCAGTATAAGTCACAACTTTCAAATATGCCAATTAAATGCCTGAATGCCTTGTCATTATTGTCATTTTTGATGCCTTTTTCTTTCCAATTACATGCTTGAAGCACAAGATAGAGTAAATATACTTCTTCTTCCTTAATATCATAGTGGTTTAAATTTAGATTCTTTAGAGTTTTCAGGAAAATGCATGTAAAACAGGATTGGAAAAGTTGTTAATACTTTGTAAAAATAATTCAACTCTACTAAGTACAATTCTTAAAGAAAAAAGGTCCTGAAAATTTTTCTTTTCAACAATGAGCATTATGCCTACATTTGCTGTGGTCACTTTGCTTGTTTTTGCTCTTTACCATCAAGTTTCCATGAATCTACTGTGATTAGATACAAGTGTTGAAACATAAGGAAGACCAAAGAATGATTACCTTCTCAGAAGTGAAACTGAGCTCTATTAGAACTTAGGAGAGTCGGAGGGCACTCTGTAAATAGGAAAATTATGGGCAGGAGGAAGATTACAAAGTGGTTTTCAGTTTGAAGGCCTCTACTGTGTTAGAAAGCCCAACATTCTGTCCTCACATAAATCTGGAAGATGTGTATGGGATGGGAAAAGGACACCGCATCTGAGTCCACTAGACGGATACCTAAACAGACAGACAGCGAGACTGTCACTGTCATCAGAAGAGGCCTTCCAGAGGGGCTGACACAACGTATGGAATACTTCGATACTTTCTAAATTGAATACATTTTTACATGAATAAAAATGCTAGTGGTGTGTATGTGCATGGATATTTATATACTCAGGCATTTTCATTAGTTTGCTGCCACTTGATCAGACATTTAAAAGTCTTTTGACTAACTCACAGGCCTACATTGTCAATTTCTACAAGTACTAGACAATATAAAATCAGTACTAATAACAGTTGTGACAGAATTTAATAAAACACATGCATAAAATTTATAGTTTTCACAAGTCAATTTACACATATGTATAACTGAGAAATGAATTTGGAAGATGTTAGCCTCCCATCTGTACCACACAGATAAAGATAGGAAAAATTATTTACAAGCTGTCAATGAACAATTTTAAATGAATTCTCATGTTCCATCTGAAAGTAAATTTCCAATGCCCTAAATACACTTTCTGAGCTCCCTTGCTACGGGTGTTGTTTTATTTCCATGTGATTTCACAATTTCTATGTACATGTAACAAGATGTTGATTTTCAGGCTCTAAATTATTAATTTTTAAGTTGGCATGATAAAATTTAGTCAGTGTTATTTGTGGTTGCTTTGAGTGAGGTCAAATGTTCAGGTTCTTTCTTCAGTTTTACTTTTCCTCTGAGCTCTTGAATGCTCGCCTCCTTCACTGAGTTAATTTCTGCTCTGCTGAGCTATATTATGAAATTTCAGTACACATGCCAGCCCTAGAGTTGTGTGTTGAGACCCTACATTACAGAGACAGGCAGTCTTGTTAATCTTCCTGCTTGTTTCAAGATCCAACTTAAAAACATATGTAGCCAATAATTTGTGCTGCATTCAAATGGAATTTGTGTATCTCATTCAGTATAGCAAAAAAAAAAAAAAAAAAAAATCAAGATTAAGTAGGTTCGAAGAATAAGATATTAGTATAAATCTCTAAGAAGAAGTGTAGTTCTGGATTTATATGATAGAATATTGTTACAGGGAATATTAATCAATTCCTTTACCTCCCCTTTATTCATGGGATGTTACAGGGAATATTAATCAATTCCTTTACCTCCCCTTTATTCATGGGATTTGTTCATTCATTCTCTTATGTGGGCCTTCATTATCCTTCCCAGATAATTACAGGCACTAACTACTGATTTAGTAGGTAGTTACCTGGGGTAGAAGGAATATAAAAGATATTATTACTGAATCTGAGAGTCAAAAATTATAGTCTAAAGTTAAGTGGAAAAAAAAAAGAAAAAGAAAGAAAGAGGCTGGGCATTGTGGCTTATGTCTTTATTTTCAGCATTTTGGGAGGCTGAGGTAGGAGGATTTCTTGAAGCCAAGAGTTCGAGACCAGCCTGGACAACAAAGCAAGATCCTGTCTCTACAAAAAAGTTTTAAAAATTAGCTGGGCGTGGTGGTGCACCCTTGTTATTCCAACTACTTGGGAGGCTGAGGCAAGATGATCCTTTGAGCCCAAGAGGCTGCAGTGAGCTATGACTGAGCAACTGTACTACAACCTGAGTGGCATAGTGAGGCCCTGTCTCAAAAAAAAAAAAAAAAAAAAAAAAAGAGAGAAAGAAAACAAAAAGCAGGTGAGTTTGGCAAAAGAGAGAACATTCTGACACAGACTTTCAGAGCTAGTTTTTAGCTCCCCCTTCTCACTCATTCCTAGGCTGGGAGAAGTGTGGGGCAGAAAGCCTGGAATAGATTTCACAGGGTGAGGTCTCAGAGGTCAACCGGAACAGCCAGCACCACAACTTGCCTACACAGTAGAAGCTGGTAATAAGGAGTTAGTTTCTTCTTTAGTTCTACCCGATGAGAGACTAATAGGAGATAGTATTATTATCAAATATATTCTAAATGCCTTGCAGTCTAAGTGTGTTATGAGTATTAGCTCATTTAATCTTCACATAATCCAATAAGTGCTCTTATTATTTCCATTTTCTGGAAGAGAAAACAGAGGCACAAAAAGTGATATACCCAAGGTGTAATAAGCGCTGAAGCCCGGATGTCAACCAGCCAACCTGACTCCAGAGGCCACACCTTAACCACCACTGTACTGCCCTTCAAGATGGTCCATTCAGGAAGCCAGCTTGGCATCTTCTGTTTCTTGTCTAGCTGGAGTCATATTCAAGACTTTGCCTACCAATCCCACAGATCTACTCTGAATAGGTAACTTCAACAGCTCAGAAAAATAACTCCTAAGACTGAAGAATGCATGGTGGGACCGTGGATGGCTGCTGGTGATGAACTGAGCAAAGGAGGACTAAATGGAGCCAACTAGGGAACTCCCAGCAGGGCACTGGCAGTGGTGGCACATATATATGCACCTTTTAGCTACTGAGGTGGTTTTGATACTTTAATGCTTGTGATGTTAAGGAGATTGAAGCATAGACCCTCGACACTGGGTGCAGCTACTGCTCGGCAAATGGGGAAGCCTATTAGGAGCATGAGCCTGAAACATCTCCTGTAAATATCATGGTGAAGAAATGCAGTTCGCAGGGAAGGAAGTTGAGCCTGTTGACCTCTAAAGCCTTTCATTTTGGAAGCCTTGATAATTCTGTGATTCCAGAGAGATATTGCTGCTCTTTCTGCAATTTCTATCTTTTAACATTGGCAGCTCAAACAGGTTCTCGGATGCTTGGAGTGAAGCTACTTATTAAAAAATAATTAACAGTGAGATCATCATGGGCAAGGCTGAGTTTTAACAAAAGAACTCATGGAATTTTCGGGTTTTTAAAACTGCTATATATAAGCCTGGAGGCTAAAATTAGCAATAATGATTAGGAAATAAAGCACTGTGGTTAATGTCCACATTGACCACAATTGGGTAGCTGCCTGCTATTTTGAATCCTAATTTCTTCAGACCTTTTTGTACTAAATACTTTTTAGGTGATAAATCAACAACTGCCGCACAAATTAAATGACTACATTTTATTTTTGAAGCACAGGAGAAGAGTCTTCTTTATGTGCTTTTACTATCATTGGCATTTAACATATATACATATTTTTATGAACTCCATTTGTAGATATTCCCTTTAATAAATGAGAAAGGTATTCTCCACAAATCCTTAGGATGTGTACTCAAGTATTAATAGGTGAGGTGGTTTTTCTTTTTCTACACATAAGACACACACGTATGTGCATACGTGTCCATACACATCCACATAAATCCACAACTTCTTATGTTTTTTTCTTATGGTATGACTTTTGTTTTGTTTTGTTTTCTTTTTTTTTTTTTTTTTTTGGAGACAGAGTCTTGCTCTGTTGCCCAGGCTGGAGTGCAGTGGCATGACCTCAGCTCACTGCAAGCTCCGCCTCCCAGGTTCATGCCATTCTCCTGCCTCAGCCTCCCGAGGTAGCTGGGACTACAGGTGCCCACCGCCACGCCCGGCTAATTTTTTGTATTTTTAGTAGAGACAGGGTTTCATCGTGTGAGTCAGGATGGTCTCCATCTCCTGACCTCGTGATCTGCCCGCCTCGGCCTCCCAAAGTGCTGGGATTACAGGAGTGAGCCACCGCACCCGGGCTTATGGTATGACTTTTTAAGTTAAAAGATGTATGAAAATGTGGCATGAAGCGATAAAAAAAAAGACATACAGAATGTTAAATATTTATATGTAGCATACCTACTATGTGCAAAAACTACCACAGTCACTGGGGACAAAGATGAATGAGACATGGGTCTGGCCTGAAAGAGCATCTATTATACAGGGTGCAGGAAGTGGGAGATGTGAGGTATACAGATAAATATATCATTAATACGTAGTAAGGGTATCATAAGGTGTACCACATTTAAGCAGAAATAAATCATTTAAAAGGAATTTGTAACGTAGGCATCCTGATTTCACACCAGACTCTTAACAACAAAAGATAATGTTGGAACTTTAAGAAGACTAATGAGGAATTCATCTGTGATGAATGAACACATACTTCAGAATAAAACTAGCTGCTATTTATTGAATGTCTACGTTACATTTGTTTTCTCTAACTCTCACAATGTTGTAAGCTTGTTTTACAGATGAAACATCTAAGTTTCAGAGAGGGTCAGTAAGCTACACAATGTCACAGTGGGATAGTGGCAGAGCTAGAATTCAATCCTAGGGCTGGCCACAATTCCACACCACTAAAACAAGAACAAGCTTGTCTGGCTTTGGCTCTGCTGGTCATCTTTTCTTTAGCCAGGACCACTCTTTTCCCAGGCTGTCGGTCCTGAGATTGGCTGCTTTCTCCTTTTTGTGCTCTTAGCTGTCTTAGATTATCTCACTCTTGACTGTTGAGATTATGCTGGGTACAGCCTCTGTCAGTGGCTTCAAGGTTTTGCTTCCCCCCAATATGTTCAGCAAAATGTTGACTTCCTGCTTTCCTTGTTAACCCCTGGGGTGGCTCTTGTGAGTTTGGTTGACCCTGCAGCCTTCTGTCTATTGTAAGCATTCAGAATTCTCTGCTTGATCAGTGGTGTGGGGTGTGCTGGGGCAAAGAGAAGGGATTTTTCTATTCCCTTTGGCAGGAAGAATTGCTTCTTTGTTAGGGTTGGAGTTGCAAACAGATGCCCCTTTGTAAGGTGTCATGATACTTCCTGGGTAACACCATTAAATGTTTCCCGGGGAGCAGAACTCTAGGGTCGTTGTTGAATTACTATTTAACTTCCAAGGGTATGTGAGCCTTCAACTGTTGTTCAACTACACTATTGAACTCAGCACGTGGTAAAAGTAAGATTCTCATGAACTGAGTCTTTGATAAAAGGAGTCATGGGCTGAATCTTTGACAGAACATGTCTGTTTTGTTAAACATTGTGTATTCAAAGTCCAACATAATGAACACATGGCACATAGTAGGTGTTCAATAAAAGTTTACTGAATGAATGAACTTGGAAAAGCAGCAGCTGGCTGTGTGTGGTTAACTCAGCACTTAATCTCTTTTTTTCTCTGAATGAAGAAACATAACTATGTTGACTGCACGGGTTAAAAGATAATTCAGTGATTCAGGTTATAAGAGGTAATGAATATATAGAGAAAGTAATGAAGATGTAAGTTATCGGAAGACAGTTTTTGGGGTATGGGTAGTAGTGTCTGGACTAAACTCTACCTATTCTTAGAGTGACTAATAATCACAAATAAAGTGTCTACTTTTCTCTCTCTCTCTCTCTCTCTCTCACACACACACACACACACACACACACACACACACACACACACCCTTTCTGCTCTTCCAGGAATATATCTGGATATGCATACAAAGGTGCTGCAGAATTTCTAGAGGAGGCAACATGAGAAGGACTGGAGCAATTGTATTCTGAGTTCCCTAACAAAAGTTCATTGCATAACTACTGAATGCTTTTTTCACCTAGAATTTCAGGACAATTCATCTTTCTAGAAAAAAATAGGTTTAAAAAAGGCTTTGAAAGGTCAAATCGGTGGATTTGTTTTAAATTTTGTTTTAAAGCATGGGGAACATATAATTAAGGAGCATTTATTATATGAAAGAAAGAGATATTCTTTTGTCTTATTTGGTTTGTTTCAGTGAAGAAATTGGCTTACTTCCGTTAGCATATTTCCATTTAGATTTACTTTCAGAGAGGGAGCATCTCTTCTTTGAACTTCAGCTTGATTTAATCTTTGAAGATGGAAGAAAAAAGTAAAATGTGATGAAGAATAATAGTAAGGGATCCTGGAAGCACAGAAGCTACCAAATTTGTTTAAAGAGAAATAGAAAATCCGAGCAGACCTACAACAAGAGATTGAATCAATAATCAAAAACCTCCAAGCAAAGAAAAGTCCCTGACCAGATGGCTTCACTGATGAATTCTACCAAACACACTTAAAGAAGAGTTAATACCAATCCTTCTCAAACTTTTCCAAAAAATGAAGGAATAATTTCCAACTCATTCTATGAGGTCAACATTATCCTGATATCAGAGCCAGATAAAGATATCACAAAAAAAGAAAACTATAGACCAATATGCCATATGCATAAAGATGTAAAAATTCTCAGCAAAATGCTTGCAAAATGAATCCAGCAGCATATCAGAGGGATTATGTATATATAACATGACCAAGTGGTTTTCTGATATATATTCTCATGATATATATATATCATATACATAAGATATATATATATCATATACATATATCATGACCAAGTGGTTTCTTTTGTTGAACCATTCTTGCATTTCATTTGTCCCTGAAATGCAAGGGTGGTTAAAAAAACAAAACCAATCAATGCAATATATCACATTAGTAGAATGAAGAGAGGAAAAAACATAGTCATCTTAATTGGTGCAGAAAAAGTATTCAAACAAATCTAATACTATTTCATGATAATATCACTCTATAATAGAGTAGATACAGAAGGGAACTTCCTCAAGCACATAAAGGGCATTTATGAAAAAGCTAGTGTTAACATCATATACAGTGGTGAAAAAACTAAAGCTTTCCCCCTAAGGTCAGGAAAAAGACAAGGATGCACACATTCATTACCTCTATTCAACACTGTATTGTAAATTCTAGCAAGATCAATTAGGCAAGTAAAGAAATAAAGGACATTCAAATTAAAAAGGAAGAGGCAAGAATATTTGCTGATGAAATGATCTTAGCTATAGAAAATCCTAAAGAATCCACAGAAAACAAAACAAAAAAGACAAATTTGGTAAAGTTGTAGGATACAAGATCAACATACAAAAACAATTGTATTTCAGTACAAGAGCAATAATCAATCAAAAAATCAAATTAAGAAAACCACACTAGTGTAGCATATCCGTATAATGGAATACTATTCACTCATTAAGAAGGAAAAAATTACTGACACATATCCACTGGTGTGGATGGCCCTTGAAAACATCATGTTAAGTAAAAGGGTCCAGACACAAAAGTCTGTATTGTATAATTCAATTTATATGAAATATCTAGAATTTGTAAATTCTTAGAGGCAGAAATCAGATTAGTGTTTGTCAGGGGCTAGGGGAAGGACGGAAATGTGAAGAGACTATTTAATGGATATTGGGTTTCCTTTGGAGATGACAAAAATGTTTTAAAACTTTAAGGTAGTGATGATTGCACACCATTGTGAATGTACTAAATGCTACTAAATTATACACTTTAAAATGGTTAATTTTATGTTATATGAATTTAGCCTCGATAAAAATAAAAACAAGAGAAGAAGGAAATTCTGTGTTACATTTATTATGCATGAATTAGAATGAATGCAAATGAAAAATGCCAAAGTTTATCTTTGAAAAATTGACTAATATTAAAAAGTAAATCAAACATTTAAAAAAATGAAAAGTAAGGGATTATCTGTGGATAAGGTAGGGGTGGTAAAGCTGTGTTGATAAAAACAAAAATCTTTTCTACAGGCCCAGTGAGTCAATCAAAAAAACATTATTTGCTTTTACTATGGTCACAGCATGACACTATATAGTTTGAGCGAGTGAAAGGCCATAAAATCTACTGTCATCTCCTCTGCCTGTCGTGGAGGCAGGCAGAAGCCAATGCAATTGACCTAGAAAGAACATTCTGAGTGTGACTCAGGCAGGGAGGTGGGTTAATGGGGGTTAAAAGGAATAATAAATGGGAAAACCAAATTGAAATCCAGGGAACAAGTCCAGTAGTAGTCAATCTAATGGAGGAAAAACCTAAGCATGAGGCAAAGCAATTAAATGGGGGTTACCGGATGAAATAGTTCCCATAAAAGAGGATGAGTTGGTGGCATATGGAAAAATAAAGATAAGGTAATTAAAAGCATTTATAGAGCACCTGTGGCCTTTGATGGCTAAACAAAATGCCACTAAAAGCACCCACTTAGCTTGAACAACAAATACACATGAAGTAGAAAATAATTTGGTGTTAAATTGTACTTAATTTTATCTGAACACAAGAGAAATCTATACATTAGTGTGGGGCAAAGATGGGTAAGAATACTTCATATGACAAATTGGATTTATATTGTATCCTAAGAAATGGGTAGGAATTGGACAGAGATGGGATGAGTAGAGACATTTCTTGTAAGTAAGGAGCATAATGAGATGGACATAGAAAGGGGGATACATGAGACAGTAAGGACTTTGTTTAGTGTAATAGTTCATGTTGTACAGAAAAAAAAAATCGAGTTTGGATATGAATCTTGGGACCAGATCAACAAAGGTCTTAAATGCCTGTATGCAGAGTTTGGACATTATCCTTCATGCTTTGAGCAAGGCTATCATATGACAAGAGCAGAAATTTTAGAAGATAAATTTAATGGTATTTATAATGAACTGAAAATTCGAGATATCATAATAGGGAGATGACTGTTTAGGAGGTTTTTATAGTAATGCAGGTAAGATTATCATGAGGCTAGTATGATTACACTGAAATTGAAAGAAAAGATTATATAAGCATAAAATTTAGTGGCAGATTAATTAAAAGGATGAGTTAGAGTTGAAAAATTCATCATGATTCAAAGGTTTGTAAGATGAGAAACTAAAACGAGAGTAGATAATTGTACATTTTAGAATAACTTAAAGAGCATAATTAGGTTGTTTGTAGCTCAAAGGATAAATGCTTGAGGAGATGGAAACCCCATTCTCCATGATGTGCTCATTTCACGTTGCATGCCTGAATCAAAATCTCTCATGTACCCCATAAATACATACAACCACCATGTACCCACAAAATTTAAAAAATAAAAAAAATTCAAAGAAAGAAAAAGAAGAGGAGAGCAGAAACACTACGAAAAATGGAATGATTGGGAAGAACTAGATCTGTGGCATGAACAATGAGTCCACTTGGACATTCTGAGTTTGAGAGCCCAGACACATATCATAATGATTTCCTCTAGGGAAGACATCCAGAACAGGAAGTAGAGAGAGAATCCGGGTCAGAAAACACAGATTTGAAAGTCATTGTTTGACCACCTCTAATACTCTTTCGAAGGTTTCAAATGTTAAGGACACTTTGGAAAAATTAGTTAGCATATTGCATCATTATTTCATGGAAGGATTCTGCCTTTCCTCTTGCATTTGTGTATTTCTACAGAATGATGAAGAAACAAAGACTTATGGGATGAGAGGAATGCCGTTACAGGGTACAGCACAGCACGTACACTGCTGCTTCGAGAGAAGTACACCCCTCAGTGCTTCCCTTTCCTGTTCATGCTCAGCTAGGTGCTGTACGAAATATAAGCCAAGTCAAGTATAAACTCAAATGTAAATAGTCAAGTTGAATTTTCAGGAAAATTGGTGCATACATGCATCTGGGGTCCCTACTAGCCTCATTGTGTAAGCCGTGTGGGTACCTTTATGCGGAACATGGCCACTTCCTTTCTGAGATGTACATTAAATATAGTTGAGAAGGTTCATGTCTAATTTTTAAGCCAGCTTTTCTTGCAGGTGATTTCTCTATTCTAATAAAGGCAATTTTCTAGTATGGAAGGTGAGATGAGACCACTGAGGATCAAAAGCAACCACAATAAGAAACTACAATAAGCCAAATAAACTTTACACTTACGCTTTCAAAGAGGCAATCTCCAGAACAATTCTGAGGATCCAGCAGCACAGCAAGAGAACTTCTACAAGAGAAGAAAAAAAAAAATACATTTAGATTAAAATCTCGTAAATGCTGCAAATAAAAAAGCCCTGTACAAATTTTTTAATAATATACACCCACTTTCAAAATTTATTGTCACAAAAATGGTACATTTCACTGACAAATGATTGCTGACCAATCATTTGTCGGGCCATTACTTTCTCTTCTTGTCATTTTTTATTTCTTTTTCTTCTCACAAGGGGGAGTGGGTCCTTACCCTCAGGGAATAAATGTTTTCCGAACTGTGCCGATTCAGCTTTGTTTGCTAGATGCATTTTTACAAGTGTCTGATTTTCCACTGCTGTAGCTACAAGGATCATTAGAAGAGCCTGTGATGGCAGGTGTGGGGAAACCGAGCAAAAGACAGCAACTCACAAAAAGGTAGTTTCAGCTGTGTAAGCAACTACACTGGTCAGTTGGACAAAGAGAATCTGAGGTGGGTAGGCACTAGGAGAAGGAAGAGGAACAGGGTAATAATAAAATAGTTCTCTATTGCTCCCTTCACGCCAGGAAAGAACTGCTTTCTGATCTGGATGACTTAGAAAGAGGGGAGTTTGGCAGAAACCCTGGGTCTTACCCATGAGTGACCCGGAAGGCTAAATCAAGGAGGCCTTCTCTTTCTTTACCCAACCTGCTGGTTCACTTAGAACAGCTCCCACATTTTTACTAGGTCTGTGGTGATGCTTTTTGAGCTTGTGATTGTCTTTCCTGATTTATCCTCAGGAAATTTAATTTATACCAAATCATTTCTTTGCACTAAACCTCAGATACCTGTAAAAAGAGGGGTCAAAAGAGATCATCTCTATGCTTTCTTTCAACTTAATATTCTGTGATTTCAGAAAAGGTACAGAAAACTGTTCACCAGGAAAGGGCATTCAGGCTGACACAATTTACTCAGAAGTCACTTCTGCATTTGCATTCATAGCTTTTGAAGCCATTCTCCTTATGGTAAACTCACACAGACATTTCGCAAACACTGCAATCACCCACTCCCACCAGAAGTATACATTTTTATTGGGCCGGGTGCAGTGGCTCACGCCTGTGATCCCAGCACTTTGGGAGGCCAAGGCAGGCAGATCATTTGAGGTCAGGAGTTCGAGACCAGCCTGACCAACGTGGTGAAACCCCATCTCTACTAAAAATACAAAAAAAATTAGCTAGGCATGGTGGCTCATGCCTGTAATCCTGGCTACTCAGGAGGCTGAGGCAGGAGAATTGCTTGAACCTGGGAGGCGGTGGTTGCAGTGAGCTGAGATCGCACCACTGAACTCCAGCCTGGGTGACAGAGTGAGACTCCATCTAAAAAAAAAAAAAAAAAAAAAAATTGGCAGTGGCCAAAGGTAGAACAAGTGTAAACACTTCTAAAACCAGTGAAGCGTCATAAGGTGTGTTGACAATTTAGTCCTCAGTCAACCAGTGCTTATGATTTCTGATAATGTCCACAGCTTTCCCTTTCTGTGTTCATAATTTGATAGTTCAATATTTTATCTTGTCTGCATCACCCTGCTTCTCCAAAAAGCTATTAATTACTTTTTGGAGAAGAATTTAATATTGCCAAGAAATTTAAAAATTATCTTCCATTACAGTAATTCTTGTTTCATAAAAGTATTGCTAGAAAACATCTGTAAGAGCTGTAAAAATAAATGAAGTTGGGGAGCATTTGGTGGTCAATTCTGCAGGCATCCTTTTCTGAGCAATGGTGGATGGCTGAGTCCATTCAGAAGTCAGCACCTTTAGTCTTGCCTGCCTCAATAGGAGTTTTGCTTTAAAGATAACAAAAGGGTTGGATTATGGTGAAGATAAAGAAAGCTCTTGGCCTAGTACGCTCTATGGTGCTGTACTCAGATTAATGGGAAATATATTGAAAAATATTCTGAAAGTGAAGTTTCAGACTTTCTCCAGTAAATACTCAGTTGCAATTAAGCACTTTAGGTCAACATGGCTCTGAGACTGAATGGTGCTAAGCTTAGATAACAAACTCAATATGGCAAATTCTGGAAAGAGGGCTCCTGTTTGGAAGTGCAAAAGAAAATCTATTAGGAATGTATTAGACAGAATAAAAGCTGGTAAAATACTTTTAAGATTAATTCAATAGGTGAGCTTGAAAAATGTTTCCTTTAGCTACTCTGTGTACAGGGTTTTCAGGGCTTTTTACCAGAATATTATGTCAGTCAAATCAATGGTGGTGTTCCTTTCAAGTCCTCCAGGAAATCATCCTTTCCCATTTTTTTCAAAGAGATAATAAGGTTTTTTGTTTGTTTCCTACTGGTAAGAACTTGCTTTCTCTCATCCAAAACACCTTAAACTCATTCATCTGTGTTCTTGCTTTAGACCCAACTCTAACTTTTGACCGCTTACTCCAAAACTGGCCTTCCAATGAGTATTCACTTCGGCCAGCATTGAAACTAATAATTATCATGATAAAAAATAATCATTTCTAACAATTCTCAATACCTCCTTAAAACTGTGAAAACTGAACTCTCATGGTTATTTTGTGCTCTTTTATCTTACTTTAGTTTTTAATTTTGGGTTGTATTTTGCTCCTCTTCACTCTCTTTTTTGCACTGCTAATCCCACCCATGTTACAGACATTGACACTGTCTAAACATATGAAAGAGAGAGAGAGGTAAAGACAAGACAATTCAAAACAACTTCTTCAGTTCTCTGGTTCACTTGGCAAAAAGAGCTATCCCCATAAGTAACTTGCATGATAATAATCAGGAGTATTACTGCTCCCACAGACCAGTCTTCCTATGGTGTCTGAGGTTTGCCAACCTATATAAATCTTACTGCCAGTTTACCCACACCTTACACATTTGTAAACAGATACTGTTCAGTTTAAACACACTTCATAAAAGGGAAGATTTTGGGAAGAATGTGTTAATTCTGGGAGAGCTGGGTGTATGGGGAACTCTCCCATTTAGCATGATGACTATGGGAAAAGAGGTTATGGCATGTTTTGAATAATTTGGGATTTTTGCTTTTTTCTTTTCCTCTCCTTTTCTATTATCAGTGGTCTGGGTCAGCATCCCAAATTCAAGTTTTCTATAATCACTTCAATTCTTCATAGACTACTTTGTCTATGAAGTAGACATTTTTTCACATTTTTTCTTTTCTTTCCCCTACCACTTAACACAAGAAGGTGACATCAGATCCCGAGTCATGCCAGTGCACCTCTCTGGCCAGCAATGCCAATGGAGGGATGGTGTAAACCACAGATGTGATGGCTTTTGATCCAATTCCAATATGTATTATATGCCACTTATAACACAATCAATTTCAGCATATACACAAAGAGATAATATCCCCAAAATATTTGAATCATCAATAAAGAGTAAAAGAAGGCTCTGAATGTCTCATTATTAATGTAGGTAAACTCAAAGACAGATTTAATGTATACTAGTTTTATCTTTTCTTTGTAAAAGAATTTCATAGATGGTGTGTGCACAAAGCTTATCTTGCTTATATGAAGAATTATCTTCATAAAAGTTAACCTACTCCATTGTTACATGTTTTAAAAATTCTTATAAAGTAAGCTGCAGCTACAAGCAACTTTATAATTGGCAGGTTCTTTACATCCTTAAATATAACTATGGTGTTAGTTTTTTTTTGTTGTTGAAATAATGCAGGATGAGTCCTCTGAAAGTATAAAAAATATACACTTTTATACATTTTATATATTAATAGGATCCATTCACTTATAAATTTCTATTTATTGGATGCCTAATACTATTACCATAATATATATTAGCCAATGTTTTAAGTGCTGGGAATACAATAGGAGCACAAAATATGAAGCCCCTCTTCTTGAAAAATTTACACTCCTGAAGAGGGAGACAGATATCAACAACCACCACCACAACAACTCAACAAGTAAATATGTAATACATGAGAAGAAAAATAAGGTAGGTTATAGGCTATATTTTGCCCTTCTCCTCTCCTGAGTATAGAGTGATGAAGTGCCATTTCAGATCAGGTCAGGACCTTTCCTAATAGGGTGGCATCTGAGCAGAGATTTGAATGGAGCTCTGAGGACAAGTTTGAGATGGTTTTTCTTCTGATAGGTTGTAGTCACACAGCACTAATCCAAGAAGGCAATCAGAAAATAAAATTATTTCAACTAATTAGTCCATTGAACATGGACAAAACAACTGGTTTTATAGTCCAATATTTTTACTTTTTATACTGGCTGGTTTTATGGCACACAAATACAAACTAAGATATAGCTTTAGGGTAACTATCTTCTAGGGCAAAATAAAATCCCTGACTGGAGCCCCCTGATGGTGAAAAATCTTTGGTGATTATCACCCTTTTTTATTCTAGAATTTGAGTAGCAAGTGATAAACCCAGGGAATAGGTGGAAACTGTAATTGCTGTTGAGCTCTGGCTCTCCAAGTCTGCAGTGAGAGTAATCAGCCATCACACAACCAAAGGGATGACGGTGCTCACAGCTATCTGTCAACCAACAGAGATGGACTGAGTGATCTGAAACTTAGAAACAATCATTGTGCTATTTTATGGAGAACAGAACCTCTGGATAAAGAGTCAAAATAGAAGGAACAGACGTGTGAAGGAAACTAGGAGTTCCAATGAAGGATGCCTGATAGATATGTTGAGAAGGCACTTGGCTATACAAGTCTAAAGCTTAGAGAAAGAAAGTCAAGGATGGAGATAGAAGTTGAATATTCATAAGAGCACAGATGGCACTTAAATCTATGATTACTATGGAGAAAGAGTAGATAGGAATGAGAAGGGGTCCCAGCACTGAGCCCTCGAGCACTTCAACATTTGTAGGACTGACAAGAGAAGGAGCCAGCAGAGAAAACCAAGGCCAGTCCCATTACAGGGGAACCAGGAGACTGTAATTTTATGAAAGGCAAGCCAAGAAAAGACAGCACTTCAAGAAGAATGGAATGCCCAACTGTGTCAAACGCCACTGCAAAAATAAGCAGCAATTGTGTAATAAAAAGAATAGCAGTTAACATGTGTTATACCTGTATTATCTGCAAAACATTGTTTTAAGAGTTCATACAGATTATCCCATTTAGTGTGTACAATACCCACATGGTAAATAATGTTCTAGTCACAATTTTACAGATGAGAAAACTGTGGAAGAAAATATTAATAACTTGCCCCTCGTCATGAAGTCTGACTAGTGGATTTAGGAAGATGGATAATGTTGATGGTCTTCAACAGAGCTGTTTCAGTAGAGCAGTGAAGCACCTGGAGTGACTGAAGTGGTGTGAAGGGAAAATGGGAAGTGAGAAAGTAGAGATATCAGGTATAGACATGCACAACGTTACTATGCCTAGCACTTAGAATATTCCAAATAGATAGAGGTTATTAAAATAGTGCTGATAATTGTAATTATTATTTCTGATGACTGTCTTTCCTGCTGAACCATAAACACTTTAACAGTGTACTTTGTATTTCTTAATCTCTACATTTTAGCCCTTACCCAAATTTCTCAATTACTGATTACTAGGTTTAGGATTAGGAAGAGGTGAATGGAAGAGATTCATTTTGAGATGCTTTTATAGATAGGTAGGGTTTGAACAGATAGAAAGGTCAAGTATAATGTCCCAAGGATATTCAGACCATTGCTGAACTCAATATATAAAATTTTATGAAATGTTAAGTCAATAATTTATCCCAAATGTTCATTTATGAGATGATAGCTCTGTCTGTCTAGACTGAAGATCCAAAGCTCAAAAGCCTACAGAGACCAGGCTGCAATGGAAATGAGCACCATGAGTCAGTTTTAAGCTTTGAAATAAGAAGACTGGAGCATAATAAAGAAAAGACAGAAGTCAAGAATTTTCCTGTGAAATCTGCCTTGTTTTTTAAAGTGCTGGCATCCAATTCACTGTTTTTAATAATACTATTCAGTGTAAAATGAACATGGCTATGGGATATACCTGGTCTGATGGCACTAGTTTATGACTTCTGGTCTGCACAATATCTACTCAGCTAATGCAGAGAGTTGATTCTGAGGGGGAAAAAAATCAAACTTACAGTAAAACAAGCGAATTAAAGACTTTTTGACATAGTTTATTAAAACTTTAGATAGCAAGGCAGCTGATAGTTTAAAAATAAAAGCCATATGAGAAAAAAATATATTTCAAGACCTTTCATGATAGTAGAAAAGAAAAAATATAGGTAACTTGTTATCATTAATACTTACAACAGATCTGTCTGAAAAACTGTGCGCTCTAGGGAAAACTCCATTGCATGGGGGTGGCTGTGAGGACTACTATTAAGGTGAATGATGTGTTATACTGCTCACACTTTCCCAATTCTGAGTCAATAGTTGAGGTGACAGCCTTAGGCAGCATTCATAGAAGTGGGAGGATGCAAGATCAATTTTTTTCTAAGGGAAAAAAAGTATCTTCTATAGTCAGTAAATATTTTATAATTGCTTGGCACATCTCACAACATACTGCTTAGATCAAAAGAATGTTATCTACAGAGATGTTATTTGGAACATTATATTATACAAAACTATTGCCTGTAGCAGTGCTGATAAATAATATTCGAATCCATCATTTAATCTTAAAATAATTTTCTTAGCATCTCAAATTACAATGTGTCCCAGATAACCTCAAAAGAAATGTTCTGTCATCCACTTTCACAAGTGACACCATTTCTCCTGGTGGGGTCTTTGGGATTTCACATCAAGGAAGTATGGAATTGAGGTGCTAACCATATGCAGGGGCCAGTTAATACTTCAATGATTTGGATGTCAACTTAATTATTTCTTTTGATCAACAATGGCAGCAGACTGCTTTGTTGCCTGGATCTGCAGAATGATACATCATTTACACATAGATAGACCAAAAGAAAAAAAAAATGTGTGTATTGGTGCTTCATTACTTTATTTGCATGAGTATATGTTAGAAGGAAGCTGATTTGCCATAATATTGCCCATCTCTGTACCTCTGTCTATCTGTCTCCAATAATCACTAATATATAGTTTCTGGATTAAATTAACATACATAGAATTTCAGTATACTAAAAAATGTACTATGAATAACAGTTATGAAGGAGTTACCCAAAAGAATGGGCTTTCTTTCCTTAATGTGTTTCTGCTTGGACTGAAGAATCTTTACAGGTTTGTTACTGGATATTTAGAAAATAAATGATTTCTATAAGCTTCGACATTCAGGTTAAGAATACAAGCTCATTACTAAAATGTGGATTAATTCGCAAATCATAGGCAAGCCAGGTATCAGACACCTAGTAGGGTACTGTGGAAATAGTCAAATTTGCAACACGACATTTCTTAGGCTGGATTTTATAAACAATGATCCATCATAGCTTACAATATGTAACTTTCTATATCTCAATGACCCATGATGGTTTATAATGTGTAACTTTCTATCTTTACTTCTTCTGGAGACAATGTATGTCCCAGAAGGGGAGATTACAGGCATACTTTATATTTGAGGTCCTGTGGCTACTTCTTACCTCTAATCATTTTTGAGCATATGTACAACTTACATCTTAATTAGAACTTCAAACTTGTGAAAATATTAACTAAGAATACTCCTTGCTCTCACCATAGGCAGGCCAATGGAATTAAAAAATACAATCACAGAATGATAGGACAGAATCGTTAAACCAGGAAATTAAGGACCAGAAAAGTAATTTGCCCAAGTTTAGACAGCCAATCAATGGCAGGGTTGCAACTAGAATCCTAGATTGGTGCCCTTTTTACTGTATCAATGGACTATTAACATTTAAAGCTTGATATTCAAGAAAGACTTGAAAACCATTAATAAGATTCTATTTAAATATTTTCTTATTTACCATGAATATAGCCTAACCCCCTCGTTTTAAATGAAGACACAAAAACACAATAGAATTACACAACTTAATAGGTCCAGTGTTAATATCAAATTTATTGCTCCAAAAAGTAAAAGTGTCAGTTCCTATATCACTAACATTTTGCATGTTCGGTAAAATGTCCTATTCTGAGCTCTAACAACCAGATCATTCCTTTGAGTCACTGGAGTATATGTTCTCTCTTTTAGTTCCCCCTCTCCGCCTTAAGAAGTTTCAAACACAAATCTCACCGCGTGGCACAGTGACACATGAAACACGGCAGACTGCTGACAACCGAAAGCCAAAGGGCATTAAAGCTTGCTTTAAACAAGATCGTTGAAAAATCAGTTTTAAGTTCATACAATGTCATATCATTAAACTGTGTTTTCATTTATGAAATATGACTGCCATGCCAATGCTATTTTGTTTTAGCAGTGCTATTGTATGGTGAAAATGTTTCAATATCATACAATAGCCTAAAGCACATTTTAGTTAAACTTTATTGAAATATTTATGATATTATGGATCTCTCAGCTTAATTTTCAAATGGATTTACTAAAATTCATTGGGTTGCTCTATCCATGAACCCACTTCAATAGCAGATCTACAGGGCTAGAATTTTCAAATATGCCACTTACTGGTCTTATTCTGTATCCAAAGAAGTATTATATAGGGTCCTGTGTGTGACAAATACTTGCCAAAGGTTGACAAAGGAAGCAGCTTTGCTGATTCCGACTTCCTGCTTTGTTCACTATAGCCACCACTACTGATGTATTCTGTAATTTGTTTCTATTATTGGCCCAGCAACTATGGGGAGAGACTTCAGAGAGGTGAGGCAAGCAAACCAGGAATGAATCAATGGTGGAGGTATCCAAAAGAAAAGAAAAGAAAAGAAAAGAAAAAGAGTGGAATCATGTCATTTGCAGCAACATGGATGATCACCATACTAACTGAAATAAGCCAGGCCCAAAAAGACAAATATTGCATGTTCTCACTTGTATGTGGAAGCTGAAAAAGTTGATCATATAAGACAGAGGGTGGAATGATAATAACCAAATACTAGAAAGGGTGTGTGGATGGAAGCGGGGATTAAGAGAGGTTGCTTAATGAGTACAAGCATACAGTTAGAAGGAATACATTCTAATGTTCAATAGCAGAGTAGGGTGACTACAGTTAACAACAATGTATCGTATATTTTAAAATAGCTAGAAAAGAGGACTTAAAACCTTCCCAGCACATACAAATGAGAAGTACTTGAGGGTGATGGATACTGAAAATACTCTGACTTGATCATGACATGTTCTATGCATGTAACAATATCACATGTGCCCCATAAACGTACAAATATTATGTATCAACAAAAAAATAGGTAGAGGCATCTGACTTCTCTGGGCCTTAGTATAATGGTGCTGGTGCTGGTGCTGTGGTCATCAGAACATTGGTGACAGAAGAATCCCCATGATGTTTCAGTCTACTAAAGAGTAGCAGAGTGATTTCAAGCCCTTCTATTTCACTTAAACACCATATATGTGCACCACAAAGTCGAAGTGAAAGCAACAGAAATCCGTCTTGATTCAGAATAACAGTTGATGTCTACGTTTGCTCCCCATACATATTCCTGCAGACATGCGTGAGAGCCAAAATATCTAACAAACCAGAATAGAATGGGCACTAACTAATCAGGGTAGCTGGGAGCAGCCGTAGGGGCATACTACTGAGTACCTACCTTCTATTTATTATTATTATTATACTTTAAGTTCTGTGATACATGTGCAGAACGTCCAGTTTTGTTACATAGGTATACACATGCCCTGTTGGTTTGCTGCACCCATCAACCCGTCACCTACATTAGGTATTTCTCCTAATGCTTTCCCTCCCATAGCCCCCTACCCACTGACAGGCCCCAGTATTTGATGTTCCCCTCCCCGTGTCCATGTGTTCTCATTGTTCAACTCCCACTTATGAATGAGAACATGTGGTGTTTGGTTTTCTGTTCTTGTGATAGTTTGCTAAGAATGATGGTTTCCAGCTTCATCCATGTCCCTGCAAAAGACATGAACTCATCCTTTTTTATGGCTGCATAGTATTCCATGGGGTATATGTGCCACATTTTCTTTATCCAGTCTATCATTGATGGGCATTTGGGTTGGTTCTAAGCCTTTGCTATTGTGAATAGTGCCACAATAAACATATGTGTGCATGTGTCTTTATAGTAGAATGATTTATAATCCTTTGGGTATATACCCAGTCATGGGATTGCTGGGTCAAATGGTATTTTTAGTTATAGATCCTTGAGGAATTGCCACTCTGTCTTCAACAATGGTTGAACTAATTTACACTCCTACCAACAGTGTAGAAGCATCTGAGTACCTACTTTCTTACAGAGCATGTCTTCAGCTTGGTGAAGAAAGGGTCTTCCGAATTTCTAGGTTGGGGTAAACCAATCCCCTTTATTTCACCATTATCAGAAGGTGCTCTGCTCCTGCCCTGCCACGCTTTCCTGCCAGGTAAGAGAAGAACCAGTGATGATTAAAGTTAATATTGCTTTGAGAGTCTTAATCTCCTCAGCTGCTGACAAAGTTGCTTTTACTCTACTCATTACTTAGTTCAGTTCAATTTCTTTTTTAATCTCTTTAAAAAAGGTGAGGTAGGTTTTTGTTGGGTTTGTCAAAGATCAGATGGTTGTAGATGTGTGGCATTACTTCTGAAGCCTCTGTTCTGTTCTATTGGTCTATATCTGTATTGGTACCAGTACCATGTTGTTTTGGTTACTGTAGCCTTGTAGTATACTTTGAAGTCAGGTAGCGTGATGCCTCCAGCTTTGTTCTTTTTGCTTAGGATTGTCTTGGCTATATGGACTCTTTTGGTTCCATATGAAATTCAAAGTAGTTTTTTCTAATTCTGTGAAGAAAGTCAATGGTAGCTTGATAGGGATAGTATTGAATCTATAAATTACTTTGGTCAGTATGGCCGTTTTCACAATATTGATTCTTTCTATCCATGAGCATGACATTTTTTCCATTTGTTTGTGTCCTCTCTTATTTCCGTGAGCTGTGGCTTGTAGTTCTCCTTAAAGAGGTCCTTCACATCCCTTTTAAGTTGTATTCTTAGGCATTTTATTCTCTTTGTAGCAATTGTGAATGGGAGTTCACTCATGATTTGGCTCTCTGTTTGTCTATTATTGGTGTATAGGAATGCTTGTGATTTTTGCACATTGATTTTGTATCCTGAGACTTTGCTGAAGTTGCTTATCAGCTTAAGGAGATTTTGGGCTGAGACAATGGGGTTTTTTAAATATAAAATCATGTCATCTGCAAACAGAGACAATTTGACTTCCTTTCTTTCTATTTGAATACCTTTATTTCTTTCTCTTGCCTGATTGCCCTGGCCAGAACTTCCAATACTATTTTGAATAGGAGTCATGAGAGAGGGCATCCTTGTCTTGTGCCAGTTTTCAAAGGGAATGCTTCCGGCTTTTGCCCATTCAGTATGATATTGACTGTGGGTTTGTCATAAATAGCTCTTATTTTTTGAGATACATTCCATCAATACCTAGTTTATTGAGAGTTTTTAGCATAAAGGGGGTGCTGAATTTTATCCAAGGCCTTTTCTGAGTCTATTGAGATAATCATGTGGTTTTCGTCATCAGTTCTGTTTATGTGATGGATTACATTGATCGATTTGCATATGTTGAACCAACCTTGCATCCCATGGATGAAGCCAATTCGATCGTGGTGGATAAGCTTTTTGATGTGCTGCTGGATTCAGTTTGCCAGTATTTTATACAGGATTTTTGCATCGATGTTCATCAGGGACATTGGCCTGAAATTTTCTTTTTTTGTTGTGTCTCTGCCAGGTTTTGGTATCAGGTTGATGCTGGCCTCATAAAATGAGTTAGGGAGGATTCCTTCTTTTTCTGTTGATTGAAATAGTTTCACAAGGAATGGTACCAGCTCCTCTTTGCACCCCTGGTAGAATTAGGCTGTGAATCCATCTGGATCTGGGCTTTTTTTGGTTGGTAGGCTATTAATTACTGCCTCAATTTCAGAACTTGTTATTGGTTTATTCAGGGATTTGACTTTTTCCTGGTTTAGTCTTGGAAGGGTGTATATGTCCAGGAATCTATATATTTCTTCTAGATTTTCTAGTTTACTTGCATAGATGTGTTTATAGTATTCTCTCTTTCCTTCTTTATTAGTCTGGCTAGTGGTCTATCAATTTTATTGATGTTTTCAAAAAACCTGCTCCTGGATTCGTTAATTTTTTGAAGGGTTTTTCATGTCTCTACCTCCTTCAGTTCTGGTCTGATCTTAGTTATTTCTTGCCTTCTGCTAGCTTTTGAATTTGTTTGCTCTTGCTTCTCTAGTTCTTTTAATTGCGATGTTAGGGTGTTGATTTTAGATCTTTCCTGCTTTCTCCTGTGGGCATTTAGTGTTTATACATTTCCCTGTAAACACTGCTTTAGCTGTGTCCCAGAGATTCTGGTATGTTGTGTATTTGTTCTCACTGGTTTCAAAGAACTTATTTATTTCTGCCTTAATTTTGTTATTTACCCAGTAGTCATTCAGGAGTAGGTTGTTCAGTTTCCATGTAGTTGTGTGGTTTTGAGTGAGTTTCTTAATCCTGAGTTCAAATTTGATTGTACTGTGATCTGAGAGACTGTTTATTATGATTTCCTTTCTTTTGCATTTGCTGAGGAGCGTTTTACTTGCAATTATGTGGTCAATTTTAGAATAATTGCGATGTGGTGCTGAGAAGAATGTATATTCTGTTGATTTGGGGTGGAGAGTTCTATAGATGTCTATTAGGTCCACTTGGTCCAGAGCTGAGTTCAAGTCCTGAATACCCTTATTAATTTTCTGTCTTGTTGATCTGTCTGATATTGACAGTGGGGCATTAAAGTCTCCCACTATTATTGTGATTATTGTGTGGGAGTCTAAGTCTCTTTGTAGGTCTCTAAGAACTTGCTTTATGAATCTGGGTGCTCCTGTATTGGGTGCATATATATTTAGGATAGTTAGCTCTTCTTGTTGCATTGATCCCTTTACCATTACGTAAATACCCTTCTTTGTCTTTCTTGATCTTTGTTGGTTTAAAGTCTGTTTTATGAGAGACTAGGATTGCAACCCCTGGGTTTTTTTGTTGTTTGTTTGTTTTTGCTTTCCATTTGCTTGGCGAATATTCCTCCATTCCTTTATTTTGAGCCTATATGTATCTTTGTATGTGAGATGGGTCTCCTGAATACAGCACACCTATGGGTCTTGACTCCTTATCCAAGTTGCCAGTCTGTGTCTTTTATTTGGGGCATTTAGCCCACTTACATTAAGGTTAATATTGTTATGTGTGAATTTGATCCTGTCATTATGATGCTAGCTGTTTATTTTGCCTGTTAGTTCATGCAGTTTCTTCACAGTGTCAATGGTCTTTACAATTTGGTGTGTTTTTGCAGTGGCTGGTACTGATTTTTCCTTTCCACATTTAGTGCTTCCTTCAGGAGCTCTTGTAAGGCAGGCCTGGTGGTGACAAAATCTCTCATCATTTGCTTGTCTGTAAAGGATTGTATTTCTCCTACGTTTATGAAGCTTAGTTTGGCTGGATATGAAATTCTGGGTTGAAAATTCTTTAAGAATGTTGAATATTGGCCCCCACTCTCTTCTGGCTTGCAGTGTTTCTGCAGAGAGATCTGCTGTTAGTCTGACTGGCTTCCCTTTGTGGGTAACTCGACCTTTCTCTCTGGCTGCCCTTAAGATTTTTTCCTTCATTTCAACCTCAGTGAATCTGACAATTATGTGTCTTGGGGTTGCTCTTCTCAAGGATTATCTTTGTGGTGTTCTCTGTATTTTCTGAATTTGAATGTTGGCCTGTCTTGCTAGGTTGGGGAAGTTCTCCTGGATAATATCCTGAACACTGTTTTCCAACTTGGTTCCATTCTCTCCATCACTTTCAAACAATGGGGAAAGGATTCCCTATTCAGTAAATGGTGTTGGGAAAACTGGCTAGCCATATGCAGAAAACTGAAACTGGACCCCTTCCTTACACCTTATACAAAAATTAACTCAAGATGGATTAAAGACTTAAATATAAGCCCTAAAACCATAAAACCCCTAGAAGAAAACCTAGGCAATACCATTCAGGACATAGGCATGGGCAAAGAATTCATGACTAAAACACCAAAAGCAATGGCAACAAAAGCCAAAATTGACAAATGGGATCTAATTAAAGTAGAGAGCTTCTGCACAGCAAAAGAAACTATCGTCAGAGTGAACAGGCAATCTACAGAACGGGAGAAAATTTTTGCAATCTATCCATCTGACAAAGAGCTAATGTCCAGAATCTACAAGGAACTTAAATAAATTTACAAGAAAAAAACAAACGAACCCTTCAAAAAGTGGGTGAAGGATATAAACAGACACTTCTCAGAAGAAGACATTTATGCAGCCAACAAACATATGAAAAAAAATAAAAACTCATCCTCACTGGTCGTTAGATAAATGCAAATCAAAACCACAATGAGATACCGTCTCATGCCAGTTAGAATGGCAATCATGAAAAAGTCAGGAAACAACAGATGCTGGAGAGGATGTTGAGAAATAGGAACGCTTTTACAGTGTTGATGGGAGTGTAAATTAGTGCATCCATTGAGGAAGACAGTGTGGCGATTCCTCAAGGATCTAGAACTAGAAATATCGTTTGACTCAGCAATCCCATTACTGGGTATACACCTAAGGATTATAAATCATTCTACTATAAAGGCACATGCACAAGTATGTTTATTGCAGCATTATTCACAATAGCAAAGACTTGGAACCAACCCAAATGCCCATCAATGATAGACTGGATAAAGAAAATGTGGCTCCTATATACCATGGAATACTATGCAGCCATAAAAAAGGATGAGTCCATGTCCTTTGCAAGGACATGGATCAAGTTGGAAACCATCATTCTCAGCAAATTAACACAGGAAGAGAAAATCAAACACCACGTGTTCTCACTGATAAGTGGGAGATGAACAATGAGAACACATGGATACAGGGAGGGGAACATCACATACCAGGGCCTGTCAGTGGGTGGGGAGCTAGGGGAGGGATAGCATTAGGAGAAATACCTAATGTAGACAAGTTGATGGGTGCAGCAAACCAGCATGGTATGGGCATGCCTATGTAACAAACCTGCATGTTCTGCACATGTATCCCAGAACTTAGAGTATATCAATAATAAAAAAGAGATTAAGTAAAAAAAATATAAAAATAAAAAGAAAGAAAGAAAAGAAAAGGAGAGGTAGGTAAGAGAGAGAGAGGAAAGAAAACTAGTATTTGTAGTTATCCTACTCTAAAAAACTACTATTCAACTAAGACAACTAAGAAAAATATATTCCAGTAAAAAATTTTAAAATTACATTATAAGGGTGAACAGGACTATTTAAACAATCTGTACTTTAATTAATTAAGAATCCAGATTAGTAAAAAAAATTTTTAAATCCAGATTAGTATTAGACCTTGTTTAGAATTTGTCTAGCAGGTTTTCCAGTTTCCACCACAAAACCCCATAAAAATACTTATCTATTGGGTTATCCTGCTAGATAAAAATCTTAGAAAGCTCTAACATTAATCTGGATTTTTAAAAAAGGCAAATTGTAGAATCTAAGGAGCAGGTATCTTAATATGTCTTCTATTCATATCAATGGCAGGTGTGTGTGGCAAACACTTCTCTTCTCCAGATGTTTGTGTCCTGATAAACCCTTGTTTTCTTTATGGTCAAATCAGCGTCTTCAGCAGGCACTCTGCACAGAATCATTGGTTTCAGAACACGATGCCTTGTCCTATTCAAAGGAAGAGTCTCATTTGGAGAAACACTAATAATTTTGGCTAAATAGCTTATAATAATTAACTTAAAAATATTTGGCTGTGACTTTCATTTAAACATTAAAAAAGAGTTAAAGCAATATATGAATATGGTAAAAAAACTCAAATAGTATTGAGCAAAGTTAAATGAAAAGTAAAATCTCTTTTTCTTTACCCCCAATCCTAGTTCCTCTGAAAAATAAATGATGGTTGATAGTTTCTTTTTCATTCTTTGAAAATAGGAAGAAAAGGAAAGAACGCAGGAATGAAGGAGAGAAATAAGGAGCAAGAAAGTTGTACACGATGGGAGTATTCTGTACACTCCTTGGCATTTTGGTGTTATTTGTCCTATAGTATTTCTTGGAATCTGTTCCCAATCAATGCATTTGGATCATTCTTTCAAAGTTTGTATTATGATAATTTTTGAATGTATAGAAAATTACAAAGTTTGGTACATAGCGCCCATATGCCCCATTTTGATCTAAATTATCAATGTTTTGCCCTATTTGATGATTTTATCTTTCAATCATCTATCTAGCTTTAATTTTCTGAATAATTTCAATGTAAACTGCAGATATCATGACACTTCACTCCAAAATCCATCAGCACTTAGTGCTTAAAACTGAGAACAACATCTCGTATAGCCATTTCTGTATCTAACAAAATTAATAATTATCAAATATAATAATAATTAATAATACCCAGTGACTACCAAAATGCATCCAATTATTTCCCAATTGTCATCAACTGATTTCTGTAGAACTTGTATTTCATTAATGATCACATCTTGAATTTGTATGTCAAGTTTTTAAAATCTCTCATAATCCAGAACAATGAGATCCTTCATACATTTTTTAAAGATGACATTGACTTTATGAAGAGATCAACCCTGTTTGGTTGTTTCCTCAGGATGTCGTTTAACTTGTTCCTCTACTCCCTCATCTTCTGCATAACTAACCAATATGCCTATATTTCATGCATTGCGGTAAGTGTATTTTGCATATCTAATCTCATTTAATCCTTACAACAATCCAGAGATACTAATTATACTAGTACACCTATTTTACTGATAAGAATATGGAGGTTAGAGAGGTCAATTCAATTCTCTAAGGTCAAATATTGTCTGTTCTTTCTACGTATGTCACATGTAGTTTTGTCTAGTGTCATAACATTTAGAGTTGGAAAACACTTAATTTTACATATCAAGAAAAAGATGCCCAGAAAGACCAATTGTGTGATATGGCTAGTCATGTAATTATTTAGTACATAATTTTCAAATGCAAAAGGCACTTAATGAGCTGGTGTCACCATGAAAGGTCAGCTGGCTTCTCACAGGGTGGCATTACTTTTGTAAATCTGCCAAGGTATAAAGCAGTGTTTACAAAGTGTGGCATACAAGATAATTTTTGATCCATGCACAAAAAGGTTTTATTTCTGTAGTAATTTATTCTAATGCATCTTAGGGAAATAACATAACTAGTTCACTGACCTCAGATATTAATCTTTAATGTGAGACTCAGTTTAAAAAAGGGGTGAGTTAATTTAGAGAAAAATGTTAATAAAACAATGGTTCAGAGGGTATTATTATATTTAGAGCAATAAAATTATGACAGAAGAAAATGAATCCATAGAGGACCTTATTTAGGATGAGCTCATGTTAACTTAATTCATGTATGAAAATAGAGTGTATATTTATTAATTCATGATGAGAAATAAAACAGTTATGTGCGCCGGAACTCTATGTGATGAATAAATTATCTGCCCATAGGCTGACCTCAAAATTAAAACAAGGGAAAATTATTTAAATGATTCCAAAGTTTAATAACTTCAGGCCAAATATGTCCAGGTCATCCCTGTTCAGAAAAGTTCTGGCCTTGCCAATGGGACTTTTACACCAAAGCTCCTCTGTTAAAATTTATCTATCTCTTAGACATTACAAGATGACTGATTTTCTCTTCTGGTTGATTAGGTATGCTGATATTCAATATTGTTACTGGAAAACCATATCTGAAAATCCATTTTGCCTAAGGAATCATTACATATCTCGGCTCCAATCCATCCTCTGTTGGCTATACAATGTAACTCAGAGAGGTTATTTTTATTTTCCTTATGTCCCATTTATGGTAGGCTCCAAATATTAATGGTAGATACTAGTGACCTTGACCTAGATTGCTAGACTCTGGCACATTTTCTTCTATACCATGTGCCCTATGCAAGTAACTTCCACAGAACAAATAAAATTTCCCACACTAATAAATCTGAAACCTATAAAATTCATGATATGACATATCATCTCACTCCACTGAATATATATATTTTTATTAAAATATAGCCTTTTACTGCTTATAGTTAACACAATGAAGATGGAAGCCTGACAGCTTGCTACCAAAGTCCCATAAGGTTTAGAGAATTTACCCCCAGGCCCATGCCTCCACCCTCTACTTTGTTATGTTTACCTAGTTCAGTAATATTACAGATACAAGTTAATTTGAGTGAATTCTTACAACTATTTATACTCAGACAGTGGATTTAAAAATGAGAATTACTGAATCCACTAGCTTGCTTATCTTTTATTTTTACCATTCTACAGAAATCCTGCTGGTGGCTGTGGATCAAGGTGAAACCTGGAGGCCAAGCAGGTTTATCTTCAAAGTTTGTATCTTAAAAGATTGGCCACATACCCATCTATGATTTGGGTGGAGGTCAGATATACAATCTGAGTTTTTATTGAATGGTACTACAAGCCAAGTTTCCAAATAGGAATAATGACTGTAGAAGCAAATATCTCAACTCTGTCTCCTAAAAGTTTACTCTAACAGACCTTAAATGGAATTAAAGTGAAATCATAATGTGTGCTGATACACAAAGGTCACTTCCATGTAAAGGGTTTTAGTTTATTCTCTCCAATTTACAACGGAACAACAGGCTAAAAAAGTCGTTTGGGGTCAAAAACACAATGTACACTGTTAAGAAAATGAACAGACAAGCCACAGACTGAGAGAAAGTATTTGCAAAACACATATATGACAAAGGACTTTTCACCAGAATATGTAAAGAACTCTCAAATCACAATAATAATAAAACAATAATCCAATTTTTAAATATGGGCAACAAAGTAAAATGGACACTTCATTAAATAATTGAGGCAGGTAGAAAATAAGCACATCAAACGTTATTCAAAATTATCAGTCAGCAGAGGAATGCAAATTCAAGTCACAATGAGGTACCACCACATACCTATTAGCATGTCTCATATATTCATGTGAATACTCATAATGGGTTAAAAAGTTTGACAATAGCAAATGCTGGCAAGGATGTAGAGCAACTAGAACTTTCACATATGGCTGGTAGGAACACAAATGGGCACAGCCACATCAGAAAATTGTTTGGTAATTTAACATTTTAAAAATTTAGCATATAATTCTCATATGACCCAGTTGTTCCACTCCCAGGTATTTATCCAAAAGAAAAAAAGATATACGTTCACATAAAACCTGTACACAAATATTTATAGCAGCTTTATTCCTTATTGCAAAAATCTCGAAACATTTCAAATGTCATCAAATAGAAAAGGGAAAAACAAATTGTGGTACATTCATACAATGGCATACTACTAGCAATAAAAAGGAAGAAACTCCAGAGACATGCAGCAACATGGATGAATCTCAAATGCATAATGCTAGAAGAAAGATGCCAGACTCAAAAAGTTGTATATTATATGATTCAATTTATATGTCATTCCAGAAAAGGCAAACTGATAGAGACAGAAATCAGTTATCAGTTGATTGTCTGGAGGGGACAAAGGGGAGAGGTGGGACTAATTATAAAGGAGCATAAGAAAACTTTTCACTGTAATGGAAATATTCTACATCTTGATTGTGGTGATGCCTACACAGCTGTATAGGTCTGTTAAAATTCACAGGACAATATATTTTTAAAAGCAAACATTAGAATAAAAACTGACACACACACATACACACACACATTATAGATTACATAAACTTGAATTATGGAGACCTGAGCCCCGGTGACCCCAAACTGTATTTAGACCAAAGTGCACTATGCTGGGCACTGGAAATAAAATGAGGAGAAAAAATACACATAGCCCTTGCCTTACTGGAGCATTCCTCTAGGCAGATATTAATGAAATCACTGTGTAAATGTGAAAACATACACTGTGATAATTGCTTTGTGTTTCAAAGAAAACTACCCAAGTGAAGGGTTTTAGGATCAAGAGACTTTGCACCCCTTTCTTCTCTCTCCCTCACCTTATTAGCATGTTTATATGTTAAGAACCCCAAGAGTCTCTGCTGTGACTATAAAGATGCTTAATTGAATATTTACTATATGTATTTGGTTGTGAAATTTTCCTATTAGCATCTTACAGAATATTTAATACCACATGTAAACAGACATAGGAGTAAATAACTATATTACATTTTTTTCAATTTTTAACTTTCCTTATTAAATTGATATTAACAGAAAAATAGCAAACAATCCAAAACCACTAAGAGGGAAAAATATATTTCCCTGTTTTGTTTTTTTTTCTGGGTCTCTGGATAAGAGAATGAATCAGGAACTAAAAAGAACTGTATGTTCTCTCCAGATCTATTTCTGATGAAATCTGCCTGTTTGGCAACATTTTCAGCCTCAAAATACATTATCCAGACATCCAAATTCTTGACATGGAATCATAAAGCAATCTTGATTTTTACTTGATAGGTTTATTGTCCTATATTGCAGGACGGGATAAATGAGTAAATACATTGATATCGTTGAGTCCAAAGCTTCTTACTGTGAGATAAAGAAGATAGACATATTTAATGGAGGAAGGCAGAGAATATGTATGTAGGTTTGGATTAGAATTAGAGATTTCAGTATTATTTATAAATGTATTATTTAATTTAAAATTTAAAAAATCTTGATATGGCTAAGGTCCACTGTCACTTTAACACCAAAAAATAAATATGGTACTTACTTAAATAGTTTTTATTCTGCTCATGACCAACTTCATGTTTCTTTTCAAATCACCTTCTCTTTTTCCTTTTCCTAACCCCTTTGCTGTACTTTCAGTTGAGCTGAAAATTGTTCCCTTCAAAGTGAAATTGTTTTGGAGTTTTCAGCAGACATTGCTGTGGCTTAGGTTATAGTCTAGGTGAGTCTAGTCGTTGATTCTTCTGTCATCTAGGATGGTTTTTAATTTATATGAATTAGCTTCAAGTAGAAAGCAGACATTACAAGTATCTCTACACACATTACTACAGCCTCATTTTAATGTGCCACACCCAAATATAATTCTGCAGTCAATGGACAATCATTACATAAATTAAAAGGGGGCGGGGAAGGAAACAAATGCCAGTTTCCAAAGATCAAAAAGAAGAAAATTAATTACAAGTAAATTGCAGAGAAACTATAGTTTGCAATGAATCATGCCATACAGTTAATTATAACATGAGTCTAAAGCTCTCCTTTGACATGGAAAATAAATAATCGGGTATTAGTGGATTTTCCCTTCTGAATGTGAAAATAAATATCAGGGTGTGGGTTGATTTGGCTTAGTGTTTTATATCCAATTTCTTCTTCTGACAGTTGGCCTTTTCAAAATTTTTATTTGCACTAATCAAATAATCATAGGAACACATACCTGTTTCGTGTTGCTCCATTAAATACTGCTTGGTCAAGAAAAATTTTTTTAGCCCATTACATAATATTTAAAAGCACTCCAAATAAAGGAATGACAAAGCTGTTATAAAAGTATTGAACTGGTGAAGGTCAGAATGATTGTTGCCAGGTTAGTACTTCCTCAAAGGTTAGCCATCCATTTTTATTTCTATGGCATTTTGTGGCATTTGGAGTTGCAGACTGGTCTATATTTTTTAAAAAATCAAAAAGCACATGACTTGGATTTTAAATTGTTTGAAAGAAAAAGAGGGAAGGGTTTATACTTTTCCAATTTACCTGCACTTTAGTCTGTAGAACTCCAATTTTTTCCCCTGAAGTTCAAGGCACCTCCATGACAAGTTATTTGTAGAAAATAAAAAAAATCTATATTTCTCATGATGCATGTCTGAGATTTATTCTCCAATTAGGCCTAGCCCTCTATTCTTTATGGAATGAAATTTGGCCCAAGGGAATGGTAAATACTTTAGGCTGATAGAAAATCACTAGCCAGTTGATCAGTTAGGATTGACCAATCTTAATACAGCTATTCAGTAATTTTTTACATAAAGTAGGTAATTATAGGTTATTTCCTAGTTATAAATACTGGATGCTCTTCATGAACATTCTTCATATGGTTTGTTGCAAATAACATTCTAAAGCAGAAAGAACTTTGCAAAAAGAACAAATAAACTACAAGAAAATAATGCCTCCAAATCCCCCCTTTCAGCATGGCAAACCAAAGAGCGAATCCCACCTATTTAAATCTGTACTTGAAAAGTGATTGGTAGTCATAAAATATAGTGGATATAAATTTAAATTTGGGAGTTAGACTGTAGTAAAATTCTAGCTCCAGTTAACTAGTTGTTTGACCTTGGGCAAGGTACTTAAACTCAGCTTTGTCACAAATAAAACGTTCATGTCTATGTTACAAAGTTGCTTTGAACGTTAGCTAAAATATGTAAAACGCTTAGCACATATGTAAAACGCTTAGCACAGTGCTGGCATATAAAATATGTGAACTGTTTCACTTTACTGAAGTTCCTATGAATTTCATTTTAACTGAAGTTCCTATGAGTGTTTAGTTAAAATTTCCTTTCCTGTTCTTCACCACGCTGTCCTAAGTTACTTTGGAAAACTGTAAGGATGCCTATTAAAGAAAGCTGAAGGTCAGTTCTTGCTTATGAGGGATTTCAATCTTCAGGGGTCAAAGATTAGAATTTCATCAACATGTCTTTCCAGAAAATCTGAGAGAAAGAACTTGGTGGTGAAAATGCATCTGAACTTGCTTACCTGTCAACTCTATTTCCCATTATTTTAACATTTTTAACATCTTAGTTTAAGGCCTGTTTCTGGAAAACACTCTGGCCATTGCAGATTCTATTATTTTGTTCGGAATATTCTTAGCCCATTGGATCTTGACTTGTCTAAATTATATGCACCCTTCAAAACTGAGATCAGATCAGATGATTTCTCTCCTTTAAGACTTTCCAATACCCCAGAAAAGTATCCATTTTTACTTCACTGGTGTTCTGGTAGCAGTTAATACCATGACTAAAACACTGCCATGTGTTATAGTTACTTGTCTGCATTTTTATCCTGCCTAAAATGTTGAGTTCATATATTAAATACATCCCTTAGGTCCAGTGAAAACATCTTGCTACACAATATTCACAGTTGGCATTCAATTGAATTTATGTTCAATTAGTCAGAAATGACTATGTATTTTTCTTTGTTAATTATTATACTTTAAGTTCTGGGATACATGCGCAGAATGTGCAGGTTTGTTACATAGGTATACACGTGCCATGGTGGTTTGCTGCACCCATCAACCGGTCATCTACATTAGGTATTTCTCCTAATGCTACCCCTCCCCTTGCCCCCCACCAAGCCCTGGTGTGTCATGTTTCCCTCCCTGTGTCCATGTGTTCTCACTGTTCAACTCCCACTTATGGGTGAGAACATGCGGTGTTTGGTTTTCTGTTTTTGTGTTTGCTAAGAATGATGGTTTCCAGCTTCATCCATGTCCCTGCAAAGGACATAAACTCATCCATTTTTATGACTGCATAGTATTCTATGGTATATATGTGCCACATTTTCTTTATCCAGTCTATCATTGATGGGCATTTGGGTTGGTTCTAAGTGTGTGCCTCAAATAAACATGTGTGCATGTGTCTTTATAGTAGAATTATTTATAATCCTTTGGGTATATACCCAGTAATGGGACTGCTGGATCAAATGGTATTTCTGGTTCTATATCCTTGAGGAATAGCTACACTCTTCCACAATGGTGAACTAATTTACAACTCCTGCCAACAGTGTAAAAGTGTTCCTATTTCTCCACATCCTCTCCAGCATCTGTTGTTTCCTGACTTTTTAATGATCGCCATTCTTACTGGCATGAGACGGTATCTCATTGTGGTTTTGATATGACTGTGTTTTCAAAGCAAATACCTTTTTTTTTTTCCTAGCGGAAAGAATGTTAACTATATATAACAATATGTTTGAGGAGAATCAAAAGATTTTATAATCTTGACTGTTTCATCTTGAGTCCATGATTACAATTCACACTCTATAGTCATTTTGGTAACTAATAAAATGGGTGATGCATTATCTCATTTTGTGTCAGATTAATACTGACTGCCCTAGGTTTTACCAATGACTAGATACCTTAGAATGTCATCAGGATACCTTTGCTTAACATAATGCTTTTGCATATTTTAATGTTGAATATTAAAATATTATCATAGAAATAATTTTTTAGTTCATCGAAGCTGAGGTGCCATCAATTGTAAGATGCATTTCCTTTTTAGAGATATTAAAATGTACAAATATGTGTATCTTACAAATGATGAAGTATGAAATAATAAACTTCTTAATGGTGGTTCATATTAAGATGCTTATGATTCCAAGTTACAGAAGACTCAACCCAAAATATCTTAAATGCTAAAAACAATAAGCTGCAGATACAATTTCCTCTGTAGGTTGGTTAATTCGGGCATTAGAAGGTGGCAACATATACTTCGATTTTTAATATATTTCCTCAGGGCATGGCCTTTTATCCTCATGCTTAAACTGCTATAGCTGCAAGATGGCTTAGACATCTCCTGGCACCGCTGGCTCACTGAACTCCACATTCAGAGATGTATTTTTTTCCACATGTCTCTTTTCATCTGGAAAATCTTTCTCAGAAGTTATCACAACAGACTCAAGGTTCTCTGGCCAGAGTTGGATCACATGGCTTTCCCCAAGTCAATCCCTAGCAGAGGGGATGAAATGATCATCACTGGCTAAAGTGGTTCAATTTCCAAACTTCCGGGGCTGTTGATACAATTGTCTTTCCCAAGAACATGGACATGTGGAGGAGATTATGTGAACAATACTGAACTACTGCTAAGAAGAAAAGGGTAACAATTTGAGCAGGTAATGAATGTGTATGATAGAATATGTTTATGTATGTCTCTGCTGATGTATATACTTCTGTATTAGTCTGTTCTCATGCTGCTAATAAAGACAGACCCAAGACCGGGTCATTTATAAAGGAAAGCGGTTTAATTGACTCTCAGTTCTGCATGGCTGGGAAGGCTTCAGGAAACATACAATCATGGTGGAAGGGGAAGCAAACACATCCTTCTTCACAAGGCAGCAGCAGTTAGAAGTGCCAAGCAAAGGGAGAAGAGTACCTTATAAAACCATCAGATCTTGTGAGAACTCACTGACTATCATGAGAACAGCAGCATGGGGGTAACCACCCCTATGATTCAATTACTTCCTACTGGGTCCCTCCCATGAACATGTGGGGATTATGGGAACTACAATTCAAGATGAGATTTGAGTGGGGACACAGCCGAACCATATCAACTTCTAAAGAAAGTTCTTGGCTAAAGTAATATGTTTTGCCTCAATTGCTTAATCTTTATAACAGAAAGCTCTTGGAGTTCCTTTGAAGTGAAAAGAAGTCTTATAATTAGTGGCAGAAAGGTTCATCAATGACTAATTTCTTCTTAAAAATCCCTCTGATAAAGTAATAACATTTTAATTAAATTGATTGAAAATAACTCATTGGCCAGGCAAGGTGGCTCACATCTGTAATTCCAGCACTTTGGGAGTCTGAGGTGGAAGGATCACTAGAATTCAGGAGTCTGAGACCAGCCTGGGCAACATATGGAGACCCTGTCTCTACAAATAAATATATAAGCCAGATGTGGTGGTGAGTGCCTGTAGTTCTAGCTCCTCAAGAGGCTGAGGTGGGAGCATTGCTTGAGCCCAAGAGGTCAAAGCTGCAGTGAGCCATAATTATACCACTGCACTCCAGCCTGAGTGACAACATGAGACCCTGCGTCAAAAAAAAAAAAAAAGAACTGAAAAATATAAAAGATGGGAACTTCATAAATATCCCAATTGCAGCCAGCATTAAGTATTTTAATACACTAAACTCTCTACTGTGAAAATGAAAGAAAGTATCCTTCAGCTTGATGGTGGTGGGAGGGGAATATCTTTTTGAGGCTCTCTGGATGATGATAAGGTTAATAAATTTGCATTTATAGGCTGATCAGTATTAATATTACAAGTTGGTGAATAAGACATTTTCTGACAGATAATGATTTAACAGCCATTGAAAGCCTATTAAATATATGTCAAAAGAATAAATGAATTAAGCCCACATCTAACTAAAAGTTTTGAAAACATGGCACTAAATGGTCCATAAAAAGGACATTTGTTTACAGTATGAGAGCTGAAGCAGGAAGACAGGGCATTACCTTGTTAGGTCTCTGCTGGGAATGTGTGCATTGATTGGGTGGCTCAAATTTTTCACTGCTCTGTGACTATGAAAGTGCCACAAGTTGTGGGCATATTTTGGGGTTACAAATAAATCTTAGTAATTAGGTGAATTTGCAAATATAAAATTTGCAAATTTAAAATTACAAATATAAAATTTGCAAATACTGAGAATTGACTGTACTTTCAATCCTATGATGCCTCTGCTTAAAATCACTAATGATTTTGTATTTTGCTAAGAAAAAAATACAATCCCAAATTCTTAAGACAGCCTACGAAGATCTGTATAACTTGACTCCAGCCCCCTCCCTCTGCCTGTTCTCTAGTTACTTTCTCTTGTATACTATGGGTTAGCCACATGGGCTATTTATCAATTCTAGTTACCTTCTCTTTGTGTTTATGGGTTAGCCATGAGCTATTTAGCAATTCTATGGACATCCCAAGTTTTCCCTGCCTGCAGTCTCTCAGATACTTTTTTACATTTTTACTTACACACTGCAATGCCCTTCTCCTCTTTCTTTTCTACACACATGTAACAAATACTGCACACACACTCCTCACATCGTTGGTTCCTCCTTGTCCATCAGATCTCAGCTAACACATTATACTCTTTGCAGACATGATTTTCCTAACGATTCACTTTAAAGTTGATCCCTCCTGTTAATATCCTTCATAAGATCCTCTTTGAGCTTTTTAAATAGTTTAATGTGATTAATAGTTAGGTATTTGTTTGTTTAATGTTTATCATCCTTACTAAACTGTAAGTTCTGTGAAAATAGTTCCTTTTTGATTACCAGTGCATACCTATTCCTAACATCATATCTGGCCACTGCAGTGCCTTAATAAATATTAGCTGACTGACTAAATGAATTAATAGTGCTTTTAAAATTTAATTAGTTTTCACTACACAGAAATCTCACACTTGACAACTGGAAGCTGGACAAAACTTACTTATGTGAGACTTAAACCATCTGTATTGGGACCTTTGCATATAAACATGTGTGACAGAATTGTCATAAAATATCTGAAAGATGCCAGTTTATCAAAATCATGAAACCAGTTAATATTATTTCTTAATTTGGTTTCTTAGCCTTCATGCTTTATTTTCTTTCTGCACAATGTTCTCTCTTTCTCTCTCTATATATATATGTTTAAGTCTTTAAAAATATATTCAGATACAGAAGTGTTCTCTCAAAAAGTAGCTATTGGCCGGGCGCGGTGGCTCAAGCCTGTAATCCCAGCACTTTGGGAGGCCGAGATGGGCGATCACGAGGTCAGGAGATCGAGACCATCCTGGCTAACACAGTGAAACCCCGTCTCTACTAAAAAATACAAAAATACTAGCTGGGCGAGGTGGCGGGCGCCTGTAGTCCCAGCTACTGCGGAGGCTGGAGGGGGAGAATGGCGTGAACCCGGGGGGCGAAGCTTGCAGTGAGCTGAGATCCGGTCACTGCACTCCAGCCCGGGCGACAGAGCGAGACTCCGTCTCAAAAAAAAAAAAAAAAAAAAAAATAGTAGCTATTATGGTCAGGCACTCCACTGGATGTCAAATGAATGAAATAGACCTAGTCCCTGTTCCCATGCAGTTTAATTCTAGTATGTTGGGGGATAGGCAACAAATGATTATATAAATTTATATATACAGACTATAACAGACTATCAATGATTATACACACATATATAACTGCAAATTATGATATGTGCTAGAGAGTAAAGTAAAAGTGCTAAGAGGGTATTCAATGCGGAGAGGACCGGGGAGCCAAAAATATTTCTGAGTTGGAGTTGTACTTGTGAGAGCCATCAATAGTATAACCTATAGAATAAAAAAAAATCTAGAAATGCATACTGATAAAATAAATGAGAGAGAAGAGAAAGATTTTTTTAACAGAAGAATGCCAACTAATAAATGTATTGGGAATAATGGAATTAGAAAATCATTTGACAACTACCATAGTAATAATTGTTTCAGGCAAAAGTAGTACGTAGGGTAGGTGAGAAACATTACATTTACAAAGTCTCAAAGTATTTTCCCAGAACATCTTTACTAATTAGAAAGGAAAAAAAGGTAACATTAGAGTGCATGAAGCTAGCAAAAAATCTTAATCAAATGATCAATGTTAACATCATCAGGAAAGGAAAAACATGTAATTTTCTTCTTGATGTACTGAGAAGGATACAACTCCATTTCTCTGAAATATCCATCAAAATATTAACTTGAATCTAATCATAAGTAACAGACTAACTCTGAGAGACATTCTATTAATACAAAATAAATGAACTGTATTCTTCAAAAACAACAAAAGTCTAAGAAATTGCTGTGGGTACAGGAGGTTAAAAAGACATGAAACCAAATGTAATATATGATACTGAATTGACCTAGACTAGAACATTTTTTTGGTATGAAGAACATTAGTCGTATAATTAATGAAATTTGACTAAGATTTGTAGATTAGATAGTAGTAATGTTGCACTGTTACCTTTTTTATTTTGACTATGGTTTTGTGGTTATATAAGAAAATGTCTCTGTTTTTGGAAATACATGTAGAGGTATCCTGGAATAAAGGCATGTCATATCTGTACTCTCAGAAGGTTCAGAAAAATTGATATATACATGTATCTAATATAGCAAACATGCTAAAATGTCAGTAGTTGAGTACTATGGATGAAATGTACATGGGAATTCTTTGTCCTGTCTTTGCAATCTTCCTGTAAATCTGAATTTAATAAAAAGCTTAACAAATATTCTCCGGTCCAATATGTTTCTCAGAAATTTTGTATTAGAAGAAATTATTGAAGCATTAGCCGTTAAGAATCCAAAACTGAGTTAATATCTCAAGTAAGGAAGTGAAATAAAGGTTCAAGGAAGAGATTTTCATAGAGAGACAGGTAACAAGAAGGAAAATCTAAAGCATTTTCTACCTTTGCTTCTGTTTGTTTTTGTTGGTTTGTTTTCTGCCATGGTAAAATATGAAGGTTTCCACTCAGATTTACACAAGAACTAAAGTAAGAGAAAGCCAGGAAGTGGTAAATAAAAACTTTTAATCCAACAGCAAAAGATCTGACAAAACAATAAATGAAGAGAAGCCCATTATAACATTCCTTTTAATTATCTAGATTCAAATATGCTAGAGGCAAAACCATGGGAGGCACTGCATTGAAGAGGAAATCAGGAAGTTGGGCCCAGCTCTTTAATTATAGCCAAGTGGTGTGGAGTAGATTAGAACCTTGATGCCCCCCACTTTCCTCATTAATTAATTAAGTGAATTAGGCTGGGTGATTTTTAAGGATTTAAAACTTTCCTTATGGTTCTAAATTTCTATGATCCTGTACCTCCCAAATTAGAACTGGTAAAAGAATGTAGTTAACTAGAAATGTGGGCTAGCCTATTTCTCCAATAAAAGTTTTACAAAGGTTTTTTGTTTTGTTTTACTATATTAACAAGAAAATTCAGTTTCTATGGCAGATACTGCTTGTGGCCTACCTAACACCCCTTTTCACTTCTAATAGAACCCTAATTATGTATAGGTGGGAGTGGAATAATGGGCTATTCCTTAATCACAATGAAGGTGAATCCTCTCCCAGCTCCAGGAGGTGACTCATAATTGTTCTAAGCAAATTAGGTCTCTTTGCCATTGATAGGTTTAAGAGTGAATATGTGAGTTTTGCCTATAATAAGCCAAAGTTTGCTGAGATGAAACAATTATGAAACATGTTCTTTTCAGGTAAAAAGATGGAAACTCACAAGAAGAAAGCATTTCTCCTTAACCCTTCCATTATTTTTTCTGCTTTTAATGTGGATGATGAATATGATCGTTACAGCTTAGGCAGCTATCTTATGACCATGATGCTTTAAGTTTAAAAGAGAAAAGCCAACATACGGAGGGTGGGACACAGGAAAACAAAAAATTCCTGGGTGCTTAATGCTAGCATATAGCCACTAGATCAAGCTTGAAACTGCCTACTTCCAAAAGTCAAGTTACTTGATGTAATCAAATACTTTTATTTTATAATAGACCATTGTTTGGTTATTATATTTCTTTCAGCCAAAAGTATTCCTAACTGACATGATTGTCTGCTTCAAAGCTTTAAGTAATACATAATCTTTTCAGATAGAAGAGATTTGAATCAATTCAAAGTACTATCAAGAAAAATGTAGCTGTATTTTTTTCTGATTTTATAAGAATTACACCCTAATTTCAAATACCCCAGAAGATACAAGAAAGTTTACAGGGAAAAATAAAGATTCCTGTCAACCAGAATTACCATTAACATTTCAGTATATATTCTTGTTATTTTTTTATTTATTTTTTTGAGACAGGGTCTTGCTCTGTCACCCAGACTGTAGTGTAATGGCGTGATCTCGGCTCACTGTAATCTCTGTCTCCTGGGTTCAAGCGATTCTCAGCCTCCTGAGTAGCTGGGATTACAGACATGCACCACCATACTGAGCTAGTTTTTGTGTTTTTAATAGAGATGGGGTTTCACCATGCTGGCCAGGCTGGTTTCAAACTCCTGACCTCAAGAGATCCATCCACCTCGGCCTCCAAAAGTGCTGGGATTACAGGTGTGAGCCACTGCACCTGGCATACATTTTATTATATATTCTTCCTACAGAGACACAGATGTGCACGCTCTTGTGTGCACGGGTGCGCTTGCTCACACACACACACACACACATACCTTTGCTTAATAGTTTCCCCAGGGCAGTAATTACTGGGTCAAAGTATGGGTGATTTAAATTATTTTTATACAGTTTGCAAAATTGCCCTCTAGAGATGTACTTATCTATCAACATAAGAGTTCCTATTACCACGCTCTTCAGGAAATTTATTAAACATTTGAATCATTACTGCTCTGAAATATTAGATATTCAATCTCCTTTTATTTTTCAGTATTTGATAACCATTACTGTTTAACATTTTCTAAGGATTTATAAACTAAAGTATTCCCTCCTTCTTTCTTTGTAAAGTGCTTTTTGTTTTGTTCTATTATTCTACTGAATGCTTATCTTGAGCTTCCTGACCATGAATAACTCATAAATGTTGAGTGGCATATGTTAGAATGCGCATAGCACAGTCTCAACAGCCAATCTACCTGTGTGCTGGGTTCAAATTCTGGCTTCACCACTTAGAACTGTCTAACTTTGGGCAACTAAAAACCTTTCCACACCTCAGTTTCATTGCTTGTAGAATGAGGATAATAAAGTACCAACCACATGGAGCTCATGGGAGGATTAAGTGAGTTACCACATTAAAGCACTTAGAATACTGCATGACACGTGCTAAACACTACATAAGACCTGGTTATTATTATTATTACTCTTATTAGAGATATTAGTATTGTGTCCTAAATCTTAACATTTATTGTTTGCTTTTCACATTTTTATTTTTATTGTTTCATTGACAAAAATTGTATATATTTATGGTATGCAACATGTTTCGATATATGTATACATTGTGGAATGGCAAAATAGAATTGACAAATTCATTACTTCGTATACTTATTTTTAGTAGTGAGACCATTTAAAATCTACTTTTCTAGTGATTTTTAAGCATACAATACATTATTATTAACTGTCATCACCATGCACAATAGACCTTCTAAACTTATTTCTTCTAACTTAAATTTTGTATCCTTTGGCCAATATACTAATATCTCCCCAATTCCTACTCTCCTCACCCTCCACCAGGCCCCAATCCCTTGGTAACCATCATTCTACCCTTTGTTTCTATGAATACGATTTTTTCAGGTTCTACATATAAGCGAGATCATACAGTATTTGTCTTTCTAAGTCTAGCTTGTTTTACTTAATGTAACATCTTCCAGGCTCATCCATGTTGTGGCAAATGACAAGATTTCCTTTCTTTTTAAAGGATGAATAATATTCTGTTGTGCATATACACTACAATTTCTTCATCCATTCATACATTGTTTTTTAAATTTTTAAAAAGTGTCATGTAGCTCAAAGTTTTACATTTTCATGTGGTTAATCCAAGGTTATTTTCACTTGTTACTTCTTGCTTTGGTAATATGCTTAGGCAGTCCATTTTCAAAACATTATTTATTTTTAAACTTCTATGTTTTATTTTAAGATTTATATGTTCTTATTTTTAACATTCAAATCAATCTGAAACTTCTTTTATTTAAGAGTAACCTATGGGTAAATCTATCTATCTATCTATCTATCTATCTATCTATCTATCTATCTATCTACCATCTACCTATCCATCCATCTATTTATCTATTTTCGGACAATTGTCTCTATTTGATTTACCGAATATTTTATCCTTTTGTAATGTATTTGAAATGTTTATCACATTTTGCATTTGCATTATAATTATAAATCCAATTTGCATTTAAATTTTAGTCAGCTTCTGGATGTTGCACTATGTCCCACTGACATACAAATTTCTGAAATATACATTTGTTCCATACTGTTTGAAATATAAGAACTCTAGAATACATTTTAACAAGCCTACTTGCATTCATCTTATATTCAAAATGGCTGTTTTTAGCTGTTGTTGGTTGGATGAATTTAAGAATCATTTTTTCTAAGAATTTTACATTTCCTCACAATTCCACTAAGATGTTCATAGAGATTTCCTTACAAATGGATTCAGAGATAATTGAAAACTCTCAATTAGACTTTTCATTCAGTTTTGTTTTTTAATGTCTGTCCTCATAATTTTGTAGATTTCTTTCACAGATGTGTTGTCTCTTTTAAGTATATTCCTAGGTTTTTCATATGTGAAGTTATTTTAAATGGAATGGCTTTTTTTTTTTTTTCATTTTCTTTGCTATTGATTGTGAATGACATATACTGTGGTGTGGGACACTGAATTTTTGTGTAATCAAGCATAGTCTATTTACTAAATTTTAAAAATAAGGCATTTATTTGCTGATTTACTTAGGTTTTCCTTAGCAGTCATACATATTATGTACAAATTATAGTAATTTTGTTAATTTTTCTCTTTTTTCCCAATATGCATACATTTATTTAGTGTTATTGTTTTATTACATTTGCTAGAACATCTAGAAAAATATTGAATGAGAGTAGTGTTCATGGAAGCTTGGTCTCATCATAGCTTTTAATAAAAATGGCACTAATATTTTCTTGTTTCTTGATTTCTGGTAGATTATAATGTCAAGGGAAAAAAACCTTCAGTCTTAGTTGACTGAAACATGTATTGGAAGTGGGTGCTTGACTTTTTAAATAATTTAAAACATTCTTCATATTTAAATATATTTATATTCTTGGGATAAACCACATATTTTGGAAGTTCTATTATATACAATAAATATTTCAGAAAATAAAATATAGAGAAAGTATAGAGAAGTTTTGTGCTATCTTAACCTATTTTTACTCTGGCTTCTAAGAGATAAAGCACGGAAATCTGGGCTTTCTTCCCAACATCCTCAGAGGAAAAGTGCTTAAGTATATTTTTTAAGCATTTTTTTCTTATGGAAGTAACACACATCCATTAATTTAAAAATTGGAAATATAAACAAGACTAAAGAAAAACAAAAACTCATGTTATAAATAGGAGACAATGAGGAGTCGATACCCGGTATTAGGTTTTCGTATGTTTTGTTTCCTCTTTCTACTATATTACATAAAATATTTGAAGAATATAATTATATTTTTATCCTGATTGTTTACTTAACAATACACACCATGAATAGCTTTCAATGTCATAAAATGTTCAACTACAATTTCATGGCCTAGCCTCCTATTATACTATATGAATGTACCATATTTTATTTGATCATTTATCTATTATTAGGCATTTCTGTAGTATAGACATTTCTTATATTATTAAAAAATTCTGTGATAAACAACTTCATTAACATTAAAACTTTTTTCAATTATTTACGTAGGATAAAAATCTTAGAGGCTGAACTGCAACACTGAGCATGTGAACATTTCTAAGACTTCGTAGAGTGTTCTAACTGTAGCTCCCTTTTTCTTCTTTCTCAGGAACATAAGGCTCTGATTCTGTCTCTCTCTACCTGTCCCCCATTGCTTCTCTTTTGGGGAAAACGCTAGATGCTCAATTGTATAGGATACATTGAACAAAATACTACATTTATTTTTGACGCACAATATGGACTTCTAATAACACAACTTAGCAATAGCAATCAATTTTGACAAACTCTTCATCAGGACAAACAATTATTTCAATCTTGCTTTCTCAATAAGATGAACCAAAATAGAAGCTGTTGTAGAAAATGCAGGAAGGTTTAGAATTGCTCAAGCTAGTAAATCTTCACAATTTCTCCCATGATCCATGTTTAGATTCTGACATTATTATCAGTACTAACATGTTATTATTCAAGGCAAAAAGGATATTCTTTACAATTCCATTGTAAAGCTCACACACAAGTAATTATAGAATACTTGGAAAATAGCAAAAATTTCATATTTTTAAAAAGCAAATAAAAAATGTTGGAATTTTGAATATCAGAGTTCAAGACACAAAGAAACCTCGATCACCTATCCTATGCAAAGCAAGTGTAGAGCTCAGTGTACTCAATGTTTTAAAGGGAATTACAACACACAGGATTACCAGCTGGGTAGCTGTATTATGGAATTCTATGCTGATACACAATGCAAAAGTGTAGTGACCAAGTTGTAGTAGGAAGCATGCTACAAAATAATAATAACAATAATAAAGGCCTAATAATATCTGCTAAAACCATTTGACTCCTGGTTTTAGGCAAAAGATTTAAAAAGGTTAATGTCTCATTTACTGCAAACATATTACCACAGGGGAGAAATATTGACTTTTTTAGGTCCACTATTCATGAATTAACCATCTAGTGTTAAAAGCTACAAACTAGATCATTCAAATAAATTGGTAATTTTCTTAACTGCCCTTTAACAATGAAAAATGGATTGGCATACTGCTTTAGAATGTAGTAAGTTAATTCCTTTGTTTATCCACAGGCTATCGCCAAGCCTCTGAAAAAGTCCTACTGTTAATGATTATATATGAAGACATTTTCATCAGCTGTCTGTCAGTAATGTTAGGAACTAAAGCAATTCATCAACAGGCCACTTGTTCTCTTTTTCAAATTAAACAATCTGTTAGATATTCTTTTCCATCGGAGAATAAATATGATGGATTTTATTTCTTGGATTGTAAATGATTTTTGAGTCTGGATGTCTGAAATATTTCTGCTTAAACTTGACAAGGACAATTTTTTTTTTTCATAAGGCAAAGTCATCCTTAAGGCCAAAAGTAATGTGCTCCAGGTGCATCGTATATTACCATTGTATCGACGGAATAGGAGAGAACTAAGGGCGGATATTGGCTGAGATGTAACTATGTGACCCCAGGGCGCTGCTCTTCCTTAGAAATTGCTTGGTACACAGAAATACTCACAGATACACCCCTTTTACTGGGCAATGCAAGGACATCATTTCTTAACTACAACTCGCTGGCAATGTCTAGTTACACCATAAATAATCTTTATACGTATATTTCTATAGAAACCAGCTATCTTGCCAGGTGATAGCTGGTTTTTGCGTTTAATAAAAAAGGACTTTTTGTGCCTTTTCAACACTTTCATAATTGAAACTCCAACATAGAGTCTAGATTTGGCCAGAGGGAGAATTTTGAGAAAATGAAAGAAAATGACGAAGGGCTCCAGGTAACCTCCAGAAAGGGCAGTTTGCTATATTTTAACAAGTATAAAATATTATATTGTAAAAAGTTCAGTTATTTAAAAACGAACATATTTTGGGAAAGTGTACATATGCCTAGAATTATTCTACATAGGCAATATGATTGGTGAAGCAACTTCTCAATTAAAATAAATAAATTAATAAAAGTTAATCAGATAACTCGTTCTCAATAGTAGGATTTTCTTTTTTTTTAACTTTAATTTTAGGTTCAGGGGTACATATGCAGGTTTGTTATGTAGGTAAACTGTGTGTCATGGGGGTGTGGTGTAGAGATTATTTGTCACCAAAGTAATAATAGGTAGTTTTTCATCCTCTCCCTCCAGCCACCCTTCATCCTTAAGTAGGCCCTTGTGTCTGCTGTTCCCCTCTTTGTGTCCAGGTCTTCTTGTTGTTTGCCTTTTCTCTCCTTTTTTTTTGTACAAGTAAACCAGAAAGAGAATTTCCTGAATTATTCCCCAAACAACTTCTCCTCTAAGGTTGGTTCATGATACCTTATAGTTTGCTTGCCTTATGACACAGGTTTGGTTGTTAGATTCTATGTGGTTGCCTTTTTGGTCCCATTACTAGATACCCACACTTGTTCCAAACACAGATACCTGTTCCTCACCCTAGATTTGAAATCTGGGTTGGTCCAGGATTAAACTTGTTAAGGAGGCAGAATAACTACCACTACCAGTTGTGGTTCTTATTTCCTGCTTGAAATGCCATTAGAGTAAATATTATGGTTTTCAATATTTACGGCCTGCCTTTGTGATAGTTCCACCTTTAAGCAGGGGAATTTGTCAGTCTTCTAGGGTTCTGTATTGACATGTTTGGATACCAATAGTGTACATTTTGAAACTATTAACTGCACACGATTTTGATTGTGAAATGGTAAAATCTCCCCTAGAAACAGAAATCCAGAAAGGGATATGGAGATAGGTTTTCTACAAGGAACATGTTTTCCAACATGCGTAAGAGAAGGCTTATTACAACCTATTATGAAGAGAAGGCCATTGATTTTAAGTATGGTTAAATTTCTCATTAGCTGTGCTCTGCCTGCTTGAAACAAACCATCTAATTAATATGTCAACGTTTATGTGGTTAAATCTCTACATACAGACAAAATACATCCATTCAAGCAGGAGCAAAAGGTTAGTCTTTCTTACATCTAACCTTCATCCTAAATCATGAGTTAACGTTTGCTAAAAAACAGCACTGTCTCATTTTTCTTTTGTCTTCCTTAACTATCACCTCATTTTCCTCTAAAAAAATAATTTTATTGTAAAAGTTTAGCACTATATTTTTTGATGAAATATTCTTATCTGTCTTTGATTTGTTCTTTCCTCTCTTCTTTTACCTTCACTCTTTTGCTTGGTTTGTATTTTTTCTATTTCTCTCTAGTGAAAGGGTGGTCCCATTAGCCCCACAATACCTTCACTCCACATCTATTTATCTCTTCCTGCTTGGTTTCCTTGCACTTACACCACTGTGGTAAACATGGTGGTTGGTAATGCAACAATCATTCCCATTCATTCCCATGTGGAAGCAAAAATTCAGTTGGGGAATTGACCTTTTTTTTGATGTGCCTTTGGGCATTCCATCCTCTTTGCCAGTGATCCTCTCAAGAACAGTGTGTAACACAATAATGGACAATGAGATACAGGAGATAGTTGTTGGTGACCTGTAAGAAAGTTCTTTCTAGCTCTTAGCAGAGATCAGCTAAAACTAAGCTCTCTACCTCCTACTTGACTTGAACAATGCAGCATGTAACAGCCACTGGAAGTTATCCTCAATCACAGGGGAACCAGCCTCAGGACAAGGATGATGCTCTGGGTGGTAGAGCGGAAGAGAGAAAAATCTTAGAACCTTGAGGACACTATTGAGCCACTGGTCCCACCCTACCTTATGCTCTGCTTCTTTATTGCCTAAATCAGCTCAAGTTGGCTTTTCTATTATTTATAGCCAAAAGGACCCAAACTGACACAATTTCTTCAACATTACTGGTTGGAATAGTAAAAGTGGTCACATTGGTAAAGACGGTCCCCAGTTGGTAGCTAAAGCTTTCCTTCTTTAAGGTTTACCTTTAAATCTAAGTCATGAAAACATAAAACAAATACATTATTATTGGTCCATGTTCCTAAATAGCTTAAATATCCAAAAATATTTATATGATCATGACAGTTGGTGTGGTTCTGACTACATCAACAACAATTAATTAGAAAGTAGCCAAGAGGTTATAAATATAAGTAAGTCATGGGTCTCATTTTCAAGAAGCAACATTTATAATGGAAATGAGAAACAGATACATCAATAAGTGTAATATTTGTTTATCTAATGATAAAATATTCCAGGGGACTTACAAGCTGATCCCATCACTGAGTCAGTGAGAGACTTTCACGAGGCAGATGAGACCACATCAGTCTAGAGGCCATAGAGGTGTAATACAAACCTCTCGGCTTACCAAAAAATATGGCTTTTTGGTAAGAAATCTGGCAGCTTCTCTTAAACACTTTATGTTTCTGTATTTAAAACCAAAAACAATCGGAAAATTCCTCTTGGTCACTCAAGATTTTATGTAACCCTCCAAATGTATGATTTGCTGATTTGTTTTCTGTTGCATTTGATGGTTTTTCCATTATGTCAAAAGTGTGAAGGTCAGAAATAAAAGTCAATATATACCTTAACAAATATTGGATCAGAACTTTCTATGCCAAACAAATAGCTTAACAGGAAAATCCTAGTAAATTCAGAATCAGTGTTAAACATACCAACTGTTTGAAAGAAATATGTTATATAACCATTGATAGATAAAGTACAGACACACACACACATACACACACACATTTAGACATTTGAGGTATCAAAACACCTAAATTTAAAAGATTAAGAATTCAATCTTAAATACAAGAGTTTTAAACTCTCAAAGATAAGGCATTTTATAACTCTAACATCAAATTAATTTAAATCTCAACAAATACTAACTTATGCTATAGGCCAAATATGTCAGATGAATATGTATTATGACAAAAACTAAAATGCCTCCAATGGGACAGAAACAGCTTCCTGATTTCCTATTTACTAAGCAACTCTCTATCTTATTAGTTGTCCACTTATGTTTGTTTAATTTTGTAATGGATTAAAAGCCAAAGTTGTTAATTCATCTTTCTTTTGTCTCAGGTACCAAGTAATCATAATATTACCAATTCATATATTTTGCTACACCTTATTTAATTTACATGGGCAGTTAGACATATCAGCATGTTGGAATGCCTTCTTTTCATAATTTTGTCTATGGGAACACTGTTGCATAAATCGTCTGCACCAGAGGTAGCCATGGGTGAAATGGCCTTTCTTATTAAATGTCACAAGATTTAATGCCACAGTATAATTGGGATGGAAGGATAATTGCACTGAGCTCAACATGTCTTTTTGTGCTAACACATTATTAATCCACAGGAGTGTTAAAATATGTTTAATAAAGGCCCCATTCACATGGAAATTGTTGGCACTTACTAAAAATTACACTCTTTCATTGCTCAGCCCTAAGAGTTTCTAGTGGAATTTGCAGCAAGTTTGATTTTCAAGTGAAATTATAGTAGGAGTCCATACTAAAAATTCAACATTTGTTCTCAAAGTATATTTTTGAAAAGATTAAAAAAGGTATTATGCTTGAAGCACTAATGCACTGTAGTATTACCCTGGTAGTGCCAAAACTCATGCTTAACAAGTGCTTTAAAAGAAAGTACATATAGATATATTCTTACCTTTGTTCCTTTCTCCTGCCTGCACGCACGCACACACACACACACACACACACACACACACACACACACACACACACACTCTCACACGATACTCCTGAGCATACAACTAAGTTATATGCACTAGCAGTAAATTCGTAAGTAATAAGGTAGCATCATATGATGAGTTCTGACTGATTGCAGGTAGGCAGAAGTCGTGACCCAGAAAACCTGCTCCACAATTCTACATATTCTTCCTGCATAAAACAAAAGACCCAGGAGAGGACTCCAAAAGCCAATGCTTGCTGAATATTTGTACTGAACTATGACTGAGCAAAAAAGGAAAACGATAGCGCTACATTTCTGAGAATGTAGGGCTTCTTGCAATGCAGTTAGATCATCTTGGCTTTCTTTTGCTTTCTTTCCTTTTGCCTTTTTAGGTAGAACCTATCTACTGAAAGAAGAAAAATAATCATCTTCAAATAATCTGTTTTCTTCTTGTTAATTCAGGCAATAACCTTGATTAAGCTAATTAACTTTTTTGGGGTTTCATGTTCTCAATCATAAATCCAGGGAGATATACCAAGCATTTCATAAAATCACAACCTGCAGGACCTTTTGTAGGTCAACTGCTCCCCCTCCATGACTTCATGTAGAATCCGTCCCCCTAGATGCTACAAACTGAGACTCTTCATTGCTTCTAAATGAGCTTACGGTAAAATATTCTACATCCTTGTTTCAAAGTCTTAAGTTCTTATTTCAAAATCCTTATTTCAAAGTCAAAGTTCTTGGTAATATTTACCTGTAAAGAAGTCTACCCACCCCATAACTGTCCTTTGAACACATTTTTATTTGTCTTACATTCAATAGAGCATAGAAGTTCCTATTAGTGAGAACACTTTAAGTTTTCCCCAATCTTTTCTTCTCTGGCTAAACTAAATCACAACAGCATTTTAATCTTTACTTATAAATGAGTTTCAAAACATCAAAGAATTCCAACTTTTCTATATCTCTCTTTCATAAGCCATAGTCACACAATTGATCTCTTTGGTAGAAAAGTAAACGGAAGCAGAAAAGAAACCCATTCAACCAGCAGTTTATATAGACAATATTGATTGAATGCTTTCTTCACATAGTTTCTGTAGCCTTAAATAATGGAATCTAAAACTGAGTACTCAAAGAAAATGATAATGAATAAGTTTAAGGGTATATTTTTTTCAGAGACTTAAAGTGTTAGAGGTCTATGCATATCTTATAGTTCAATTCATTTGGATTAAATTTAGTTGTGATAATAGTTACTTTCAATTCAGCTAAGCACATTCCCCCATAGGTTTCTTTCAATTAAGTATGTTTGATCAGGCCAGAACTGGACATAATTGAAAAACTTAGAGGCATATGATTTGCCCTAATCTCCCTTGATAATTCCATGAGTGGCAAGAACTCAACACACCCATTTCTTTGGAAGAACTAGGAGGAGCAAAGCAAGCTAGTACAGAAAATTATTCCAATGAAATTTTGATACAATTTATTCAACTTAGCCTCATACATTTTAAAAAATATCTTGATTTTAAGGTGACAGGAATGGGGCAGGGAGGATACAACCAACAGTCTTTGCCAATAGAGCCATCCAATTGACCTAATAAATGCACATAGCCTGTTACCATCCCTATAATCTTTCTCTATGGCTTATTGGGGCTATGGAGATAGAGTTATACTCAAATTCCATCTAATTCACTTATTAACTCTATAAATTAATATCTCTAAGCATCCAGTTTCTTAATTGACCAACTGAGTATATAATGTTTAACTTGCTCTGTTAACCTTGTTCTGAGGTTTACAGAAGAAAAAGGTCTAAAGTACCTACTAGAGTGCCTGGAACAATACAATAAAGATGCAATAAAATAAAGATGGCTGCAAATTCTTTGCAACTCTCTCCTGAGACTTGCCTTGACCAAAAGAATATCACAGGAATGTCACTGTGTAACTTCCAAGGCTAGGCCTTAACTTATCTTCAGCTTTCATTCTCATGCTGGGAACACTTCTTTTTCGAACCCAGCCATCAAGCCATGTGAAACCCACACCAGATACAACGGGCACCCTGAGGAGATACAAGGCACTCAGGTTGACAACGCCATCTGAGCCCTCAGGTGAAAATTGGTACCAACCACCAACCATGTGGGTCAGCCACCATGGGCACTCCAAGCCAGCCAAACCCTCAAGAGAACTATGGCCTTAGCCAACACCATGCAGAAGAGAAAAGCCACCCAGCTGTGCTTACACAATCCACATAATCAGAAGAAAAAAGAAGAGTTTTGTTTTTTGAAGCCACTAAGTTTGGGGTAGTTTGTTACACAGCAAAAATATCCAAAAGAATGCTCAATAAATGAAACAATTATTTTTCCCCAGCGATGTGGAAAAAAAGCATATGTTGGTGTTTCTTTCTTTGCTCTACTGAGAGGCTTTAGGGACAATATGTCCCACACTGCCATCCAGTGCCAAAACACTGGGGTTGGGGGATAGGGAAGTAGGTGCTTTGCCGAAAAGAAGGAAAACTTGACTTGAATACAAGACATCTAGAAGAACTAGTGCTCTCTTTCCATTGTACACACTGTAGTGTCCATCCTCTGATTATATCACAAGCTCTTGTAAGTTCTTAAATGACTATAAAAAGCAGGACAGAGAATATATTTGCCCTCAAATCAGATGTTACAAACTGTTTAAAGGGTGCAGCCCTGAAAGGCTCACTCTTCCTGTGACCTTCCTAGATTTATATTCTATTTGCTTGCCTGCTCCTTTTCCCATCTATCATTGTGGACATCACAGACTGAGCACCAAACATGCCTGTCCTCATTTCCTGCCTGTGTAGGCTTCCTGCTTCTCCTTTTTGTTATTTTCTTAAGCTTCTCCTTAGGCTCACTGATGCTTCCCAACCCACTTACCCTTGGCCTTGACTAGTTATCTCCCTAAAGTCTATGACATCTAAGGGACACTCCTTTTAGATTTCCAGTTTGGGCCTTTCTTTCTCTGCCCTGAAGCATTGTTGCTACACCCAGTGTGGTACTATATATGGTATTGCAGGTGTACAAATGTACACAGTCTTTCCCCAGAACACAACTGAATGAAAATTACAGTAATCTACAAAACAAAGTGATTATGTGATTCTATGTAAATTTCCTTACAGAGGTGACAGTATCAAAATACACAACTGCATACTCAGTAACCAATAATGTCCCTTGTTTTTGATATGTAATCAAACTCCTGAATCTTCTGAAAGTTCCTACTTCCAGTGGAGCAAATTCTTGTCATCTTTGGTGAGCTTTGTAATCAAGTATAATCACATGGGGGCAGCTGAGCAATGACCATGGCACACTTGGTATCAGTATATTAAAGTTTCCCTGTCTTTGGGAGCTACCTTTCCTTTACCCAAAGAGGCCATGATCAATTTAGGAACAGAATACTTATTGTATATGTGCAATCTGAAGAAAATGATTACTATAGATCATAATAATTTAAGATTTTTAGTATAAAAAGTACATTCAGTTCAGGAAATTTCTTTTTAGACACAGTAATTATTTTAATTATTTCTTTTCTGGCAATTTTTCTATAGAACATTTCTTATTGTGTTGTTTTAATTGAGATAACTCAATTAAGCCATAGAAATTTAAAATTATTCAAAATTATAGTAGTTTTTGTTCTATGTGATTTGAAAAAAAAATTTCTTTTAAAGACTTCAGTTAGAAGAAATGTTTACATCTCACTCCTTAGCTATGTGTTTCTCGGCCGCCTGCATCTACGTGATGACAGTCTCTTGCATTTCACAATAGTAAAATCTCCCAGTGAGGACAATTTGAACTTTAAGGGAAAGAAGATGTGATCTGAGAGCCAGAAAGCCAAAAAGATAAGAATCACATATAGAGGCAACTGGCTGCCAAATATGGATGTGAACAAACAGGCAAAGAAAGCAGTTCTAACAATTTGTTATTATGCTGAGTAGGAATATTTAGATAACCAGCATGTAAGGATCACAAGTGCAGAGGAAGAGGCTGCTTAATGAGGTTCCCTTCATCTTTACATTTCTATAGTAATGTTCAGCTTACACAGAACTTCCATCTCCTTAATTTTATTCAGCTCTCACAACAGCCACATGATGGATACCAGGATAGTAGTGTTTTCCCTGTTTTATATAGGAGGAAACTGAGGCTTTCAAAAAGATTACTGAATTTCCTAATATTATCTTTCACTAAGAGACAATCTAAGACACAGGAAAGAAGACAGAGTTGGCATTTATCTGTATCTTCTGATTCTTGGGCCTGGGTCCTTCCACTGTATCATTCTGTGGCTCTAATTTTGAGATATATAAAGTTCTGAGTAGAGGTAGAAAAGCTGAGAAATCACATGAAAGATGACATCTGCCTGACACTGACAAAGAACTAGAATTGGTTATCTTAATAGGAAACATGTTTGTAAAGTCCTCTTTATTAAAATCCTGATGACCTATATGCTGGAAACTACACTTGTGTGCAATCCCTGTTTCCTGTCGGGAGGAAAGCTAAGAAAGCTCTCCCAGCAGGATATCTGACGATGGTGCCATTTTATTTGATCCTGCCATTATTGAGTAACTTGGTGGCCTCACTCATGTGGATGTAGTGCAGGGCCAAACAAGAATAATTCTCACTAAAGAAATATTATACAAGGGGTGCTGCTGATCTCATGTGCCCTAGTTTTCAGAAACTGTCATTTGGGACCATCCCACTAAATAGCCATCTCTAAAAATACATTGATTTATTTTTTTTTAACTCAAGATTTTGTGAAGGCAACAGAAAGACTGGGATGAGCAAATGATTACTATGGGCTGAGAATTCCAATAAAGATACAAATACTATTTGAGTCATAACAAACCACAGGCAACATGTATATCATTAGGCCAAAATATTTAATCCACTGTTCCTAGAAATTATGGAAATCTTTTAAAAATGTGGCTAGTAGCTTATCAAGACTAGTATTAGTATTATGCTTTTATTCCTAAGTACTGATCTACTCTCTGCTTGTTGGAGTCCTACACTGATATATTAGAAAGCCATTTTCTTGTATCAAGGCCTGTACTATAAATTCCAAACAATCCTGCAATTATTTGTCTCTAACTCTGTAGTCATTTGAAAATAGAATCTCAGCCATATTTCTAAAGTGGTTTTAATTCCTCTAAATATGTTCTACAAATTGCCCACAACTAGGTATTGAGTACTCTGGAACTGTTCAATTGTGTGGCACTGCAGCTCTCTGTCTCTCTATATGCTCTCTTTGCTGGGAGCTCATTTAGCTCTGAAAAATGATAGCTGCAGCCCTCTGTACACTGCTGTTTCTCCAATTTGCCTGCTTTTTTTTACTCAGCAGCTTCATGCTCTTATGGCAATGGGAAGGATTCTCACAGTTCCTAGCTATTTTCATAGTAGCTTTCAGGTCAGTCTGGAATTTAAAAAATACTTTGCCTCAATCGCAGATACTCTATACCAATGCTTTAAAAAATTATGGTTAGAGACCTATGGGTCCTGAAATTTGCATGGAATATACATCCATGATTGAAACTTTTGTTTACAAGTAGTGTTCTGTTGTTTTGATATAAAACATATTTCTTATTTTGGACTGTGATAAAAAAAACTTTGAAAGTCACCATTTTATGCTATTTAACATATTGTATTAAGTAGTCAATTATTTACAGATATTTGAGATTTTATGCATAAGCTTTTCATGTTTACTGCTGGGTATGTCTATGTTGAAGTGAAGGGTTGAAACAATTTACATAGAGTTGTGGATAGATTATTTTATTTGGTGTCACTAGTCAAGCACTTCTCAATATGGAATCACCTGGTGTGTGAGAAGAACTCAGGTGTCTGAGCCATATGGCCTTTTTCTAATACATTTCTGCCACTCGTTTAGCTGCAGGCCTTGAATGAGTCACTTAATTTCTTTGAACTGAAGTTCTTTCACCTGTAAAAATGGGATAATAATATTTATCTCACATGGTTGTAAAGTGTTCAATAAATGGACACCATAATTCTAACAGTGCAAGGTTTGTTCAGAAGTGTAAAAACATATAATGGAGATACTAGAGCAATTTTGGGCTAAAATAAATGACCAGAGCAATAGATTTTAAAAATCTGAAATATCTGCAGAATTGAAATCATTTAATCTAGAATTGAGGCAAAGAGGGAATGTAATCTTGCCTATGACCTGAGAATCAACTCTAAGGCCAGGCTTGGTGGCTCATGCCTGTGATCCCAGCACTTTCGGAGGCCGAGGCAGGCAGATCATGAAGTCAGGAGATCAAGACCATCCTGGCCAACATAATGAAACCCCGCCTCTACTAAAGATACAAAAATTAGCTGGGCATGGTGGCACGTGCTTGTAATCCCAGCTACTTGGGAGGCTGAGGTAGGAGAATCGCTTGAACCAGGGACTCAGAGGTTGCAGTGAGCTGAGATCGCGCCACTGCACTCCAGCCTGGCAACAGAGTTAGACTCTCTCTCAAACAAACGAAACAAAACAAAAAACCAAAACAAGCAAACAAAAAAGAAGGATCTAGTTGTTCTTTACAGAAGTCAAGACGACACTCTGACAGAACAATAATCTAGTTCAACTTAATAATAAATATTTTTTTTAAATCTAAAAGTGGCTAAACAATCCAGCAATTCTACTCCTATGTTTACACTAAAATCAATTAAAAATAAAAGCATGCATTTATACAAAAATTTGTACATGAGTGTTGATAAAACATTATTCATCATAACCAAAGGGCAGGGGAGAATCCAAACTGTCCTTCAACTAATGAATGAACCAACAAAATATGGTATATCCATACCATGGAATGTTATTCAGCCGTGTTTTCAGCCATGAAAAGGCCTGAAGTCCTGACACATGTCACAATCCGGATGAACCTTGAAAACATTATGCTAAGTGAAAGAAACTAGTCACAAAAGATCACACATGACATAGTTCCATTACATGAGATATCCAGCAAATATAAATCTACACACAGAAAACAGATTAGTTGTCGCTTAGGGCTGGGGGGAGCAGGAGTGAGTGGGGAGGATGGGGGAACGATACCAAAAGGGAACAGGTTTCTTTTTGAGGTGATGAAAATTGTCTACATTTGACTGTGGTGATGGTTGTACAACTTGGTGAACAGATTACACACCACTGAATCATATCTTTTAAATGGGTGAATTCCGTGGTATAAGAATTGTATCTCAATAAAATTGTTAGCAAATAAATAGTGACCAAAGATTGGAAAAGGCTAGAAAATCCACAAAACCTTAATACTTTGCTAGGCTACTGGCCGTTCCCAATAACATGGTGGCCTTGGAGTTGTAAAACAGGGGTGATGACTGATTGTGGGATGCTACCATTGTGATTACAGCTTAGACTTTTGCTGAATTTTGTCCTACTTTGGTTTTGAAGGTCATTTCACTCTTGATCATACCTGTAAAATTTTCCTATTTTTAGGGATTTATATTATCCTGAACTGGCTGTCTCCATCAGAAAAGAAATAAATAATGCATTAAGTAACACAAAAGTAGATTGGTAATGTATAATATCAAGTGGCTACAAAGGCATATAGCATATGGGAGACCCATTTCTACTCCAGTACAGAAAAAAATATGATAAATGTTTCATTTTTGCTTATTGCTGCCTTTTTCCATTATAGATTTCCATATCTACAATTAATAATCAACAACTAAGTGTTAAATACTCTGGATACAACTAACTTTCCCACACAAATAATCTGTCAGAAACGGAAAAAACATGTGTCCAGTTGGCAATGTATCAGAATTGTTCAATTCTGAAGCAATAACAATTTTGGCAGTAAAACAGTATACGTCGTGATCAAGAATCTGAATTTAGTTTATGTTTATCTAAAGTTAGGAATGTATAAGATGTAAAATGAAATGTTCTACCACAAACTGACAAACTGACACATAGTTTGGTGACACACAACAAAAATGTTTAATTTGAAGATATTCTTATGACATATGGGAAGAAAACGCCCACAAAAATCACAGCTTTCTACAACACATGCATCATGAAAAACTGTCTGTCCTTTGCCACCGATGCAATCTGAAGCCTAATCTATAACAGAGCTTGTAACTAGGCTCCTGAATGTGATGTGCAGATGGAGATTTTGATAATATCACTGGAAACCAAAACCAGAAATGTGATTTGTCTGTTTTTGGATTTGTTATCTTCATCAAGTGGAATCTCATTATTTTCCACTTCTTTGATTATTTTATCTTCTATTAAGACTTACACTCCAGACTCTAAAAAGTCACACAAAACATAATAAAAAAGAATGAAATCCTTTTCATCGTAAAATATTATTGGTTTTAGTAATTTCTGAATCAGAGAGAACTGCGGATTTTGTAGCTAATAGCCACTACTGAAAGCAAATGCAGAGAAAAGCAGCTTACTGTAGCAGTGAGGATTGTGAACCCAGGAGCCCTAATTCTACTTGCTGTTGGCTCACCTTGAGCAACCACTCTGAGCCTCATTCTTCTCATTTATACAGAAAAAGGTCTGGAACAGATGATCTTTCTATATCTAATATTTCACAGATCTCTGGAAGTCTATGATTCTGTGATATTCTGTGGTATTGGATAGTCTAAAAGATAAAGAATGAGAATAGAAAGGAAAGAGAATAGAATGTCCTTTTCTACCACATTTTAATTAACCCCCTCTTATGATCGAGTTTATTTGTGAAAAGCCTTAAGCAATTATAATCTGAAGCCAATAAAAATGGAATAATTGAAGCCATTTCAGGTATTGTTGCAAAGAGCCCTATTATATACGTAATAAACACCTAGATTTAATAAACGAAGCCTTATTCCACATGCCACTGATACTGGACACATCACGTGAGAATGTGTTAGAGAAAACCAGTTTACTCCGGTTCTTCAGGGTCAACTAAGTTAATTATACTTGAGTCTATATTTGAGCCTATAATAGAAATATTTTCCAAATACTGCTTTTGAGGTTTTTTTGGGAGAATTTTCTCTTTCCATTTTACAAGTATTTCTCTACAGTGACAAAACTTAAATTCTGCACAGCACCTGGTATCTGAGGCAATTCATATTGAATCCTTTTGTCACTCACGTTGACTGTCTCTCTGATTGTGACAAATTAATAGTTTACCTTAAAAACTTCCTTTTGATATTAAGACAAATATATTCTGTATTATACAATATGTATATATAAATGCATATATACTAGATATAGTGTATGTATGTGTACATATCACTCACACACATACACAATCAGAATTGAGGGTTTGAACATAAACATGGCTTACAATTTCTAATTTCTCTGGCTATTTCAGTCTTGTTTCCATTTTTCAATAATGGAATAAATGTAGTTCCCTTTCAGTCTAGATTCACATAATATCTGCTAGAATTCTTTAGTTCAACAAACACATGTGAATTCTGTACTAGATTCTAGGAACAAACCTAAAGATGAACTAAATAGCAAAGCTGTCCTCAGATTGGTAAGTACGTGGTGAACTGACTTTCCATTTCTTTAGTTTATGAAGGTAGTTCTGGGTAAGCGGATCTATCTACGGTTTAATTTATGTCGTATCTTACCTTCTCACCACTGCTTACTCCCTTATATAATATCTAGAAATCTGATGAGATTTAAGTTGCTAACTATTTTGGAGGAGGCAAAGCTGTTCCTTATATTCAAAGATGGCATTATTGGAGAGTCATTTTTCCATGTTTTCCCCAGTAGCAGAAATCTACATCTATATCTACATCTACAAAATGACTGCCTAGATTTGGAATCAACTTTTTCTTCTGAAGAAAGTGATAAAACCCTAGAGCTTTAGTTTCAAAATACGTCATTCTAATTCATGTACCAGGCAACATTTAGGGCTTTGCAGACTGGAGCTAGTTCAGGGGAAACAGGTGATGTGGTAAGATATGGAAATCCCAAAGTTCCCTCATTTCTCTAAAACAGAATCGGGCCCTTTTGAGTGCCAGTTGGCAGCACTATTTCATTCTGATTTTCCACATTCTGCCCCTCAATGGTAGCTACAGCAACGGAGTATTAGAGAACTAGAAGGATACCAAATGACCCATTAAAACATGACAATGGGCCAGGCGCGGTGGCTCACGCCCGTAATCCCAGCACTTTGGGAGGCCGAGGCGGGCAGATTACAAGGTCAGGAGATGGAGACCATCCTGGCTAACATGGTGAAATCCTGCCTCTACTAAAAATACAAAAAAACTAGCCGGGCCTGGTGGCGGGCGCCTGTAGTCCCAGCTACTTGGGAGGCTGAGAGAGGAGAATGGCGTGAACTCGGGAGGCGGAGCTTGCAGTGAGCGGAGATCGTGCCACTGCACTCCAGCCTGGGCGACAGAGGGAGACTCCGTCTCAAAAAGCAAACAAACAAACAAAAAAACGTGAAAATGGATACACATTAAGCAACCACAGTAGATGGAATAGCCACTAAATTGACGCTTTTTGCTCTGCCACTCACTAGTTGCATGCCCTTGGATAAGTCCCAAGTTCTTTAATTCTCATTTTTCTCATCATTAACATGAGGGATTTAGATAAACTCTAAAGTGCTTTCCAGAACCAATCTGACATTCGTATAATATATAATTAGCAAAAAGTTTCTACTTATGCCATTTAATTCACACTCTGTTTGTTATTTATGTCATTCCTATTTTACCAATCACTACATTGAGGGCTCCACAAGAAAACTTAGTAATAAATGTGCCATCTAAGTTTCCTTTAAAATTATTCAACTGCTATGGGCACTCATGTGGTCATCTTAATGCATGCTGTATTATTTAAGGGTATTAGGCTTTTCTACAAAAAAAATCCTCTGTTTATTTTTTTATTACTGGGGAAAACCTAAGGGACAGAGAAATTAGGTGAATTTCAATAACAATAACAATGAAATTCTATCATTTATCGAAAATTAACTATATTGTCTATAACTCTAATTATCCTTAAAGTGTGTAGTGATATTCTTGTTTTTCATATGAGAACAATGAGACTTGGAATGCAGGTACCTGTTCTAAGGCTGTGCATTTAATAAGTGGTAGAATTGTGTTTGGAACTTAGAAATGGGTGTTCTCTCAACTACAGCACACTGCCTCTCTTTTTCACTCAAATGAACAAGGATGTAAAAATGTAACTATATCTAGAGTCCAATGTTAAGTCAGCAGGCACAGTTAAATAAGGCACCACACTTTAGGTACTTCCTGTTACTAGATGACTGGCACACTCAGCAAATGACCTATGGTTCTCTGAGCTTAGGTTGTTCTCATTCCTTTTCTCTCAAAAGCAGCTCAAAGCATTACCCTGAAGTCTAAATAAGATGAAAACATTCCCAAAATATCTATGCTCTTCTAGGCTAAAAGGAAGAAATTTAATTTCTCTCCTCGGGAGACCAAACTGCAAGTGCACAAACTAATTAACCATTACCTGCTGAAGAGGGAGACCAGGCAACCCGGCACAATCAGCTCTTCTAGGAAGGCTCCCAGGAGCTTTTCCTTTCTCTTACAAAATAGCAGTATTAGGAGGTAAGAAGATAAAGTTAGAAGAACTGAAAAGCTTAAATCCCTCTGGAAGAAATGAGAATAACCATTACATGCAGATACTAACACAGAAAGAGACAAACCAGCCCTCTTAATCTCTCTCACGTGAGTCTTTGATATTTTAAAACAGAGAAACAACTTTCATTTTCATTTTATCAAAGTATAAAAGCCCATATTTTAATTCACACAAGTATTGACTGTGTTCTCATTCCATTTTGGTGGAATTAATATTGAACATTATATTTCTAAAGTGAATAATTCAACCTCACCCCTTGTCCCCATGAAGAAGTCATCTGTGAAAGACATTGGGCATTGCTAGGGGTTGCCATGGTACTTTGAGTTTGGGATTCAGTGATTCTCCACTTTATTTTAAAAATGTGAAACAGAATGAAGATTAGATTATTTTTATAAGTCCCTTGAACATATACATACACACATGTGGAGGAAAGCACAATATTTCGAAATTTTATCCAACAGTCTGAAGGCTTTTAGTCACCTATGATTTAATGAGACCATCTTTGCTCTAATTGTGTTTAATTCCAAGAATAATTACGATACCAAAATGGATTAATGAGACAGCACATGATGTGGGTGGGCGATGTAGAGCATTGCCTATTTTTGCTCTATTACCCCCAGAGAACTTTATAATCAGTGTGAGCCCCCTTGTATTGACCTTCTTTCCTTGTCATTTCCTTTATGACTCCTCTGCTGGTCCCCAAAACACAGCACCCATCCTAATGTCCCTGCAAAGTGTCACATTCAGCCTGCTGCATCCTCTCCTGTAGGCTCAACTTCCAGCTCCACATCTGCTTTCCTTTCAAATGTTCACCCTAGAAGTCTACCCTTTTAGAAGCAAATACTTGGCTCCTTGATGGACAGATCAAGTGCCAAAGTAATATATACGGATGGGTTTAAGTTGATTGTTAAATAAAGTTCAGAAAAAGCAGTTGCCCACATGTTTGTCCATTGTCCAGGTTTTTTTTCTTTTTTTTCTTTTTTTTCTTGAGACAGAGTCTCACTCTTTCACCCAGGCTGGAGTGCAGTGGCACAATTTTAGCTGATTGCAACCTCTACCTCCTGTGTTAAAGGGATTCTCCTGCCTCAGCATCCCAAGTAGCTGGGATTACAGGCATCTGCCAACGCACTCAGCTAATGTTTGTATTTTTAGTAGAGACAGGGTTTTACCATGTTGGTCAGGCTGGTCTTGAATTTGTGACCTCAGGTGATCTGCCCGCCTTGGCCTCCCAACGTGCTGGGATTACAGGTGTGAGCCACCGTGCCAGGCCCCTATCCAAGTTTTTATACACATTTGTAATTCAAGGCTGTGATGCCATAAGTCATTAAGTGGCCACTTGATTCCAGAAAGTTTAAAAAAACACTGGAAAAAATGTTCTTGACAGGACAAGTGGTTTTCAAACCCCAGTTTAGTCATGCCACACAATGGGGACCATATGCATTATTTTACTGTATGGTGATTTAGTAATCCTCTATGGTGATACAGTATTTTAGTCAGTCAATTGATCTGGAATATTATTTATTTTTAATAATGGTGCCATCCTGATTTTAAAAGAAATTTATAGAAGTATACAATACATTCAGTGAAAGCAAATGACCTGTGGTTTACTGAGCACTATGTGAGAAGGACATGCAGTGCCTTGATTTGTCTAATGCCACCCCAAAGGATGGAGCTAAGTCTGTGACCTTGACATCTACACTACGTGGCCTCCCACAGCAAAACTACCTTCACTCGAGATAACCACTATTAATATATTGTGTCCTATTCTTCCAATCCTCTGTCATGTTGAATACTTGTAATTAAGTGGCTATTTTTTTGTAAGCCAGGTACTTAAAAATAGTTCATTTTCACCTTATACATGCATAGAAAAGGCCAAAGCAAAGTAAGTGCAGAATTTGTAAATATCTAGGCTTCTGTGTTTTTGTTTGTTTGCTTTCAATTCACTTTTGGGTGATTTATCCATTCTCATAGTTTTGGCTTATCTCCTCCTGATAACTTCCCAATTTATATGTCCAATATTTTCCTCCCTCACCTTCACTCTACTTCAGTTTTTCTCTATTACTTTAAAATCATCATTCCTGAAAGCACCCTTGCCAAACTGGCTCCTCCCACTGAGCTCCGTGTTGTGGAAATGCACCGCCCATCACCCAGGCTGGGACCTTGGCTGCCCTTCATGTATCCTCTTGTTCCTCACCCACCTCAGTTCATGCTGTTGGATTTTCATTTCAAATGGCTCTTTGTGTTCAGTTCTTCTTTTCTGCCATATTAATTTACCTCAGTAATTTTGTTTATTATAATTTTGAATTTCATAAGCACACACAACTCATTATTTTTTCTTTAAAAATTTGAAGTATATCTACAAAACTGAAATCATTTGACTGCTATCCAAATTCTAGTTTCCTTGCCCATTCCCTGTAACCACTGTTATGAGTTTTGTGGATATAATTTTAGACTTTTAAACATTCTTTCTAACACACAAACTTTGCACTGAACAAAACAGATGGAATTATTGTGTGCGGTTAGGAAAACATGCATTTAATATATAATAGTATTTTATACATGTATTACTGCAACTTGCTTTTTTCAGTCAATAATATCTTTGGATCCATCTATATTGATACATATGGAAATAGTTCATTTCTTTTAAATGTTGTATAATATATCACATGAATACATTATATTTTACCTAGCCTTTCCTTATTTATATCTATTTCAGTTGTTTGCTATTTTTTCTATTACGATGAATGCTAAAAATAATATTTTTGCACAGCTATCTTTGTATTAAAGTGTTTAGATAATCTAAGAGAGGAAATGCTAGAGTGTATGGTATGAATATTTTCATTTTTCACATTCCCTCCAAAGAGGTTATGCTGGTTATACATTACCTATATCTTGTTGACAGTCTTCCTATACCTTGATTTCCCTCCCTACAACTTCTTAGTTTGACAGGTGACATGACTTCCCATTGCATTTATTACGCATGACACTGACCATCTTTTCTTTTCTTTTCTGTTTCTTTTGCTGTGTAGTCTCTGTTCTGATCCTTTGCAGTACTCTGTATATAAGTTAAGGAAATTAGCCCTTTTCCTGTAATATATCTTGCAAATGTCTTTTTCCAGGATAAGATTAACCATGCCCCTCCCCTCAAGCCTAGTGTTTTAACTTGTCCGGAGCCAGAAACCAGGGTGGAAACAATGGCCAAGATAGAAACCATTAAACTGATGACTGGAGGATTGAAGAACAAAGAGCCTTTTTCTATGACACACACATTCACAGAAAGGGTTCTACCCTCCAAAGCCATGACTCTGCAACATTTCTGGCTTTGGTAACTAGCTCATAGAATTCAGTGAATGGAAATAGATAGAAAGAACATTAAACAATTGAGAGAGCTGTAATTGCAGAAAATCACTCTCTCAAACAAGATGAGTCTGCTATTTCATACTCAGTGAAATTTCTATGTCCATAAACCTGCACCAATAGAAAGTGTGCTGATAAAGACATGCAGCACCTCCCTCCTATGCCTAGGAGCATCTTCCATAATGCCTGCATCATGCAGGGCAAAGGGTGAGAGAGATCCTCTTAGATTAGGGGCAGCAAGGTTGACTGACCATGGAAACTTCATGATTGGCACAGAGAGTCCCCAGTGACTGCATTAGCTTCATAGTTTTAAGACTGTCTATACACTGAAAGCTCCCAAACTGATATCGCTATCTTAGATCTCCACTTTGAATTCCAGACACACGTATTTAAGCACATAGTTGACATCTCCACCTGGTTTTCCAAATCTTTTGCCTCCAAACTTGCACCTCCCATAGACTTCCCCATCTCAGATAATGGTAACATTTCTAGCTCAGGCCAGAATCTTATCACTATCATCAGTGCTTCTCTTTCTCTCAAACCCCACACCTTACCCACTGTCAAATCCTATTGGATCTACCTTCAATATTATATTCAGAATCTGACCACCTAATGCTACCTTATTTTTCCCCTGCTATCACTCTATACCAAGCACAATCATCTCTCCTTTGGGTCACGGAAGTAGCTTCCCTACTGGTGGATATGTCTCTGACCTTTTCCCTCTCTATTTACTCTCAACACAACTGCTATAACAACAACAACAACAACAACAACAAAAACATAGGTCAGGTCAGGTGTGGTGGCTCATGCCTGTAATTCCACCACTTCAGGAGGCCAAAGAGAAAGGATCTCTTCAGCCCAGGATTTTAAGGCCAGCCAGGGCAACATAGTGTGACCTCACCTCTACGAAAAAATAAAATAAAAAATTAGCAGTGTGTTTTGGTGGCACACACCTGTAGTCCCAGCTACTCTGAAGGCTGAGGTGGGAGGACTGCTCGAGCCCACGAGTCTGATGTTACAGTGAGCATGACTGCATCACTGCACTTCACCCTGGAAGACAGAATGAGACTCTGTCTCCAAAAAATAAAATAAAGTAAAACATGGATCAGATCAAATCTCTCCTCTGTCCTACATCCTCTGATGTGTCTGTAAGAGATAAAGGATTTACAGTGGTCTACAAGGCCCACCTCACTATCTGTGTAACCTCATTGCCTACTGTTCTTCTCTACCTCATTTTACTTGAGCCACACGACCTCCTTGCTTGGCATGCTCCCAGATCAGGACTTTTGAATGGGAAGTCTTTACTCAAGTATCATCTTTACAGTGAGACTTTCCCAATAATCCTGTCTCAAATTTTTACCTTCTTAGACACACAAATCCTATCAACTTCCTAATTCTCCACTGTACTTAGCAACATCAGATTTATTTATTTTACTTATTTATCTTTTTTATTGCTTGTATCCTCCCATAAAAATGTAGGCTTCAAGAAGGCAAGGATTTTTGGCTGTTTTGTTCGTGTTATAATTCCAGTGCTTATTGTGGTATCTGTCACATAAGGAGCTCAGTGTGTTTTATGAATGCATAAAAAATGAATGAATAAATGCCTGTCCAGCAGGTTACAGAATGTAGTATAGAGCAGATACCATTCTCTGTTACTTCATACCCTCTTTTTTTTAAAGTGGACATTTTTACTGCAGTTATCCTGAAACATAAGTATTTTCTTTTGGACTTGGTGAGTGGTGCTTTATTTTGGCATCAGCCTTCTTACACATTAACATTTTTATTTTTCATATATTTCTTCAAAAAACTCTCAAGAGTCATTTGGGTCATGTAGATTTCTAAAGTAGCTTAGTGTTAGAAAATGTGTAAAACTGCATTCAAGTTTGGCCACTAAGTCATCTTAAATAGTCTAGGACAGTTGCTTTTAATCTTTATGGTCATGAATTCGTTTGAGACTCTCTTGAAAGCTTTTATATATACTTTCATGTTATTTCTTTTTTTTCCCCTTTGGGTTCTATTTTATTTTTCCTTTAACTCTTAAGTTCTGGAGGACATGTGCAGGATGTGCAGGTCTGTTGCATAGATAAACATGTGCCATGGTGGCTTGCTGCATAGATCAACCCATCATCTAGGTATTAAGCCCAGCATCCACTAAATGTTATTTCAAAACAGGATGTAAGGTGGTTAGCAGCTGTCAACACAATACAAAAGATTTTCAAAGATAATCAAATCAGGCAATGGAGATGAGGAGAAAATGATAAAGTTAAGGATAGGGATACTATATAAAATGTGTACCTGAAAGCCCTCTAGAGTCACTGGAGATGAACCCAAGTTTTGTTGCTGAGCTGTTTATTATTCAAAGCATTATAACTGTCAATACTAATGAAACAAGAATAATACAAAGTCTCTATTTTGTGCTATTACAAAACTGCCAGTGTTTTATTATATCTATAATAAAAATATAAAGTAGGTAACAGTGATTTTTTCCAAAATAATATATAATTTTAATGTAGCCTAATAAAAATCCCTAAAAGTAGTACTAGTGCCAGGATAAAAGACAGATTAATGAAAAAAAATAAAACTTCAGAAAGAGACTCAATTACATCAGAAGTATGTGATAAAACTGGAATATTAAATTGTGGACAAAGTGTAGATTATTTAACAAACGTTATTAGAATAAGTAGAGTTGTTTCAAACAACAAAAATTTTTCAATCTTTACTTTACACCTTGTAAGAATATACACTTTAGCCAGGTTAATATTTGAAAGTAAAAATAATTAGAAGTAATGTTCACATTTATTAATACTTGGGGTAGGGAAGGCTGTTCTAAAACTAATATTGAAGGCAGAAACCATTAAAGAGAAAAACACTAAAAGGTACAACCACTTTTGAAACCCCGTCTCTACTAAAAATACAAAAAATTAGCCGGGCGCGATTGTGGGCGCCTGTAGTCCCAGCTACTCGGGAGGCTGAGGCAGGAGAATGGCATGAACCCGGGAGGCGGAGCTTGCAGTGAGCCGAGATGGCGCCACTGCACTCCAGCCTGGGCGACAGAGCGAGACTCCGTCTCAAAAAAAAAAAAAAATTCAACTTCTACATGTCAAAAACATAAAAAAGAAAAATATAGTAAAGAAACATATCTAACATACTTAGAAAATGGTTATAGGCTGGGTGTGGTAGCTCATGCCTAATAGCCCAGCACTTTGGGAGGCTGCAGTGGGAGGACTGTTTGAGCCCAGGAGTTTGAGATCAACCTGGGCAACATAGGGACACCCCATCTCTACAAAAAAAAAATTAAAAAAAAAAGCTGGACATGGTGGCTCATACCTGTGGTCCCAGCTATTTGGGAAGCTAAGGTGGGAGGATCGCTTGGGCCTAGGAGGTTGAGGCTGCAGTGAACGGTGACTGTGCCACCGCACTCTAGCCTGGGCAACAGAGTGAGAACCCATCTCTAAAAAAGAAGGAGGGAAGAAGGGAAGGAAGGAGGGAGGGAGGGAAGGAGGGAAAGAAAGAAAGAAGGAAGGAAGGAAGGAAGGAAGGAAGGAAGGAAGGAAGGAAGGAAGGAAGGAAAGAAGGAAGGAAGGAAAGAAGGAAGGAAAGAAGGAAAAAGAATGGTTATATAAAAAAGAATTATATATATAACCATTTGCTTTTTGGCTCTACATATATAGACAGAGATCTTATAAATTAATGAGAATATAAACAGCATAATGAAAAAACATACAAGCAAATAGCATAAAGAAATAATTCTTCCCAAAAGAAATTCAAATGCCAATAAACACATGAAAAACACTCAACTATCTCAGTAATCAAATAAAGGCAAAGTAAAATATTGAGATGCTACTGAATCTGATAAATATATAAAAATAATAACCATTGTTCATATGAGTGTGGAAAACTGTCACCCTTATATGCTATTGTGGGGAGTGTAAATTAGTTCAAATTTCAAGAAAGTGATTTAATATTATGTATAAAATGTCTAAAGTTGTATTAGTTTCAGCAAGTCTTTCAGCATTTTATATACATAATAATTTGTCAATTATGCAAATGTGGAATCTATACTAGTACCTTATTTTTCATTTTGCTTTAATTAGCAAAATAGCTGAATGTGTTGATGAAAAGAAGACAATAAATATTTACCACAATATTATCAGTGGTAATCATAGTTTTTTTGAGATCACAGGTGATTTAAACACGTATTTGCGTTTCCATATGTTTCGACTAGAAGTCCTAGTTGCAAATAAAAGGCATAGTCCTGAGCTGGCTATTTTCAGAGGCATGGTGGATTTCCTGAATACATTTAATACGTGGCAGCTAAGAAGAGCAACACCTGTTTAAAGAGGTGCAATGACTTCATCAGGATCAGTAAGCACATTTTCATCAGTGCCTGTCAATTTCTAGTTCTCCAATATTTAACAGTACACTCAACTTCCACCGAATGAGCCTGTGTGATATAACATGGCAGCAATTTCTCTGTCTCCATAAGCTACAGAACCTGAATTCTGTTTCTAAAGGACAGTAAAATAATTAGTTAAGATTGTCTCTCCAGTTATATCCAAAAGGTTGTATAATATTTTTAGAGATAACATAAATATATTGAAGTACCAGACTGAAGAATTTGCAAATAGAATAATTAGTGGTAAGCAGTTTAACACCAGTTGCAAAAATTCAGGCCCAAATTTTGATGATGTAATTCAAATAGTCTTGTGAAGAAAATATAAATTCAGTATTCAAGGAGAATAGACTTTATGCGCCATATTTTGTGAAGTAACGAAAATTTTGCTATGGTTAAAAAGTCAACACTGAAGAAAATGCTTTAGATTCTTGGAGTACCTTGGAAGTGTCCTTTTCCTACCATGCTAAGCTGGCTTCAATAAACAAGAGACAGCATTTGGTAGATGCAAAATTTAGGTCTGGAGTGAGTACACTTGCTGTGACTTCCTCTAACCTATTCTCTGTGCCTTATTACCTAATTTATAAAATAAGTATAATAAGTTTATATGAGTTTTGCAAGGACTAAATAAGTTAATGAGTACATTTAATTTGTAGCAGCTAAGAAGAAGCTGTGTTTACAAAGGTGCTGACAAATAAGTAATGGCTAAATAATCAATAAAATGATAATATGGGTTTGGTACATTTTAAGTAAAAATAAGTTGAATAATACCTCCTGGACATGACAAGGTTCCTAGGCAAGTAGTAAAACATTTTAAAGAAAAATAACATGCATAAAAATATAACTGGTCCAGCACAGTATATAGTTAGGATCAATTAGGCGATAACAAATAATAATTGAGCAGTCAGTTGAAGTTGAGAGACAAGAGTAGTAATTAAGACTTCTTAGGAGGGGTTAAAATAAGCTCCAGAAATAGGAATAGAATTCAATTTGATGGGATGAAGGTAGGAGTGCAAGATGTTTAACCGAAATTTATAGGCGAAGCAAATCAAGTTTTATCATCCAATGTTAGTAAGTATATGATTTCATTTCCTGACTCTTCTTTCTCCTCTCCTATATGAATCCATTTGGGATATAACTTGTTTTTTGTTACTCTCTTGGGTTTTAGTTTCTTTCGAATAGGCACACCCTTTTGCTTTCCTTCTCAAAAAATTATGTATTAAGTTTTCAAACAAATATGAGTAGAAAAATAGTGTAATGAAACACTATGTTCCTTAACTCATCTTAAAACCAATTATCAATATTCTGACATTTTAATTCTACATAACATATTGATGAGCATATAAATTCAAACACTCAGCTCTCTGTTAAAATGAACTTTAAATGTGCAGTTGAGAGGTATCTGTGAAAATACAACTTTTGGCCTGGCGCAGTAGCTCATGCTTGTAATCCTGGCACTTTGGGAGGGCAAGGCAGGCGGATCACAAGGTCAGGAGATGGAGACCTTCTGGCTAACATAGTGAAGCCCTATCTCCACTAAAAATACAAAAAATTAGCCAGGTGTGATGGCAGGCACCTGTAGTCCCAGCTACTCGAGAAGCTGAGGCAGGAGAATTGCTTAAACCTGGGAGGCAGAGGTTGCAGTGAGCCGAGATCGCACCACTGCACTCCAGCCTGGGTGACTGAGCAAGACTCCATGTCAAAAAAAAAAAGAAAAAGAAAAAGACTTTTTTCATTATTGGGCAGAATGCCCCCAAAGAGGCCTCCTGGACTTTGCACATTGCTGCTTCCTGGAGTAAGAAAGGGTTGAAGGATTTTGTTCAAAACAAAGAGTCTCTCATAAATTGAACAACTTTTAAGTAAACTTTTACAAAATCAAACTGTTAAGAAAATATAGGAAAATGCAAATATTGGAAAATGCATAAATCAAAGTACACAGCATCATTAGTGTTTACCAAGTGAATACACCTACCAGCCACTCCAAAAAAATGGCGCTTTACCTAGACACTTCACTTATGCTGTCCTAGGTATTAAGCCCTCCAAAGGGCAAATGCCTATTTTGACCTCTCGTCATAGATCAGTTTTGTTTGTTTTGAGTTCCATAAAAATGGATACAAACATTATTTCGTGCCTGCATGACTTGCATAACACTATGTTTAAGCAAGCATCTATGTTATTTTTATTTCTGTATATTCTTCCACAGTATTTATTCCTAAATTTTCTAGGTATTATTCCAAAATTTATCTACTCTATTATTGATGGATATTGAGTTGTTTCCAATTTTTTAATATAAATAATGTGTTAATGAGTTCTTACATCTGCCTTTTGGAGCACATATATTCATTTATATTGGGTATAAATTTAGAAGTAGAATTATTAGATCATAGAAAATAGATGTTTAGTTTTGGTAGATTTGGCAAAAAAGTTTTCCAAAGTGAATGTTCAAATATATATTCCCACTAGTTCTCAATTTGCTCTAAATCCTTAGATTTGTCATTTTCTTAAATTTTAGCAATTCTAGTGGGTGTGTAGTTACACCTAATTTGGATTTAATTTGTAATTCCCCAATGACAAATGATGTAAGGACTTTGAGCTTCTTCTCGTACGTTTATTGACCATTTCGATAGCCTATTGTAAAGTGCTTGGTTAAACTGACTGCCCAATTATTAAGGGGCTTTTCTAATGTTTTGGTGTAATAGATTTCTGGGACCAACATATAAATTTTGGACATGAATTTTCTGTCCATCCTGAATATAGGTACTGAACTCCCAATTTTGGTTTGCTTAGAACCATGATACTGCCAAGGGCTCTGATTAGCCTTTTAGCTTACTGTGATAATTGTAAAATTCCTTTGGTCTTCCTCCTGTTTCCTGGCATACAGTTCCTAAAATCCTTTGAATTTTAGGAGCGAAAAGAGTATCTTTGGCTGTTAATAAGATGACTGGTGGCTGGAGGCCCGTGGGTAGCTTCAGGATGAGGGCTAGTTACAAGAAAAATCAAGGCAGGAGTAGAGGATTGGGACACTCAGCTCCACACTGCACCCTCCTCTGGGGATGAGAGAGGGGGCTAAAGGTTAAGTTGATCACCAACAGTGAACGATTTAATCAATGGTCCCCATGTAATGAAGCTTCCATAAAATCCCAACAGAACAGGGTTCCTGGAGCTTCTGAATAGCTGAACATGCAGAGATTCCTGGAGGGTGGCGTGACTGGGGAGGGCAAGTAAGCTCTGTGCCCCTTGCCACATGCCTTGCCCTGTGAATCTCTTCCTCTCTATCCTTTAGAGTCAACCGGGTAGAAAAGTGTTTTCCGGAGTTCTGTGAGTCACTGTAGCAAATTATTCAAACCAAGGAGGGGGTTGTAGAACCCCGATTTGGAGCCAGTGAGTCAAAAGTATCACAGGTAAAACAACTTAAGGCTTGTGATTGGCATCGGAAGCGGTGGGCGGTCTTGGGGACTGAGCTCCCAACCTGTGGGGACTGATGCGATCTCCAGATAGATCGTGTCAGAACTGAACTGGTATCTGCTGTGAAACTGACTGCTTGCTTGGTGGGGAGAAGTCCCCACACATCTGATGTCAGAAGTGTATGACTATGCTGAATTGAGAGTACAGAATAGGAAAAATGTAGGGTTTTCTTCTATATCTCAGAGCATAGTTGGAAAAACTGAGTTTTTCCCCCCATAGAAAAAATAGTTACTTGCAAATGCTTCAAGGGGATAAAGGGCTCGCATCTCTGTTTCCTTTTACCTGGAAATCCGGGCCCCTTAACACTGGTTTCATTGTTACTCTTAATTGTAATTTTCATCTCCCTAAGTTTAAGAATTGCTGAAAACTCCAGGACTGCTGTATTCTACTCAGCCGCTCAGCTCCATGCCATTTAAGAAATAGCAAGTATCTTGTGATAGAAAGTGGGAAAAAAAGCCAGGTCCACTTGACTACATTTCTCTTCTCTATGGGATCTTAGTTCCCTGCTCCCCCCGCCTGCCACCCCACCCCCACCCCCAATCTCCAGTCGGGTATCCAATGCCTTCGGACAGCTGGGTATTTGGTATACATGTCTAGGACATAATTTTGCTATTACAGTTGTTTTTAGAGGCATGGTTAGTTTGGCTTAAGTTGTTCTGTTTCAGCAGGAGCTGACTCTAGATGTGGAGCTTACAGCCTGGGTTTTTTCCCAAAATTTAGGCAGAATTTCATTAGTCAGAAAATACTCATGAGGCAGAGAATCCAAAATTTCTGGCAGATTATTAAAAACACTGTAAAATTAAAAAAAAATAAGAATTACTGCCTTGGACATGTAAAGTGATTCATTAAGATGTGACAAATCGAGTATATATGATCAATATCAAATGCAATTTTAGAAGAATGCTGATATCAAGTTTTAAGGCATTCAAATATTCCCAATAATGTTCACACTATCTGGAGAAATGCATATTAGTAAGTTACCTTTTAAAAGACAATCTCCGAGTCATCTAACTCCCAGAGAAGAAGCAGGTGAAAAAAGGGAGTGAGGGAGAAAAAATGAATTTCTTAAATTTCTTTAACATATGAACAAGAACCTCTAATCATGAAAATGACAGATCACAGCATTGTTTCCCAAAACGTAGAGAAGATGCTTCTTTTGCAGCTACATCATGAAGAGGAAATGACACAGGACAATAAAAGAAACGTCTGCCCCTGCCATCCAAGGGATAAGGGGGGACAAAAGGAAAAGAAAGGAAAAATACAGCAATACAGCAATAGGGTGGTAGAATGTCTGACTCATGAGGTTGAATCTTGCTTCTTTGGGCTGCAGCCAGAGATGTGTTACAAAAGTTTAAAGTAACACTGAGAGCAGAGGAGTTACTGTCCCTCTCCCTCATGGGCCTTGAGAAAAGACTGTAGTATGGTGTAGAAGCTTACTAGCAGGGAGCTGTTCAATCTAGTCACTAGGGGTGGGATGGGATGGCTACGCACAGAGCCCAGTGTGTAGCCCATGGCTCTTTCGGTGCCAATATGGCAGGAATGCTGAGCTGTGAGCTCTTGGGCTACCCTGAGGAGCATGGCAGAAGCTTAACATGAATGTGAGACAGAGCTGGCCAGGATCAGTGCTGGGCCTTGATCTAGATGTGAGAGGTTAAACCATGGATTACACCAGCCTCTAGATCCAGCAGCACATCGCTATAGAATGCCCTGGGATGGGTTTGGATGAATCCTTCGTAGACTCCTGCCAGCACAGACTCAGGGATCAGCAGAGGGCTTAGAGGACCCCTCCTTGCCAATGTACTAGATCACCTAAGCCCTGACCCACTGCCAAGCACCATCTTACGAAGAATTAAAATGAAAAATGAGAAAACCAAATAATCTTTTTACAGAAACAGTTACATCTAGAGAGACTAAATTATTGGCTTCAGGCTATGTTTGGATGACCTTTAGTATGTCTTTACTTTCTACTACTTAAATGTGTGGAAGCTAGTGAAAAAGGTAAGAGCAGTTTTAGAGAATAGACACTATATTTTCTTGGCATATCTGAGTATAGTGTGAGTAAACTTATGATGCCACCGCAGTGCTAACCACAAGGCAAGTCTCATAATGCTTATTACTATTGTTAAAACAACTGCATGCCAAGTCTGGAAACCCATGGCAGACAACAACACTCCATTTTCAAAACCATTTGAATTTTTTTTTTTTGCTTCAGGGTGAGTTTGGAGAGAATAAAATTCCCATGTTGACTAAAAGAAGAGGAACCTAGCCAGATTCCAAGATAATTAAACTGGTCAACCGGCTCCAAGACATCAACAGCTGGTGTTTTAATCACTAATGAGATAGTCAGTTTCTATAATCTGGGAGATGGACCAAAAAACATGGGCTTGGTTTTCCTTTCATTTTAAATCAGTTCACTGGAGAGCAGCTATCCTTCTATCTTAGTGCTGTCACTCTGCAAGCTGCTGATAACCTGTAGCAGAGAAAGAACATTGCAGTATCACCAGTACACATACGCACAGAAGACAGGGCACATTCAGTCAGACCATTCTTAACAAAATAAATAGAAAGCAGACCTAAAAATTTATTTCTGGGCACTCTAATTTTAAGGACCCATGTGACTCCCAACAGACAAATACATAAATAAAAAAGATAGCTGCTTTCTGGAAATATTTGGAGTGTGATTCCTCAAAAAAATTTGCAAACCCCTTTATGGTTTTTTAACAGCCTCTGCATTACTGAAATTAATGTTCTGATTTAATGGACATTGTGTTGGTCTTGCAATACAGTTCTCTGTCATTACTTTGTTATTCATGATTTTCACTTGATATAACTGTATGAATGGCACAGGAGGCTTGTCAGAGTTGGAATCAGAAAACACTTGTTCACAAGAACTAGGAGATCTAGTGATGTCCAGATATATCTGTTTAAGAAATGTTTTAAAGCAACAGGCATCCCAGCAGAAATGCTTAGTCTGTTTCAGTTGTATTAAAGGCAAGTTCATTTTACAGTGGATTAAAAATTTCAGAGGAAGTATAAGGAAATGATTATAGGTTGTTGACTAAATTAATAATGGAACCGTCAGGTGGAGAAGTATGATTCTAATGATTATTAGCAATTTACTGTAGCGTTTCTAAAGGCATATTACACTTTAACACTTTGTATGTACCTCTACCACAGCACACAGTTCATATATTATATTGAAATTGCCTATTTACAAAGTGTTTTCCATAGGTAAATGTGTACATGCTTTGGACACAGGCAGTCTTTCAAATCTTTTTATGATGCTGGCATGCAATCAATACTGTTGAATTGATAATGGATGATCCTTTACTCTGTAGGAACAGAAAACCTTTAATATCAATCAAATTGGAATGCCATCAAATAATTTTAAGAACTTATTGGGAAGAAATGTTTTGCAATACATAGAATATTTTTTATATTGAGCCTAGAATGGGGTGAGTGGAGGAGGAGAATACAGTTTATAACAAGAGACTGAAGAGGCCATTCTGAGTTCCTCCCAAATTTAAACAAATCAAATATATAATAGTAGAAACTGTAGTGAACACACATCAGTGTCTCTCCACACCTGTCTCTTTAGGCCCTTGAAGCCTCCTCCCTCAGATCACTGACCACTGCAAGGGTACAGGCTCCTAGAAAGATCTCTTACTCTATCTTTACCTGAGACCAGTAGTGTTTCCTCCAAATAGACTACAGACATTTGATGAACAAAATCCAGTCTCTCCCCACCTTCATCCTGGAAGTTGGTAAATAATTATTTTTTATCAGTTGAAATGACATTAACAGAACTGAAAAGCAGTGAAATTTCCAAAGGCTTATTGATATTTTAACACAGAGTCAGGCCCAACAGAGAGTGGTCTGCATTTCTTCAGGGAGGCTGGGTAGGGAGGACACAGGGGCTTTGGTCTCATTGTGAAGTTAGAAACAGTTTCTCACTGGGGCTAAAATGACTTTCTCCTTAAAGTCCCAAGGCGGGGGGATGTATTCTGTTTGTTTGGTTTGGGTTTTTACTTTTTTAAAGCAGGATTAGTGTTTGGCCTTTTTTCCAAGAAAAAGACAGAACTGAGCAGTTAAGTGCCAAGTTGGACAAGAGAAGTCGGAGGGGTTGGAGGGGAGAGACTGTGTTGGATCAAGGGGCTACTATTGTTTTAGCAATCGGGGTTTATTTTAGAGTAACTAAAGCAAAATATATTTCTATAAGTATTTTTGTTTCAATTTTGTCGTCTTAAAAGAGAATAAATTTTAGTGCCCTATTTAATTTCAGTAAGAGCCCAAGCATATTTTAAAAGGTATCCTTTCATGAACCTATTTGTGGCTTATCACAGGACTTATCTTGCTGCAGAAGATGCAATACAGTACTGAGAACATTGAGATATCATTATTTTATCCAACACCGTGTTTCCCAATATTGTGAAGATGATGCAAGAATGATTGGCATCTGGGAAGCATTAACCTAACGTGTCAATTTCAACAGCTTAAGTTCAGTTAAAAAAATTGAACTCTACCATCTATCAGTCACTTACTATCAATCACTTATGTAAAGGCTAGGAACTTAAAACATTTTTGAAAACCTAGTCTCTACATCTAGGAATTGATTTTTAACAACTGACTGTGTAAAGGAGAGGACTTTAAAGACAGACAGATTAATGAAATCTAATCCCTGCCTCCTTCTCTAAAGATGGGAAGGAGAGACAAAAAAAGAGCAACAATTTTGCAAAAATGAGGCAAACACTGTAAGATGAACCAAAGGTACTGACTGCAGTATCAAGTGGGAATGGCTTCCAATTCAGTTAAATTCCTTGTCTCCTCAACAGTGCATCAGATGGCTCTTTAAAGTAGCCTATGTACAATGTTTCCTACTTTTGAGGACTTTAACCTAGCAGTTATCAGGCCTCATCGAGTGTCAGCGACCTTGAAAACATACCTATGTCCAGAATGCTCAGGCTACAAATCTAGAGATTTTTAGGTATTTAAGTGTTCTTGGGTGGAGACCGGGCATCAGAATTTAAATGAAAAAAAAATAATAATAATAAAACAACAACAAACCAAAACCAAACTATTCTCCAACTGATTCTAATGTGCAATTAGAATCAAGAACCACTTCCTTCTCCAGGTATTTCTGGTTATTATAAAAAATTTAAATAGAAAATAGTAATAGTTGAGGGCAAGAGTTTCTTTCTATAAAATTTTATTTAAAGAGAGGAAAGGATTGAAAAGATGGTACTGAAATCAAAATTGGGGTCATAAGGTTGAACAAATTCAGCATAGCACATGTAACATTAACAGAGAAAGGCAAAGTCAAGCTGCAAACTAAATTCAGTCTCTGAAGACTTATTAGTAGGCAAAGAAAGTCAATGAGCAATGTAAAAAATGATTTAAGCCCTGCCACTGCCATTTTATCTGGGGGCAAGCTCTGTCAAAGACTATTTAGTGCTTCGCCCTATTACCACAAACTTATCACCATCTGTTCCTTTTGTATCTTCCTCTTTTTCTGCTGAAAGGAAATGCTTCCCACTATATTATTAGGCTTCCTATTATACACGCTGCATTCTGTGGTTTGAATATCAGAATTTTGCAAGGAAAAAGCAGAATATTTGCCCTCCAAATGTCCCCATAACTCTTGGTACCTGTTAACTTTCAGAGCACCACTGACTTCCAGCTTCTGGGATTTCCCTGAAACATGTTTCAATGAGAAAAAATATTATGTTAAAGCTCAAGGGCTTAACTACATTCCCACCCAGGCTATTGTTGTTTCTTCACCTGTATCAGGACATCTGTTATGATTTTAAGAGAATCCTTATTAGAACATCTGATTTCGGTTGCTCTGGTCTCTGGTGAAAATAAATGTATTACAGAAGCTGAAGATACTTGGGCTACATTTTCAAAGGTGAGTTCTCCTACCCTCCAACACCCCCCGGAAAACCTCAAAGAAAATTCATTTTGAATATATTGATGTAATCAGGGAAAATCCTGGCCTAGCACTTATTTAGTCATGATTCCAGCAGCAGTTTGAAATGCAGTTTCTCATTAGGGTAGTAACACTAATGAACACAGTGTGGGTCTGGGGTAATCTATGCCTTAGCACAACCTACTGCCATGGCATTTCAGCTTGTCCTTCGATAGTCCTAGAACTTTTCACTAAGACGTTTTCACATCTGTAATCGGGAAATGTTTCTTCTTACTCTGTTGACATGATTTGGGTACGTCCCTCTTGCTAGGGAGCTAGGTGACATCTGAATGGCCCTTTCCAGAACTCAATACTGTGCTTTACAACCATACAAGAGTAATTGCTCACATGCCAATATAATGCAGAGCACTCATAAAAAGAAAAAGTAATAAAATCCATTCACTAACATTCCTGTTGTTCAAGGTTTATGGTAGATTATAATAAATCTCTGAAAAGAATTGTGTAGGGTAAGAAAAATTTTGATTGCTTTATTTATGCAAGATTTTAACATACTCAATTTCAAGGACAACTTGACAAGTTAGGTATCTAATAGGACTACAGGGGCAGAGACGCATCTTTCTTAGCTTCTCTTAACACTTTTTTTTTTCAGTAAATTACTGTGGGGTAGCTAAGTTACTTTTAGTAATTTAGAATATTCTTGAATGAAGTAATGTTTCTATGCTGTTTGGTATTTCTTCCATAACACTGCATGACCTATAGGAAATTTATTTCAATGTCTGCAATCCCTGAAGCCATTTTCCACACCAAAAATATGCCACTATGTTACATACAAATCAGAAATATGATCGACCTTAAAGAAGTACAGTGAGTCAGGAAAAAAATATATTCATTATGAAAGAAACAGATTCATTATGAATCCATGCAGCATGGGTTAAGTGATCAACTGATGGATCTGGATTGATTCATTGAAAGCAATGCCTTATTGGTCTATCATTCTTACACATATATCAGTCTGCTACTTTATCCAAATGCTCATCATAAAAATAAAAATAAAGGTGTTTATTTTTAATTGATCTATATATCATTATTAATCTAGTCCCATCTTTCCACTTTATAAATGAGTACCTTGAGGGGCATAAAGAAGGCACTTTTTCAATGTAATTGTTAGCATCAGTATTAGAATTCCAGTCATTTGGTTTCAATTTAATTGCCTTCCTGTCTTACAAGTCCTATGTACTAAGGTATTTCTTAATATCGCAGTGTGATGCGTACGGTGCAGAAAGTGGTAGAAGTATCATATATCACATAAAGACAGAGAAGGGGATTTCATAACTGCTCCTTGAGGTTAAGACTTCATATTCAGTTATACCAAAAAGCCATCAGTTTCACAACCCGCTAATATGACCAAAACGTTGCCTGTTCAAGAAGAAAGTGCTTAGTGTACGGGGAGAGGAGAAAAAAAGAGAGAGAGGACAATGACGTGATGAAAGGCCTAGAGTACATTAAGCCTAGCGCTCCTGGGGATCTGGAATAAGGCCAGATGGGAGAAATCAGGAATAGGATTTCTCTTTTGCTCTCTCCATTACTTTCTCCTTAAAAGATGTGATATTTGGATTTGAAGGGTATGTGCCATCACACAAGGGTGGCAAGAAGACAAGGCAGGGTGAATGTGGTAAGAGTCACATTAATTTCCCTCATCCTCTCTCCCTAATAGTGAACAAGCAGACTTGGAACAAATAGGATTTATGCAAAAGGAGATCACACACCTCTAGAAAGAGAGAAGAGAAATAAACCCAGGACAAATGGTCAATTGCTAATAAACACTGCTCCTCCAATAATTTATTTAGTCCACATATTTAGTGACTGTCTTACGTATGTGACTGTGATTGGATCTGAAACCCTTTGCTAAGGACTTTGCCCTGATTTGTATCAAATGTTACTCAGTGAGCTGAAAAAAAAAGAGTTACTTTTACTCCTGCAGGAAACCACTAAACTTGTCCTCACTAAAAACTTCTCCTTAGCCTATGCCTTTTCAGGGTACAATTGAGATCAGCAATTATCTAGTTAAAGCAATCAAAGCAGTCTAATTAAAGTTTCAAAGTACACTGTTCTAATTGGAGAGACATATTTCTCTATATACAATATTTCTGTGATCAGAAAGTATTTATGAGGTAAGTTTTGACATTTTGATTTTTAAGGTAATAGAAAAGCACATTTCTTAAAAGGATCTACAATGAAACATTTTGAAAAGGGAAGTATTTTACAGAAATGTAAATAAAGTCCTTAATTCAGTGTTTAAATAAAGAGGCCTATGGATAACTTGCAAAAATCCGCTGGAAAAAAATCAGAGTCCTGGGCTCCATCAAAACTTATAAAATTTGAAGTTTGAGAACCATAGTCCTAACTTAATTCATTGTACACTGAGTGTACGGTTTTTTATTTATGGAGCTTATTAAAAGTATAAGATTATTAAGAGATAATTATATATTGTTGAAGAGGCAAAACTGTGAAACAAAGAGATATGCCTAAATGGCTCTATTTCATGTGTACCCTGGAATTGAAAACCTGAACTCCCTGTTTTGAGAACATTTGGGGAAGCCATAAAAATCAGGTTATAATAATGATAATAATGGTTTATTCCATTGGTTCACCCTCTTTTGTTCTTTGTATGTGGAACATACAGAGAGAGAGTGAAATAACTGAGTAAGCCTACAGATTGCCTACGTAAAACTTCAATTAAAAGGTCCTTTGGAGACAGGCGTTGTTAGTTTTATAAAAATGTATTTCAAAAAGCCATTTCACAATATCTGCCATGATATCCTCTGACACAAGATAGAGATGTGTGAGCTGAATGATAATCTGGTTAAGCAGATGCAAAGCTAGTTGATCCACTGTATGAAGAGTGTGAGATTACTGGATCAGTTTCACCCTGGCAAGGAGCCTCTGCTGGTGTGCCAAAGAGCTCTGTACTCAACCATGTCTTGATGAACATTATTATGAATGACTTGTATGAAGACATAGAAGGAAATTCTGTCATATTTGCAGACCTCACAGAGCTAAAAACTGTAAAACAGCATTAGAGTTCTATAGCAAATTGGCAGGCTGGAATGATGGGCTGAAATCAGCAGGAATGTATCTGTGGCTAGAAAACGTCCACATCCAGGCTTGAGCCCAGACTGTAAAGTCAGTATTTGACAACTGAATCCCTCATATAAAAGAGTAACAGCAATAGCAATGTTTTATTTTAGCCATTACTGTGTTCAGCTATACTTCTTCATGTTCACATGTATTACTTATTTCATCCTTATAATAGGGCTGTAAGATAGTTCCTATCATTCCCATTTTACAGATGAGAAAACCAAGGTAAAGAGAAGGAAGCTACTTTCTGTAAGTTGTAAAGCCAGTAAATAGAGAAGAGGTGTGAATAAAGTACAGACCATCTAATTCTAGAGACATTATGCTGTAAAGTCTGTATTTAGGTTTCAAAAAACAAGTACATAAGCACAGGATGTTATGGGAGACATGGTTTAACAGCCCTTAATTGAAGGTTTCTTTGACAGTTCAGTATGAGACATCAGTATTGCCAGAATGGTTAATGCTATCTCAAGCAGCATTTGTGGAAGAAGTGTATCTAGAATTAAAGAGAGAATATTTCTGTTCTTCTATATGGTGTCATCCTGCTTCAAATTAATTCATATTCTAATTTTATGCCCTATACACTCCCTAAATTTATATGGACACCGATAAAGATTCTTAATTCATTAATGAAGAAACAGTAACATAAAATCAAACATGGTATAATTTGAGCTCAATACAGAAAATTATGGCCGGGCGCGGTGGCTCAAGCCTGTAATCCCAGCACTTTGGGAGGCCAAGACGGGCGGATCATGAGGTCAGGAGATCGAGACCATCCTGGCTAACACGGTGAAACCCTGTCTCTACTAAAAAATACAAAAAACTAGCCGGGCGAAGTGGCGGGCGCCTGTAGTCCCAGCTACTTGGGAGGCTGAGGCAGGAGAATGGCGTGTACCCGGGAGGCGGAGCTTGCAGTGAGCTGAGATCCGGCCACTGCCCTCCAGCCTGGGCGACAGAGCATGACTCCGTCTCAAAAAAAAAAAAAAAAAAATACAGAAAATTATGAGAAAATTTGAGAAATTCATAAATCCAGTTGATGAAGGCAACAATCTAGATAAAGTGAAATTGTAGCCTGTGACTTAGTCCCTTCATTTTGTTTTCAAACATGTTAATGTACAATTACCACATTGTCAATTGAATCAACTGGGTGATCCTCATGTTTTCCAAAAAATCATGAGGGTTTCCCAAACCCTCATGTTCCCCTTCTTTCAACATTCACTTAATTTGATCAAATGGTCCCTGCTTTGTCTTATTTTTAGTTGACTACTACTGGCATTTTATGCTAAGAAAAAAGGAATTGGATGTAGATTTAGTTGGCTTCAATTTACTCTGGATATACAAAACTAACAATTTTATCAGATTTTCGTTTTGGATTTTAAATTTAGGATTAGACTGCTGAACTCTGCTACTTTTTGAAGGTATTACTTGAATGCAAATGCCCTTGTAGACTGTTTTTTAAATATAGTATTATAGTACTAAGTGCAAAGCTTGTATTTTATGGTACTGAATTTGAAATTTATATTCTTTCTTACATTCTGAGGATTGATGGATGGTAGAGTTCTGTAAAAATAATTTTGAAAGTAAGTTCAAAATGATTCTGGAAGCAAACTGAAGTTTAAATTTTAATCTTCTCAATTAGGAAGCTGTACTGGATCCCATATTGTTACTCTGATATATCGCTATTTTCATAAATTCATATGGCAAATTTTGTGCACAATAAAAAAGAAAACTTGTACATAGAATTTGGACTGTGTGTAGGATACACGCGAGTTTCATCTCTTGAATTGCACCTTGTCAGATTATTTATTCTTTATCCTTCTGACTGCCCCCCATGAGCCAATTGTCATGCTAAGTACACTTTTTTTCTGGAATACTGGAATAGGTTATTTTTGTAGCCTATTCCTTATGTAATGAACTTCAAAATCTATACATTAAGTGAAAAATTAAGTACAATAGTTCTATTTTTAAACAGGAAGAAAATGCTAATTACAATTCTCCAGATAAACATACATAATTACAGCAATTACAATTCAACAATAACTCACTGGTACTTACTATTATAAACTCATAAACTATTATTCAGTATCCTATAAAATCCAAAATCTAATTGAAAGTGCTAGTTTAGCACAATTCCCACAAGCCATCATTCTTTAATATTCTGGAATGAATGAGGTTTTCGTCATGCTATTAATTGATACTGACAAGCAATAACCACTGGAATGAAACTGCAATTATGAATGGCAATTAATCACATTTGCTGTCATCTCTGGTGTCAAACAGAATTCAATAATCTTCTAAATAGTTTTTAAAAGTTTATACCTTTTATTTTTCAACTCACTTAGTAGAAACCAAAAGCAATTTGCTGGGATAATCAAGTAACACCCAAAGACTATTTCTGTAAAATATAAATATTGTATTTTCTTAGTTAAAAGAGATTTTATCTTTCCTCTGAAATTATTTTCAGAAGAAATCTATCACTTTAAAGCCTTGGTAACACTCTTCATCTCACCTCATACCTATCTTATCTCAGCACATCTTTTTGACAGATCACCTTCGCACACAGCAGGAATTGCACATTCAGAAGAAACTCTTGTGAGCAGGAACTTGAGTAAGCGTCATTAAGGACTTGGGATAATTTGAGAGGGAACTTTAGAAGCTTCAATTCAATGATGTCTCTTTGAATTGGGGCAAGGAGGCAGCAGGACTTAATTTACTTTCTCTCATTATTTCTAATTTAGTAGGACAACTAACAAGAATTTTTTCCTGCTAACCTAAGGCATCCATACATCAGCATCTCTCACCAACATACTAGTCCCTTCAAAAGTCATTGGAGGGCTCCTTTTGGCACCCAGGTAGTCACCTTAGGAGTAAAAATATGGATATACTTGTTGTAAAGTGAGCTAGGTCACCTACCAAATGATCACTTCAAGGACAGTACTAATAACAAAAGATCCAATTCCAGACAAATGAAACACTGTGCAAAATGGAGGTAGTGACCTCAATCGGCAGATGTGTACCAGATATGCAAGCAGACACACAGCTTTCCTTAAATATTCATGACTTCCAATCTTTGTTTGGTTGGTGAGACATGGCTAAAATGAGAAAGTCTTGTTTCATTTTCTATGCTTACAGTTTGTGGCAAATTTAATGTACTGGAATAGTTAATCCTCAACAAACTAAGAAAGGAAGCAAAGCATCTGTTCACTCTATATCCCAAATCTGAAAAATGTTTTCTGGAAGTTTTCCCATGAAGCTGAAAATGTCAATAACTTTAAAAAGTGGAGGTTTGTAGTCTATAATTTACAACGTGAACAGATATAACTAAGTTACTCATTTAGAAATATTCCTGAACAGATAGCATTTACATATTTTCCGTGGAAAGTTATTAAAGTGAAGGAATTTACTGGCAAGCAGACATCTGGAGAAGGAAAGAATACTCCATGAATAGCCTATATGTATCAATAATGTAAAATGACTTTCATTTTAATTATTGTTTTTTCTTTTACTTCTGTTTCTACTAACTGCATTTATGCTTATTATTGACTTCTAATAACATAATATGATGCTGGCCAAGACTTAGACTCCATGCTGATTTAACACTGCATCAACATAAAAGACATTTTCTTTCTCGATGGTTCTGGTTCTGATACAAGTAGATTATGGCATCTTTGTGTTTGATTGTAAAAGCTGTATAATTTATACTCTAATTCTGGATTCTTTTCTTTCTATCATTCCTTTTCACTGATTGTTTCCATAGTTATAATTTCATAAAATTTCAAGTGTCTAAATTATTCACTTCAGCAAGTCAATTATTGTCAGCTCTCTGGAGCTGCATGTTTGGGCTAACTCATGCCGGCATGTCTACTGCAAACAAAACCTGCTTAACTTTGGAAGTGCTACAGAAAGTGGTACTATAATTCTTACGACTTACTAGAACTGCCAGTTACTTTTGACCTTTGGAAAGTCCAGGTTAAAATTCTTGTACCATAGCTTGGAACTCTGATTTATAAGTTGAACCTTAAACTGGGTGACTGATCAGAACCCGTGTGTTTCTGGAGGGAACTCTGCAGCACGCCTCTGTGTGAGGTGCTACGGGTAAATCCAAGCGAGGTTTCTCTTTTTTCCAAGTAAATGCTGACCCTGCCTCTGTCTACATGCTGCCCTTTGATCAGAAACATGGAATACTCAAGGAGTATAACCCTAAATTTGCTCTCTCCGGGCCTATCAAACATCTGGCTGCCACAGTAACAGTAAATAAAGAGAGTTAAGGAAAATGCTTTTTCTAGGTGAACTAGGAGTTCTAGCCTGTGCCTAGTTAAACCATTGGAGAGGTGCACGTTTGAGCTATATGGGATTCCTCCACTGCAGAATCACCTATACAGAATTATGCTTTAATGTGAATGCAGAGACATTCATTGAGGGCAGACTCCCAAAATGATTATTTAAAGAAATTTTCTGTGCTTTCTGTTGAAACTCCCATCTTCAGTGTTGTTTAATGTCCCTTGCAAAAGCCCTCTTTCACTCCATGGTGAATTTCTTTTAGAATGTGATACCTGGAAGAAATGTGTTTCTTGAAGACAGAATCTTCCTTTCAGCAGAATGAGAATTATGTAACTTAACAGTTTCCAAAATAGTTTTAAAAGAAAATTATTGTGGAGGATGTTATTATGTATGAGAATTGAAAAAGTCTATACTTGTGAAACTAAATTTGTTTGACAATTGAACCAAGATTAAAAAATTGAACAGATTTCTTTTTAACTGTATGATGTCCTCAAGACTTAGATTTGCTAATGTGTACTGAGAGGCTCCAAAAAGAAGATTTTTAGCAGCCACATTTCCCAAGCTCACTGTATGATATAACCCTTTGTTTTCAGAAAACTGTTTAAATTGGGGGGTGGTTAAACAACAGCAACAAACGGATGCTGATTAAAATCTTTCTAAAGAACTAAAGAAGAAACTGAAGGATACTAATTTGAACACATGTAAGTTTTCTGTATTTATTTTTTGACTTAACTGGTAAGAATCGCAAAGCTAAACAAAATGCTGAGTATTCAAAATAATGATTAATAGTTAATATATCACCTACTACATTGAAACTGTAACACTTTTTTATTACCCACTGCAATATCTTAGAAGGAAATAATGCATAGACATATGAAATCATAAAAACATTTATAGCATTCTTGAAAATATTACAATTTTATGAACATCTGTACACTCACGAACTTGGTGACCTAGGTGAAATGGACCCATTCCTTGAAAGACACAATCTGCCAAAATCACACAAGAAAAAATAGACATATATCTATTATAGAAATTGAATCAATAACTAATAACCTTCCAAAACAGGAAGCACCAGGCCCAGATGAGTTCACTGATGAATTCGACCAAACATTTAAGGAAGAAATTACACCAATTCTCTATAATCTCTTTCAGAAGACAGAAGCAGAGAAAGCAGTTCTTAACCCATTCCATGAGGCCAGCATTCCACTAACACAAAAACTGAGAACGACATTGTAAGAAGAGGTACAAACCAATATCTCTCATAAAAATAGAAGCAAAAATTATCAACAAAATATTAGCAAACCAAAACCAACAGTGTATGTAAAGAATACATTATGTTCAAGTGGGATTTATCCCCGGTATGCAAGCCTGGTTCAAAATTCAAAAATCTATTAACACGATCCATTACATACACAGGCTAAAAGAGAAAAATCACACAATCATATTAATAGACATGATAGACATCAATATAATCATTTGACATAATTCAACACCCATTCACGATAAAAACTCTCAGTAAACTAGGAATAGAGAACTTCCTCAATTTAAAAAGAATATCTCCATAAACCCTACAGCTACCATTATACTTAGTGATCAGAAACTTGAAGCTTTCCTACTAAGATCGGAAACAAGGCAAGGATGTTCCCTCTCATCACTCCTTTTCAAGACTGTGCAGGAAGTTCTAGCTGATACGATAGGACAAGAAAGGGAAAGAAAAAGTATACAGATTGGGGAGGAAGAAGTAAAATGTTCATTGTTTGCAAATGACATGATTGTCTAGAAAACTCAAAAGAATCAACAAAAAACTTCCAGAATTGATAAGCAATTGTATAAAAATCAATTGCTTTCCCATATACTAGCAAGGCACAAGTGGAATTTAGAATTAAAACACAGTATCAGTTAAATTAGCACCACCAAAAATGAAATATTTGGGTAAAAATAAAAAAAAATTTGTATAAGATCCATATGAGGAAATCTAAAAATCTCTAATAAAAAATATCTAAAGAGAATGAAATAAATGGAGAGATATTTCATGTAAATAACCAGGAAGATAGGAAGATATTGATGTATTTATTCAATACAGACTCAATCAAAACCCTAGCAACTTATTTTGTGGCTATGGACAAACTGATTTTACTATTTATATGGACAGGCAAAAAATCCAGAATAACCAATATAATATTGAAGAAGAACAAAGTTGGAGAACTGACATTATCTGACTTTAAGACTTACTATAAAGCTACAGTAATCAAGATAATGTAGTATTAGTAAAAGCACAGACAAATAGATCAGTGGAACAGAATAAAGAGCCCAGAAAAAGCCCACATAAATATGGTCAATGGATCTTTGACAAAGGAACGATGAAAATACAAATGGAACAATGATGGTCTTTTCTTTTTCTTTTTTTTTTTTAATTTATTTATTATTATTATACTTTAAGTTGTAGCGTACATGTGCATAACGTGCAGGTTTGTTACATATGTGTCTTTTCAACAAATGGTGCTAGAACAACTGCACATCCACATGCAAAACAATGAATCTAAACATATACCTTATGGCACCTTTCCCAAAAATTAAGATGGATTATAGATCTAAAACATAAAACCATAAAACTCCTAGAAAATAACATAGGAGAAAGAAAATCTTGATGATCTTGGGTATGACAATGACTCTTTAGATAAAACATCAAAGACATGATTCATGAAAGAAATACTGCTAAGCTGGACTTCATGAAAATTTAAAACTTCCGTGAAATACAATGTCAAGAGAAGAAGAAGAAAGTCACAGACTGTGAGAAAATATTTGCAAAAGATGCATCTGATAAAGTATTATTATCTAAAATATATTAAAAAACTCAACAATAAGAAAACAATCAGCCCAATTTAAAAATGTGTCAAAGTCCTTAGCAGGTAATTCACTAAAGAAGATATTCAAGAGCAATTAAGCATATGAAAAGATGCTCCACACCATCTGTCATCAGGGAAGGCATATTAAATCAGTGAGAGACTACTACCTATCTATTAGAATGGCCAAAATCTAGAACACTGACAACATCAAATGCAGATGAGGATGCAGAGGAATAAGAACTCTCATTCATTGCTAGTGGGAGTGCAGAATGGTATAGGCACTTTGGAAGACCGTCTGGCAGGTTCTTGCCAAACTAAACATACACTTACCATACAAACAATGGAGCCCCTTGGTATTTACTAGCAATTATGTTCACTGGTAATTACTCAAAAAAGTTGAAAACTAATATCCACACAAAAACCTCATAGCAGTTTTACTCATAATTGCCCAAACTTGGAAGCAACCAAGATGTCCTTCAGTAGGTGAATGAATAAACTGTGGTACAACCAGATAATGGAATATTATCCAGTACTACAAAGAAATGAACTATCGAGCCATGAAAAGACACAGAGGAAACTTAAATGCATATTATTAAGTAAAATCAGTTGATCTGAAAAATGCTACATACTGTATGATTCCAATTATATGACATTCTGGAAAAGGCAAAACCATGGAGACAGTAAAAAGATCAATGCTTTGGGCTGCAGGGGAGTGAGGATGAATAGGTGAGGCACGAAGGATATTTAGGGCAGTGAAACTATTCTGCATGATACTATAATGGTGAATATACGTCATTTTACATCTTTCTAAACCCATAGAATGTACAACACCAAGAGTGAACCCTAATGTAAACTATGGACTTCGGGTGATAATGTTGTTTCAGTGTAGATTCATCAATTGTAACAATTGTGCCATTCTGGTGGGGGATGTTGATAATGGGGAAGGCTGGCATGTATGGGGGATGGAAGTATATGGCAAATCTTGGTACCTTCCTCTCAATTTTGGTGTGCTCTAAAGAAGTAAAGTTGTAAATTAAAACAAAAACAAAAAACACCACAATAAAACAACCAAAACAGGCATAGTGACAGTATATCTTTTTTCAGAAGCCAATTTAAATATCACTGTCACTATCGTTTCACTTTATTTAAAATACAAAACTTTGAGAATGATCCCTTTTTTCCAATGGCACAGAGAGCTTAATACATCCTTGAGATGGCCTTGGATTATCAAAACTAAATAAAAATTCCATGCATAATGAAAGACAACTCCTATATTTAAATCAAAGGATTATATTCATTTGAACACGATTTGAAATATAATCAGGTATTATCATCTACATTCTTGCAGATTAATTCTATTTCTTTTTTTTTAGTTTTAAAACACAGTTTTCTAATAACCAGTCACTGCTTTAATACCAATTTTATAGAGCCACACTCTCCTCAGCTTCAAGAAAAACAGAGAGAGAAGATTCATATACGATGCAGGAAGGGGATCATCATTCCACTTTAAAATTCAACTTCTTCACAAGTACTTTCTCAAACCTATGTCTATATGAATTACCAAAGAGCTTGTTAAAAATGCAGATTCTCTGTGCTATTTTCCAGAGATTCCGATGCAGTAAGATTGCAAGAGGTATTGGAATCTCTACCCTTAATAAAAGCCCACGGGATTTAGATGATGGTTCATGATCCAATATTCAAAAATTGCTGTTGAAGAACTTGTTAACGGGAGAGACCAATTTTATTGTATTTAAACTCAATAACCCTCCATCCCAAGAGGGCACAGTCACTGGCACTGCCTGTGAAAGGATTTATGGGTGACTCAGGACAGCAGTGAAATGACCACCCTTTTGCACTTCATTAGCTCTTTTGGTCCAATTCCATCCATGCTTGAGCACGCTTTCAGCCTGGATGACCTGGGTGCTAGTTCCAACATTGGTATTAACTACTTATATGGCTCAATTAGCAAACTGCGTAACTCCACTAAACCTCATGTTATTCAAATAAGGAACCTGGACTACGTTATTCTTAAAATCATAATCAACTTCAAAGTTCTCTGAATCTGTTGTAAACTTGATTTTTTTTCATTTCTCCATGTTATTTTATCTAAATGATGTTTTCAAAATTAGCTTTAAAGGTAGTTTTTCTGATAACCAAAGACTTGTCTTTTTCACGTTGTCACACACTGTCTTCATTCTCTGTCAGAGATAAGACAAAAACAATGTAAAAAATTAGACAGCACCTCAGTTTTAACCAGAATTCAGTATTACTCTTTTTACCCCTGCTTAGGTCAGTGAATGACTTGATAAATCCACCAGTCCAGAATCAAGGCTGAGCATTCTGAAGCAGGAAACAATAAACATAACAAAAAAAAGGGATTAAATGCATTGTGGTCTTTTGCTCCCTTCTCCTTGAGTGGGCAATGTAGATGCAATCTCACAGTTTGCAAAGGTTTAGACTGAATATAAATATCACTACTATAAAAGTGATGCTGGCAAACGGATTGGATTCTTCCTTTCCCAGGATAAAATTTCAATAAACACCCTTCTTGGTCTCCAGTCAAGCCAATGATGTCTGTTTATGTGGAACAGAAAAGTACATAATGTTCATTTATTTTGGGTGAGTTAAAGAAACCGGCATATGCCTTTGGTCTCTCCTACCAGCTACCAAGAAGAACATATTATACATCTGCGGGCTGTGGGATGGGGTGCAGTCCATGATCACTTTGATAATCCAGGGCAGAGCTGGGGCTGGAATGCGTACAGGGTTCTCCGCTCTTACATTCTGACCTCCAAAGGCAGAAAGAAAGAATGAGGGTTGCCCTGTGTCCTGCTAAATACTGTTCTTGAAATTCAAGATAACGTGTTTTTCTGTTCTACTGAAACTTTTAGAGCCAAACACTTTAGATATTAAATAATACATAACAAACCTAAAATTTCAATCAGGTAATTTCCATTCTGTAGCCAAATATTTTATTACTTTGCATCAAGATGATAAAGTTTTAGTTGAGAAGGTAAAAATATCCATAACTTTTTATTAGGAAGGGTGACATTCTTGGCAACAAAAAATACTTTGTTGGTCAGTGTTTGTAATTCATAAAAGTATACAAAATAAGATATTTAAATGAAAATGTCTTTGATCACACAACCCATCTCCAAGTCACTTAATAATTTACTTTGAGGTATATAAACAGAATTAAAAAAAAACAGACTAATGTATTTATGTAGATAACCAGCTTTTATAGTCAGTAGTTCTGTAAAAGGCAGTATATTATTTTTCTACAATGTAGAGCGATTTATAATATGGAACCAAACGGTTTAGTTTTAAGAGACAGGTTTTTAGAATCACAGAGATCCATAAATGAACTTTGGCTGGACCCACGGGCACAATTCCTTATTTCTCCAGTCTTTTCACTTTCTTCAGTTTCATCTGTAGAACAGACATAACATTACCTACCTCCTAGGTTTATTGTGAGAAATAAATATTCCATTGCAGGAAGATGGCACCTAGTAAGAAGTAAATCAGTTTTTCCACAAGAAGACAATTTTTCTTAAATAAGAATAGTGTAGCATACATACTTAGAATGTTCATTCCTCTATGAAGCTGCAGTGAATGAGCATTTTCCAACTAAGGGCATCCTTGACCAGTGAAAATGAAGGATGAATAGTCTACTCACTATGTCGTTTCCTACAACTCTTTGGTAAATATTACTTCATTGTCTTAGCTCTAGATTTTAATAAAGCAGTGAGGTTCCTGAGTTTAAATATTTTCATGAAAATAAAACTTTATCATTGAAATTAAAAAGACAAGTTTTAAAAACAGTGGAATTTATCAAAGATTCTAGAAAGGCTTCCTCATGTTACTTAATCTCCCCATGGTGTCCTTATAGTACATTTTTAATACTTTAGCTTGCATGCTTGCCAAAAATTGTTTCCTAAAAATTTGTACATTCTCATTTTTGTTCATTATAGATAAATAGATAAGTGGAGATTTTCTACATGAAAGTATTTTAAAGTGCTTTAGTCCTTAAAAGTGTTTTCCTGTATCTATTCCAATACCTTATTTGGGCTCAGTTTTAAGCATCATAGTTACAGCGGCATTTTTTTAATCCAACCTCTGAGTATGTGAAGCCTCCGTAATTATAATATTTAATATATTTTTAATCATGTTGTTGAATCCTTCCATATAGAGTGATCTTTCTTTTCATTGCCTGTCCTTCTGATTACCATTGAAAATGTGAAGCTTTATTGTGCTATAATTGTAAAAAAGAGCAATTCACAAGTCAGTAATATTTGGCATTGGTTCCTTCCAAGTTGTCCCTGGGATCCATAGAATAATCCTCGGAGATTCCATCCCATTGGCATAATCATATTCGGCTAAAGTCAATAGCTAGAGAATGGTGAGACATGTATTCAGAGCCTCTGGTGTTTCATTATCCTCGCTGAGTCATTGTGCATGTTGGTATAATCAAAATCCATTCAGACTCAGATGATTATTCAATACACTTTTGAAGGATTCCATTCTCCTTTCATCCTTAGTGCATTCCCCAAGGAAATAGGATATATTAACACGCCATATGGTAAGTAGAACCCATCATGGCACCACATTGTATTTTCTATCATATGCTATTTCACAATGTGACATGCTCAAGTTCTTTTCTAATGAAGACTGTAACTCCTAATATAGATTTGGCAATATCACTCTTGCTTTTCTTCCCCCTTCACAGTCATCCCTGTCATTGCCATTAGCCTATTTTTATGTCTGAATAAAAGCCTGTGTTTCTTCCTGGAATGCAGCTTTTATAACAGTGTATAAAAGTAAAATGTAAGCAAAAAGATAGCTCCAGATGTGGTAATTCAGTGACAAGTAGTTGAGCTATATGCTGGTAAGAAGAAAATACCCATAAAAGATTGAATTTTACTTTATCCTAGTAACATGGGATAGTGGAAAGAATAGGGACTTTGCAGTTCTGTCTCAGCTTATGAGGAGTTGTGTGACCTGAGGAGAAGTTACTTCTGAACTCAGAGATGAGGACTCACTATGTGAGACTATGGCAAGATTTATGTGTATGATAATGTATGCAAAATTCCTAAAGCATGATGCCATGCACAAAGTTAGAGTGCAATGCATTCAAAAACTGTCTATTCCTATGCTTCTCTATCCTCTATTGTTTCCCTGAGATTTTCCCAACAGACTGGATGGAAACTGTGACTTTGAAAAGTGTATACATAGCGGTCTTATGCTTTCCCATGGCATATAGTTCGGTTAGGTAAAATATAAGTCTATTACACACATTTGGATTTGCATATCACTCAGCACATACGTCATTTCTGTGTCATCTATTTTATGTTTGAAGATCCAGAAGACACAGTCATCTTTCTTACCTTATGTTTCATTGCCTGATATCATGTATATGATTAATTAATAAGTTTTATGATGAATTACATGAACTTTTCTATGGTGATCAAATGGCAAGACAAATAAAGAAATAATATGAAAGGACACAAAGAATTAGCTTTGTCTACTAAAGCTAGTAGGTACCTTACAAGTAATCCAAACATTAATTTTGCTTAATTTGACTAGCAATCTAGTCTTATATTTTGGATAAGTTTAAAATAATCTTCAGACAAATAGGTAAAAAATCTTTTGTGGAAGATGTGCTATGAGTTTTATGGAATAGCAACGAAAATGAGATGTGATATCTAAATGGCTAAAATAGTCTTTACTCTTTTGCATACACTTAGTATTTTTCACACCAGCCCTGCAATAGAAGGGGAGGAAAAAGAAGAAAACTAAGAGTATATGTACTAGGAAAGAAGGTAACAGGCAGATTATCTGCATAACATTGGTTTCTAAAAGAATGCTGGTTTTGAAACAATTCTTAGTGTTACCTTGGTCTGTTACCTGGTCATCCTACCACAGGTTCATCCACCATTACTTACTGAGAACTTCCTCAGTGAGGAGGCACCTGGTGAGGTGACTTGGCTTGGTAATGTCTTCCTTATCAGTCACTCCTCCTTATAGATACGAGGAGATGTACACATTTAACAACTTGTACAGCATAGGAACTAACTATTCAGAAAGGACATTCCTTAAGTGCTTACTACATGTTAAGCATGACGATAAATGTATCAATACATTATCACCGTATCATCTCTTAAACACCATAAGTTAAGTACAGCTCTTATTCCCATTTCCAATATGAGAAAACTGAAGTTTAGGGAAATCGCTTGGTCAAAGTCATACAGTTTGCAGGTGGAAGAGCCAGAATTGGAATCTAGGCCAGTGACCGGAGGTCATGCTCTTAACTAGGTTATTCTGTTATTCTCCTAATAAACGTAGATCCCCAGGAGGCAAATCCATAACATGGTTAGTCATGTACAGTTGAAATGCCTGATGAGTGCCTTTTTTTTTGACATTTTGCCTGTACAGTTGTTGACTAAATGTACCATATAATTATGCCTCTCATTTCTGTCCTTTTACCTTCTTTTTAATCACTGGGAAAAGTGATTGCAAAATTTGTTTTCTGAATTTCTGAAAATTGCATCAGCTTAAGTGTTTAGGAAAAATGCCTCGATGATTAAGAGCTTCATATCCATAGCTGTAGTTCCAAAATTACAAGTTTAAATTGTGCCCAAGAAAATGATTTTGTTTCTATCACTAAGAAAAACGAACCATGATGGGAAAACACAGCAATTTAGGTCTAAAAAAGATCTAAGCCCCTATATGGTCCTGCTGACCATTTTATAGATGAAATGGAGGGCTTAGAAGTGGTCTTGGATTGTGTAATACCTAGGGCATACATTTAGGTGGAACTGGGACTGGGATGCAGCCATGGGATTCTGCATGTTTTCTTGGAGGTAAAATACAAAGAAATTCTGACCAGTAGTCAGGGGTCCCATAAATCGAGACCTGCCACTGCACAGCTGTGTTCCCTTTGGGTAGCCACTTAGGTTTTCTCGGTCTCAATTTCCTCATGTGAAAAGAAGGGGTTCTTCATACTGTTGAACCTCTTAGTTTGCTCCTAACATTTTATTAACCTGAGTTTTATTACATCACAGTCAATTTGGTTACGTCAGATGAACATTGCTATTATTTACTCATGTTTAAGCCTCCCACGATGCTGATTCAGAATACTCCTCTCCTTTGCTTTTCTGATATGAACAGCTTTTATGCTAAGATCTAAGTGTTATTTTAGATTTGGTTATCCTCGAAGCCTTTTTAAAAATCTGACATTCTGATCTAAAGCTCAGGTAGCTTAAAAATTATTCTCTGGATTGAAATTAAATATTTTAATAATGGTGATACAATAAATATTTGATGACATGTTTTGATTTATATAATGAGGGATAAAACAGTAGCCCCCCGAATATGTGTACCAGCACATTCAAGTACTGAAGACTTGATTAAAACTCCTATTAAGGAATAAGAAATAAGATGATTAAGGTGACCAATGGAGAAATTCAAGGACCAGAAAGATATTTCAAAAAACAACAAAATGGGATGCACCATATGATTAAAAACACAAAGAGAATATCTTGTTTGGAAATCTATGCCATTTTAACATTTGTAGTCATGCCCACTGGTTTCCCAAAGGAAAAAGTATTTCAGGAAAAGTTCACTAGTATCCTTGGAGAAAGTCAAAGCCACATCAGAAAGAAGGAATCTAGAAACTCATTCCAAACTCATTGAAAGGCAACTTCCGTTTAGAAGAATTGTTTTTATTACAATTAGACTATTTACTCTATGTTATTGGTCCCACTAAGAAAAAAGTGTAAATAATAGTAACAATAATAATAACAATAACATACACCTACACTGCATTTGCTATGTGACAAGCAGTATTCGAAAATATACACAAAACATATCAAATGTTTTAAATTTGTTTTACTACTTCTCTGCTTTATAACAGTATTACTAAGTAGTTTATAGAAGTTTAAAAGGTATTTTTATTTTTATATTCTAAATAAATACTTCTGTTTATTTTCATAAAAACAGATAAATGCAAGGTTGTACACTTCTGGGTCTCCTAAATTTTTATATGAAATCTCTTTGTCTAAACTGCTGTGCTTGCTATTTACCCTAGAATCTGGAAATGTCAGAACTGAAGGAGAGGTTGGTAATCATATAGTCAAGGAATCATTGGTATTAACAAAATGAGTGCATTTTACACATGAGACAATGCAGGGTCGAAGATGTGAAGACTCTCAAGGTCATCCAGTTAGGGGGAAAGTTAGACCCAATTCTCCTTGCTTCCAATACTGAGAATTTTCCGCTGCAAGCAAAACTGATGCAGCTGCAAGCTCTTAGCAGCAACGAGCAATGAAGATAAGGCTCTAAGAAAAATAGCCTCCTTACAATAAGTCGTTAAAACCCTAGAACATGACAGAAATGCTCCATGTCTGTTTAATCTACTGGAAGGATTACTTTAAATGAAATAGCGAAGTTATAATGTAAGGACTCAGCTCTGAGGACTCCAGAAGCCTTCTCAAATGCCCCCTCCAGTGTGCTCCCAGACCTCCAACAGGGGAGACACAGTGCCACTTCTCACATATCGACTTCAGTCTGGTCCAAGTCACCACTACTCTTGAGCAGGGCTGCTGCTACCCCATATGGTGCCTCTGTGTGAATTTAGGAAAATGTGCCTTGTCTGGGTGGTTAAATTAGAAAAAGGCACCTCATCTGGGCAATTTGCATTTCCTCAGACTGGAGATGACTGCACTCCTCATCCAGGAGGATGCAGACAACCCCCGAGGGCACTGCTTAGAAAGCAGACTGTTGGCTGATTTCTGTCATTTCCTGCTTTCCTGGCACGACCTTTCTGTGCAATACACAAACTGCACAAGTCTACACAGTGATCTTGATTTTGAATCTGTTGTCTGTCTCATTAGTTCTGTGAAGACTAAAATGTGATTTTGTGGTTGCACAGTCCTCTACTGGGTATCTAACAACACTTATATTGCCTTCTCTCTAGTCTCAAAGAACAAATTTTTCTACCCCTTATCCAAAGGCAACATCTCCATCAATGCCTTCTAGTTCATCTTCCGCCAACTCAATCAAACAACATCTTTTTGCTTATTTGTCTTCACCTTTTTCTTCACACTGAAAACACAACTACCTTCTAGGTAATAGTAATTTGGTGGAAGAGGCTGGCTAGCTGTTCACCAAAACTTTTCCCCTTTCCTCCTGGGCACACACGTATACTACATTCTGCAGTTTCCCTTACAGTTAGCTGTGCTTTATGACTAAGATCTGGCAGATGGGCAAACGGACAAACACCAGAGGCACGTGGGCCTAGCTTATACAATGTCCTGGGCAATCCGACATCACCTCCATCTTTTCTCATGTGCAGAATATCCAGTAGAGGTCTGTGGGCCCTGGGGGATGGTAGGATCACTAGATTGAAGGAACAGGGTCCCTGAACAACTCCAGAGCTGACCAGCCATGCCAACCCTCCCTGGAGTGTAACATAAGTGAGATGGTGTTTGTGTTAAGTCATTGAAATTGGTGTTTTTTACAGAAGTTGGCCTATCCTACTTAATGGACATGCTCAAGCCTCTCCCATTCAAAAACTAAATCACACATCTTTTAAGTGTATGTCACTTCATTCTCATTCTTCAGATGCAACTTCCTCTCTTTCATCCCTCTTTCAACAGAACGTCTTTAAAAAGGCATCACCAAAGCCCACTGAAAAATGCACTACTTTCCATTTGCTAGGCTCTAGTGAGAAGTCAGACAACCACTAGAGGCCACTATTTTTATATGGCACAGGAAATTCAATGCTACCATGTTTCCTCTCTACATCCAAAGACATCAAGGCTACAGTAAAGTGAAAAGTAGCTCTGGTTTATCAAAATTTTAGAGATCATCATGCAATTTCTACCTTTCCAGTTGTTATCATAGAATGGATTTGGGCTTGGGGTTTGAGATACTTTACTGCTGGAAGAGAACATGCAGAGTCTGTTTTTTGCTCTTAGTCAAAATGTCTTAGGTTCTTAAAGGAAAAGTAAGTTTCTGGAGACTTAGTGTATTTTAGGTCACAAAGTTCAGAGTGTATCCTTTAAACTCCACCACTTCCCTCCCAAGTACTCAGACTTTCATCTAAAGGATAATAAGTGTATTTAATTATTTTTTGAAATGCACGCACTACACAAAATTACCTCATTATCTGAGATTATCTTGCATATTCCATCTGCTTTCTCTAACTCCCTCAGTGGATACCAATGCAAAGAGATAAGGATGTTGGCTTTTGAGATTAGAACCAACTGTTATGGTTAACTTAGAGTTAGTGATAAGCTAAGTACATTCAAAACAAAGTAGAAAATGGTATGAAATACTACTATACATAGTCAAAACTAGAATTGGAAATTGAGACCTGAAAACTAAAAACCTTAAAAAATATGGAGAATATCCTACTACAAGGTAGGTCTGGTACAGCTATCTATCTGATCAAAGAGTAAGAGTATAAAAGAATATTTCCAAAGTATTTCTTTTCCTCAAAACTACTTTTGCTCTGGAATAACCCAATACAAACATTAAAAGGAAAAGTAAAAATACAATTACATGCTTTAATGGTAATATTCGATGCTAGTATTAGGTTGAGAGAAGGCAGCAAGTTTCTGTAAAGTTTTCAAATCATCTAGACTCAGATTTCTGACTATAATAAATACTCGCTGAATGACATTTAGTCTGCTGCTGCGGGCAGGAAGAGAGGCTGGTTATGCCTACCCAGTGATGTCTCCCCACCAAGCAAGGTGAGGCACACTTGTCAGGTATAGGTAAGCCACTTCTTCCAGTGTTCATAAAGATGTAGGTAAGAGTTGAACATAGCAAGAGAAAGCAATGATTATTTACTAATTTGAGGGAATTTCCATATGACTTTAATGGGAAGCTTCCTTAGCTTAGTCAGGGAATTGTCTGAAGTATGTAATACAGAGTGAAGCGTGAAGAGCATACTGTTACTTGTGAATGTAAGGCAGCAGGGCACTGTGGAAAGTCTACATGTGTTCTGCAGGCCAGGGTTTGGTTCTGCTTCTATCTCTTCCAAGATGGACATCCAAGGAAGGTTAGTATGCAGGTTATGAGTCTCTTTGATTCTGTTTCCTTCTTTGCAAAATAGGGATACTAATACCTGCCTCACAAGCTTGTGAGCCCCCTGCCAACATACATACATACATTGCTATTTTTAACCATTACAAATAGCTAACAAACATTGATAATTAATTTAATACAATTCTCTAAATATTTTTGAGAAGTTTATGTGTTGTCAGTAATGAGTTAGAAACTATAAATGATTCTAAAAAGTGGCTGGACTTTGGTTTCAAGGAGATTACAATCTATTTGGATAGTCAAGACATATTCAGGCATCAATAAACGTTAATATAAAACATATGCCATTAAGAATATATATGGATTGTAGAGTAATACAAAATGAGAAGTAGAACTTGAACCAGGTCAAATCTATGCCTGAACAGAAGATATTAAATATTAGTTAAGGAAAAAAAAGACAAATAATAATAAAAAAGACACCTCAAGTTTTTTTTGGTTTGCTTTACTTCTTGAAATTTAATTGGATAGATTTGTCTGCATGAGACAGAAGACCCAAATAAGAGTAATCTCATTTAAGACTTAAGATAAAATTGTATTTCATACATAGACACACACACACACACACACACACACACACACACACACACACACGTCTGGACAGGTAATCCAGGGCTGGTATGGCATCTTCTCAGTGTCAGAAGCCAGGTTCTTTTTACCTTGATGCTTGCATTCTCACTGTTGCCTCATTGTCCATGATGGCTGCTAGAGCTCCAGCTATACCTATGCATTCCAGGCAGCAGGAGGCAAGAAAAGGAGAGGAAGGGCCCACACCTTCTCTTTTAAAAAGACATCCTAGAAATGGCAAGCTATTTCCACTAATTTTTTACTATCAGAACTTAGTCATGTGTCCACACTGAGATGCCAAGCATCTGGGAACTAGAGTCTTTAGGCATTTATGAGAGAGAAAGAGATCATGGATATTAGGTGGGAGTGATAATGGAGGTGGAGGTGGGAAGTCTCTGGTAAGCTTGATTCCTCTTTTTGATTTTCATCTCTAAGGAGAAAACTAACACATGCCCATACAAGAAAGAGGCAGGGAGAAGACAGATCTGGGCTTCCATTCCAGCCCTGCTGCCCAGTTGGTAAGGCTGCTGTCTTTCTCCCCACTTGCTTTTTCTCATCTGTAAAATGAGGGCCAGATTCTTTAACTGATTTGAAATTCTATAATTCTATCATGAGTAAAAGCAGACTGGTGAAGCTGGACCCAGTGACTTTATGTAATGGGAAAGGTTCAAAAGGTTAACATTTAAAAGATTAGATTAATAAATTAACTAGGTCATTGATCTAGAGAAAGGTTTAGAATCCCAGAGTCATGAAGGGAGGGGTTTCTTTCCTTGGTGATATTGGTCCTAGTTTACACATAGCCAATGGATATTGTCATTTAGAGAATGTTGATATGATGTTTCATGAGCCTCTGCATGCAGAAAATTTCATATAGCAAGGTCTGCGGGATCCAATTTTTTTTGGCAGCCAGCCTAGTAAAGCAAGGAAGATATGTCAGAAGACCTTGATTTCTGTCCTGGTTTGGCCACTCACTGCCTCTGTGACTCTTTTTTTTCTGTTTTTGAGACAGAGCATTGCTCTGTCACCCAGGCTAGAGTACAGTGGCATGATCCGGCTCACTGCAACCTCTGCCTCCCAGGTTCAAGTGATTCTCCTGCCTCAGCCCTGAGTAGCTGGGATTACAGGCACCTGCCACTATGCCCAGCTAATTTTTGTATTTTTAGTAGAGAGAGGGTTTTGCCATGTTGGCCAGGCTGGTCTTGAACTCCTGACCTCAAGTGATTCATCCTCCTTGGCCTCCCAAAGTGCTGGGATTACAGGTGTGGGCCACCATGCCCGGCCCTCTGTGACCTTTAACAAATCATTTAACTTCTTGGGGTAATTTTTTGTTGGTATCTCAAGAAGATAATGTAACCCAAATGTTTCTGCTTCCCACTAAGGACTTCACAAATATTTTAATGTGCCGATGTACATTAAACAGGCAGGCTGACCAAGAGGGAAATAAATTGCACATGAATCTGCTGAAACACGTGGCTGCTCTCACGGTGGAAGGTTTTAGTAGTAGCAGCAGCAGCAGCAATCTGCTGCAGTACAGCATCTGCTGCAGAGCAACTCTGTGTGGTATTGAGAAGACTGAGGATATGCTGCTGTGGTGGGACTGAGCCAGCTCAGGTAACAGTTCAGCTTTCTGAGCTAGTGAGGGATCATTCCAGCTGCCTGGGTGCGCAGCACATGGAAGCTGAGGAGCAGAATCTAGGATGTAATGCTGGGAAGTGGCCAGGGGCATGGTGGGACAAGGGAAAGTGAAGGATGAGGGTGCTTCCTGACCTTGAGGAGGTTTGGCTCAATGCAGAAACACTCTGGTGAAATAACATTTGTTTTCTGGTGCTAAGCATGCTTCATACTCCTTTAGGCTGGTGATGCTGAAAGATGTTTGACTGCACCACAGGGAAATATATGAGTAAGAGAAAAAGTTCAAGGTCAAAAATATACATAGGGGGATGTGCGGAGGGGGTGTTCTTCTACATTAAGCAGAAACCTTATACTATGAATTGGTGGGTCATTTGGACACCAGAAGTATGTGAGAACTGCAGCAGATCCTCTGTTCAATTCCCTTTGTGTAGTGAAGAATTAGCTTACCCAAAGTAAGTTCTGGTCTCTGTCCTTGGCTGGGAGTTGGGGTGGGGGGTGAGATCTAGGTCCCTACAATGTCCTGCCTAATAGGCCTGCCTTTGTTTGCCTCAGGGCTTTGGTCACACAGACTAACAATGTGATATATGATGGGGGCTTAGGACATACCTTATCAGTTGCAAACTCTGGAGGAACTAGAAACTAGAGGTATTTTCCTAAAACTCTGGGAGGAGTTAGAGACTAAAGATCAGTTACATGGGCTGTAGACTAAGCTCCAGTAAAATCTCTGAACACCAAGACGAAGGTGAGCTTCACAGTTGGCAATACTCTCTGAGTTATGTCATATATCATAGCTGGGAGAGGGCGATACCATCCTGGATTCCACAGGGAGAAGGTGACTGGAAGTTCTGTATTTGTATCCCTCCTCTGCTGTGCCCTCTTTATTTGCCTGGTTCTAATATGTCTCCTTTTACACACTAAGCAAATCTTATCCCAAACTCCAAAATTCAAAATACTCCAAAATCCAAAACTTTTTGAGCACCAATATGATGCCACAAGTGAAAAAATTTCACACCAGACTTTATGTTTCATGCATAAAATTAGTAAAAATATTGTATAAAAGTACCTTCAGCTTATGTGTATAAGATGTACATGAAACATAAATGGATTCTGTATTTAAAGTTGGGTCCCATCCCCAAGATAACTTATGACATATATTCAAATATTCCAAAATCTGAAAAATTTCAGAAATCCAAAACACTTTGGGTTCCAAGCATTTTGGATAAGGGTTACTCAACTTGTATTATAATAAAACTGTAATTTTAAGTATAGAACTTTTTTGAGCTGTGTGAGTGATCCTGGCAGATTACTGAACCTGAGGGAGTCTGTGGGGACTTTGAGTGTAACCAGCTGGTCTGAAGTGAGGGTGCCCTGGGGACCCTTGAACTTGTGGCTGGTGTCTGAAGTGAGGGTTGTCCTATAGAGGACTGTGCCATTGAGGGACTAAGTGGCTAAGTTGGCTGGACTTCCTGAGTTGATAGGGACTTCCCTAACGAGACTTTACCCTAAGTCAAAATGAGTTATAGCTGCAAGCTAAGGGATTGAAACTTCAACCAATCATATAGGGAGTTTAAGCTCTAGTGGCAGCCTGATGTTTTCAACCAATCAGGCCCACCAACCCACAAGCGATAGAAAATAAGCTAATTCTAGGCATGGGCAAAGACTTCATGTCTAAAACACCAAAAGCAACGGCAGCAAAAGCCAAAATTGACAAATGGGATCTCATTAAACTAAAGAGCTTCTGCACAGCAAAAGAAACTACCATCAGAGTGAACAGGCAACCTACGGAATGGGAGAAAAGTTTTGCAGTCTACTCATCTGACAAAGGGCTAATATCCAGAACCTACAAAGAACTCAAACAAATTTATAAGAAAAAAACAAACAACCCCATCAAAAAGTGGGCAAAGGATATGAACAGACATTTCTCAAAAGAAGACATTCATACAGCCAACAGACACATGAAAAAATGCTCATCATCACTGGCCATCAGAGAAATGCAAATCAAAACCACAATGAGATACCATCTCACACCAGTTAGAATGGCGATCATTAAAAAGTCAGGAAACAACAGGTGCTGGAGAGGATGTGGAGAAACAGGAACACTTTTACACTGTTGGTGGGATTGTAAACTAGTTCAACCATTACGGAAAACAGTATGGCGATTCCTCAAGGATCTAGAACTAGATGTACCATATGACCCAGCCATCCCATTACCGGGTATATACCCAAAGGATTATAAATCATGCTGCTATAAAGACACATGCACACGTATGTTTATTGCGGCACAATTCACAATAGCAAAGACTTGGAATCAACCCAAATGTCCATCAGTGACAGACTGGATTAAGAAAATGTGGCACATATACACCATGGAATACTATGCAGCCATCAAAAAGGATGAGTTTGTGTCCTTTGTAGGGACATGGATGCAGCTGGAAACCATCATTCTTAGCAAACTATCACAAGAACAGAAAACCAAACACCGCATGTTCTCACTCATAGGTGGGAACTGAACAATGAGATCACTTGGACTCGGGAAGGGGGACATCACACACCGGGGCCTATCATGGGGAGGGAGGGAGGGGGGAGGGGGGAGGGATTGCATTGGGAGTTATACCTGATGCAAATGACGAGTTGATGGGTGCTGACGAGTTGATTGGTGCAGCACACCAACATGGCACAAGTATACATATGTAACAAACCTGCACGTTATGCACATGTACCCTAGAACTTAAAGTATAATAGTAATTAAAAAAAAAAAAAGAAAATAAGCTAATTCTATAGGACAGAAGAAGGAAAAGGGGCGGGGTCATAAGGGGATATAAGTATAAGACACCCAACCCAGAAACAGCAACTCTTCCGGGTCCCCTTCCACCGCGTGGAAGCTTTACTTTCGCTTTAGCTTTAATAAATCTTGTCACTGCACGCTCTGGATCCACACGTTTCTCTAACCGAGCTGTAACACTCGTCGCTGCGGTCCACGGCTTCATTCCTTGAAGCCCATGAGACCACGAACCCTTTGATAGAGAAAAGACCTTTGATAGAGAAAAGACCTTTGATGAGAAAAGATCTTCCATTGGGAGAAGACTTCTGGTCTCACCATCAGACTTGCTGTTTGACAACTAGTTGCAGGTTGGTGTCAGACAACGTGGGCAGAGCTGGCAATCTAGAGGGCTGTGCCTTGAACCTGGAGTTTCACTTTGGGCATTCTTCATCTAAAGTCTCCTTCCTCTTTAGGGTCTGCTGCATCCTTGTGGTTAACACTGTTATCTGGCCATTAAACATCCGTCCGGGTGCAGAGGCTCACGCCTGTAATCCCAGTACTTTGGGAGGCCGGAGTGGGTGGGTCATTAGAGGTCAGGAGTTTGAGACCAGCCTGGCCAATATGGTGAAACCCCATCTCTATAAAAAATATACAAAAATTAGCCGGGCGTGGCAGCCTATGACTGTACTCCCAGCTATTTGGGAGGTTGAGGTGGGAGAATTTCTTGAACCCAGGAGGTGGAGGCTGCAGTGAACTGAGATCGTGCCACTGCACTCCAGCCTGGGCAACAGATTGAGAGTCTGTCCCAAAAACAAACAAACAAACAAATGAATCCAATGTCCTTTTCTTGAACATTTTTAAGGGCAGCAATGTACCTGGATGAGCCAGGGGTTGGATCAAGTTCGGTCAAAGTCAATCGTGACAATGCTATTTTCTGTTTCCCTTTAATATGTAGGTCTTCATGTTACCCAGGTCTGACCACTGAGCTCTAAGTAGATTTCTTCTGGGGGATGCATGTATTCTGGGGAAGCTTTTACCTCCTAATAAGAAAGTATATTGCTTTTCACCTGTTGCTGGTTTATCTGCCTTAAATGTGACACAATGCTTGGAGGGCAGACTGTAAGGCCATAAGCCAACATGCTAAGGGGAGCTGAATCTAGCCAAGGGCACTAATGACATTTTTAGGCCACTGCATTAGCCTTCTGCTACCTATTTCCAGACTTCCTGTTATGTAAGGAAAATAATTCTGTATTTGGTTACAGCCAGTATATGTCTGATTCCCTGTTGTTTATAGCAAAACGCACTTATAGCAGGTCCAAGTCCCTAGAGAAGGAATAAAGAGGCGAAGCACCATATTCAAGGTCAGAGGCTGCAACAAGATGGTGCTCTAGTTTCCTGACTCCTACTCAACACTTTTTTCAATACTACTTTTCCCCCCATCTTATCCCTTATTCTATGAATGGTAATAAGCTTAATATTCTACATGCCATTCTATAATGTAAATAACCTTCCAGTTACATAAGTTATATATATAGCTCAGTGACCCATTACCAGAGCCTCAAAAACAGTAATTTAACTTGAATGATCAATTTGCTTTTTTCACAATTTTTATTTTCTTATATTTTTCACACATCTTTTTATCTTGACATTTATCAACTCCCATCCCAGCATACCTTATATCTTCATATGTGGTGCATAATTATGTCATATGCATCTATACTAAAACTACTTTATTCTAGCCACTGAAGCATTCATACTTTCAAAGAATTTCAAAAAGTTTATTAATTTTATCTCAGCTGCTGGAAAGCATCTATATAATCTTTGCTCAAAATAAATTTGTTTCTTATTTGATTTTAAACAAATATTAAATTGGCTACATTTATGAGTAATTATTAAATAGACTTTTCTCACCTTATTCTGTTTATTTTTTAAAAAGTCATCTCTTTTACAGGATAAATCCCATAGTTCTAGAGAATAAAGCCCATAAATTATAATTTTCCTCTGTTATTGACCCAGCTGAGAATATAATTAGTATATATTTCCCTTCTAAAATGTCTGCACTAAACAAAAACCTATAAATCAATCACTGTTCAGTCCCTCTAATTTCTTATTACTAAGGTTTAATTAGGAAATCTCTTCTAAGAATATTTACATCTACATTTTCACACCAAAAAACTTTAAGCTCAAACTTGAAAATGTTCTAGTCTGGAGTATTTTTTTAACTTATAGGGTAAAAATAAATAAACAATATACATCTAAATAATGTCATTGTTGGTTTTAGAATTTACCTGAGTTCTTTCCCTTTCTTCTTACAAAAAACTTTAATACAAAGATCTATAGGATATTATAGTACTGAAAAGATTCTGCCTGTTCTATGTAAACTATGCATTTCAAAAACAAGATAGGAGAAGTAGAATTCGACTTTGTGGACTTCCTTTTCCATCAACATATGACTATATTCTCAAAAATTTTTGAGAATAAAATACCTTTTATGTAAGTGGATCAGTCATTATAAATATTCTTCCATTTCTCTGTAAAAGCGTTCTGCTGAATTTATATCTCATTTTATTGGCATAAAACAAGCAAAAGCTCCTAGATCATAATATATATTTTTTTCTGAAAGGAAGAAACTATGCCTGTGGCTTTCTCCTTCCTCCAAACATGGAGATATTAGGGAAGAAATGATAGACCCTGATTTGGCCACATTTTAAACACAGAAGAAGCATGTAGCAAAACCACCATCTGGGTTCGCCCTTGTAGAAAGTTAGTGTTTTGTAGGATACTTCGTAGCAGAATCACTTCTTAAGCCTTATTTTAAATCTCGAAACATCTTAGAAAAGAAAATTGAATACAACTGAGTGAAAGTTTAGAAAACACAAAGAGAACATCGATAAATTATGAAAGGACAGGTCCTTTCCTTTCTCTTTTATCAGGCAGAAAAATCATCTTACATTATTAATACAAGATGAGTGAAATATATATTTAAAAGTATATAAAGTATGTGATGGGATTCAATAAAAGCAGAAGTAAACAGTTAATAGTTATGATTTATTTAAACATGTAATAAATAAACAGGTTCACAAGGGCTTATAAAAAGAATTTAATGTCTTTTCAAAACATCCCTCTAAGTTCAGTGTCTCTATTAATATTGCCATATAAACATGGAGCAAAGTAGCTCCTTTTAGGAAACTCACTCATCAAATAGCAGCTTCAGGACCAAAAGCTTCATGCTGTGACCTCTGAACCCAATTGTGTTTCCACTAGATGATTTGTCTTTAATGGGAATGGGTCATGTTCAAGAGATTAACTGCTATGTAAATTCAAAACAGGTTAATTAGGAATAATGAATTAAATAATTGTATCCTTAAGTGACCACAGTTTGAAGTTTGGAGTGAGCTGAGAGATATTCATGGAGGACAATATAATCAGCATAAAAATCTAATAGGCCCCCAGTAAATGTTCAGCTGGCACTATTGCAGTGATTCCAGAAAAAAAAAAAAAATCTATCTGTACAGATAAAAAGAAGGTAGAGAACTGAGACAATTTCTAAATATTTTAGACTTTCCTAAACTCACAACTGAAATATTGATTACTTTATAAAAATTTGAATTACTTAAAATCTTCACGTGTTTCATCATGTGTACATAGTTTAAATCCTAGTGTGAGACATTTTCACATATCCATAAGAAAAACGTGGTACAGAGAAAAGGTCACTCACAAAGATTTTACAACTTCAATTTACCTAAAAAGGATTTTTCTCATCTGATGTCATTTAGATGTACATTGTAAAATAAATTAGTATTTAGATGTGAGGAGAAGAATAGAAATGAAAGAAATATGGGCTGAGCAAGAAGCCGCATCTTTAATCAAAGTGAGTCAGAAAAGCTAAAACTATTTATCCTCTTGATCATATAATCAGTAAAATCAGAAAGGAGAATACATTGTTTTCTACCTTAAAGGGAAGATTGCAGTGATAGAAAAAGTAGCAGATTTGAAAAGTGAGGCCTCAGAACGTACTCTTCAGTAAAAAAGCTTATGCATAGAGAGACTTTAAAAAAGTAAGAATGAGCCATTATTTATAAAAAGGTTACCACTTGGCTAGAACAAAAAATTCTGTTTTAAAGTAATTTCAGAATTTCATCCAAACAAAGCATGCTTTTATTTTGAGTTGTTTTAATGATTGATTTATACGTGCCAAGGTTGGAAAGTGATCATTTCAATTAATTTCATATTAACATCCACTGTTGCCATTTGGTTGGTAGGCCTTGTTTGAATGAAGTCACTTTTATATTTCCAACATCCCTACCTTCTGTTTTCCAAGATTTGATGGTGAAATTAATTTAATTCTCCAGAATTAGATTTCATGGGGTGTGAGATAAAATATTAAAGTAGATTTAATGGTACATTAGAAATAATATATGTGAGGTGAGGCCTGCTTGTCTACCAGATGGAGCCAATGGCATAAGGACAACCAAAAACAGCAATGAAGAAGAGACAGGTTGTTTAACATCAACTGGAATCTCTAAGATGTAACAGAAAGTAAGTACCAGGTTTTTGGCAAAATTTGAATGAAAGAAGAAACATGGTACATAGTTTTCAATACTTAGAAGAAAACCAATAAGCATCAGGTTTACTATCAGGAAAAGTATTCAAGCACCAAATAAGTAGCCTAGAGCAGTGCCTCGCATACTTGAATGTGCTTATGAATCATCTGGAGATCTTATTAAAATGTAAATGCTAATTCAGTAGTTCTGGGATGGGGACTGAGATTTTCCTGTCTCCAACAAGCTCTAGGAGATAAGGATGCTGCTGATCTGGAAACCAGCAGGGCACTATAGTTTGGAGTAGAACAGGTGCAGGCACTTTCTTGGTGCATGCTTGAATAAGCTGTCCTGGAGTTGAGATTGTCTTGCAACCCCTGGACTAGCTGGTTCTCTTTCCTGTGCATGTCACTCTAGAGTGACAAGGCCACTCAGAGGGGAAACAAGAACACAGTATGCAGAATTCTCTTGAGAAAAGAAAGATGACTAGTGTTCTCCCAAGCACAAGACAGAAAATGACCATTTGGTAATTGCTTTAAATTGATTCATTTTAATAGATTCTACCTGTTCCTAATAAATAAAATCTGAATCATATTCAGTATGCTTTTGCTCCTGAAAGAATAGAGTTATTTTTTAACTGTTGGAGAGAAAACAATTATTATTGATTTGATTATTAGCCAAGGTTCAGAAAACAGAAAATAATTAAAAGCTTACAAGAAAACCATCTAAATTAAATTAAAAATTATATTTAAATTATATCCGGTTATTTCCTATTTTCATTAATATTTTGTGGATACCAAATTATATTATCTTCACCTTATATTACCTTCTCATAATCTCAAATTAAAGCTGTATAAATAGAAAGAAGGCTATTTTAGTTAACTAAAACAGAGTTTTATGAGAAGAGACTGAGTATAGCTCTGCAAGTGATTTTACTATAATTCAATTTTGCATGTTTATGTGACCTACAATTTACGCTGTAATGTTAAAGAATAGTCAGCACTCTCCTGTCTTCTCACAAAATATATCAGTACCAAAAGTCAGATCAATTTGAGGTTCAAAATAGATATCACTCTGTTGAAAGAGGGCAACCTGTTTTCTGCAAAGTAATACATTATTCAGAGTTTATTTGAGATAATGAATAATTGTTGTCTAACCTTTGCTAGATGTATATAACTTTACCATTCGGAGAAATTATAGGTATTTTCACTTTATTTTTGTCCTTGGAGGTCTCATTTTTCTTCTTTGTACTAAATTAAAAAGATTTTTTTTTCATTGATAAAGCTAACTCTGTCCCAGTCCAATTTTTTTTTTTTAATAGAAAAAGAAATAACTATTTTCTGCTAAAGCTCTTTTTGAGAATTCTAATCCTGTGTACGCTATTGGGGAAAAAGTAGAGCATAACATAATTCATATGAGTTTAAGGAAATTAACCTATTTGTTACTCTTGTTGGACTGCTTTCATTTGAAATTAGTTTTTAGCATAGATTAACAATGAACAAATAGTGTATCTATCTTTTTATAACTTTTACATTAACTATTATAAACTAAGTATATTCAGATGTTTCATTTGAATTTTTTATACAAGTAACAAGGCAATAATTTGGAGCACAAGAAATATTTATTACATAGAATGTGAGGTACAGTTAGGCCTTGTAGATAAATTCCTCTTTTTTTTTTTCTCACATTTTTAAACACTGTGTTACCTATCAGCGCTCTAGAAGCAGGTATAGTTTTTGTGTGTGAAAACTAAGAAGACACAGTTAAGTATTTTAAAGAATCTTCTACTAAAAATCTGTTTACTTTCATATTAATCCAGTGGTTTCTATGATTTATATAATGTTCTAAACTATTTGAGTTATACCAAGATAAACTGTAGTAATTTTCTTTATAATTTTTCATTTTGGTGAGCAAAACAGACCGAGTTTGGAGAATAACTAAAGACATCTCCTGTGAACAGAGTGATATACACTGCTCCACCCAGGGTGACTCAAAGGGAATTTGCTCACCAATGTTTTAAAGTCTAAAGAGGTCAGGTATAGTATACAGAAGTAAAAAGGTGAAACAATACTTACAGAGATTAAAATGACACCCTTAATGCATCCTCACCAACATTTCAGGTTTTATATCCTCAACCACCCTACTATTCTCAGGACTTTAAAAACATAAATATAGATACACACATACATATATATGTAGATACATGCACATATACATATATACTGATACACACTTTAAAAGCATATACACAGATACGTATTTGTATGCATGCATGTGTGTAATTTACTCAGCTAAACCAACTTTGTTTATAGCGTTTAAAATCTTTTGCTTGTCTGTTTTCTAGTATCCAGATGTGGCATAAATCTTAGTAGATCTAAGTTAATATGATGTGAATCAGAGGAAGCCACCACAAAGCAATAAGCTGGGGGCACAGGTGACTTTAGAACAAGGATCCAGGGACAAGCACGGTGGTGCACGTCTGTAATCCCAGCACTTTGGGAGGCCAGGGTGGGTGGATCACCTGAAGTCAGGAGTTCAAGACCAGCCTGGTCAACATGGTGCAACCTCGTCTCCAGTAAAAATACAAAATACAAAAATTAGTTAGGCGTGGTGGCACTTGCCTGTAATCCCAGCTACTCAGGAGGCTGAGCAGGAGAATCACCTGAGCCAGGGAGGCAGGGGGTTGCAGTGAGCCAAGAACGCACCGTTGCACTCAAGCCTGGGTGACAGAGCGAGACTCTGTCTAAAAACAAACAAACAAAAAAAGACAAGCATCCAGGAATTTAAAGATGAATGTTTGAAAAGGCTTCAGACTTTTAGAAATCATAGATTTTGGATCATTCTGAGCCACCAATAGGAGCAGAAGTAAGGAAACAGTTTAGATAGGTGGAGAGGAGGTCAGAAAAGTTTCTGGGGTAGAGCTGAGGGAATTTGCTGATGCTTTGTGATGGTATCAGGGAAGGGGCTTGAAGACGAGGAAGGAGAGGAATTAAGAATGACTCCTATGTTTGGCTTCAGCATCTAGGTGAATTATTGTTCTATTTACAGAAATCTGGGAGGGGTAACTGAAGGAAGCATATATATGATTAACTACCATCCCTAGATTTTAAGTCCTTTCCTTGATTATATCCCCTTCTATGCTGTCTTTACTAGGTTCTCTCAGAAACATATAGTGTGTATAGATACTGTAATTTTTTTTTTCCTTTTTGATCACTGATATGGTTTGGCTGTGTCCCCACCCAAATCTCACCTTGACTTGTGATAATCCTTATGTATTGAGGGAGGGGCCAGGTGGAGATAATTGAATCATAGGGCGCTTTCCCCCATACTGTTTTTGTGGTAGTGAATGAATAAGTCTCATGAGACCTGATGGTTTTATAAATGGGAGTTTTCCTGCACAAGCTCTCCTGCCTGCCATCATGTAAGACCTGACACTGCTACTCATTCACCTTCCACCATGGTTGTGAGGCCTCCCCAGCCATGTGGAACTGTGAGTCAATTAAACTTCTTTCCTTTATAAATTACCCAGTCTCGGAATTAGCAGTGTGAGAACAGACTAATACAATCACAATGTTAGGCTTCAGTGTTAGTTGGCCCAGGGATCTGGGACTTTTAGTAGGCTTTCAGAAATCCATGTTGGACAAGAACAAGCAGATGGAGTTTACCTTCCAAAATAGAGTTTCAGAGTGTTGGAGTGGAAGAGCAGCTACAATTTTAATTTTCTTCTGCAACTTAGTGGGTCAGTTTCTAGTTCCTTAGCCAATATGTTTCCCCACAACTGGCAGGGGGTCGTTTCCCTTCTCCATGTCTGAGCAGCAGAGTGGTGGGGGGGCCTGGGTACATTAGTTCTTACAGGACTCTTACCTCTCCTGGAGTCTTTAGGGGGACATATCCTGTGTTAGAGGGATCAGAAATGTTTACTGCTTTTCTTTCATGTTTTTCCTCTCTCTTCTAACACACAAATATATCTTTATCTCTAATACAAGAATTGGATAGAGAATAGGAGAGCGCGAAGAGAAGGGCAGTGAGCCTTCAAATACAGACTGAAAGAAGTTGCAGAACAGTGATGAATGAGATTGTATATTTATCTTTCTTTTTGCACACTTACCATTTTAGGACAAATAAAATGTTTCCCAGTCTGCATTATAAAAAGAAATTGTCTTTTGTAACCACCAGTGCCTCAGTTGCTTCCATGTGAAATAAGAATTCTTTAATTATTTCCATGCTTTTCTCTTTCTTTTATTCCCTCTTCCCTCCCTCCCTGCCTCTCTCCTTTCCTTCTTTCTTTATTTCCTGTTCTTGCTCTTTCTCTCTCTCTTTCTGGCTAACATTTAAGAAAGTGTATATCTGGCATAAACTGCAATATCTAATTGCAATGCTTGGCTGGGCGCGGTGGCTCACTCCTATAATCCCAGCACTTTGGGAGGCCGAGGCAGGCAGATCACTTGATGTCAGGAGTTTGAGACCAGCCTGATCAACATAGTGAAATCACGTCTCTACTAAAAGTACAAAAATTAGCTGGGCATGGTGGAGCTATTTAGGAGGCTGAGGCACGAGAATTGCTTGAACCTGGGAGGCGGAGGTTGCAGTGAGCTGTGATCATGCCACTGCACTCCAGCCTGGGTGACAGAATGAGACTCTGTCTCAAACAAACAAACAAACAAAAAACTAATTGAAATGTTACAATGTTACAAAATGTAACTACACTAGACAACACATTTTGTCAAGACACTTTTGAAACTGAACTTTTTGACCTTGTACACTATTTAAATACAAAATATAGTTTGCCTCGTAATGGCTCTTATTATTGTATTCTATATAACAGAAGTTGTTCAATAGAAATGATAAAAATCACATCTTTTTTTAAATACAGAATAAAACTTTTCCAATCTTATTACTTTGAAAACATAATTAATGCCAGCCATTTGTTCTTAGGAATTAACAGAACATCTGTTAAATTGGGGGGGATGACATGGTATGCCTCTTCTTCTTATGCCTATGTGTTCTGTCTGGTTTGTGTTTTGTTTTCTTTTTGCCTTCTTCTCAGACAACGAATTCAAAGGATGGAGCTGCCTCTTTCTGCAAGGCCTGCCAGTATAATACTGAAGCAGTTAGATTAACTCTGTTAGCTGACCAAGCTTGAATTTTCCCTGAGACTTAGTATCCCCACATCTGAGGTATTCCTGAAATTACATTGCAGGTGGCATCTCAGAGCTAGGAAGACCAGATGGCCATGCCTTTCCCATGATGGGCTAGTACACTATAGATTGTGCATTGAACAACTTCAGGGTCACCACTTCCATAAGCTCCCTAAAGTTTTACATAGTTCCATCTCTTCAGCCATGCTCTGTGACCTTATTGCAAACTTATCCCTACCATAAATGGAAGTCTCTTCCATTTAAAAAATCTATAACTCTATGATTTATTGTTTTTATTCTTTACACTTTCTAATGACTGACTCTAAGATAATCCTTTTTCATTTGTTCCCTTGATGACATAGCTTCATCAAGAGAATGGGACTTCTGATAAAACAGCATGGCTTTGTAAAAGATCATGGCACTAGAAGTGACCCTTGGGTTTGAGTCTGGCTCTGCCAACTGCTAGCTTTGTAAACCTTAGTGGCTATATTCCTCCAAGATGACTTTCTTCTTTTTGAAAATCAGGATAACAAAATCTTAACCTCAGGACCATTGTAAGAGTAAGTAGTGCCTCATGCAGAATATCACAGATGCTTAATAAATATTGGTTTCCTTCACCCAGATATTTGCCGGTCCAGATTTGATTACTAAAATTGTAGGAAAAGTGATACTAACAACACTTCACAAATTTACCTAAGATCACATAATTTAACTGTAGCTGTGCCCTCTCCTCATATAAATATCTACATATCTATTTACTTTATCTTCATGTTTACAGTCATAGTTGCTTGGCAGAGAAATTAAAGGTTCTTATGGTGGCTTATGAGCCAGCTCAACTACTATTTTGGGATCTCTTTTTGATCCATTCCTTATGATACTCATTGTACGTAAAACATTGTAATTTAGAACAATATTTTTGATTTTCCATAGCTAACAAAGATCTCTCCGTTAAAAATGCCCACCCACACAAATATTTCCAACTAGTATATTTTACATAAAAACAGGGCAAACCATGAACAAATTCTCTTCCATTCCCTAATCCCCAAAAGTTTCAATGTCTTGCCTGTATTCCCTCTTTCCCCTAAAAAAAAGCACTAATTGAACTAGATAACAGATATGAAGAAATTACCTACTGTACAAAAGAAGAGAAAAAAGATACAAAATATAAAAGAGAAGTTGACAGATGTAGATGACAGAATATGTAGGCCCAACCTACATCAACATGAGATTCCAGAAGGACAGAAAAGAGAGGATGGGAGAAAGCAATGTCTTTGGAGTCAAGGGCTAAAAATGGTCCAAAATTGATGAAAGATAAGTATCTTCAGAAATAAGCTTTGAACAAGATTAATAAAAAGAAATATGCCATATATATTTTGTAATGAAAGAGTAAAAGCTCAGAGACAAAGAAAACACAATGTCAGAAAATAAAGGCAAATTACCAAAAATGACTAATTATCATAAAACAAACTTTTCAACAGCAACAATGGAGTTCAGAAGACAGTGGAATATCATTTTCAAAGTGCTGAGAGGAAAAGAAAAAAACCATTACCTTTGAATAGTACACCTGTCTAAACAATTCAAAGAGTGACATTTCTAGGCAAACAACAAATTGAAAGTGCTATCACCAAAATAACTCACTACCAGATCTTGTAAAGGATGTACTCCAGGAGGAAGAAATATGGTTGCAAAGAGAAGGACTGAAATGTAAAAAGGAATAGTGAGCAAATAAATTGGTAAAATGTAAGGGAATCTGAACAATGACTATCAAGCACAACAATAATGTCCAATTAGAGTGGTTAAAAATAGTACAAAAACAATAGGTGGTTACATGTATAATGACAGAGAAATCATGAGAAAACTACAGACCAATATCCCTCATCATCAGGGACACAAAAATTCATAGCAAAATATTAGTAAATGAAGGCCGGGCGCGGTGGCTCAAGCCTGTAATCCCAGCACTTTGGGAGGCCGAGGCGGGTGGATCACGAGGTCAGGAGATCGAGACTATCCTGGCTAACATGGTGAAACCCCGTCTCTACTAAAAATACAAAAAAAACTAGCCGGGCGTGGTGGCGGGCGCCTGTAGTCTCAGCTACTTGGGAGGCTGAGGCGGGAGAATGGCGTGAACCCGGGAGGCGGAGCTTGCAGTGAGCCAAGATCACGCCACTGCACTCCAGCCTGGGAGACACAGCGAGACTCCGTCTCAAAAAAAAAAAAAAAAAAAAAAAAAAAAAAAAAAATTAAAATATTAGTAAATGAATACAGCAAGATAAAAAAGGATAACAGATCATGACAATTGGGGTTTACCACTGTAATGCAAGGTTGAATCAAATATCTAAATATCAAATTATCTAAAATACAACACCAAAAATAATATGCCATATTAGTAGAAAGAAATGTCAAACTATTAATAGATTCTTAAAACGTATTTGATGTGTCAATACTTATAATAAAAAAAATCTCAGCAAACTAAGAATAGAAATAAAAAGTACATATGAGAAACCTACAGGTAACGTAATGGTGAGAGACAAAACGAAAAGATGGTCATTCTTACTGTGGATATTACACTGGAGATCCTAGCCAGTGAAATGAGTCAAGTGAAAAAAATTAAGGGCATTTAGATGGAAAAAGATGAGGTAGCTGGGCGCAGTGGCTCACACCTGTAATTCCAGCACTTTTGGAGGCCGAGGCAGGCAGATCACCTGAGGTCAAGAGTTCAAGACCAGCCTGACCAATATGGAGACACCCTGTCTCTACTAAAAATACAAAATTAGCTGGGCGTGGTGGTGCATGCCTGTAATCTCAGCTACTCTGGAGGCTGCGGCAGGAGAATCACCGGGAGGTGGAGGTTGCAGTAAGCTGAGATCATGCCACTGCATGCACTCCAGCCTGGGCAACAAGAGCGAAACTCCATCTCAAAAAAAAAAAAAAAAAAAAAAAAAAAGATGCAATAAAACTGGCTTTCTCTATCTGTAGATATGATTTTCTATATAAAAAACTCTAAGAAAGCTATAAAACAGGATATAAACACAATATACAAACTCAATTGTAGTTTTATTTACTAGCAATAAAAAACCTAAAAATGAAATGTTACATTTTCTTTAAAAATAAGCACTCAACATGCATAGCTTATACATAAACCTAACATATATGCAAGTATGAATGTTATTTTATTTTTTTCTCCTTTTCCAAAACCTAAGAGAAGCTAATGAATGATAAATAGTGAGTGTGTATGTATGTGTAAGTGTGTGTGTAGGTGACAGCAGAGTGAAGTAAATAAATATATGAAAGTGTGGATAGAGAAAAACATTTTACTTGATTTCCTTGATTTAAAGCAACAAACAAAAAATACAGAAAATAAATCTGTGTATAATAGTATTCCCTATAAATAAAAGAATTCTTGATATTTTATTTAGAAAATGTTTAGATAGGACCTAAACAAAGAATATTTTCTGAGACATTATGTGCTACAATGGCCTCGAACATTTCTTTATTATGCTATAGTAGTAAGTTAAACTAAACAGCACAAAAGTTAAATGGCTGGTGAACCTGATTGTTTTGTCCTGAGTGCAGAAATTATTCATTAAAAAATTCATATGCTAGCATCCCGACAGACAAATGAAAATATTATATGACAAAAGTCCCCAAAGAAGAAACATAAGTGGCTAAGAAACAGGAGAAATATTCAACATCAGCTATGGTAAAGACATACAAACTAAAATAACAATGAGATCCAATTAGCAATTTATATATTCAACTTAGCAATTTAAAATAAAATTAAGAGGAATGCATGGGACCAAAACAACCACTACTAGTAAGAAGACAAGTTTTCAGAACATTGGACCCCAAATTATTTGTGAAATTGAACTTATCTAAAAAATAATTTAAATGTTTTGTGCAAAAAAAAAATTGAACCAAAATATTCACAATAAGCAAATGGCTAAGTAAATTAAAGTATCTTGATAAATTTTGAAGTATTATTATTTGATTATTGAAATTAGATGTTTATAAGGAATGGGTATATATTGCCATAACAGTTAAAAGTTATGATACATAATTATAGAGTATAGTTAACATGACTCCCAGTTACATATTAAAATATGCGTAGAAGATAGGAGAAAGAAAGCGCAGAAATAATAATGATTCTATCTAGATGATGGCATCACAGTGTTTTACTTTCTTTTTTAACTTTTTAGAACAGTATGTATTATTTTTATGATCAGAAGTAAGCTGTGTAGTAAAGAAAGAAATAATTGAATCAGACTTTCCTATCTTGGAAATATACCTTTGTGACTGGCTTTAATAACGTTGTCCAAAGGGTAGTGCTAGTGACCACAGCAGGTTCAATCTTCACACCTGGTGGTTGATCATTTGGGTTACTCTAACATATTATGAAAAAACAAAAGATGACATTATTAAAGAAGTCCCATCTCTCATTTAATTTCCCAACAGTATCCTTTCTGCTCTATCCCCCTTCCTTTTCCCCTGCCACCTCCACCCCAATCCACCCTCACACGGATTTATGCTGAGATTTATGCCCATCACCAGACAAACAGAAGAGCTGTTATTTAAAATTATCACATGTCACTGAGATGAAGTAATTATTACTTTGACATTCAAGACCTTGGGATTAATATTTTAAAGTTCCCATTGCTCATTTGCTATGTGAACATTGATGTCTGTGTTTGGTAGGAGAATGAAACAGTATTTAAAGCCAAATAACAAAAATAATTAAACGTATAAAATCAATCTCATGATAAAAATCCTAAAGTACTTGAAATGGCTAAAAACTTATTTCTTGTTCACATGCAATCCATTCAACTATATACAACAAGCACTGATGCACCTATTATGTACCATTGTACTGAATATGCAGGCTAATCTACCTAAGCAGATTGTATGAAGAAGTAATTTTCTATTTCCCCAGAAGATCTACAAAAGAAATGAGCTTAACCTGGTGTGATTAAATCTAACTTGATTTTTTAAAAATAGATATTCAACTGAAAGAATAATTAAATATTGGAAAAGGTTTCCCATCAAAGCTGCAAACGGCTGAAAGAGTTGTAAAAATAAGACAAGCATTCAATAAAGATGGATGATTGCCTCAGTGCCATGCCGGCTACAGGGTGGTAGCTAAGTCAGCTGAGCATTTGGATTCTCTTCTATCCTTAATTCTCGATTTTTTAATAGCTGTTTTATGGTATCACTTTAACATCAAACATCAAAAAAAGTGGATTATTCAGTCCAATCCAGCACAAAAGAGGATTAACATTTTATTTAAGGAACTATTCCAGCAGCATGTATATACTGCATTGTAAGAAGACCATTGATTCTTTCATTCTTTCCTTTAGAAATGTTTAGC